>NC_051246.2:77339885-77967385 GCF_015237465.2 Chelonia mydas
AGGCAGAGGGCTGCAGATGAAAAAAGATGTTCTCTTGGGAGTTAGGCACTGAAGTAGGACTCTCTACTATCCCTGTGTTTGTCACACATTCCTATGTAATACTGATCCAGACTATTATACATTCATGAAAGCAGATCAAATTAAGGTTGCATGGATGACATTGATTCTGGTATTTCCTAACTTCCGAATGCTTGAGTTTGCAATCTTAACATTCTTTTAGTATAGGGTTTTTTTTTTAAAAAAAAAGTAATTAAAATGTTAGTATGTTTTAACACTTTTGGAACTTGGGTCAAATTCAAAACATCCAAGCATCCTAACAACTGATGGTACAAAGAAATTGCCTCCCCACGCCATTTTCAGTTAATCTCAATTGGTGGTTGTCCAGGATTTTAGGTCAATGTGAAGTTTACTGAAATATCATAATATTGTCCGTATTTAGAGAAGTACATTCTTGGATTCTGAAGAATAGTCAGGCTGGGTTGGCTCGCAGAAATTGAAATAAAACATTTAATGCAAAATGGATGTTTCCTTCCTGCTCTTCAGCCTCTCCTCCTTTAGGTTCTCTTTTTTCTCTTGCGTTCATTTTGTTTTTAAAATTCATCTGGAGTTGGCCCACGGCAATAAAAACTAATTGGATTTTAAAAATAAGTTTCTTAGTTTCCTATCCAAGTATTGACCAGTCTTCAGCCTGCTCAGTTTGTGAGAATCAAGAGGATCAGTGCACAAAGTAGTATTGCTCTCGACATATGATCCATTTTTCTCTTCTCTTTTATTATCAAAGTTTATCTGCAGGAAAAAGATTAATTTAAAATCTGCAGTAGAAGAATGGATTAAATACAATAGTTCAGCTTTCTTCAGACAGAAAAAATAATAGTATAGCTGGAACTTGTGTTTCTTTCTTCACCTACCTTTCCCCAAGAAGCTCAAGGCCCAGGTCCTTTAGGTATTCCATTTGTTGTTATTAATAGGAAGGGTCTCAAGGCCCATGTGACTGGAACTTTGCAGGATGTACACTATATGATGAGAAGCGATAAAGGGATTAACTTTGGGAAAGCAGTATTCAGTTTTTTCATGGAAAAAATACAAATATTTCCAGATACAATTAGTAAATGTTTCCAAAAAATCCACTTGTTTTTTTTCCTTTATAATATGCCGCATGGAACAGCCTCACTGCCCCCACAGGATCAAAAGTAAATTGAATTAAAGAGCTACAGACTCCACAGTCATTATTTTAATGCAACAAGTCTACAAGTCTTTTTTCTGGACATTTTTGTTTGAATAAAAAGAAACAGCAGAAAATTATCAACCACTAGAGGGGACCATAGTAGCAGAGAAAGAAGGGGAGTAAGTGATACAAAGTGCTTGAAAGGGCTCATCTACATGCAAAGTTGTACTTACTTAAGAAAACATGTAATTTAAAATTGATTTAGTTAATACAGTACAAAATGCTGTCTGGGCACTCTTCAATCAGTATAACCCTGGTTTATATTGATTTAGTTTAAATCGATTACTAATTATTTTACGCTAAAATAAAATAAAACCAAATCTCTTAAACCAAAATAAGAACTTTTACATAGGCTATGTCTACATTTAAACCATTACACGGGCACAGTTGTAGTGCTGCGGCTTTAGCATAGACATTTACAACAGTGACAGGTGGGGTTCTCCTGTCACTGTAGTTAATCCACCTCCCTGCGAGGTGATAGCTAGATCAATGGAAGAATTCTTCCATTGACCTGAATTCTGCCATTGACCTAGGGTTGTCTACCGTGGGGGTTAGGTAAGCTTAACTATGTCACTCGGGGGTGGATTTTTCACACCCCAGAGCAAAGTAACTGGGTCAACCTAACATTTTAGTGCAGATGCAGCCACAGGGTTTTGCCCCAGTTTAATGTAAATAGATGTAAATTAAATCTGTGCAAATTGAGTATAGAGAAGCACTCACTGTTCTTTTAGCCTGATAAGTCTAAAAAGCAGCATGCAATGTTTTCCTATCTACGCATGGAAATTGTATTGGTTTAAGTTAAATTGATTTTAAAACTGATTTGGTTAAACTGGTGCAAACCCATGTGTGGACACACTTATATCAGTTTAAAATTGATTTAAGGCTGTCCACCCAAAGTTGGACCAGTTTAACTAAATCAGTTTAGAAATACAGCTTTAGTTAAACCAGCGTAACTGTGTTTGTAGAACAGTACAGCGAGGAGGAGGACGGGGGAAGACATGTAGGAGGAGGAACCAGCTATGCCATGAGCCAAGATCTTTTCAAGACTCCACCCCAGCCTAGCCAGTGCTGCCAGGCAGGCACCGAGAAGTCCGATGAAGGGGAAGGAACCTTGGGAAGTGTGTGCATGCATTTTTTCTTACAATGTTTAAATGTAAAGAAGGCGCCTCCCCCAACCCCAACTTAACAGGACTTTTCGTTAGGTTTCAGAGTAACAGCCGTGTTAGTCTGTATTTGCAAAAAGAAATGTGGCACCTTAGAGACTAACCAATTTATTTGAGCATAAGCTTTCGTGAGCTACAGCTCACTTCATCGGCTGCATACTGTGGAAAGTATAGACGATCTTTTTATACACACAAAGCATGAAAAAATGGGTGTTTACCACTACAAAAGGTTTTCTCTCCCCCCACACCATTCTCCTGCTGGTAATAGCTTATCTAAAGTGATCACTCTCCTTACAATGTGTATGATAATCAAGTTGGGCCATTTCCAGCACTAGACAGTCTCTATGTAAAAGAATAAATGGACACAAATCAGATGTCAAGAATTATAACATTCATAAACCAGTCGGAGAATGCTTCAGTCTCTCTGGTCACGCGATTACAGACATGAAAGTTGCAATTCTTCAACAAAAAAACTTCAAATCCAGACTCCAGCGAGAAACTGTTGAATTGGAATTCATTTGCAAATTGGATACAATTAACTTAGGCTTTAATAGAGACTGGGAGTGGCTAAGTCGTTATGAAAGGTAACCTATTTCCCCTTGTTTTTTCCTACCCTCCCCCCCACCCCCCAGCCGTTCTTGTTAAACCCTGGATTTGTGCTGGAAATGGCCCACCTTGATTATCATACACATTGTAGGGAGAGTGATCACTTTAGATAAGCTATTACCAACAGGAGAGTGGGCTTGTGTGGGGGAGGGGGGAGAAAACCTGGATTTGTGCTGGAAATGGCCCAACTTGATTATCATACACATTGTAAGGAGAGTGATCACTTTAGATAAGCTATTACCAGCAGGAGAGTGGGGTGGGAGGAGAGAAAACCTTTTGTAGTGGTAAACACCCATTTTTTCATGCTTTGTGTGTATAAAAAGATCTTCTATACTTTCCACAGTATGCATCCGATGAAGTGAGCTGTAGCTCACGAAAGCTTATGCTCAAATAAATTGGTTAGTCTCTAAGGTGCCACAAGTACTCCTTTTCTTTTTAGGACTTTTGGTTGTTTTACTCATATGAAAAGAGGTAGCGGTACAACAAAGAGGTAGAATTGTTATCTGCTTTTTATTCCCCTGGATGGTTAGGCAGGGTGAGGTGGAAGGAGGCAAAGATGCTGAGCAGTTTATGTAGATAGGGAAGTTCCTTGTATCCCCTTGAGAGATTTTGATGAAACTTTAACGGAGATACTCTGCAATCCTCTCCCAAAGGGATGGCAGCCTTAGTTCTTCCTCTGTGGTAGGACACTTTTCCATGCCATTCCACAATGACTTTGGATGGCACCATTGCAGTAAGCAGACTAGCAGCTTTGCTCTCTGCCTTTTTTACCCTCAGGAGTGAGATATCAGCTAGAATCACCATCGCCTGTGGAAAATAGTACCAGTACTTGGTGCCATTGCCCTGAACCCACACCCATGGAAATAGGGACTGAAATATTGTTTCATGCAGCTGAACAAGTCCCTCCTCATTTCCTCCCCCACTTTCTCTTGTGGCAGGCCGTACTGACCATTGATCGGGCTGGAGAGTGCTGTGCAGACTCTCCAAAAGCTGACATGGCAGCTTATTTAAAACTTTTATGGGAATAAAGGATGGGCGTTCTGAAATGTACTTTTCCCTTTCCATTGTGACTGTAAATCCAATGATTCATCTGTCTGTTTTATCTGTAGCTTCTGCTGTTGTGGCTTGAGGGGTGCCTCTCCTCCACACTTGTGGAACACATGACCCTGATGAGAAGGAGAAAGAAGATGACTAGGGAGGATACATTCAATGAGATCCTGCAAGCCAGTGCTGGATCAGACTGTGAACACCGGGCATGGAAGGTGACTATGGCAGACAGCATGGAGAAGGAAAGAGAAGACAGGAAAAAGACCCAGGAAAAGCAGAGGGAAATGCACCAGGACATAATGTGTCTTATCAGGCAGCAAACACAAATGCTGCAGAGTTGTTGACCTCCGGGTCCAACAATCATGGCTTGCTTCCCTTTGCAGTCTATGGAGAACTGAATTTTAGCACTTCTGTACACCCTCCAACATTCCACATGACCAGTGCTTAATTTGTGCCAGGGCTTGCCAGGGCTGAGCCCCACCCCTTCTAGGCTTTGCAGTTCATAGCCCCAGCAACTGTGGGCTTACTGTGTCGGTTATGAAAGTAAAATAATTGCTTGAGCCCCGGCACCTCTTTCATTACAAATTGAGCACAGGACGTGACATCGTGGAGCAGGTCCTCAAGGAATCAATTCTGAAGCACTTAGAGGAGAGGAAAGTGATCAGGAACAGTCAGCATGGATTCACCAAGGGCAAGTCATGCCTGACTAATCTAATTGCCTTCTATGACGAGATAACTGGCTCTGTGGATGAGAGGAAAGCAGTGGACGTGTTGTTCCTTGACTTTATCAAAGCTTTTGACACGGTTTCCCACAGTATTCTTGCCAGCAAGTTAAAGAAGTATGGGCTGGATGAATGGACTATACGGTGGATAGAAAGCTGGCTAGATTGTCGGGCTCAACAGGTAGTGATCAATGGCTCCATGTCTAGTTGGCAGCCTATATCAAGTGGAGTGCCCCAAGGGTCAGTCCTCTGGCCGGTTTTGTTCAATATCTTCATAAATGATCTGGAGGATGGTGTGGATTGCACCCTCAGCAAATTTGCAGATGACACTAAACTGGGAGGAGAGGTAGATACACTGGAGGGTAGGGATAGGATACAGAGGGCCCTAGACAAATTAGAGGATTGGGCCAAAAGAAATCTGATGAGGTTCAACAAGGACAAGTGCAGAGTCCTGCACTTAGGACGGAAGAATGCCATGCACCGCTACAGACTAGGGACCGAATGGCTCGGCAGCAGTTCTGCAGAAAAGGACCTAGGGGTTACAGTGAATGAGAAGCTGGATATGAGTCAACAGTGTGCCCTTGTTTCCAAGAAGGCCAATGGTATTTTGGGATGCATATGTAGGGGCATTGCCAGCAGAGCGAGGGACGTGATCGTTCCCCTCTATTCGACATTGGTGAGGCCTCATCTGGAGTACTGTGTCCAGTTTTGGGCTCCACACTACAAGAAGGATGTGGAAAAATTGGAAAGAGTCCAGCGGAGGGTAACAAAAATGATTAGGGGACTGGAAAACATGACTTATGAGGAGAGGCTGAGGGAACTGAGATTGTTTAGTCTGCGGAAGAAAAGAATGAGGGGGGATTTGATAGCTGCTTTCAACTACCTGAAAGGGGGTTCCAAAGAGGATGGATCTAGACTGTTCTCAGTGGTAGCTGATGACAGAACAAGGAGTAATGGTCTCAAGTTGCAGTGGGGGAGGTTTCCGTTGGATATTAGGAAAAACTTTTTCACTAGGAGGGTGGTGAAACATTGGAATGCGTTACCTAGGGAGGTGGTGGAATCTCCTTCCATAGAAATTTTTAAGATCAGGCTTGACAAAGCCCTGTCTGGGATGATTTAGTTGGGGATTGGTCCTGCTTTGAGCGGGGGGTTGGACTAGATGACCTCCTGAGGTCCCTTCCAACCCTGATATTCTATGATTAGCAGCCACGTATCTACCCCTACCACTCCACACTGAGGGACAGCAAGGACAACCACAGCTTCACATACACTGACCTGTGACCACGGTTGCTGTATGTGTAGTGTACCCAAAATGGACAAGAATGTTTTCTACCATTTTTAATTTTAAAGTTTTGTTTCATTAATTTATTTTAGATGTTTATATTGTATTTATTTTTAATTACCTTTTTGTGCACTGATTTTGGTATGTAATAAATTTATATTTAGTGGAAATAAATTCATGTTTATTACTTCACAACATAGAATGCAGGATGCTACTCAAAGCACCCACTATTTGGAATTGAACGAAGCTACAGAACTCATAGGTTCAGTGAAAAACACCGTGTAATCATTATAAATGTAGCGCAAGCACCACATAATTCATAGGTGTATTAAAAGACTGTGGTAAATTCATAAATGTACACCAAGTACTACATAATTCCTAATAGCTCCCAAACCTTCAGGGTCAAGTGAAGCACAGTCCACCACACTACATTACTGTGCCTGATTGTTAATTGCTCTTTCAAGGTCTCCCGAAACCATGTAGCTCTGTGTTGAGCTCTTCTAATGGTCCTGGTGTCTGGTTGTTCAAAGTCAGCGGACAGCTGCTCCACCCAGGAGCAACTTTCCCCCCTTTGCCTCATAGATATTACATAGGACACAGCAGGCAGATATACCATTGGGATGTTTTTCTTACTGAGATCCAATCTTGTGAATATACAAAGCCAGCGTCCCTTCAGCCTTCCAAAAGAGCATTCAACTGTCATTCTGCACCAGTTGAGTCTTTCCTTGAGTCTGTCAAGCTGGCTGGTGTATGGCTCTATGAGCCAGGGAAGCAAGGGATAAGCTGGGTCTCCCAGACTCACCATTGGCATTTCAACATCGCCAGTGGTACTCTGCCCATTGGGAAAGAATGTCCATGCTTGCAGCTTTCTGAACAGTCCTGAGTTCTTAAAGATGCAAGCATCTTGCACCTTCCCTGAGCAGCCCACATTGATACTGGTGAATCATCCCCAGTGATCCACCAACACTTGCATACGCAGCTAAAAGTAGCCCTTTCTGTTAGTGTATTCTGTGGCAAGGTGGGCTGGTGCCAAAATAAGGACATGCATGCTATCACCTCAACACAGTTCGAAAACTTGAATGTTGCAAATACATCCATTATGTCCTGCACATTGCTGAGTGTCACAGTCCAGCATAGCAAGAGATGATTAATGGCCCTACTTGCTTGCATGACAATGGCCCCCACAATTGATTCTCCAACTCCAAAATCCGGATGAAGTTCTGTGGCCGATGTGTTATGGAGGAGGACAGGCTGCATGATCCCAGTGGTCACTTCTGGCCTTGGAATCTATGGTAATGAGAGGTTACTGATTCAAAGCAATCTGGATTGCTTGGTAAACTGGGCTGAAGCAAACAATATATGTTTTAATACAGCTAAATGTAAATGTATACATCTAGGAACAAAAAAAGTAGGCCATATGGGACGGGGGACTCGAACCTGGGAATCACTCACTTTGAAAAGGATTTGGAGGTCATGGTGGACAATCAGCAGAACATGAGCTTCCAGTGTTACGCTGTGGTCAAAAGAGCTAATGCAATCCTAGTATGTTCTGACACAGAGGCCCACTGGTGCCAGCTGGCAAAGGGTTCACCACACTGTGTCAGCGACTCCTAACAGGCCTGACAAACTCACTTCACCCAATACATTGCTGTCATGGTATTTATCTATAAAGAATGTTGTGTGAGATCATAAGTGAAAGCCAGGAACATGCTGATCATCAATAGCATTGGGAAATGTATGTACAGATGACATTTAAAGAGTTACACGTACCTACTAAAATACGTTTTAAACTGTGTAACAAAGCAGAGTTGACAAACAGGTTTTCTCCCAGACAAAGCAGATCTACTCACCATGCCCCGTCTCTGATGTAAATAAAGCATTGTAAGTCAAATCCAATAGGAGCTACATTGCCTTCCAAGTTAACATGGGGATCAGCACACCAGAGAACAAACAATAGAGAGCATTTTGAATATTTGCTGGCTGACAAGTAAGACGCTTTGGATATCCATCATAGACAGAGCAAAAAGGACTGCTCTTTTTGCATCTATGAACCGTGGGTTGGTGATACTGGGAAAGTGTCACAGTTGCATACACAGGGGAGTCTCGAATTGGAGTCAAGAGGTCATTTTACCTCTATATTTGCCACTGATGCTACTGCTGCTGGAATACTGTGTCCAGTTCTGGTGCACATCATTCAGGAAGGGGGTTGATAAATTGGAGAAGGTTCAGAGAAAATCCACAAGAAAGATTAAAGGACAAGAAAATATGCCTTACAGTGATTGAGCTTTTTGAGTCTATCTATTTCGCTTAACAAAGGGAAGGTAAAGGGGAGACTTGGTTACAGTCTGTAAGTATCTGCATGGGGAACAAATATTTAATAATGGGCTCTAATCTGGCAAGGAATGGTACAACACAACCCAGTGGCTGGAAGTTGAAGCCAGACAAATTCAGAATGGAATTAAGGTGTACACGTTTAATGGTGAGAGTAATTAGCATTTGGAACAACTTCCCAAGGGTCGTGGTGGATTCTCTATCACTGACAGTTTTAAAATCAAGATTGGATGTTTTTGTAAGAGATAGGGCTCTAGGAATTATTGTGGGGAAGTTCTGTGGCTCAGGCTGCATGATCCCAGTGGTCACTTCTGGCCTTGGAATTTCTGGATGGCTCAGGATTGGTAATGAGAGATAATGCCTTTCACTTCTATCTCATTGGCTTGAATTCAGCCCCAGAGATGGAAATCGATAGGCATTACAATGGCTAAATACTCTGGGGGTTTCCTCCGGAAAAAATTGCTTTAATGGGCGCATTTAGACAGAAAACGATCGGCGCAAGAGGGCAATTCAGTCTCCATGATGTCCGTTGAATCCTTGGCATCAGCTGATACTGCTGAGGAGTGATGATTTTTGTGGTCTGGACATCATTCCACCAGAACCAGACTGAAGCCACAAACTCATGGGACATATGCCACCAAACAGGCAAAAAAGCCAGACATGCAGTAGATCTGGCCTCCTCCTCAGCAAATCCTGGCTGTCTGCCTGGCAGGACCAAGCAATGCATATTCCAAGCTCATATTTCTCATTCTTTTAGAAATAAACAGTGCCCATTTTGCTCTTCAGCCCATATGGCATGAATCTTTTCAGGGAAGTATTCAGCACAGCACATCACGATTTATATTGACATTATGATGATGATGATTTCTTAGACGGTAAGTGTAAGTGTTTTATTGTGAAGAGCAGCATACAGATGGGTTGATTCTCCATTCTGTTACACTGGTTTTACACTTGCATAACTCCATGGAGCTGAACAAAAAAACAGTTTACTTGAGAATCAAGCCCATAGTGTTCTTGACTGATTTTGGCTCTCTGAATTTTACATAAAAAGAAAAGGAGTACTTGTGGCACCTTAGAGGCTAACAAATTTATTTGAGCATAAGCTTTCGTGAGCTACAGCTTACTTCATCGGTTGCATTCAGTGGAAAATACAGTGGGGAGATTTATATACACAGAGAACATGAAACAATGGGTGTTACCATACACACTGTAAGGAGAGTGATCAGGTAAGGTGAGCTAATACCAGCAGGAGAGTGGGGAGCGGGGGAGGGGTATAGAATACTCCGACCAGGGGTATTCTATCTGCTACCCAAGATCAATAAACCTGGAAATCCTGGACGCCCCATCATCTCAGGCATTGGCACCCTGACAGCAGGATTGTCTTGCTATGCAGACTCCCTCCTAAGGCCCTATGCTACCAGCAATCCCAGCTATCTTTGAGACACCACTGACTTCCTGAGGAAACTACAATCCATCAGTGATCTTCCTGAAAACACCATCCTAGCCACTATGGATGTAGAAGCCCTCTACACCAACATTCCACACAAAGATGGAATACAAGCCATCAGGAACAGTATCCCCGATAATGTCCTGGCAAACCTGGTGGCTGAACTTTGTGCCTTTGTCCTCACCCATAACTATTTCACATTTGGGGACAACGTATACCTTCAAATCAGCGGCACTGCTATGGGTACCCGCAGGGCCCCACAGAATGCCAACATTTTTATTGCTGACTTAGAACAACGCTTCCTCAGCTCTTGTCCCCTAATGCCCCTACTCTACTTGCGCTACATTGATGACATCTTCATCATCTGGACCCATGGAAAAGAAGCCCTTGAGGAATTCCACCAGGATTTCAACAATTTCCATCCCACCATCAACCTCAGCCTGGACCAGTCCACACAAGAGATCCATTGTTTCACGTTCTCTGTGCATATAAATCTCCCCACTGTATTTTCCACTGAATGCATCCGATGAAGTGAGCTGTAGCTCATGAAAGCTTATGCTCAAATAAATTTGTTAGTCTCTAAGGTGCCACAAGTACTCCTTTTCTTTTTGCGAATAAAGACTAACACGGCTGCTACTCTGAAACCTGAATTTTACATGAATCTCTTCCTGAATATACACAAAGTTATAATTGAGGCCTTATACCTGCACTGTGATGTATTCATAGGTAGTTGATACCCTTCTCCTCTTCCAGTCTTCTAAGGGAGGAACTGCAGTATGGATGGACCTTGCAGCAGTTCTTTTGCAAGTAGCAGTTTAACTAGAACATGATGATGGAAGGACACATATCTGGGTAGTCAAGTCCTGTGGGCTTAATAGGGGAAGACTCTCAGACCAAAAGCAATCCCTGGAATGTGTATAATTGGCACTGGAATGTTACCAAGTAACTCAAAGCATCCTAGGAAGCCAGTTACAAGTCCTAGAGGATTAAGAAGTTTTATATTGAATCCTCATCCTAGTCTTGTTTTACGGGTATGCAAGAGTTCCCCCTTTCCAGTTTGCCTGTCAGGGCAAGTGCCCTTATTGCATTAAACAAGTCAGTTAAGGAAGAGATAAGAAATGTCTCTTATCTCAGAAAAGAAAGAGACAGAAAGACATGGACCTGTCCTGAGATCTTGAGGTGCTCGCAATGAATCTGGGAAGAGGCATTTGACCTTTACTCTTTGATTTAGATCATGGTTTTTAAGATTTTTATTCTAAACTATGCTACCTGCCATTCTGAATTGCACAGGACCAGTAAATAATGCCACCTCCAAGAGGAGCTGCCCTATCCCAGTGTTCCTCCACCTGCACTGACCCCAGGCTTTCCACAGGCCACAAAGGTAAGAAGGAAGAGACAAGTGGTCTTTTGTAACATAGTCTGTTCATCTTTTTTTTCTTTTTTCTAATCCCTTTCATCTTATCTCCATCCTGTCCTTCACCCTTCAATCTCCAGTTTTGTTGTGAAAGTCATGGGCAGTGGGTGGGCTGGGGCCACACTTAAAAAAAATGATCCTCCTTTACATCCTCAAGAAATTCAAATCCTTAATGTCCAGTAGGAGAACAGAGTCAACTCCGTGCCTCATACAATAATGACTCGATGTTACTTGAAGGCCAAGTTTAAAAACAAAGAGTGCACTAAGGAGCTTCCAAGTAAACACACCTTTAAAAAAAATATATCCGTTTTCTGCTCTAGAGCTTCTTCACCCATCATTTTGTCTTCCTGCCTATCTGCTTCTTTGTGCTATGGTTTCCCCACAGCTCAGTGGACTCCCTGTGCTTTTTCCCATGCTACTTCCCTTGGCAGGACAGAGTGGAAGGCAGTAAGAGGAAGATCCTTTTAATGGGCTGAAGCAGGACAGGAGCGGGAGGCGAGAAGCACTTCCTTGGCTCTGCCACTCACTTACGCTATGTGACCTTGTGCAGCTTACTCAACCTGTCTGTGCCAAAGGTCCGCAGCTGTAAGATGGGAGAGGGGAAGGCTACTACTTGGCTACCTTTGTAAAGCACTTTTAGGTCCTTGGATAATCTCAGGTGAGGTCTACTGATGAAGTGCCATTATTATCCTTCTGGTTGAGGACTGTGGCAAGGACAAAGGCAAACTACCCACTCAGACTTTTTTTTTTTAAATAAGAGGTAGAGGTGAGGTATGTGCTCAGCTTTACCATCAGGATTGCAATAATGGGGGCACACAGCAACTTCTAAGCTGTTCTTCTCCTACAGGCCTTCATAGTTTAAAATTATCCTTCTTAAGAGTCCATTCTGCCACAGTAATACTTTACTGGTTGAGTAGTAGTCCTGTTAAAATCAACCAGATTACTCACTGAGTAAGGGATTAGTCACTGTGAATAAAGTTGATAGAATCAGGCCTCAAATGAATAAGAATTTTCATTCTGCTCCCCATTCACTAGTAAAGCAGATTTCAGGGTGTCCTAGGAAAAATAAAAGCCAGAAGTCAGGCAAGAGTTATTGAGAATGATGTGAATGATTTGATTTATTCAGGGGGAAAAAAATATTTTGGAGAGGAAAAATCTTGAGTCTTGAAGGTGAAACTGAGAACTGAAGAGTATGAGCCATCCATTCTTCTGGGGCTTGATTCACAAGTCATACTTCACAATGTGTAGCAAAAATGGGTTCTTAACATATAGGAATAAAGATTTTAACAAGCTCCCATCTGTTAAACTAGTAAGTTGGCTTGGTACGATCATGCTTGCTGTTTTAATAAATAGGCAGTATCATTTTTCAAGCCACAGCTTCAAATTCTTTTGGAGGATTGAAATTCACACCCGTTGTGGCTAATGCTGAAATGGTTATATTGCTTGTGCACTGGGAGGAGGCTACACCACAAAGAGTGCTCTGGTCCCGTGGCTTGGCAGAAGGGCATCCCAGTGCCATTTGGGAAGGGTAGGCTAAGGAAAGACCTCAGCATAGCTGCTCCCTTGACCAATGGCATTGCAAATGACACACAATTGGTCTCCAGCAGGAAGGGAGTGAACCACTAAAGTTTGAAAGCAACTCCCTGTCTGGAAGGTGTGACTGCCACAGAAAGAGAAATCAAGAATCTACTTTGTGAGTATAAGAAAATGAATCCAGTGCATTTGTCTATTTTTTTTAATGCACAAATGAAATGTAAACAAATGAGCATATGAAATAAAAGTATTGTCTTTCCCTCTCAAAAACCTACTACAGACATTTCTATAGCTCTCATCAAGGCTGGACATATGTGAGCAATAAAAAAAAAGCAGGCGTGGATCTCGGTATATTGTATTCTGCAATAGAATTTACTCCTTACCACAGAATGATGTTGTAAAATCAAATGTGAACTGAATGTAAATCAATGCAGTGTCATATTCCTGAGGCTGTGCATGGCCTAAAACACTAGTTCCAAGAGATGTGTGAGATGCTCCCACTTGTCTCAGGTGATCCTCAACTCTGAAACCTAATAATGATAATTTAAATGTCAATGTTGTTAACTTATAACTGATCATTTTAGCAAAAATATCAGTTAACATGTTTATCCCCAAATCCCAAACCGCCTCCCACAAATGCCCAAATCTCACGTGACTGGGGTCCTAGGAGGCCCACACTGAGATTGCTCCATTCTCTGCAGTTTGCCCTGATGGAGCAGACAATCCCCAAAACTGGTGGTAATTCTAATAATTAGATTCACCAAGCTAGCAATAAAACAGTTTCTACAATACCTTACTGGTTACCCAGAAGCCAAAAACACTTAAAGCAGACAGTCAAGTCTAATATGATGAGGATTACTGAAAATTTTGTTCATCATATATAAAGTTATACCAATCCCAAAGGATCAGACACATTACCCACCAGGTCCATGAATATTTCAGATCTTACCCAAATACACCCTTACAGCCAATTCTTATTAATTAAACTAAACTTTATTTTAAAAGAAAAGAAAGAGTACTGGTTAAAAAATCTTTATACATACAGATATGAATAAAGTTCTTAGGTCAGTTTCATAGCAGAGATGGTGAACTGTAGAGTTGCAAAAAGTTCTTTCCAGAATCAGTTCATCAGGTTATAGTCCAAAATAGGCAGACCATGTCCACTTATCAAGGTGATCCAGACTGGAGCTGGAGACCTCAGTCTTGTGACTCAAACTTCCCTTGATGAGGCTTAAGCAGATCTGAGATATAGGAATGGGACCATAGAGTTCTTTTATAGATCTCTGGCAGCCTCTTGCCAGCAGGCATTCCATTGTGGCTTTGAAGTAAAACCTCCTATTTCCTATGTGTACATGGGTAATGAGTTGCATTCATCAGCATAAGGTAATTATTCATTAAGCAGTTCATAGACAGTTTACTACAAACTTCAAAGAGAAATATAGACAATGATATTATTACACCCAAGTTCCATCTTAATGTTCATATCCCCTTTTGATTTCTGAATCAACAGAATATAGTAACAGATAGGAACCATTTGGTTACATTGTTAACCTCTAACAAGATATAGGTAAACAGACCACTACAATCACTATCTTCTTTCAATTCTCTAACAATATAGGTTTACATTTCAAAGCTCTAGTTCGTCTAACATGGCTTTGTTAGCTATTTATAAGGAATAGCCCTAATTACCATTTACAGACTTTCCTAATATGTCTTTAAAGGTTTAATTTGGGTCATTTAGCCTGCTAGTTGCTTAACTCTTTCTGGCCCAGTGTCATATCTCTAAAGCCCAAATTGTCCCCCATCCAGCTGCCAAAATCTTCAGCTTCTCCCCTCTACCCCCCACCCGACAGCTTCTACAAAGCAGTTGTTTTAGCAATACAAAAAAAATCTGGGACACATTGAAAATTTATGGGAAGAGCAAAATCAGTATTTAAGACTGGGTTTCCTCTAGAGAACAAAATGAGAACGATAACATTTCCCATGTACACATATTCAAAACAAAAATGAAAACAGCCACAGAAAAGTGCAGATGACTTTTACTGCTGGTAGGTGTCATGACAGAAAAGGTCAGGCTGGGGCAAGACAGGAGAGAGGCAACACCACGGCCCTACCAGTGGAAGAGGAGAAGGGGCATTTAGTATATATTTGTTTGTTTTGATCACTCTGTATCTAAGTGATGTGAAAAGAAGAATCACTAAAGTAAAGATGGGTCCACAGAGCTCAGAGAAAAGCAGCCAAGAGGATGGCAAAGAAAACTCTAAATGGAAGAGCTGTGGTCTGTGGAAAAGGGATAAAAAAATGATGAAATTTGAACCAACCTGGATAGAAAGGTCTTCCACCAAACCTAAAAAACAGGTTCATTCAGAGGGATGTATCTAGAAGGGATTTTCCTAAATGGGATCCTCAAACCAAGAAGGTCCTGAGTCCTGATGAAGATGAAGCCTCATGATGGAAACTGAGGCCAACCCAACCTAACATCACCAGTTTGGAGGTGCATGGGCAAAAAGTACCTTTGATTTACATTCTGAAGGACTTTCTATATAAAGTAGTAGCTGGAAAATGGGTATAGGAAAATGTCAAAGATCTGGTCAGGCTCCCCCTGTTGGCGGCTCACCAGAGTGCTCTGAGGGGATCCAGACACTGAATTTCCCGTGTGCTTTATAAAAGCTTCCCTGGATGTCAGTGGGTTGCAGCACTGTTTTCCCCTTTGGCATATTTCCTGGGCACAGACTCTCAGTCCATTACCCCTTCACAGAAATGGAGTCTCACACACCTTCTGCCTATAGCTCTAGGACCAGTACTCATCCCCAAGATCTCCCCTGTATCTTAAGAACCCTCTCCTAGAACTCCACCTAAAGGTGTGAGCCTTCTGGTTGACTTCTTCAAGGGATCACATGGTAGATGTACCCTATAACACAGACACCTTGTGCAGAATTCTAACATACTATTTCTCTTTACTTAAACACACAAGTAATATATAGAGCTATACAAAAATAATAATCCTGACACACATTTCCCTGCCTCAGTTTCCTCATCAGTCCAGAATATTCTTTGGGCTCGGATCAGGGTTCTCCTATCTCCCTCAGCTCAGTTACTCTGACTTTGGCCAGTCCGTCCCCTTCCTTCCTCCTGCCCAAACTTCCTGACTGTTTCTGTATGTCCTTTTACAAACTCAAGCTTAACCGCCTGCTTGGTAACTTTTCACTGCTCCAAGAACCCAGAGCCCTACAGACCAACTTGGCTAAGCTGGTTTCTGCCTCCTTAGCATAGCCACTGTGTAGTCAAAATACAGTCATTAAAGTTAAGTACTGCCCATTGTGCTAATTTTGGTGTGTACCTGCTGTAGGTCTTACCCACAATAGTGGATTCCACACTGACACAGGGAATTCAATAATACAGAAATCTTCACAGCAAGAACTTCATAACAACTTCAAATGAATCACAATCCTTAAATTGTCCAGACAGATTTCCCAAATCATCACATTGGGTCTAAGAAGGTGGGGGGAAAAGCAGTAGAATAATCCTAGGATAGGAAAGGAGGTGTGAAATCTGAGAGCTGAAAAAGATCAACTATTTTGTCTGACAGACAAAGCAGTAGGACAGAAGTTCCCAGGCAGGAAGAGGACCTGATAATCCCCTTTGCTTTCATCTTTTATGATCATTCATATCAGAGAGCTTTGGTGCATTTATTTACCATGCATCCTTAAATCTGTCTAATTCACAGTTGTTTATGATTTATGCTCATGCAAGCATTGGTATTACATATGATAGCACAAGGGGATCATGGCCCATGATCAGGGCTCCTACGTGCTTTGATAATACAAATAATAATAATAATAATAATAATAACAACAACAACTAGAACTAGCCAAAATTCAGGATTTCCAGTTTGCAAGAAATTTCAGTATTTTAAAATTACCCAGGAACTGAAAATTCCAAAAAATTTCATTTCAGAAACACTGACACATGGTGTTTCCAAAATGAAATATGCTTCACAGGACCAGCAGCTGCTGACTGAAATGGACATGATTTTTGTCAGTTTCATTAAGCAGCTGAGTTAGGCAGCTTGGGGAGCCAGCTGGCCTAGGAGTCTTGAAGCCCTAGGGTCCCAGTTCCAATCTCTTTTCCCAATGAGTCCCAGTCTCCCCTCTCCACTCCCACCCCTTGGCTCCCAGTCCCAGGCTCCTGGCCCTGCAAATCCCAGTTTCTCTCACCCTTCACCTCTCCACTCCCAATCTCACCAGATCCCTTGTCACAATCTACCCCCTCCCCTCCTCCCTGTTCAGGCTTCTATCCCTTCTGCATTTGAATCAGATGGCTTCCTTCTCAACGCTGTATGGGTGCCATCTGGGAGGTCACTGACAGCACAGGAGAGGTTGACTCCCTGCTCTCAGAACTGATGCCCGGCCCTGAGCAACAGGGAGCAACCATTACAGGAAAAGGGCAGCCCCATAGCCCTGGGCTGGAGCATGCTCAGTTGTTCTGTGAGGATGGCAAATGCATAGTCTGATCAGCACTAAGAGCTGTGAGATGCTCAAAAATCTTTGAAGATTTTAGCCGCTAAACTGAAAGACGTTTCTACTGAGCATATGTGAACTAATAGTTCTCAGATGCATATAAATTGGCCAAATTTGGGCAGATTTTCCTGGGGTTGGCAAAAGTCACAACCCTGATACAATGGTCACCCCCTGCCAAATTTCAAGTCCCTGCTCCAAAACATCATGATGCAGGAACTTTTCAAACACAAGGTCATTAGAATTTTTTAACATGGGCAAAATGACTATTTATTTATTTATTTATTTTTAATAGCCCTGTTCTTGGAAATGGCTGAACTGTTTTGGCTGAAAGGGCCACAAAAATTCAGACTGAGACAGCCATCCAGCAGGGAAAAATTTAGCCCACTTAAAGTTTGACAATGATCTGAACAACTGAAAACAGTGTCTTATAATGACAGGTTTCAGAGTAACAGCCATGTTAGTCTGTATTTGCAAAAAGAAAAGGAGTACTTGTGGCACCTTAGAGACTAACCAATTTATTTGAGCATAAGCTTTTGTGAGCTACAGCTCACTTTATCGGATGCTGAGCTGTAGCTCACGAAAGCTCATGCTCAAATAAATTGGTTAGTCTCTAAGGTGCCACAAGTCCTCCTTTTCTTTTTGTCTTATAATGGGAAGCTTCAGGCAAACAATACTTGGTTTTGCTAGCAGCCCCATATAGAATACATATGCACATATATAGTCTTTTACCCACTCTCATGCACGCACAGACCTACATACACATATGTGTATACAATAGAATGTGTCTCAGTTTTACATTTGTGGTGGGGAGGCAGGGCAGGCTATTAGGCTTTCTCTGCCAGATACTTCACTAGTGTTTTTTTCTGCAGGAACCTATTCATCCATCCATAATGGAGTCTGCTAAAAAAGGGGAGAAAATATTTTAGGAGGGGAAAAACAGGCCAGGTGACATATAGAAAACTCAGTTTGTTTGTTGTTGTTGTTTTTAAAAACACTATATTTTTACAGTCACTCTGACTCTTTGATTTTCCTCCATCTCTATTCCACACCCCACCCCCACCCTCTTGCTGTTGCTCAAGAACTGTGGGTGGCAGTTTAAGCAGTCAGCATCACATGATGTCACCTAGCAACCTGATATTCATAAATAGTAACAATCATTTTTATGGCTATTTATTTCCCCCATCAGGAAAAAAGGTTTAGACCCATTCCATTCTGATCGTACTGAATTCTTCCTCTGACCTGCTAGCATACTAATCAGTTGCATTCTCATTTTGTGAGTGGCTCTCTCTCCAAACTTTCACAGCATGGTTGATTGTCCTAAGAGGCTCTCAACATATTTCCAAGCTTTCTCTAATGGGAAAAAAAAAATCAAATATCATCAGAACCCCCACAATCCTGTTAAAAATGAAACCTCCTCTAAATGTCTGCATTGTCCAAAGTCCAAGTGCTTTAGCAAACTGCTGTTGGGATGAAAACAGAAGTGTTATCCATGAAGGATTTTTTTTACATGCCATTTGGGAATATGCAGGAAATTCTGAGACTCTTTTCAATTCTTACAGAAAGTGTCTGTCTGACTTTGTGTGTCCTATTAACATTGGTTACAAACCATAAAAATATCAGCCCTGGAAAATATCAGATATGCTGTCAAGCCAGTGTATGATATACTTTGGCAAATGATATCACAAGTTAACCAGGTACATACCATCATGTATAATTTCTAAACAAGAAACAAAAAGATCATAATAAAACCTAGCTTTACTTTTCATCAGTAGATCTCAAAGTACTTCCCATTCTTTATTGTATTTACTCTCACAACACCCTTGTGAGGTAGGGAAGTCCTAATATCCCCACTTTGCAGATGGGGAACTGAGGCATAGAGAGGCTAAGTGATTTGCCAAAGGTCACACAAGAAGTCTGTGAAAGTTGTGTGTGTGTGTAGGAAATGTAGCAAAGTTATGTAACATCCAAAGCCCAGATTGGCCCCATGCAATCTTTCTGGGAACACAGAAATAATTGATTGCTCCATCTGCTGCATTATTCCCTTTTTTCCAGACCTCGTGGTAGTTCCTCAAAGGGGGAATCTGTAACTCAGAAGGGGGCATGGGGAAGCCAGGGGACTGGCATCATCACTCCCACAAAACCTATAGATACTCTGTAAATTCCCCCTCCCCCTCATTATTTGCCCAGCTCTAATAAAAAGTCAATTTAACTAGTGGCTAAGCCACTTAGTTAAGAAAAAATATTTAAGTCTCTTTTTTAAATTGACTTATTTACTGACAATTTTAAAATGTAATATACAGTTTAACAGAGAAGTAGCTGAGCAATTCAAGCATGTAAACTTTCTTTTCTTCTCCAAGAACCACTTATTTTTCACCACCTATAGAGTTTCATCAAACTCCCTTGATGAAGCTAAGGCCAAGTCTACACTAAGGAGCACTTTGCCCGTATAGGAATTTGAGCATACTATATTGGCAAAGGATTCCCCTTGTGGCCACAATTTATACCGGCAAAGCTGTGCTTTTGCCAGCTGTGATGAACTTCAAATATCTGTATTTATTTTTATGAATACGGTGCATTCCTCTGTGCGTTTATGATGGGTTACTTGCTATGAAGTGATGAAGTGAGCTGTAGCTCACGAAAGCTTATGCTCAAATAAATTTGTTAGTCTCTAAGGTGCCACAAGTCCTCCTTTTCTTTTTGCTATGGAGTTAGACCAAAAGGTGTTGTTAGGGGAAAGCTGGAAAGGCAACATAATGACCTAGATAAAGAACATTCCAACACACACTCAAAACCTAATAACCAGATTTATAGCCTTGAAGAGCCAACTCCTCGGGCCCCTACTCTGGTAACATAGCTGTTTTGCAAAAGTTAGAAGAGAGAGAGATCAAAGAGTTACAGGACTCTGGATGAACTAAGGTGGGGTCTGTGATGCTAAGCACCTCTATAGTCATACACTACACATTATTGTAATAATCTTCGTGCCAAATACGCCTTGTGAGGTATCATTTAAAAACTAATAACACAATGATTAATATTCTTGTGTAATGTGCATCCAAAATGGGTATTAAGAGTTATGAATGTAAACTGAAATTATGACTAAATTGCATTTACTAGATAAGTCTTGGGTGGGGGTAAACCTGTTTCTCAAAGACAAAGAACAAGCTGACACCTCTAGCTAGGTGTCATCAAAGTTGATTGTCAATCACCTGTCAACTGGCTGTTCTTTGGCAACAAAAGGGGGGCAGGAACAGATCTATCTACATTTTACCAAATAACAGTATGGAACCTCTTTCACTACAAGACTCCATGTCTCCTTTCTCACAGTTGGAATGAACTTTATCCAGGGGTAACTCTCAGCGGAAAATGCATTTCAAAGGGTGACTGGACTATAAAACTGAGGGGCAAAACCACCCCAATCTCTCTCTCTCTCACCTTAGAAGACAAAGGAACCAGCCACGAGAATTTGGTCAGCCATATTGCTGGAAAAGTGGTAAGGATTTTACCTTGAACCAAGTCTAGCTTGTTAAGTTTTGGCTACTAGAAAGCATTCTATCTATTTCTCTTGTAACCATTTCTGACTTTACTACATTGTACTTGCACTCACTTAAAACCTCTCTCTTTGTCATTAAATAAACTTGTTTTATTTTTAATCTAAACTAACCCAGTGTTGTGTTTAAACTGAACTGTTTGGTCATTCCCATTAAAGTAGCCAACTGTTCAACATTGACCCTTTACAGGGGCAACAGACCTTTAATATCTGAATTGTCCAGGAGAAGACTAGAAAGTGCGGAACACACGTTTTGGGAAAATTCAGGACTGAGAGTGTGTTGGGGTCACCCTGCAAGTAGTAACCAAGGCTGATGGAAGCCAGAGTGTGACTGATATGTTGCTGACAGGCTGCTGGGGTCAGAGCTGCTGGCCCAGGGCTACAATTATAAGACACCCAGGGTGTTACCTTCAAGCTGGCAGGCTGTTTGAGAGCAGCCAGGGTTGGGAGCTACAGCAGAAAAGCATTATGTGGGGCAGGTATAGGGTTGCTAGGTGTCCAGTTTTTGACCGGAACACCTGGTCAAAAAGGGACCTGGTGGCTCTGGGTGGCACTGCTGACTGGGCCATTAAAAGTCCAGTCAGCAGTGCAGCAGGGGCCGGGGGCTAGGGCAGGCTCCCTGCGTGGCCTAGCTCCGCGCAGCTCCTGAAAGCGGCCGCCAGGTCCTTGCGGCCCCTAGGAGGAGGGATGATCAGGGAAGCTCCGTGCACTGCCCCTGCTTCCAGTGCCAGCTCCGTAGCTTCCATCCTAGGGGCTTCAGGGAACCGGTGGCTGCTTCCTGGGAGCCGCAGTAAGTACCGCTTGGACCCTGCACTTCAAACCCCATCCCACACTCCAATCCCCTATCCCAGCCAGGAGTCCCCTCCTGCACCCAAACTCCCATCCAGAGCCTGCACACACACACACCCCAACACCCTGTCCCAGCCCAGAGCCCTCTCCCACACCCCAAACCCTTCATCCTTGTCCCCGGCCCAGAGCCCGCATCCCCAGCCGGAGCCCTCACCCCCCTCCCACTCCCCAACGCCCTGCCCCAGTCCGGTGAAAGTAAGAGAGGGCGGGGGAGGGAAAGGGGATGGAGCGAGCAGGGGTGGGGCCTCGGAGAAGGGGCAAGGTGGGCGTGTTAGGTTTTATGTCATTAGAAAATTGGCAACCCTAGGCAGACAGTGACACAGTCCCTCACTAGTCTGGATTGCACTCCAGAATGTGATTGGGTTTGCCCATGGAATGGTGGTGAGAGTGGACAAGCAGGCAAGGAGATACTCAGAGACAGGGATCATGCTTAGAGCAGGACGGACTGCTTCTGTAACTGGGCTAGCTGAAATGTATGAAAAAGTTGGCCAGGAAAGATTAAGAGTAAGGTAAAGAAAAATATACCTGTAGAGCCCATGGTTTTTGCCCTTTGCTCAACATGCTTTGTACCTTTGGGGGAAGGAATAAGTAATACTTTGTTCTGAAAATGCTTCTTTTTGAGTCACCTCAGTTGTCTCAGGTCTCCAGTGTGAAAACGCTGACAAGTGCCAAACACAGCCCAGAGATCCTGAATAAGAGCGGTTAGACCAAGTCATTCCACTTATAGTGACATACAGAAAGCCAGGCCTGTGACCTAAGGGGTCCACTTGAGGGGCACTGAAAGAGGTCTGAGGTGCAGTTCATCCTTAAATGTGACCCTGGCATAGCTTGGTCCAGCTCCCCTGAGCAAAACAAGCCATACCAGCAAAATTGCAGTTTAGCCAGTATATGCCAGCACAGCTAGGTCACAAATCACACGCTGACCAACATAGCTATATCGGCAAAAGTCTGCAGTATAGATCTGGCCTAACTTTGACCTTGTAGAAATCTCTGTGAATTCCAGTAAAACTATGTACTGTGAGCTCTAATGAGGAATTAAAGGCCATTGGTAGTGGATAGTATACTTTAGCTCCTCAATATTATAGCCTGCTTACCATTAAGGGCCAAATTCTACAACACTTATTCAAGAACCTCTTACGCAATAAGGTCTGTTGACTTCAACGGAATCGTTGCCTCACTAAGTGGTACTAAGTGTGAGAAAAGGTTGCATTATCAAGCACTTAGCCTGTGCCCAAATGCATTTCTGAAAGAGCCTGCAAAGCCCCCACAGTCCTCATTCTTGCCTCAACCAGTTAAAAAAACCCAAAAGAATGCAGGTCAGACTACCTATGAAAGTCTCCTCAAAGAGTAGAAGTGAATCTTTTTTTCTTTTATGTTTCTTGTCGAATAACAGCTGAAGTCTCTGAAAACTGCACATAGATTATTGGTATCTGAACCCACTTTTGCAATACAAGTTTGCATCTGGAGCATGATACATTGTCTTATCCCAGCCAAGATAACACAACAGCTTTGGAGAATCTATAATAATACTGGAATTTGTGGGCTTTCTACAATGAATTGTCTGATCCAAGTTATTTTCTTGGAGTAAGCTATGAATATGTGGAAAGATTGCATAAGTCAGACCTTTGAATTAAATGTCTTCAAAATAAACCAAGAGTAATCTTGGAAATTGACCTGTGGCCGTGGCAGGGAGACAACTCAGAACTACACTGGTTTCTATTTTTCTAGGGATGTCATAAAATATCACCTCAGATGAGCTGAGCTTCTGTGCAAATCATGCCAAGTAAGGAAAGAAGCTACAGATTATGATTTTTGCAGATTAGTATCTAACCCACTGCCACTGAAAGAGGAATTTTTTGTACATAGAGGCATACTCCTCTCTCTCTCCCTCTCCAATGCAATTTAATTTTTCCCCACAGTAGTAATCTCATTCTGAGCAAAGCATGTATTGGAAATATAGGAACAGTATTTTTTCCGTTATTTCCAAAAATAATCTTATATGCGTAGTAGCCACCTTGCACTGTGAAGTGTGAACCATAGTTCAGAAACATGTCTGAATGAAGGAAGATAAAACTTAAACACGCATCATGAGAAGTGACAAAGCTGTAGATCTCAGCTGTCAGGAAGATTCAGGAAGCTGCTACAGACTCTTGCATGCCAATGGCTGGTGCACTTTATATTATCTACATGCACAACTTACGTATAGCCTACTTTTACCTCCTGCTCTATACTGGTGTGAAATATTTTCCATTCACAACACAATCTTTGAACTTTTCTGCTCTCTTGTTGTTTGATTTTAATTTGGCCCACTTCTTTCTGTTGAGGTTTGTCCTCAAAAGGTTTCTGGGCTGGTAGATTTTCTAGCCTCAGCCCTCACCATTGTCAATTTGAATCTTACTTGTAACTGAACTTGTTTCACAGTTATGGGTAATTTCCATTGTAGCCCTCAGCTGTGTATCATGTGGTTGGACCCATTTGGGTCTTCATTTGAGAACGAATGTTCTTTGATAGTTCATAGCAAACAACAGTTGCAGCAGTAAAGTTGTCCTTTTACTTCTAGTATGTGAGACCTTGCCGCTACTCTTTTCATGCATGTCCCTGACCTTGATCTTTTGTCCCTGTCCTTCGGAGATAGTTATGCTCTTCCTGGAAAAAGAAAAGGAGTACTTGTGGCACCTTAGAGATGAACAAATTTAAGGTGCCACAAGTCCTCCTTTTCTTTTTGCGGATACAGACTAACACGGCTGCTACTCTGAAGCTCTTGCTGGAATTCAGGGAATTATTGGATACCACTGTCACAGTAGTATTTGACTTGCTGTCATCATTTTTTTTTTTCTGCCACCTTTTCCATTAGTAGTGACTTCAAAAGTTTATGGCTGTAAGCAGCAGAGAGAATGTGCAACATGACCTGAAACAACGTGCTGGGCTCTCTGCTCATGCTTTCTGTTGGTGTATTTCCTCAGTCCAATAATGTTAAGAGACTTGAGAGAGATAACAGATGGCAAAATATGGAATTCTGCAACCAGGTGACCTTTAACTTTTTGCTTCTCGCTACAGCTAGCCAGATCTGTGCTCCTGCCTGTGCTGGAGGGATAGAGGGATGGATGCCTGAAGCCATGTACTAAGTCTACTAAGAGTTGTAGCTGCCCCAGTTCTAGCACGTAGAACCTTGCTATCCCAAACTGCTCTGTAGATCCCTTCATAGGTAGTACGGCGTAGTGGCTTGTGGTCATCCCTCCCCAACAAGCTTGGTGGGAGGCCACTCTGCCTCACTACATCCCACAGCAGATAGTCAATTATTAGACTAGGGCCCTGGCCCCTTGGGCAGGGCTGAACACCGCTCAGTCTATAGCCCAAGCCTCCTGGTGGGGCAGACGGTAATTTATACGACTGGGGCTCTGACGCTCTGGGCAGAGAAGAACAATGAGCAGTCTTTAGCCCACAGCCTCCTGGCCAGGGCAGACAGCAAACCCAGTCAGGGCTCTGACCCTCTGGGCAGGGTAAATCAATTGGCAGTCTTTAGCCCAGCCTTTTGGCTAGAGCGGACAGCAGTCAGGCACACACCTTCAGGCTAGGGTGAGTAGACAGCCACACCAGGGGTGGGGTCAGTGGCAGTGGGACCCAGGCCCACCCTACTCTACAAGGTCCCAGCCCAGGGCCCTAACAGTGGTAGGTGGTCTTGCCATTGGGTCAGCAGGGCTCCTACTGAAACACGCTGACTCGTATTGCAACAGCACAACTGGACTAATATCTGGTTTCCGGACTAATATCTGGCTACTTCCTACCACAGTCCATTGGCATGGGTCCATTGTCTGCAAGTCCTCAATCTCCTCTGGGTAAACAGCGGACGGCAGTCCCAGCAGCTCTGCTCCACCGTCGGTCTCCTTTGGGGTCAGGACACTATGTGGCTTGGTAACAGGCCGGAGTTCTGCAGCGAGGCGGAGATGTCTGCCTCTTTCCCTGTCTCCAGGCCCTGGAAATCTATGGCTTCCTTGAGGAAGAATGCTGCCCAGCACTCTCTTACATGGGTTTCCCCTCCAATGAGGCAACACCGAACCCTCAGTGAGGATCAGTTATTAGGAAGAGTATAGAAGCCTGGATCTTTTAGGAACTTGTACAGGGAGCTGTGAGGAAGTACTGAATTGAATTTCTTCAGGTATTTTGAGATCAGCAGGTCTATTACCCTCAAGTCCCTACCCATTGAGCAGGAGGGAAGAAGTACCAGTTACAATGGCATGGGAACTCCTTGGGACAAGAATTGGAAAATCCACACAGGGCAAGATATAGCCTTTGGCATTAAGGTGAGTGATCTGGACCATAGTCTTATGGGCAGATATATCTGTATATCATGACATCCAGCTCCATACTGTCTGATTGTTTGCAGTAACCCTATCACATCCCTCCTTTACATTTTAAAATTATATTGACAGTTCTGAAGATATTTTGAATTTTTAAATAAATTTCAATGAATCCAGTGCTCTGTCCATAGGATTATCTAATATTACACAAAGGGTTTATGACCAATTTCTTATTTCATCATATTTCAGTTAAAACCTTTGATATGCTCTAGGAATTATTTTGGGGCATTCTATGGCCTGTGCTATACAGGAGGTCTTACGAGATGGTCACAATGGTCACTTCTGGCCCTAGAATGTATTAAATCTATGAGTCAAGTCCTGAAGTCCTTACTTAGGCCAAAGATTTATTGAAGCCTACAACATTCTGCCTGAGCTAGGACTGAGTATAATCTGAATAAGGACTGCACGATTTGGCCTCCACATATCCAAGAATTTTTGCAAATCAAATTAAACTTCCAAACCAAATAAGAAGTTACAGTTAACTGGAATAATCTCATGTTGCCTATGTCTTTTGACTGAGCACTGGTATACAGTCTTGCCTGAAATGAGTTGGACAATCTGGTAGTATCTCCAGAATATTGTTTGAAAAACAGAACCGAAGAGATGTCTGGAATCGGCCCATGGGAACATCACTCTGCAGTCAGTGAAATATGCCATGTTAGATTTTTTCATTGGAACTCTCTACTTTGTCCAAACCTTTGCAGATAAAATGGTGAGATTCCGAATGAGTGCTGAGGATGCAATCCTATCATTAAAATATTTAGACATCTGTGTTGGGAATATTATAGCCCTTTGGAGAGAAATTCAAAACATAGAAGAGCAAGATTCTGTGTTCTACAACTAAATGAACATCCCAGCTTTATTTTGCTGATTCGTGCATTTTCTGTTATTTGCCAATGATGAACACTAAAATTTTCCACTTTAATTAATTGGGGGCCACAATTTAAAAAAGAAAGCTGAGCCTACAGTTCAATAGAGATTTCAGAGTTTAGACACCTGAATAAGTGCCTTCATTTTTTTCAAGTGCTGAGCACCCAGCAGCTCTCATTGACTTCAGTGGGTGCGGCTGCGTGCTCAGCATGTTTGAAAATCAGGCAGTGGATTTGCAATTAATGTTGCATTCTAATAGTGGGGATAAGGAACAACTTACCAGCTTTAAATACAAGAATATGCAAAATACATTGCTATTGGGCCACCGTTTATTAAATGTGTTGAGACCAATGCATACGCTAATACCTATGTTTGTTTCATATGGATGTGATATTGCAATGCCCCAACTTGGTTTGCTTACCTGTACATGTCATATGCTGTGTTTTATTTATTTCACCATGTTATCCTCTCTATATTTGTCCCGTATGCTTATTTCAGTATTTACTAATGCTAGCGCAATCTTCAGAACCTGCCTAATTTGTGATTTCTGTAAATCAGATATGTTTTAAAATAATTTCACAGTCAGTCTTCATCGGTGACTCAAACATATGAGTGTCGAAAACAATATTAAAGAAGACGAGCCAGAGGGATACGTGCACAAAGCTCAAGAAGTAAGGAGATGGCATGAAATGACAGGAAAAGGGCAGCAGCTTTAAATTAAAAAGGGAAAGTGATGTAATAATGATTAAGCCACAAAACAGAACTCCAATGCAGTGAGTGAGCAATGAAAATAAGGTAATAAAAAAAAGTACAGAACTACCTCATGAGACATATTATTGCAGCAAATGTCATGCTAACAGTATTTATTTTGCTTAGCATTATGGCTTTCTTCAAGGTGTCTATGACAGATGTGTGTAAGTTTTTAACTGAACGTGAGTTTTAGTTCAGAGCTAGATAGGCATCAAACAGCCTTCTGCCTACACAGATTCCTAAATTACATAGCAACCTATATTCCATATAAATAATATTGGTCTAGAGCCAATAATATTTAACAATAACTACTTGCAGGGCCAAACCATAATTTTGGAAGTATTCATTCAATGTGCATACTGGCCAAATTTTCATTCTAGCCAGGGGCTAAAGTTCACACTTCTATGTCCAGAAGTATTGTACCTAAACTCCCTGCTAGTTTGCTTGGAAAAGGTATTACTGAGAGTCATCTAAGTGAGACGTTTTAATAGCTAAGGGTCTGAAAATGTCGAACACATTTAACTCCCGTTGGCCTCACGGGAAATTAAGGATGCTCATCCCCTCACAGGATTGGCCCAGAAGCCACATCCTTTTTCACTGACTTAGTAGCATCCTATTCATGTGTGGCTAAGCAATGCTGAATTTTATGTGCATTACTTATAGGGGAGAGAGGAAAGACGGGAAAAGAACACCAGGGCCATTCCATGCAATTTACAAAAATTCTATGTGTCAATGTGGTTTTCTCAGTGAGCAATGACAAACTCACAGGCCTGGGACTTCTTAAGGGGGTATATCATTAAAATGGTGGAACAGGGAGGCAAAGTATGGAACTGGCACAACTAAAAACTAATTTATAAATGAAAATTGTCCAAAAATGCAGCTGTATAAAGCCCCTGTAGACTAACCTACAGCAAGGAGGGTCACACTTTTACAGGTAGCACTTATGTGGCTGTCACATGCTGTTTTACCTGCACCCGCTCTTCCCTGGTTCCCCCCATCCACACTGGCTCTCTAACACAGTGGCTCTCAACCTTTCCAAACTACTGTACCCCTTTCAGGAGTCTGATCTGTCTTACATACCCCCAAGTTTCACCTCACTTAAAAACTACTTGCTTAGAAAATCAGACATAAAAATACAAAAGTGTCACAGCGCACTATTACTGAAAAATTGCTGACTTTCTTATTTTTACCATATAATTATAAAATAAATCAATTGGAATACAAATATTGAACTAACATTTCCATATATAGTATACAGAACAGATTAAACAAGTTATTTTCTGTATGAAACTTTAGTTTGCACTGACTGCACTAGTGCTTTTTATGTAGCCTGTTGTAAAATTAGACAAATATCTAGATGAGTTGATGCATCCCTTGGAAGATCTCTGCGTTCCTCCAGGGGTACACGTACCCCTGGTTGAGAACCACCGCTCTAGCAGACTTCACTGGACCCTCTAACCTGGTTTACCATGGGGAAATTTTCCAGCTGTTAAATCTGGTTGGAGCTGCAATGTAGACAGCTCTAGCCATATAGACTTTTTCAGAACTGGTTTAGTTAAACCTGCTTTCAGGAGGTTTAAGTAAATGGGTTATAAAAATAGATCTGGCAGCACCCTTAGCTACCCTGGCACTTTCCCTGATTTTAAAACTGGAGTGACATTTTGGGAAAATAACCCTACTACACACGAGGCCACCGAATACACCATCAAGTGTAGCTGCTGTATTTTCTTCAGTCATGTAGGCCCTTTGCACAGCAACAGAGCTCTTTGATCAGAAATGGAACCGATTGTCCTTTAGTTAATACATCCATTGTTTATCTAAAGAAACTTCTGTTGGCTAGGGAATAGAATGAAAAATGTCTGAAGCAGTCAAGGGATCTGCAAAACCAGTAGGCTAATTCAGACAGTCTTTCACTAGAGAGCTAACAAAATTGTATGGTAAATCTTGGGACTACTTTGAAAGCAACTTTTCAGTGGATACATGATCAATTTCAGCTGCCTGGTCTGAATATTGCACATTAAATTTACATCTTAAGTTTGAAGCCCCAAGATTTCTCCCAATCATTTGGAAATATAGAGTTCAGTTAGTCAAGCCAGTTTCTCATTGTCAGGATTTCCCCAAATGGTAGTTGTCCCAACATTCTGGTTAATAAGAACCATTAAAGGCCAGGATCCTCATTCTGCTTTCATCTGAGGTAGAGCCTATAAAATCATACAAGTTACACTTCTAACAATAATTGTACATTAAAAAAATGGAAGTTCCTAATGGTGGTGGAGAACTCAACGGAATACAACATTATTTGCAGAGGCAGCACAGGCCACAGTAAATGTGGACGAAATAGAAGGGATGAAGGTTGAAAACAATTATGGATACATCTTGACAGTTTAACACCACGTACGTATCTTTCCCCTATCCTATTTTCATCTAAAAAGAAGTATTTCTCATGCAGATCTCAGATTTCATCTACATTTTATTACTGACAAAACCTTTGTCTATAAACCCATAATTACTTTCATAAATGTGCTAACTCACTAAAATCCTCACCAAGCTACCTTATTCCATGAATGTCCTCCCCTGCCCCCAATCTTCCCTCACAACACTGAACTGAGCCTCTGACCCTATCTCTATGCTGAGAGCTATCCCTTTGTTTCACACAATCCCCATCCGCTCAACAAATGGGTTCAGAAATGTCATTCATGTGTCTGCCAACCGATACCCTGATTCTCCTCTGCCTTGCCCTCTGTTTAGGTGAGTGAAAATGCTACCAAATTAGAATAGTAGTGGTTTACATCGGCTTTTCATTGGTGTAGCTGTCGACAAAAGGTGCATGGCAGAATTAGGCCCGTAACATTTTTTAAATTACCCAAGTCACATTTTCATAGGTGTCTCCATTACTTAGGAACCTAAGTCCCATTCGTACTTCCAATGTGACCTAGGCTCCTAAGTGATTTAGCTGCTTTAGAAAATCTTACCTATAATGTCTGCTCCTGTAAGTCAAGAGTAACTCCAGTTTTCAGTGAAGTGTCTCCAGATTTACACCAGTGGAAGGGCAGTATTACTAGTGTAAGGGTCCGTTATTGGTGGAGATTGTCAGTGACTCTCTCCCAGTCAAGACACTTTGGGTTTGATCTGTGATTCCCTCCCCCCCCCCCCCCCCCCCCCCCCGGTGCAGCTGCATCAGCACTGCACTGATGCAAACCTCAGTGTAAAAGTGACTTGCACTGGTGCAGCTTATCCCAGTGCATGCCATTTTTTACATTATGCTAACTGCTATGAGGTAAACCACTCTGGTGCAAAAATATCACATGTAGCATGTCTTTAACCCTCCTGCCTCAGTTTCCCTAAGTTAAATGGAGGACAGTACACCTATTTACTTCTCACAGGTCCTTGAGTATTTTGTAAGGAGGTTTGAAAATGAAAAGCTTCAAGAAGCATTATCAAATTGTATCTTTAATAAAAACTGCCACTAAAACGATTCTCATTTACAGAGATAATAATCAGCAGAGAGAGAGAGAGAGAGAGAGAGAGAGATATCAAAGGTCAGCCAACTAAGAGGGAACAACCATCTCTCATTAATATTCTGGGGATAGAATACACTAACAGGTTCTTAGCATACTCCCGTTAACATACCTCTTTCCTGTCTGTGTTTAGTATTTTTAGAGTGCCAACCATCACAGTATTTAGGGGCCAGACAGTTTTTGGTTCCATGATAACCAAAAGAGAGAATCAGACTCTGCCCACCCAGAATGTTTCAATAATTCCAAATTGTTTCACGCTCTGTGTATTACTACATTATAGCACATGCTATAGCCTCCATTTGTGCTTTAATGTGATCAGCAGAAAACCTGATCTAACAGAATTTAGTGATGAGGATTTGGTCATTTAAAAAAAATGTTTAATTTTAAGAAAGCAAAGGGAGGGAGAAATTAACAGGTACATGTGAAGGAGAAAAGAGACGTTTCTCCATCCCTGAAATCTGATATAGCCCTAGCTTACACACAGATGTTGCACTGGTTTAGTTTTAATTGGTTTAAAACAGATTTATTGAAACTGGTGCAAACCCTGTGTAGACATTGTTATTTCATTTCATCAGTGGGTTATTGCAGCTTGTCTCAAACCTGTTCCTAATATATTTAAGTTAAATAGATATGCCAGGTTTTTATCTAAGAGTGTCATGGCCTTTTGCCATGGATTTTAAGTCATACCATTACTTAGATTAGTGCAACTTTATGTGTGGACGAGCCCCTACAGTTCATTGAGTGGGATAAAAGGAGGTTTTACAGCCTGCAGAGGAGAATATTCTTGCATCAGCAGTGGTGAAATTGTGTCACGGGATAAGGAGAAGGCCGCTGCTAGATTAGTGGAGGGAAGAGATGGGGGAGTAGAAAGAGGAACAAGGGCCATGTAATGGACTGGATCAAGTCTATGGAGGAATGCAATAACCAGCAGCTTTGAACTGGCATTTGAAATGAACAAGGCATCACTGGAATTATTGAAGGATGGGTGTACTCTGAATGTGTGAACAGGCAGGCAGCATATTTCAGTGCATTCTGGAGCCTGGTGATATAGGACTTTTTATAGAGAAGGGAACCCTAGTAGTTAAGGAGACAGGAAATAAAGGCATGGATTCAAGTTTTAGCAGGGATGGAGCTGCAGCAGGGTGTATGTGGGCAATGTTGCCATGGCAGTGATAAACAGATCTGTAGATGTAAGAAAAGGGGACAATACAGTTGAGGATCAGGGCCACCACTATGGTTACGAACTGTTGAGGCCAAGCAGAGGCCTCAATCTAGAAAAATTGTGATTGTGGAGATCAGAGAGAGGTGGGGAACATGAGGAAGAGATTAGAGAAAAGGGAGCAAGTAAGGGAGTATTTTGGAAATAAAGGTAGGCCAATGGAGAAGACACAGTGGTGGTGGGAGGAAGGGTTTGGAGAATGTTAGATTACAAGGGACAGAGAAAACCGTGAGGTTACCTTACAACATTCAATTGACTTTGTAACCAGTTACTGGCATGGCTGGTTCTAAGCAAGACTTGGGTTCACACAAACTTGGTTAAAACTTGAACTCGTCCTACAATTTGTTGTGCCTCCGAGAGCACCTGCACGGAATCTCATTGACCTCAGTGGGCTGTTGCATGGGTCCATTCACACACAGCTAGTTGCAGAGCCAGGGCGTTAGTTAGTAATCATGGTCACCTAAGGGTGTTTTGCCCCTTCCTAGGCTTACACACAGTTGTCTTCCCGTAACCAGTTCAGCATATTGTATTTTACAGAGTGTGCAGAATCTCAAAGCCAGTCCCCCTTCTGACTCATGTGGTAGAACAACCCGTAGCATCTTGTCCCACCCTGCTGCTGCTGATTTGCTTTGTGGGTCTCTCGCCAGCATGCTGGCTGTCGGTTTAGGCACTACAGGCCTGCCAACTCTGGGGAAGCTTTCCCCAAACTTCAGCCAGTTTTTAAATCAGTTTTAGCTGGAGCTGTAATATAGCCCAGGCTCGGGTAACCTAGGCTGATTTTACTAAAGCAGTTTTAAAATGGGTAAGGAGTTTTGGTAATGACATGGCTTTGCAGATTTTCTCTACACCAATTCAGTCACACCCCTTGTTCCTGCAAAGACTTATCCTTCTGCACGCAACTCCTTACTTATGCAACTTGCACTGGAAGTAGCCCTACTGAACTCAATGCTATATTTATATGCCTTCATATATTAAAATTTATAAATGTACTTATATTTTAAATAAAAGTATAAATGAAATCATTGCAACTATTGTGTGTAGAGAGTACAGTGCTAGATTTTTGGGGCCTGTGCACTACAGAATTGGGGACCCCCTCCTTTCTGTGGGAATGCAGCAAGCCTTCTGATGGTTTGGCCTTCCATCCTGGGGGTGGGAGGGGGGAGAGGAGGAGGAGAATTGGCCAAATTTGAGCGAGTGGTATTGCAACCTGGCATGTGGGGTCACGATGCTGGTTTTTTCCCTTTAAATGAGAAGTCTTTGTAACCATAACCTCAAAAACATGAACTGAGTGAAACCGATGTAGAGATGCCTGGAAAAATTGCTGAGAGATGCCAATAGCCTCATTTATCACAATGAGGTGTTAATTCAAATGTCAATGTTGTGAACCATTTCATTCCTTAAAAGGAGTGGGAGGATCATAGAGCTGCATGAATTATGAGAGACATATCTCCTTTTTGGTGCCACAAGTTGATGACATTTGGAAGATCTCACTACTTACATTTGGACCCAGACAAGGACAAGTCAAGCCCAGGACTGTAACAGTAATTGTAACAGATCATATTCAAATCCTAGAAAGGATGAGCCACACTCAAGTAGCCCAGGGGCTCTCAGAGTGTGTGCAATCTGTTGTGCGTGAGGTCTCATTTTGGTGACTCACATGAATGGAGCCTATTTTGTGGGCCCCAAGACATTTCCAAACTTCTGAAATCACATATTGCCAATTTCAGGGAAGAAGGTACAGTCCATTTCACCATATTAACTACTCTTCTGACAGAAGTAGCCCTGTAAGGAAAAAAGAGCTCTCTAGTCCAAAAGCAGAGTTCTGGAACAACTGACAACACATGACTCTATCATTATGGAAAACAAGCACATGGGATCCAGCATAGCAAATGACTCATTGCAGAGCATTGCAACTCTGCCTCAGGCAGGGCATTTCAACCACTGGCAAAGGAACCAGCCCACTGACAGCAAGCCTCTCAGACTATTTTGTTCCAGTGTCGACAGGACAATACCAACTGGGGAGACAAGGTAACTGTACTACAGATACACACTCTTGCTCTTTGAACTACACAAGGACTGTTCAGCCCTTTGTTTTAAAGAGTCGTCCACTGATAATTAGATATGTTCTCCCCAAAGGGCCTAATTTGGGTCCACTGCCGTATAAATGTGGTTAGGTGCAAATTTGAACATAGGTGCAAACAATGAATGGACTGAGCTCATTCTTTGTATCGGAGAGCATGGACATGGCTGTCTGCTAAGGAAGCTTTCAGTAGCACAACGTTTGAGATTAAAGTAAGATCCTAGCACTCATTACAGAACCTTAGACCTTGTCTGTAGTTTGGAGCGAGTATCAGTGGCAACCAACAGGTGTAGCAATACCTATGCAAACCCTAGATAAGGATATCTTCGTATAAAGCTCAAATGGCGCAAAGTGCAGCCATTTTTCTCTATGCACAGGGTTTGTTGCAATGCTGCATTTGATTGCTAAACTGGAGCTAGGGAGGTGTGGGGCCTGGGACAAATCAGCCTGTATAGGCCCCCCCTTCACATTTTTTATACAGGTGAAATCCGGGGTGGGGAGGGGACACCAGTGCTAGGGAGGGGGGGTGGCGAGGGATGATGGAGAGTCACAGGGTGGCACCCGTGCTAGGGGAGGTCCCAGAAAAGGGAGAGGTCCAGTGCAGAAGGGCAATGGATGGGGTCAGCCTGGTGCTGGTGTGTTCTGGCGGTGCTAGGACGCTGGCGGCTGGTGCAGTGGCAGGTGAGCAAGAGAAAGAAATACAATGCGCACTTTCTGCTGGTGAGTGTGGGCCCAATCTCCGCTGCCAGTGCCAGGCCCCCCAGGCACCCCTAGTTCCCCCCCCGGGCCGGCCTAGCGCCCCCCGCCCAACACACACACTCTGAAGCATGGGGCCCCCCAAAGCACAGTGCCCGAAGTGGTCACCCCGATTTACCATACCAAAGGGATGGCTCTGACTGGAGCTAATGCCAAACACAGACAAAGCCTTAGGAAAACACTATCGTCGCTGTCAAAAAAGATAGTACAAAGAGCTCCATCTTCACCCCAGATCTGTACCAATATTGTGTAGATAAAGAAAGAAAAGATTGGAGAGGGTTCAAAGAAGAGCCCAAGAATGATTAAAGGATTGAAAAACACTTCTATATTAAGTCAAATGAGCTCAAAGAAGGTTAAGGAGTAACTTGATCACAGACTAGAAGTACCTACAGGGCAACAGGTAATATTTTTATTGGATCAACTTCTGTTGGTGAGAGAGGCAAGCTTTCAAGCTACACAGAGCTTTTGTTCAGGTCTCTAATATCCTGAGACCAACATGGCTACAACTACAGTACAGACCCATTTACGCACGAATCCGCTTAACGCACAGTAGCCCCATGCCTCCCAGTGCTACCTATTTAACACATGAGACTCGTTAACATGTGGTACAGGAACTTGCTATGTAGCGCTACAGATTTGCTCACTAACTCACTGACATAGAAATCGACAGGAAGTGCAGAGCAAAAATGTGTTGTACGTCTTTACCAATATCTGTAAAGACATATCACGCAGGCTTAGTCATTGTCACGCTATAGATAGATAGTAGTTATACAGTAATATATATACTACATTAGAAAATTTTAACCGTAGGTCTCATATAATGGCAGAGGGCAAGCGTCAGCGTTCCTACACTGTAGAAGGAAAGCTAGCTGCAATAGATCGAGTAAATAGCGGAGAAACCCAGGCCAAAGTTTCAAAAGATATTGGGATTGCCGAATCTACTCTCCGAGGATGGCTAAAAAATTAATCTAAACCGAATGGCTTTGTATAAAATATTGATTCTGCCACGGGTCTTAAGCGAAAATGTGTGCGCTATTCAGCAAAACCCACAGACAAAGCCATGCGCATGTGGTTTGCTCAGGAAAGGCTGAAAGGAATGCCACTAAGTGGGCCAATTCTTCAAGCTCAAGTGATAAAATTTGGAAATTTAATGGAAATTTAATTTAATCTAATCATTCCAAGCCAGCAGAGGGTTTATAAGTCATTTTAAAAAGCGTCATGGCATAGCACAGGTTAGGAGAAAGCCGATCAGCCGATGAATTGGCCGCGAACGCGTTTCCCACCGAGTTAAAATCTATTTTACAAAATGAAGACTACCACAAAGAACAACGTTATATGTTGCATCTGATGAAGTGAGCTGTAGCTCACGAAAGCTTATGCTCAAATAAATTGGTTAGTCTCTAAGGTGCCACAAGTACTCCTGTTCTTTTTGCGAATACAGACTAACACGGCTGCTACTCTGAAATGTTATAATTGTGATGAAACAGCTTGATTTGCAAAATTGCTACCTGATAAGACTTTAGCCTTTAATTACAAGACACAGAAAACAGCTGGATTTAAAAAGATAAAAGATCGTGTGACTCTTCTTTTTTAATAGTAATAAGACAGGCAGCCATAAGCTTGTCCCTCTTCTCATTGGCCGCTTTCATAACCCTTGCTGCTTTAATCACCTCAGTAGAGCCAAACTGCCAGTAATATATGCTGACAGCAAAAATACTTGGATGACAAGACACATTTTCGACGACTGGTTCCACAACAGCTTTGTTCCAGCTGTTTGTAAGCATCTGCAGTCGAAGAAACTCGAAGCCAAAGCACTTTTGCTTCTTGACAATCGTCCAGCCCATCCTCCAGCTGAATCAGTGGTATCGAGTGATTGAAAAATTGAAGTGCTATACCTACCATTCAATACAACATCCAAAATTCAACCTTTAGACCAGGGCATTATTCAGAATTTTAAAAACAATTATTGATGGGAGCTGATTTTGGCGATCGTGTCATGCACGTCTTCAGGCATTTCTGAATTCCTGAAACAGTTCAACATGAAGGAAATTATTTATTAGATTAAAAAAGCTTTGGACGGAGTAAAACAAAAGTCCATTGAAAACTGCTGGATGAAGGCTCTCGGTGATGCCTTTTCTGTCAAAGACGGCTCAGACTTGGAAAACTCCAGCAGTGGCACTGATTCAGAGCCAGACTTTGAAGGATTTTCAGAAGGCGACATCCTACAAAGATGCACGCAGACAAAAGAGGATAAAAATAAACTTCTTTTTCAAATGATAAAAGATTTTAGTTTGGATACGTCACAGAAATCATCACCGAGGGGCTGGAGACGGATGAAGATTGTCCGACTTCAGAATTTCTGTCCAAGGAAGAAATATTAACGGGCTGCGAGGCTATGTCAGATCGCGAAAGTGATGGCGAGGATGTCATTGAAAAGGTCAAATTTTCACCCACAGAAGCCCTTCGTGCTGTAGAAACTGTTGTAAGATTTATGGAGGAGCAAAATGCGGAAAATATCGAAATCGTTCATCTGCGGCGAATGACAGACTTCATAAGAAAAAAAATGCAAGCCAGAAAGAGTGGAAAATAATGGTGCTTTTTCCTAAGTGAGTCACAGACACTTTTTTCAGTGTGGCCCTCTTAACCCGCAGTTCGTTAACACACGGTCATGATGGCTTGACTCCTGACATCTGTGCGTAAACGGGTCTGCACTGTATACTGCATACATGGCGACAGATATTTGGTAATAGAAATTCTTCAGTCTAGCAGACCAAGGTATAACAAGCTCCAATGGCCGGAAGTTGATGCTTGACAGATTCAGACTAGTAAGGTGCAAATGTAATGGTAAGGTTATATTAACCACTGGAACAATTTATCAAGGGCTATGGTGGATTCTCCATCACTGGAAATTTAGACACATCCAATCTTGAGTTCAAAAAGATATGCTCTACTTCCAATAGGAGTAGATTCAGGAAAGTCCTGTGTTATACAGGAGATCACTCTAGATGATCACAATGACCCCGTTGGGCCTTGGAAGCTATGAACATAATGGGCATTTTCACTGTTCATTTTGCAGCAAGTAACATAGCACTGGGCTGGTTAGTTAAATAACCTACAGATCAACAGAGGGGAATGAAAACTTCAAGCTCTTATCAGCTATAAGAATAGGAAATAAAGTGAGGGGGAAAAGGTGTTGATGCTGCCTTATTTTTATAATGCTAACAGAGTACTAGGAACTGTACAGAGAGGAGACAAGATCTCTGCTGCAGTTTATAGTCTAGCCTGATCATAATATTTGGCAAACACAAAGATGGTATCAACTGATTTTGTACCACAGAAAAGCAGCAGGTTTCAGAGGTCCTTGTGTATTAGATGATGGTCCTGAAAGATCTTAAAGGTGATCTGTATAAAGAAAAATGGGTTTATGCACTCGTGTGTGAGATTTAAAATCATGTTACCTAACGTGATTTCTCTTTTCACCATCTAGAGAGACACCCTTTTAAGACTAGTCATGACGTTGGCTGTAGAAGTAGACGCTCTGTGGTATCAGCATTTGGGCAGAGTTCGGCCAACGTAAGCGGTTTCAATAGACTCCTCTTGGCTCACCTTGTTTACCTGCATCATTGTCAAAGATTTTGATGCATAGATAACTAATCCTAATGAAGATGTATTTATAGGGCTTCAGTTTCTTGGAGTTTGTTAATTTCATTTTTGGGTGTATTTTTACCAATTTTTGACTTGTGTTGCTTTCTAAAAATTTTTTTTCCCAGGGTTTCCTTGCATATACTGTAATGAGTAATACATGAGAATGGCCATACTGGGTCAGACCAAAGGTTCATCTAGCCCAGTATCCTGTCTTCCGACAGTGGCCAATGACAGAGGGAATGAACAGGTAATCATTAAGTGATCTATTCCCTGTTGCTCATTCCCAGCTTCTGGCAAACAGAGGCTAGGGACACCATCCCTACCCACCCTGGCTAATAGCCATTGATGGATCTATCCTCCATGAATTTATCTAGTTCAGGGGTTCTCAAACTGGGGGTCGGGACCCCTCAAGGGGTCTCGAGGTTATTACATGTGGGGGGGTCGCAAGCTGTCAGCCTCCACCCCAAACCCCACTTTTCCTCCTGCATTTATAATCGTGTTAAATATATAAAAATGTGTTTTTAATTTATTGGGGGGGGGGTGTCACACTCAGAGACTTGCTATGTGAAAGGGGTCACTAGTACAAAAGTTTGAGAACCACTGATCTAGTTCTTTTTTGAACCCTGTTATATAGTCTTGGCCTTCACAACATCCTCTGGCAAAGAGTTCCACAGGTTGACTGTGTGTTATGTGAAGAAATACTTCCTTTTGTTTGTTTTAAACCTGCTGCCCATTAATTTCATTTGGTGACCCCCTAGTTCTTGTGTTATGAGAAGGAAGGAATAAACTTCCTTATTTACTTTCTCCACACCAGTCATGTTTTTATAGACCTCAATCATATCCCCCCCTTAGTAGTTTCTTTTCCAAGCTAAAAAGTCACAGTCTTATTAATCTCTCCTCATATGGAAGCCATTCCATACCCCTAATAATTTTTCTTGCCCTTTTCTGAAACTTTCCTAATTCCAATATATTTTCTGAGAGGGAATGACCACATCTGCATGCAGTATTCAATACGTGGGTGTACCATGGATTTATATAGAGGCAATATGATATTTTCTGTCTTATTATCTATCCCTTTCTTAATGCCCAACATTCTGTTCACTTTTTTGGCTGCCGCTGCACATTAAACGGACGTTTTCAGAGAACTATCCACAATAACTCCAAGATCTATTTTACACATTCATTACGGTAACATATCTTTGTAATATTCCCTAGTGCATTTTGTCATAGTACTATTTCAAACAGCACTACGGTAAATATACTAGGGAAACTTTCCTGTGTACGAGCAAGGTCTACACAGACCAATTAATTCACAACACTTTAGAAACCAGGCTGACTATTGAGCCAGCATTACTGTAGACAAGCTCTTAGATACAGGTACTGTAACCATTTCTAGTGTTTATGGTTCAAACTGAAAATCAGATGCCCCATGCATTTATCACGAGAGGCTAAGAACGTATGATTTTTTTCCAGCTCTAAGTGCATTACTTTTAATTAAATCTGCATGTTTTTCCTCAAAGTCACACTGTATCCTGACAGGTTTTGCTCTCTCTGTGAGATTGTCAAGTCAGATAGGTTTAGTATGGACTTTCCCCCGGTATGTGTTTAATCTTTACTTCTATTCAAAAAAATTTTTTTTAAAGGGGTCAAACTCAGCAGTAGCTTTTACTCAAGATTTGTCTGTTTTCATGCTGTGCTGGTTTTCAGAAGTTTTGAAAGTGAGTTACCTACATATAGATAGGGCCCAAATCTGGATATCCACACATCAGATGCGGAAACAAATTTTGCATCTAGAGTCCTGCAAACTGCGGCTATCCGCATCCACAGATCATTTTTGTAGATACAAATTTTGTATCCGCTCAGGGCTCTACATATGGATTTTGCTTCTGCATCAATGCTGACATTTAGGTTCACCTTTCCTTGCTCTCTAGGCATTTCAGGTGGTATTTACATTTTTTTGTTATAGAATCATAGAATACCAGGGTTGGAAGGGACCTCAGGAGGTCATCTAGTCCAACCCCCTGCTCAAAGCAGGACCAATCCCCAATTTTTGCCCCAGATCCCAAATGGCCCCCTCAAGGATTGAACTCACAACACTGGGTTTAGCAGGCCAATGCTCAAACCACTGAGCTATTCCTCCCTGCAAACACAAGACAATCCACCATGGCCTTCCAGATCCTTAAAAATGGGCATGATGCATTTGTGAAATAGTTCCTGTGCATTGTTTATTTGAAACTGACCTTACTTAACTTATATGTTCTTAATAATTCATTGGCTGATATAATTCTTTAGGGAATGGAATTTGGCAACAGCTACCGTTCGCAACTTTCACTGACAGACAGCAAACCTCTGAGATGGACTGACATTTCAGCTACTTTGGAAATTTGGAAACATTTCCCGCTCACACCTTTTAAGTTCCTAGATTTAGGCATAAAGATTAAAGCTACCAATCAGATTTTCAAGGTAGTATTTCTATTTTCTTTGTTCATAAATATAAACGTAGTTCTTAGTCTTTCATACTACTACAACTTCAATTTTGTTTCCTCCAGAGTGAATCTAGTTTGTTTTGTTACAAACACAGGTATATTTCCCACCTTTTATTTGATTTCAGGATTTTTTTAAAACTTATTTTCAATACAATGTATAATAAGTTCTCTTGCTGACATGAATGTCTGTCTATACACTGTTAAAAGTACATCATGCTCTGTACAGTAATTGCAAAGCAATTAAGAGCAGCTGGAAAGTTTTTGCACTCTTGTCCCCTTGGACTTCTAGCTGCAAGCTACAGAGTATGTTACATGTTGCCTTCAGGTCTAGATTTAACTTTTTGATACCCCAGAACCTGAGTTTAGTCTGGTACTTAATGTTAAAAGCAACCACATCTAGCCTTTTGCACATCCTGCCCTTCTAAAAGAACAAAACAAAGGTATTTGTCATCTATGAGTTGACAGTGGCAATGGTAGAGATGGATTTCTTGAGGCAGACAGTAGGCACCCCCGACATTTTAAATTATTGTAAATAGACCCTGCTGGAATACTACATCAAGTGTCCTTTGGTACTTATGCATTTCAACTTGGAATTTCCCCCAGGGTACTCTCTCCTCCCCCCTCCCCGCCATGGGTTGTAGAAAACCACAAACTTACTGGTCTCTGTGTTAGTTTGCCTACTTCCCTTTTATGGCAATATCTACCTTTTCTGTCTATTAGCTGCTCCAGGAAGTCAGCTATGTCAATCACATGCTCAGTCCTTTTGACCATAACTAGACCAACTATCCTCAGGTATTTGTTAGATGAGTGGCTGTATTCACACACAGGAGTAGTCAGAGGAACCATGCAGCAAAGCCCCTCTAGAGATTACTTTATCATGTGTAACAAATGTGAGGGCATTTGCAAGAGCTAGAGGCACATGAAATTCAATTTAGAACAGTCTGTACTAAATTCTGACAACTGACCTTTCAAATCATATCCAACGTTGATGTTTTCTATAGGTCCACCTTTCACTGAATTTCTTCTTTGTTGAACAGATTTTTGTCCTTCATATACTTGCTAATTTATTTTCTATCCTACTCAATTCTTCCTTCTGTAGTAAGTGTTCATTTTTCTAATGTTTGTGAAAAATCTAAAAATTAAAATCCAAATATGAGGTTATAACAAAATTGGTTCATTGTCTTGCATGGTTCAACAGAAGTTCAAACAAACAAATCTGATATAAGTAGCAAACCTAAAAATAGTCAGCTCTATAGTGTGACTGCAGGTACAATTCATGTTGTACTATTTATGTACACAGAGTAATCTGGAACAGGCAAGTATTTGATTAAGACATAATAGTAACACCTTTAAAACTGATAGAGTAAAGAATGCAAGAGCTTCAAAGTAACACAGTGGTTGGTAACTTTTCAAATGTATTAGAGATTTGATTACACTTTAATTAGTAAATATTAATGCTATATGTATTCTATTCTCCAGCAACAATACTTAAATTCTGATGTACTGTTCTGAGCAGCCCCAAAAGACAATGGAAAAAACATGTCAGCAGTTTAATTTCATGATAGTTTTAATCAGGTAATTGCAGAAAAACATTGAAACTGTTGTATGATAGTATCTGATGTCAACTTACAAGTGTATGATGTAACAAAACTGTTACAAACTTATATATGCATATTTACATTATATACTCAAAAGTAACAAGCTATATTCTTATACATAGAAGAAATACATCTATGACATGAGTTAAACTAAATCATACATCATTTAGTAGAAAGAAATAGCTGTTAAGATTTTAATGGAAATAATATACAAGTGAGGCACTTTTTGAGGTTGTTAGGGTGGAAAGCAAATGGCACTAAGCAAAAGAAGAGGCAGTGTTCACAAATGAAAATCTATGTACAGATTATACTGTAACTTCAAATACAACTGTTTCTCCACTAGGTAATGCTTTAGAAATCTCAAAACTAACAACAACTTTTGCAATTTAAGAAGGTTTAAGAAAAAAAATGCTTACATTTATCAGTGCACCAAAGCATATGGAAGTTTTAACCACTTGGCTGCTGACTAACAGTACCATAAGGCTTCCCCCCACCCAGTAATCCTTATCTTGATATTCCTTTAAAGTCCAATTTAAAAGTTGTGCATTATTTACAAGTGGGTTTTCAATATTATCCTCTAAGTACACATGGAAAGATCATCCAAAAGAGAACAAGTCAGAAATGCGAGCGCTACATTTCAACATGCAAAAAATCGATGCATTCTTTGAAATAGTTTATCCAGAGCGTAACTCATGCACTAAGCATCCCTCACTTTGTTCTGGACACTTGTGAATGTTATGCAACCATTTACTGTGCTGTTCAACAAACAATTACTTACCACAGGTTTCTCCGTATTTTGTTTTAACCTCGCTTAGAAGATTATAGGCACCCCACTTCACAACTGTTGAGCTGATGGTGTGCTTGTTCACGGTTGTTTAAAAAAAGCTACCCAAAGAATTAAATTTCTCTATCTACACAAGTGTTTGTACCACCATCTTGGAACTAGTAAAAACCCCAAACAAAGGCCAAAAAACCCGACCCAGTTATTCTTGGAGGTCCACTGGTAGAATACTTTTTTCAGGCACCATTTTAGCCATTATCTTGATTTTAGTGACACATACTTTTATATTTTAGGCCCATCTCATATAATCTATGGCCCATTTTGCAAATGTGTACTCTAGCAAACACTATTATATTTTTAAAGTCAGCTGTAGTGGAAACATTTAAAAGGCATAAGATCTCAGGAATCAGAGTAAGGATTCTTATTCCCACTTCCAGTTTAGGATAGTTTTTACTAAATTCATACCTCAAACAATGTACTGTTGTATTTAGCTGGCTATTTGTATGGAAATATAGCTACAATACATGATTGGGCTATGTAATCATGCTTACCTTTAGTTTTTCCAATAGGTGGTGCCCAAGTGCTACAGTTGACCTCGTTCCCCAAGAGACTAAATGCTTTCTTTTCATAACTGTAGACTTCACCATGCCAGGAAAGTGAATCTTCTATGGCCGTTTCCTAAAACTTAGGTCTCCCATATGGCAGCACAGAGCTCTGTTACAAAGTCACATGACTAAAATTTGACTTCTGACTTTTCAGAAAAAAATATTGTATTACGTTTCCCTCTTCCCTTTCAAAAACTTGAGAAAAGATTTCAGAAGGAAAGGTAAACTTCACTTAACACTGCCACAGACAAGGGGTGGGATGCAAGGGACAGTCCCTGAATGGTTTTGCGAAGTGTCTACTTTTGAATACTCAGAAAGTGCCTCCAAAAGTGAATAAGAACCCAAACAGTAGAGAGAGGCATACATCTCTGTGCTCTACTGCATCCAACCCATGTGTCAGTGTACATCATGTAATTCTTTTAATTAGTCTTAAATTGGGTGAACTGCTAGAAAGACCCATGGTAAAAAAGATGATAATGGAATTAAGTTTTTTTTTTTTTTAAATGGATCGATTTTTTTAAAAAGAGTAAAGGAAAGGATGGGGGCAAAATTTTAGGAGCAAAGTGGTTAAATGCAAACTGAAAATATTACTGCACACATTCAGTAAAAATATTAAAGCATATAAGTTGCATATAAAATACAGTACAGGACCAGGAGTTGCACTATGCTGAATAGTGCTCAGAGGAAATTGTTAAACTCATGTTTTCCTGAAGTATATACACAATACAACTCTACATTATTTTCCTATACAGCCAGCAAGTTCTTTTCTTAGGTTGTTCATACCTCACTCAATCTTGTTAAAAACCTAGCACTTACAAATATTTTTTATTCACAAGGAAAACATTCCCATTTCACTAATGAATAGTTTAAGTAACAGTCTATTCTAGGCAACCAAGTTTATCTGAAAACATGTGAAGCATGAAAATCATCCAGAGTAGCAGCTTTCAAATATATAAACAGTAAAAACGAGACTTAAGACTGCTGCTACAGTGTCATATTCTTGGACTTAGTTCATCCAATCAATTTTTAGTACAAAACTAGAAGCTCTTTCATAACTTCTACAGTTATCAATATATTTGTCTTCTTTTCAATGTGAAATAATACTTCAAGATGCTCTATGTACACAATGCTGTCAATTCGAGCTGCCATATAAATATAAATGTTTTCTTTAAAAAAGTATTTTACAGACAGATAGTGTTATATACATTTGTTCAGAATTTGATTCCTGGACTACAGAAGAGAACTAACAAAAGCTTTAATATATGTACGAAAGAAATGTTACATACACCCACACTGGAAAAATGCATAGAAAATTAAGAAGGTAATTTTTTAAAAATCAACTACGCAACTTTTTATAGGAAGAGTGTACAAAGGACATTCTTTCCAACTCCAACCCTATTGGGATATCTTCCTAAATGAACAAATGCCTTTACTTTTGTTAGAATTTTAACATGACATTAATTAAACATTATGAGTGAATGTATTTTGTTGTACCATGTAATAAGAGTCATGACAACTTGTTTAAAAATTCTCTAATAGTTAACATGTTAGAATATTTGACCAATTGCTCTGTAAATTAAACATTTAGTAATACAGTACCATGGCCAATTTTATATATACTTTGTGTGTGTGCACGCACAAATACGCGCACGTGCGCACGCGTATGCACACTCGCTCGCTCTCTCTCTCAAAAATTTTTCAGGGGTTGTAAATTGTTAATTTTTTTTTAAACACAGAATAATTTTATTCTTGCCAGTTTAAATAAAAAGATTCTACAATGAAAAAAATTTAAATTTTTATTATTAATCTTTCAGTTTAATCATAGTACTTGATAAACAGTTGAACATAATCTTAGTTTAACAGAAGGATAAACTGAGAACACTGATGACATGCCATTACAACTGCCTTATTGGACCTTTCGCTTTGCGGAACATTTGTAAATGCAATAAAATATTTTTTGGAAGACACCCCAAAAGAAAACAACTTGCTGGTTGAGTAACAGAAAACAACTTCCTTTTTGCTATATTGTTGAAACCAAAGTCATTTATATAGAAAAATAAATGTTGTGTTCTTATTAGAACATTTTAGACAATTACATCTGTGCTTAACAAAAAAAATATTGGTCACTCGAGACTATAATAATTAATATTTTAAATGTTTTTAGAGATTACCAGAATGCATGGATACAACTCAATACAAACTGTAGCTGACGGGAAATAGGACTGAAAATACCGATTTGTCCATCTGGAATAGAAATGCTACTAAATAAACTAATTAAATATTTAAAATACTAATATGGAATGTGACTGTAGATATGATTCATACCTACTGTATAACTGGAAAGGGGAAGGAAAGTTTAATATGTAATAATTCGTACCTTACACATTTAGTTAAATATAAACATTTGTTATTTATATATAAAGTTGCTTCCAAAAATCTATTAATAAGTGATTTAGTTGCACTTAAATCAGTTTCATTTCTCATTTGCCAAGTATTAACTTTTCTTAGTCTTAAATCAACTGTCATTAGTGCACCTGTAATTTCCTCTCAAATCATCTGTAATTCTTTTAAGAGCCCCATCACCTAAACCATGAATGTACAAAATGGCAAAAGTTAATCCCTTTTAGTATAACTGTAGTTTATATACTCATTTTATAGCCAATAATAAGAAAAGGCTTCCTTTTCCAAACTCCTTCACAACTTGCAACGAAAAACCATGCACTGAAAGGAAATAGTTAGGCATGGCTACTAGCATTTGTAAAATGCTAAGGTCTGACAAGTCTTGCTGCTTCTTCCACATCAGGCTTCTCTTACACGAGATAAGATTTCCTCCTGCTTGCCAAAAGCTTCCACAAATCCAAGATAGATGCTTCCTGGAAACAAAGATTTTCAGCTCTATTTGGCACTAGACTGTTCATCCAGCAGCTTTATGCTTTCCTCCACAGCACCCACACACCTCACCACAGTGATGGCATGCTCTCAAGGGGAGGTAGCAGCACATACATGGGGCAATGAATGACAAAGCTATCAGGGCTAACCATCGTAAGCAGAACTTGTCATCACTAGTGTCACATGAGCAGGGGTCAGAGAAATCTCCTTCAGAGTCTGACATGCAGTGATATAGCATGCTCTCTGCACAAAGCATGCAACTAACTTGGTATATGCATCTTTTAATAGGATCTGGAGCATCCTGACATTTCCCCCTGCCATTCTCTTCATGATTAAATCTCTCCTGGCAGTATACACAGCGAGAACGCTCACCATCCTCTTTCCTTCTTTTTGACTTTTTAAATTTTAACGAGGAAGGCTGTGTTTTAAATACCACAGAACTCTTCGGGTCTTTTAGTGAATTCAGCTTAGTCCCATCCCCACATGGATATAGATAGTCCGATTTTTTATTGTCGGTCTTAGAAAACTGTATATTGGAGTCCGCCTCATCCCTCTCCAGATCATTTTTCCACATGTCAGGATGTCTGTAGTCTGCATAACGACGTATTAAAATATCACGAGGATTTATTCTAACAATTTCCTCTTCATCCTGAAAGCTGACGTGTCTAATTGATTTCAGTGGGACCTGAAATGGTAAATAGAAGCATCTTGTTAAATTATGTACAGGGACACAGTTAGGTTAGTACTTCAGTTACCATACAAATCAGGGCACAGAACTTTTCCCCATTGCCAGGAGATAGTGCTTTCAGCTTATATATGACCTAGCACAATCTGCATAACAGACTTTTACAAGGTGTGAGCTCAACTTATCTTGTGAAGCAGATGATCAAATAACGTACAGGTAATAATGCAAAAGCCACCACCATCCATTCTTGAATAATTTCAAAATACTTTCTAATGGAGTTGTCTCTGCTTACTGAAGCAGTACTTCACAAGAAATGCATTAATGCTTATGGTGGGAGCTCACAGCCAGTTACCACAAAAAGGGTTTTTAGAACACAGCTGGCATCTATTGGAAATTTTGCAAAACCAAGATCAACATAACTTTTTCATAGTTCTATAAAGATTGGCTGGTGATGAGAGCCATCTTTCACTATTAATGAAAATAAGTTTGCTATAAAGTTTTAGTTTATGAGCAACGATTAAAAGCAAACAATCCTTTCCCATCGCTGCCAACAGCAAACAAGTCCCTCAATTATAGGGGAGGTTAACCTCTGCTGAAATACTTGAGATTCATGAAGATTTAGTTGGCTCCATGGAATAAAGTTCAGAATCAGCCAACCTTGCCAATGGTAAACACACTAATATTGTAGAGCAAGACAGAGAGGACAATTTTTGAAAAGCTGCAGGGCACAGTCCTCAATCAAAATATAGCAACAGAAATCTAAGGTACTGTAGTGGTGCTGGGTCTTTAATGGCAAGCATATATACCTGACTTCAGCCCAGAATGGGGAGTGGGATAGCAACGAATGCTGGGAAAGGTAGCACTACATAAAATTTTATAGTTCTGTCTTTAGCACCTCATGGGAACAGTTTGTGCTTTATGTTCTCCACAATGGCCCTAAGAAACACTAGACATAAGGAAAAACCTGGAGTGGGGCTCTCCATTAAGGCAGCTAGGGCAGCAGAAAGGACGGGCTGTGGGAAGGACCTGTTAAGAGGCCTAGAGACAAGCAGAAAAGAAGGCAAGGGAACTTTGGGGAGGACTATGTTGTTCAAGGTCGGAAGGTATTATATAGAAGGACCTCCATGGGAGAGGGAAGTAAATGAAGGGAAAGGCCTGTGGCAGTACAGTAACGGTGTAGGCTTGAGGCCTGGCATTGGCACCTGCTTGTTCAGGTGTCTCAAACTGGGGATTCCTCTACAGCAACATAGACTTCAGAGGAGGTGGAAGAAATCCCACAGTACACATATGTGATAACTGCTCCCCAGGGAGCATGAAGGTTTATATGCTTTATGAAGTGTTTTAGTATCTACAATAGTTCTATTCTTGTTAGCCATACAAAATATCCAATCTTTCTTTGAATCTTGCTGAATTCTTGACTTCTACAACATCCTGTGCAGGGTGGATTGATTTAAATCAGAGGTGGGCAAATTATGGCCCGTGGGCCATATCCGGCCCGTGGGACCCTCCTGCCCAGCCCCTGAGCTCCCGGCACGGGACACTAGCCCATAGCCCCTTCCCCACTGTTCCCCCTCCCCTGCAGCCTCAGCTCACTGCACTACCAGCACAATGCTCTGGGTGGTGGGGCTGCAAGCTCCTGGGGCAGCGCAGCTGCAGGGCCTGGCCTGACCCAGGGCTCTGTGCTGCGCAGCGCGGCTGCCTGTCCTGGTGCAGCCGTGCCACCAGCCACCGGTGCTCCAGGCAGCATGGTAAGGGGGCAGGGGGGGGTTGGATAGAGAGCAGGAGAGTTTGGTGGTCAGGGGTGTGGATGGAGTCAGGGTGGTCAGAGGGCAGGGGACAGGGGGGTTGAATGAGGGCAGGGATCCCTGGGGAGCAGTCAGGAAGGAGTGGGGGGTTGGATGGGGCAGGGGTCCCGCAGGGTGAGGGCAGTCAGGAATGAGAGAGGTTGGATGGGGAGGCGGGAGGGCAGCATCAGGGAATGGGGGGGTTTGATGGGGCAGGAGTCCCGGGCGGGGGGTGGGGGTGGAGAGGAGGGGGAGGGCTGGGCCACGCCTTGCTGTTTGGGGAGACACAACATCCCCTAACCGGCCCTCCATACAATTTCCGAAACCCAATGTGGCCCTCAGGCCAAAAAGTTTTCCCGCCCCTGATTTAAATGAAAGCAATTTAAATCACTGACGGTAGTCATGATTAAATCAGGAAGCAGGAAACCTTCATTTAAATAATTGATTTTAATCTTGCTCTGCATTTGCACTTTACGCATTTTCCTAAAGAAAAGCTGAATCTCATTTGTCTGTAACCATGCTGATCTGCAACTAAATACAGCCTTTGCATTAAATTTGATCCTTTTTGCTAACCAGAAAGATATACTGTATCTATACATATTTCTTTAAACAATTATACAGATGAAAATATTTTTTTCAGATTCTTAATTTTTACAATATTATTTTATAAAATGGATGCATATTTGTAAAATGGATATATGATCCATTTCTTATTTACTAGATTAATTAACGCAGAAATTGGGCTTGTTTTTGGCTTAATTGGCATGAGTTGCTTGTTGGCTAGTTTTTGGCTTGTAGCTTTTTTTTTTTTTTTTTTTTTTATTGGCTCCTGGTAAGCAGGGGAGAGAGGCCAGAGTGCATAGCGGGCCCACTGCAGTCCCAGACTGCATGCTGGGGTTGGGTGGGGGGAGGATTTAGTCACATAGTGTTGGAGTTCTTAGGGATTGGCTTGTTTTGAAATTGGATTTGCTTGATTTTTGGCTTATTGTGAAAGTCGGGGTGCTTATTTACCATGTGAAAGTTGGCAACTATGCTTAAATGTGCTGGAGACTTTCTGGGACTTTCCGTGACTTCTGAAGTGTCTGGTGCTGGCTCAGGGGCTACCTGAGCCGGGCAGCCCCTGGACCAGCAGCAACAGTTTGGGTGTGTGAGAGGGGGCTCAGGGCTAGGGGCAGGGGGTTGGGGTGAGAGGTGGCGCTTACCTCGGGGTGGGTGGCTCCCCCCAGCATGTCTCTGCAGCTCCTAAGCGGAGGGGCCAGGGGGCTCCATGCATTGTCCGCAGGTCCTGCCCCAGCAGCTCCCATTGGCTGTGGTTCCCAGCTTGTGGCAAGAGCAGCGTGCGGAGTCCCCCTGGTCTTCCCTCCCCCTAGGAGCTGCAGGGACATGCGGAGTTGGGTAGAGAGCCTGCCAACCCCACCAACCCTCCCCCCAGCACCAGTGGGGGTCCTGGGCCATGCGCCACCCCCAGCCCCTCCCTCCCAGCACCAGTGGGGGTCCTGGGCCGCATGCAGCCCACCTCCCCCACCCTCCAGCGGGGTTCCCAGGCCACCCACCCAGAGCATCCACACTCCCTCTGGACCATCCCTTCAGAGCACCTGCAGCCCCCTGCCCAAGTTTTAGTTAGGGGTATATAGTAAAAGTCATGGACAGGTCACGGGCCGTGAATTTTTGTTTACTGCCCGTGACCTGTCCATGACTTTTACTAAAAATACCTGTGACTAAAATGTAGCCTTATTTATAACTGATTTATTAAACAAAAGGACATATCTGTAGTTAGTGAACTGAACCCTTGCTTCTGGTCACTATGGCCTTCAAGATTTTAAAACTAGTTGATCTCATCCTTTCACATCTAGTTGTTATTAATACATTGGAAAACAAGCTTCCTTGCTTTTTCAAATCCCAATTGGTTTCTTAACAGTCTGAAAGAAATAGTTATAGAACTGAAATAGTTCAATAAACTGAAATGAAGAAAATATTCTCTCTGCCCCTGCAGAAAAGGCTACTGCTGTCAAAAGCTGGTTTAGCACTCAACAAACTAGTTCCAGGTGCTTAACCAGTAACTTTCACCCATTCAGCCATTTGGAAAAGTATTTCCTTTTATCAGTTTTGAGTCTGCTACCTTTACCGAAATTCCAGTATTCCAGAGGTCACCTCATCCCAGAAAGGATACTGAAAGAGACTGGGACCGTTTACCATAAAGAAAAGACAAATAAGACAATAAAGGCATACGAAATAATGAATGGAACTGAATAAGCAGATAGAGAACTTCTAGTTGCCCTATCTTGTAATACAAGGAGTTGGGAACATTAAATGAAAATCCATTGAAAGGAAATATTAAGGAGCTTACAAATCAAAGTATAAGAGGAGACAACAGCTGGATGCAGACAGGCAATAGTGAGGCGATTATGTCCAGTATAAATTAGCAGCAATCACAACACATCACATGCATAACCTTTTTATTGAGTGCTTTACTGATATCAAAACACAGGTGAGTTTTAAGGAGAGATATGCAGGAGGATAGCATAGAGGTTTTGCATGTACATATTGCAGAAAATCCCCATAAAATAAGAGGCAACTGAGAGAAAGCATAAGTCTCGGTTCAGCCATAAAATGGGAATATTAATGCTTAACTTCCTCACAGGGTACTGCAAGGATGAATTCACCTAGGTTAGCAAGGAACTCTGGTACTATGCTGGGGGTCATATAAGAACCCAGACCAAGAGAATGGAAACCCTTCAACTTTCCAGTCAGTTTTTTTCTCATTCTGCTCTCAGGTGCATGATTTGTGAACCTTCTCACAGAAAAGGCTGAGGGGGTTGAGCCCCCTAATTTAGCAAATCCACATGATACCATAGGCAGGGGCCACCTGTGAGGACACGGGGGCCTCTATACTATCATTTCGACTGTACAGAAACTGTTCTGCCAGGGATACCCAGCCCTTCGGACTGACATTCCCCTGGAGCCCTTCTCAGTGTGGGTTTCCAAAATGCAGAGGAAGAACTATTGCTGAGTTGCTCTGTGAGTTTAGGGGTGGCATATGCCAAGAAGAATATTTGTTCCCTTGGCCCTAATCCACAGAAAGTGTGAGGATGGGCTTCCATTTGATCTAGGAGAAACTGTGTGAGCAGAGGACTTATGGCATGCAGCCACTACTACTACCTTTTTCATGCTTCCTCTGGGCCTGAATTAAGAGGTTAGGGCTCCTTTCTGCTCATGGAAGCAGAGATATCCCTAAATGTTAGGAAAGTTTCTGAACAGAAGAATTTATGGTTTTAGCACCAGAACTGGATATGGATAATCAGTTATTTTAAAAATATTTACTGCAAACTTGTCAAAAATCTGTTCATTCTTTCCTTGGAAGTGTATTACTCTATCACACATTTCCCTCTAAAGGGGTCCTTCACCCACACAACATGCTGAAAATGCATTCTAATTAAACGGAAATAAGTCATTCCTTAAAAAAACTGGCTAACTAATAAAGCATGAAGGACTTGATTAGGATTAACAGTCCTGAAATTTGACCTTTTTTCCTTCCCCCTTTATGTTTGTAAAGCTTGTTATTTTTATTTATTCATTCATACACATGGATACTGTACCCACTTCTCCTTCCCCAAATCACCCCCAAATCTACCACCTGCTCAAATGTTTCAATGCTGATATATTAAAAACTTGCAGCAGTCCACCGCAATAGCAACCTAACAACAAATCAGTGGTCAAGGGAGCAGGGAAAATACCTATAAGGAAAGACGTTTTAGTACTGAACTTCCAAAGGTTTTATACATGAAGAGTATGAAGTAATTTTAAAAGCTAGGTGATACACCTTGATAGTGTCCTTTTAAACAATTCAAAAGCAGGAAGTAAAGAAGACTACAACAGAGTATGACCCAGGATCAGTTATGTACAAAACACTGTTGGCGAAATAAATTATGTTTACAGTGTGCCCTTCATTCAGAACAATCCCATTCTCTATCTCAACGTCAGAGTATATACCTGCACCTACATTTATATATTTCAGGATTTCACATCGCCCAATAGGGAAACATGGTCTCTCCTAATACCATGTAGCAACACTACACAAGCAGTTTGAAAAGAGAGTGAGAAAGAATACTATAACAAATTGGAACTCCGGCGAGAATTTCATTAATAAAATTACCCAGCTGAAAATTAGCTGGAACACTGGTGCTAATGTGCTTAGTGTTGCTAGAAGTACCAAGAGATTAACAGCTTCACTGTGGTCAGGGCCTTAATGTTGCATTTTGTTTGAAAGGCAGCACATCCAAACTAGGCTTGGACATTTGCTGAGTACTGTACATTTCCCACGTTTTCCTACATGGTGTCCCATCCAACAAAGTGGGCAGATCCAACTCTGCTTAGTTTGCAGTCAGCCTACAATGGTAGGTTGAATACACAATTATACATGAAGGGCTGGGTTATGGCTGAATTTCTTTACTCTTGTCCATTAAAATTCTTAATCATAACACTGCACTAAGCAGTTTTGTATGCTATGGTCAAGATAAAAATCTATAATTTATTCAATGGATGGTTAAAATATCCCTGCACCCAAAGAGGGTTTGTTTGAATATATGTATATATGATCAAAATAAAACTTACTGGCATCTACTTCATTATGCAGAACGCCACATACATATTAGTGTATACATAATTGAAGCCCTGCACATTAAAGTCAGGAGAAATATACATTAATCTTTCTATAATTCTGTAAATGAAAAAATCTAGAACCAATAAAAATCAACAATATTCCATGCTCTAAATGAGGGTTTATGCTAAAGAGGGATGTGAAGGATGCAACCGGTCCTTAGGTTTGAAAGGAATGCTTTAGGAATCTAAGATTACCTCAGTTTCCACTGATATTCTACAGTCTAGATTTTAATGTTAGTACTTCATGTAAAAAGCTATAATAAAGCATTTTTATAGAGATGTATGTTCAAAGCACAGTAAAGACATTAACTAAGTAATCTTTACAATATTCCTTTAATAGAAGTAGGCACATATCCCCACTTCACAACTACGGGGACTAAGACACAAAGGTCTGGTGACTTATCAAGGAGACGATGAGTCAGCAGCAGAAGCAAGACACACTCAGAAACTCATGATTCCAAATCCTTTGCCTATTTCTGCAGATAGGACTGTCTTTCAAATCAAAGAAGAAGGTTTATTTTACTACTTTTGGGTAATTAGTCAACTCCTGCACTAGTTGATACAAGTTTCTGAACGGGGAGCTTATCTTTCTTTGGAAGAATACCTAATGTATTAGAGGGCTCCCTTCTTATGCTTTTTCCAGGGGCAGAAGTACATTCTAATAAAATGCACTGAACTATTATTTGAACTTCCACATTTTTAGTACATGTTATGGACATACTCTCTCGAGTTTCCCTAGTAAAAAGTTCCTCAAAACGTCTTGGCATATAGTCCTCGATAATAAATTTGTTATCCAAGTCAATAAAAATGCTTACTACTTCTATCCTGTCTATCAAAAACCTTGATGCTTTGATACTTAAGCAGCAGCAAAATGCACACATCATATTGGACGACTAAGGTCAGTATTTTCTTTAGTCTTAATATTGTATGTAACACTATGTTTTGGAAAGTGTATTTTAAACATTTGAATCAGTAAAGTGCCTTTTCCTGGGTCAGTCGTCTTTTCCTTTTGTAACTATTTAATACTATTCATGTACAATTTATATATTGTTTTCATGTTGTACCAAACATTATATCCTGGTCTCTGACTGCTTACGATGCTATAAATGAAGTTTCTCTAATAATATTAATTAGAAAAATACTCTCTGCAATACACCCCAAGTATACATTTATTTATAATTTCTAACCAAAACAGTTTTTCTGTACTTGCCAAAAATGTTGTTTCACTGAGGACTAAGACCATGGCAAATTAAAAGTTTCAAAAATAAATGGCTTATCAAAACACAGAAATGTGTAATAAAGACTTGGAAAAAAAATTCAGAATGTGGAAATAATGGTTTTTCACCTAATCTGGTTAACTCAGGGATGGCTAAACAATTTTACAAAACTTAACCTCCAAAACGTCCTTTGTGAGGTAAAAATCCTTTGACATTTCATCCAAAGAGGATATATCTACCACATTTCAGAAAGTAAGGACTGCAGTACGTACACATAGGGGCTTATAATTCAAGTGTCATCCCAGCCATACCTATGTAGTGTTGGATTAAATGACTAATATAGAATTACATGGTCAGTGAAACAAGAAATGTTTCTATGGTTGGAAGCAGGGTTGGCAATTTCCTGGGGAAAAACTAGGTTAGGAGAAGGCACTGGCAAATACCAGTTGAAATTGGAAAAAATAAAATTAGAATATACTAATGAAAATTACTGAAAAATATCTAGCAATTTAAATAATAGTTTTGCAGTATATATAATATTTAAAATTGAAATGAGTCATAACATGTATAACTTCCTTGAGAAAATACTGAAATAAAATACACAGTCTGATGTTCAATGTCATATTAAATATATTAGTTTACACCTACTGCAATTTTACGTTTTATTTGTAGAATTTTAAATCAATCTCCGAATCTACTGCCTTAGGTAACCACAATTTGAATATGTAACTAAAACAAAGCGTAACGTGATATGCATTAACAAAACAGTTTTTAAAATAGAAAATGCCTTGAACTGGAACTAACTAGTCTCTCTCAGGCTGGTAACAACGACAGTTTCACATGGTAAAAATCACATCTGTAAATACCAGGCCGTCCCCGGTTGGAAAGCTCTTACCTGGTTGGGTTGGCTGGGAAAGTAGGCTCTTCTAGAGTTCAATTCCTCAAATGTCGAGGACCTTATATTTGGACTTTTATAAGGTTCGTTGGTTACTATGGTTTCATGTTGGAAAAGGTGATCTTTTAATGAACTGGAAGTATCTTCTTGAATTGCCTAAAATAAAAGAATTCAACTTTATTCTGTTCTTGATATGGATTTAACATTTACATAAAAATCTCTACGCATATCAAACCATAAAATCTTCAAACTCTCCAATATATACATATATATTTTACAAGATACATGTTAGAAGGAAACATTCACAAGGTCTCAAATAATATTTTTTTAAATCGTTTCAGTACCGACAAAGTAAGTCTGCCCAAAAGAATGAAATTCCCTGTCCACAGAATGAATACAGCATAGGCAGCAGCAATACAAGTCTCTCTACCCCACCCATGCACTTCAAATCTGACATGGAAGAACCACTTCTAGGAGGGAGTGTTTAGTCCAGTCTCCAATGCTATTTGTTCTAGAAATGTCCACAAAGGTGTTAATTATTTTTTATTTTGACAGTAGCTTGTACTGTGTGTTTGCAAATTTGTATTGCTCTCACTACAAACTGTGAAGAAAAAAAACCTCTCAGACATACTGCTGAAGGAAAAGGTTCTGAGAGTAATGATGCACAAACAGAATTACTATTTGGGTCTCAAGTTTAGAAAGCAAGTTTGTTTAACAGATTGGCTTGCTATACAGGAAAATAAATGAACAAAAAGTGAATTTCAAAATAGATACTGGAGCTGAGTGCCACACAGTCACAGCAAGCATACACAAAACTAATAATGATTATCCAATACTGAAACTAAGTTTACATGAAACAACTGGGCACAAGGTTAAGACCATGTGGAAAATGTATATTAAGATATCTGCAGGATAAATCCCACTCCTAGCTTGAGATTGTGGAACAGGAAGTGCGCTTTGGTTGAACAGTGGTCTGTATGTGCAGACGATCAATCTACTGAACAGAATGGAGATAATCTTAAAGAATCTGAAGTGTTTAATGAGTTGGGATATATTGAGGACAGGATGTAGTGAATCAGAATGAGGCAGTTCCCAGTTAGCTGCCTCCCAAAAAACAACCACCCCACATGCCATATAAAGATCTGTTAGCACTGACAGATATAATTAAAAACTAGAATTGACTGGGTGGTAAAATCTGATGTTCTTGAAAAAGGTCAAACTTCAACTGTTTGGGTTAATGGTGGTCACTGTAATATAACCAAACAAGCTAAAGATTTGTAGAGATCCGAAAAGATTTGAATAAGCCAATTAAACACAAACTACTGCACAGGACCAGATGAGGTAGTCATATTTAGACTTCAAAATACACGAGAATTTTCCATTTTGGATGCAAATCAAGGGCTTTGGCATGTCCAAAAGACACAGAAAGTGCAAGACTCTGAATTTTTAACTCTCCTTTTGGTAGATATATGTTTAAATAATTTCTTCTTTAAATTAGCTCTGCATCTGAAGTATACAAAAGCACCATGTTCCGGATGAGATGGAAGGAGAGGTTACTTATCTTACAGTAACTTGAGTTTGAGATGTTTTGCCCCTATGGGCGCTCCACCAAGGGATGTGTGCACTCTTGCGCCCTCTCAACTGGAGAGTACAAAGCAGTGTCTGTGGGCATGGTCACGGGGCGCATCACTCACCACCGGACTGGCATCCCCTCGTGCTACTCTGGGGATTATCTCGAGGCTGATGCCCAACTGTAGTTTGCACACTGTCACTATGTCTCTGCTATCCGCTTGCTGCCCCTCTCGCAGCCTCAGGAACTACAACATCCCTCTTTAAAAAGAAAAGGAGGACTTGTGGCACCTTAGAGACTAACAAATTTATTTGAGCATAAGCTTTCGTGAGCTACAGCTCACTTCATCGGATGCATCCGATTTGTTAGTCTCTAAAGTGATACAAGTACTCCTTTTCTTTTTCCAGATTAACTGAAAACTTGGAGGCTGACATGTATCCCTAGAGTTGTAGGCAGGACCTTACAGTTTGCAGGCTGGGTTGTACTGTCAAGGTTAGACTGGACTGAGTGGAGACTCTCTCTTTGGGGAGATAGGCACTGGTGACTAGTAACTCTAGAGAGGCTCCAGTGAAGTCCTCTAGAGCTGATCAACCCCTGAGGAGCCAGTTGTCCATGTATGGGAATGTGCTATGTCCATGGATGTAAATGGGGTACCACTGCTGAGAGAAGCTTTGCAAAGAGCCTCGGGGCTATGGAGAGCCCAAAGGGAAGGACTTGTACACTGGTAGTGTTCTGAGCTTATCCTGAATCGTAGAAAGTGTTTGTGGGATGGGTGGATGTCTACATGAAAGCAGAAGTCCCGAAGATTGAGGGCAATGAACCAGTCTCCCGGATCTAGGGATGGGATTTATAGTGGCTAATGTCACCATCCTGAAGTGCTGAGAAAGGATGTAGTTGGTTTAGGTTTCTTAGGTTGAGGATTGGTCTCCCAACTCTGCTCCTCTTGGGAACCGGGAAATAGTTGGAATAGAACTCTCTTCCAACAAACTCCAGGGGAACTTGCTTGATTGCCCCCAACTGTAAGAGAGACTGGACATTCTGTTTCAAGAGAGATTTTAGTAAGAGAGGTCCCTGAAGAGGGATGGGGAAGGGGGGCTGGAGGGGAAGGGAGATAGAATGGAAGTGGATAGAATACCCCATGTTAATTACTTCCAAAATCCATCTGTCTGAAACAATATGTTCCCTGGCTGGGAAGAAGTGGGACAATCAAGCTCCAAAGGGAGTGGATGGAATTCTTCAGCACAGGATTCAGTAAGGTAGATTACTTGAGGTTTTTGATCAAAGTATCAGAATTGTTTTAGACAGAAAAGGTTGTTCTAGAAGAGGGTGGTCTCCCTTCTTTAGGCCTAGATCATCATCTCTGAAAGTCAAAAAGTCTGGAAAAATCCTGCTGTGGGTTGTACTATAGTGGCCTAGATCTCTGATATTTGAGACCTACTGTCTTTTTGCCATAGGCAAGTAAGTTCCCAGTGACTGCAAGATAGTCTTTCAGACAGTGGAGGGAGGAGTCTGTCACAGGTGAATAGCTCAGGTCCTTCAAAAGAGATTGAATTCTTAAGTTAAGAATTTATCTGTGAGTAAGATGTGTATATATATATATATATATATATATATATATACACACACACACACACACACACACACACATCTTACTCACAGATAAATTCTTATATATATTGGAATTACTGGGGTAACATTAAGAAAAGCCATACACTCCCATCCCCACTAGAACTCACAGATCTGCCCCTTGGCCTACCCAGAGGGGATTTTTATAGCACCGTGTTAACTTTTACTCCTGGGGGAATTGTGCACCAAAACATTTTTAAATTCTGCAAATTTTATTTGTTAAAATAACAACACCAGTTTCAATTATTTTGGCAATTTATTTCAAAATACCTGTCAGCAACTATGTCTGTAACAATACAGTCAAAAAAAAAAAAAATTCCCGCAGGAGTAGAGAATAAAGAAACCCCTGTTTCTCTGCCCCCGCCCCTTCAGAACCCAGCGGGGGGGGGGGGGGGGGGGGCGGGACAACTACACCTCCTACCCTCTCACCCTCCTCGAGCCCAGCCACAGGTCCCCCCCAGCTCAGACACTCTCATACCCTCTCTTCCTCTAGAGTCTAGGGCAGGGCCTCCCCAGCCCATACACCTGCACTCCCTAACCCACAGAGTCCAGATGCACAGCCCTGTTGCCAAGACTTGGCTTGTACTGCCTATACCCCAGCTGTGCCCCCCACCCTGCCCCATCCCAGACACTCACAACCCCTCCTCCCCGAAAGCACAGGTGCAGGCCACCCCTGCCCAGGCACTTACACCCCCTCCCCCGACACTCGCACCCCTTCCCCCCAGACCCCAGCTGCAGGCCCCCCTGCAGCCCAGACAGCCACACCCCACAGAGCTCAGGATCCAGAGGGAAAGAAAGCCTGATGCTGGGTCCCAGGCTTGTGTGCAATTTTCTACACACTGCCTCCTTTCTTCAGGGCATGTGAGGAACTGCAGCTGCCGGGAACCCTCCAGATCCCTCCCTCTCCCACTGAGCAGTATTTTCTATTTGTGAGCTGGGCTCTGCCAGGTCCAGCGGTCCCTAGTGCAGCTCTGCAGCCCATTTCTGTTGGAGAAAAAGGAAATTCTATGTGCACATTAATTTCTGTGCAAATTCTGCATGCACAGTGGTGCAGAATTTCCCCCAGGAGTCAACTTTGCAGCTGCACCCTCAAGGCCCTGGGGTGGAGTGTAGTCAGAGGCTGAAACACCAACCTGCTTGTTCTGCAGGAGATAAGCCTGCTCCACCACTTCAGTTAGAACCACCCGCAGAGTTTTTCTTTCACCTGACTCCTTGCCATAGGTATTCCTGTGCTCAGTATGACTGTTTGGTTCATGTCATAACTTTAATGTTACTCAGTACTTTTGTATCAGTCTAGTCAACGCTTCAATTTTTGTGCCAATTAATTTACCATCTGTGTGTCAAATTGGGAAGTCCAGGCTACTGGTGTTAGACAATTCAGGTTTGTGTCTTTTTGCCATGGTAGTTTTAAAAAAATGATTCCTGATCCCTGTCCTCTCCTGAGACGTTCCCAAACAACAACAGAAGTATAGATTTGAAGGGGTCTTCACAACATACTGCAGAAATATATAGCGTTTGCACAATATCTAGAATGCTTAAATTTAAATGAACAACAGAAAATGCAGTGTTAGGCCTAATCTAAGTCACCTTTTAGTTGCTGTTACTGAAATTCTTAAGTGTTCTAAAAGCATGCATTTCTTGCTCTCCAAATCAATTTTTTTGGTATTACAAATTTGGTTGATAAAAGGTAATAGCATTAATGTAATATACTTAGACTTCTGTAAGGTGTTTGACAGATCATTTTGATTACAAAAAAAGACTTATCTTTTGTAACTGTTGTTCTTCGAGATGTGTTGCTCATGTCCGTTCCATTATAGATATGCACTTGCCACATGCAACGGTACTGGAAGTTTCCCCCCCAGTGGTATCCGTAGGGACCCGGCTCTGGCACCCCCTGGAGTGGTGCATGTATGAATCACTCAGGAATCAGGAGCCAACGGCTCCCCCCCCCCCGGTCAGTTTCTTCTTGGTGGAACTCCAACAGAGGGGAAGAAGGGTGGGTCATGGAATGGACATGAGCAACACATCTCGAAGAACAGTTATGAAAGGTAACTGTCTTTTCTTCTTTGAGCGCTTGCTCATGTCCATTCCATTGTAGGTGACTTCCAGGCAGTACCATTGGAGGGAGGTAGGAGTTCACAGACGTGTCAATTGCAACACAGCTCTGCCAAATCCAGCGTCATCTCTGGCTTGCTAGGTGATGGTGTAACGTGTTGTGAATGTGCGTACCAAAGACCACGTTGCGGCCCTGCAGACACCCTGGATAGGGACGTGCGCCAGGAAGGCAGCTGAAAACGCCTAAACCCTAGTTGAGTGAGCCTTTACTATCGGTGGAGGCATAGCCTGTGTCAACTCGTAACAAGTATGGATGCAGGTAGTGATCCAATTCAAAATCCTCTGAGAAGACACCTGAAGGCCCTTCATCCTGTCAGCTATTGCGACAAAGAGCTGGGTCGATCTGCGGAAGGGCTTGGTGTGCTGCAGGTTGAACGCCAAGGTGCTCCGGACACCTAGAGAGCGTGCAGCCGATTCTCCTCATTGGTCATGTGAGGTTTTGGACAGAACACCAGGAGGAAGATATCCTGGTTGACATGGAAGTGCAACACCACAGTTGGCAGGAGGACCGGATGGGGCAGCAGTCGGGCCTTGTAAAAAACTGTGTATGGGGGCTCCGAAGTGAGGGCTTTAATCTTGGAGACACATCTCGCCGAGGTAATAGCTACAAGGAATGCAACCTTCTATGACAAGTGGGAAAGGGAACAAGAAGCCATAGGTTCAAAGGGCAGACCCATAAGCTTGGAGAGGACCAGGCTAAGGTCCCACTGGGGAACAGGGTCCCAGACCGGTGGAAAGAGTCTTTCAAGAACCCGATCAACATCTCATGTGAGAACATCGACCTACCCTAAATGTGATGATGGAAGGCCGATATGGCAGGCAGGTGCACCTTGATCAAAGAGAAGTCAAGCCGTTGGTGCTTTAAGTGAAGCAGGTAATCCAGGATGGACTGCAGAGACAACTCAGTTGGGGAGATATTCTGCTCTGAAGCCCAGCAAGAGAACACTTCCACTTTGCCATGTAAGTTGCTCTGGTAGAGGGCTTTCTGCCCTCCAAGAGAACCTGCTGTACCCGACTAGAGCTGGCTTGTTCCTCTGGATTCAGCCACACAGCATCCAAGCTGTAAGGCGGAGAAAGGCGAAGTTCGGGTGCAGGAGTCGACTGTGATCCTGCGAGAATAGGTCCAGGTGGCTGGGAAGCGGCCATGGGCTGCAACAGCCAGGTTCATGAGCATGCTGAACCAATGCTGGGGCGAATATAATGACCTGTACCTTGTCCCTTTTGATTTTTGACAGGACTTTACCAATGAGCAGAATTGGTGAGAAGGCGTACATCAGGTCCTCTGACCAAGACAGGAGAAAGGCATCGGCTAGCGAGCCTCTGCCGAGCCCTTGGAGAGAACAAAACTGATGACACTTTCTGTTCTGTCTGGTGGCAAACAGGTCCACTTGGGGAGCTCCCCACTTCTGGAAGAGCATTCTGACAATCTCCGAGTGAAGGGACCACTCGTGGTAAGAGACGCAGCACCTGCTGAGGCAATTTGTCAGCTTGTTCCAGACGCCGGGGAGGTGCAAGACTTCCAGGTGGATTGCATGCTGGATGCAGAAGTCCCACAGAGGGAGGGCTCCTAGCGCACAGGTGACAATCGAGTTCCCCCGTCTGTTGACATAGAACATGGAGGCCATGTTGTCCATCAACACTTGCACCACCCAGCTGGACAGTTGGGGAAGGAAGACATTGCAAGCTAGGTGGCTGGCTCTGAACTCCCTGACGTTTATATGCAATGCAAGCTCCTTTCAAGACCATAACCCTTGAGTCCGCTGTGTACCGAGATGCATTCCTCAACCGAGGTCGGATGCATCTGAAATCAGGGAGACCATGGGTTGTGGGCTTGTGAATGGCACACCTTCCAACACCAGAATCGGGTTGCACTACCACTGCAGAGAGGCAAGTACCCATGGAGGGATCGTGATGACTTTGTCTAGGTGATGTCTGGGGAGTAGACGGATGCCAGCCACATCTGGAGGACACGCAGCCTGAGTCTCGCATGTTGGACAACATACGTGCATGCTGCCATGTGCCCCAGTAGTCTGAGACAGACCCAGGCATTGGTGAGTGGATGGGCAGTGAAGTGGCAATCAGATCTGACATTGCCCTGAACATGGCCTCTGGCAGGAATGCTCTGGCTCAGGTAAAGTCGCGTACCGCTCTGATTAAACAATATCTATTGGACTGAGATCAATATTGATTTTTGTTCATTTAACAACAGGCCCAGAGCTTGACAAGTGGCTTGCAACATCTTGACACTGTGCTGGACCCGGAGCAGCCCTTGATGAGCCAGTTGTCGAGGTACAGGTAAATCTGGATACCTTGACGTCTGAGGTAGGCTGCCATCACTGACATGCATTTCGTAAACACCCTTGGCACCACCGCTAGGCCAAAGGGAGCACTGCGAACTGGTAGTGGGTGGTCCCAACTACGAAACACAGGAACTGTCTGTATGCATGAAATAGCAATGTGTGAAAGTAAGCGTTTTTCAGATTGAGGGAGGTGTACCAGTCTCCTGGATCCAGGGAGGGAATGATGGAGGCTGTGATAAATGAAGGGGTGGGGGATAGCTACCTTTTATGGACCCAGCCAGCCAGTTAGCTATAAAATCCCTCTTAGTAGCTATTCTCTACTTGCTTTACCTGTAAAGGGTTAAAAGTCTCACTGCTATGCACAGGTAAAAGGAAGTGAGTGGACACCTGGCCAAAAGAGCCAATGGGAAGGCTAGAACTTTTTAAAATTGAAACAAGACTCCCTTTTGTCTGTCTGTCTCTGTTTTTTGTTCTCCAGAGAGAGAGAACAGGGCAGCAACTATGCTGTAAGAAGCTTGGGCCAGGTATGAAAAATCATCGGTATCATACCTACAAACTACTCATTTGAAACCCCAGATATGTAAGTAGATCAGGAAATGTCTAGGAAGATGCAATTAGGTTTGTCTCTCTTTTTATTTCTTTATGGCTTGTGGACTCCTCTGTGCTAACCCCAGATGCTTTTGTTTGGCTTGTAACCTTTAAGCTGGACCTCAAGAAAGCTATTCTTGGTGTTTAATTCTTATAGTTGCTCTTTTTTTTTCTCTCTTTTTTTTTAATCTAGCAATAGCTTGAGTTTTCAGATTTTTTTTTTTTTTTAAATAAAATTTACCTTTAAGAACAGAATTGGATTTTTGGGTCCTAAGAAGTTTATGCACATGTTGTTTTATTAGCTGGTGGCAACAGCTAATTTCCTTTATTTTTCTTTCTCAGCTCTTCCCCGGAGGGGGGGGTGAAAGGGCTCGAGGGTACCCCACAGAAAGGAACTCCCAAGTGCACCTTCCTGGGTTCTCAAAGGGGTTTTGCACTTGGGTGGTGGCAGCATCTACCCATCCAAGGTCAGAGAAAAGCTGTAACCTTGGGAGTTTAATACAAGACCGGAATGACCAGTATTAATTTTTAGAATCCTTGTGGGCTCCCACCTTCTGCCCTCCAAGTGCTAGAGTGGGGAATTAGCCTTGACAGAGGCCAAGACCACCATGTGAAACTTCAACTTCTTGAGGTACTTGAGGCTCCGCAGATCGAGAATGGGTTGTGCCACCCCACCACCACCCTTGGCTTTTGGGATAAAAGGTACAGAGCGAATTCCTCCACGGCTTCCACCCGCAGAAGGCCTTGCACCTCCTAAGCAAGGAGATGCTTGTGAGAAGGGTCCCTGAAGGGTCCCTGGGGGGGACAGAAATAAGCTGTAGGGTATATCCCCCTGCTACTATGCTGAGGACCCACTGGTCTGATGTTATAGAGGCCCAGGCAAGGAGGAAGGGGGACAAACTGTTAGAAAATAACAGGGGAGCAGGATCCAGGACACAGGCTGGAAGGTTGTCCTTGGGTGTATGCTCAAAATGCTTGCTTGTTACCTGGTTGGTTATGAGTGGAGCTCAAGTGAGCTGTGGGTGCTGGCTGATGGCCTTGCCAGCACTTATAGCCCTTGCGGAAGGGCTCTGACTGAGGTTGGTTTCCAAACCTGTGGGGCTGTTGCAGCTTAAACTGCTTCCTCGCTGGCCCAGCATGTAAAGGCCCAGGAAGAGCAAGGTAGCCCTAGAGTCTTTCAGGCCATGTAATTTACTGTCTGTTTGCTCCGAAAACAGTGCCACGACATTGAATGGGAGGACCTGGATGGATTGCTGAACCTCCATCAATAGGCCCAACAACTGCAACCAGGACGTCCGCCTCATTGAAATTACCAAAGCCATGGTCTGGGTCGAAGAATCTGCCGCACCTGAGGCCGCTTGGAGGGCTTCCCTGGCCACAGCTCTGCCCTCATCGAGGATAGCCAGAAATTTATTCCTGGACTCCTCTGGCAGCAAATCTGTAAATCTGGCCATGGACTGCCAAATATTAAATCATAATGGCCAAGACAGACCTGATGGTTGGCCACTCTCAGCTAGAGGCTGGACGTAGAATAAATTTTCTAACAAAGATCGAGCCTCTTTCCCGCCTCGTTCTTAGGTGTCCATCCTGGTTGGTCCTGCCTATTGCGCTCATTGGCTGCTGACACAACTAGTGAGCTTGGGACAGGGTGGGTATAAAGATACTTATACCCTGTAGTGGGGATTTTTCTTTCTGCCTGCTTGGAGATGGGGGGCAGGAAGGAGGGTGTCTGCCACAAAGCCATAGTAATTTTTACCACTTCCTTGTGCACCGGCAATGCCACCTTGGAAGTGGCTGCTGCACTTAGCACATTGAACAGGGAGTCTGAGGGCTCCACCAGTTCCTCGGCTTCCAGCCCCAGGTTAGAGGCGACCCTCTTCAAAAGCTCTTGCATCATCCTGAGGAACCGAGTGAGAGGGCCCTGCTATTGCCTCATCAGGCGAAGATGATGATGAGGCAGGTACAGGTGGGTCTGCCAACTCCGCTGCTTCTGATAAGGGAGCTTGGCTGAGGCTGGCCAGCCCTGGTGAGTCTGCTCTGACTTTGCGACCGAGTCATGGTGCGGGCAGACCAACCTATGCCCCTGTGATGGGTGGGGAAATCCCCCATGTGTTCCATAGTTGCCAGGGGGCCAGCCACTGGCCCTTGTACAATGCTGCCCCTGGTAGCCCAGAGGGGAATGCCAATGCCCCTGTAGTTGGCACTGACCTGCGAGCAGGGTCTCCTCCTTGCTGTCTGAGCCCGAGGAGGAAGAGACTTGTCTGGGGGACTGGGATGGTACCGAGGCTACCTGTCTACCCCAATCCCGTCAGCTCTGGCTGTGGACATCCATTGAGGACCTTTAGGGGGGCAATGGCTCTCGGTGCTGTGACCCCAATGACCAATGGTAGCATTCGGCAGATCAGTGATGGTAACCTGATGATCGATGCCTCACAATTAGAGAGCGGTGCCACTTCGTAGATTGGGAACAGGAGCGAGAAGACTGACTGTCAGAGACTGTCAATGTGCTCATGGTGAACTGTACTGGTGATCTGGCGACCAGGCTCCGGCATCTCGACCCTCTGGAATGGTGCTGTGAGAGCGGCTTGGGCGCTCCTGGCACTGGTGCTCTGGGCTTTGGTGCTGTGCATCTGCGCCAGACTGCTGGCGATCGATGCCTAGAGCCCAAGGAACGGTGCCTAGAATCTGGGGACTGACGCCAGGGACTCTGGCAGGCCAGCTCCGCATCCAGGGGTTGGTGGCGCTGTTCAGGCAAACGCTGACGGGGCACCCACTGTGGTGAGGAGCAGTGCCGCACTAATGGAGACCGCTGAAAGGGTCTCAAGGCAGGTTTACCCCTTGAATGGGGAACCTCAGCGGCCAGCGTGGGCAGCACCGGAAGGGACAGTATGTCCTGAGTGGATGGAACCACCAGGTGCTGAGCGCCTCTGCCACTTCCTGGGATGGGGGCAGGTCTTGACAGCTCAATGGGAGTTAGAGCCTGGCCACCATCCAGAGGGGAAGAGCTGCCCCATGCAGGTCTGCTCTCCTCCAGCTCTCTCCTTCCCTTTACGGGACATAGGAGAACGCCCCCTCCTGGCCATACTTTGCTCTTTAGCTGGTATAGGGGATGGGGAATGGTGCCAGTCAGAGGTTGGTGCCGGCTTGGAGCAGAGTCCGATCTTGCTGGCTCTGAGGCCAGTGCGAGGGCTGACTACATAAGGAGCGCTCTGAGACGAATCTCCAGCTCCTTTTTAGTTCGCAGACTGAAGCTCTTGCAAATGTGACACTTGTCACTCATGTGAGTTTCCCCTAAACACTTCAAGCAGCTTTCATGGGGATCACTGATTGGCAAGGGTTTTTTGCAGCTGTCACAAGGTTTGAAGCCCGGGGACCAGGGCATGCCCCGTCCCTAGGCTGAGTCCCGCACAGGACTAACTGACTATTTCTAACTTAACACTAAGGAAACTAGTAACTATACAACTTTGAACTATATACAACAAATTCACTACTGGACACAGTACAGACAGGAAATCTTACGAAGCAAGGAGACATGCCAGCACAGTCACGGGCAGTAAGAAGGAACTGAGGGATGGGGGAGCCGGTGGCATCCCTTATACTGGTGCATACGTGTGCCACTCCAGAGGGCACCAGAGCCAGTCCCCTACAGATACCACTGAGGGAAAAACTTCCGGCACCAGTGCACGTTGTGAGCACACACACACCTATAATGGAATGGAATGGATATGAACAAACACTCGAAGAAGAACTCGAAAGATATAAAATTAACATGGAACACATGAAATGGATTAAAAGCTGGCTAACTGCTAGGTCTCAAATGTGATTGAAAATGGGGAATCATTATTGCACAGGTTTGTTTCTAGTGGAGTCCTATGGGGATCGGTTCTTGGCCCTATGCTATTTAGTATTTTTAAGTAAAGACCTGGAAGAAAACATAAAATCAACACTGAATGTTTGCAGATGACACAAAAATTGGGAGAGTGGTAAATAATGAAGAGATCAGGTCACTAGTACAGAGAGCTCTGGATTGCTTGGTAAGCTGGACTCAAGCAAATATGTATTTGACCAAATGTAAATGTATACATGTAGGTAAATATACATATTTAGGAACAAAGAACGTAGGCCATACTATAGGATACGGGACTCTATTCTGGAAAGCAGTGACCCTGAAAAAGATTTTGGGTGGAGATCGATAACCAGCTGAACATGAGCTCCCGATGCAATGCTATGGACTAAAGGGCTAATGCAATCTTTGGATGCATAAATGGGGGAATCTTGAGTAGGAAGGTTATTTTACCTTTATACTTGGTACTGGTGCAACCAGTGCTGGCATACTGTGTTTAGTTCTGGTGTCCATAATTCAAGAAGGATAAACAGGAGAGCATTCACAGAAGAGCCAGCCAAACGATTAAAGGATTAGAAAACATACCTTATAACAAGAAAAGGAGTACTTGTGGCACCTTAGAGACTAACCAATTTATTTGAGCATGAGCTTTCGTGAGCTACAGCTCACTTCATCGGAAGCATATCTCCTGCTGGCAACAGGAGATATGCATCCGATGAAGTGAGCTGTAGCTCACGAAAGCTCATGCTCAAATAAATTGGTTAATCTCTAAGGTGCCACAAGTACTCCTTTTCTTTTTGCGAATACAGACTAACATGGCTATTACTCTGATACCTTATAACAGATTCAAGGAGCTCAATCTATTTATCTTAACAAAGAGAAGGTTAAGGGTTGACTTGATTACACTTTAAGTATCTATATGGGAATATTTAATAATGGGACTCTTCAATCTAGAGGAGAAAGATCTAACATGATTCAATAGCTGGAAGTTAAAACTAGACAAATTCAGACTGGAAATAAGGCATAAATGTTTTATAGTAAGTAATTAACTCTCAGAACTATTTTCCAAGGGTAATGTTGGATTCTCCAATGACCATTTTTAAATCAAGATTGAATGTTTTTCTAAAAGATATGCTGTAGGAATTATTGTGGGGAAGTTCTATGGCCTGTGTTTTACAGGAGGTCAGACTAGATAATCACAATGTCCCTTCTAGCTTTGGAATCTATGGATCCATGCTCTGGCACAAAAAAGAAAAAAAGGTTAAAAAAACCTAAACATTGGATTTATTGTGCAAATTTTGAGAGCTAAATTATCAAACAAAGGCACTTAAGTTGTATCTACAAAATTTGCACATATTCAGCCATGTAACAGAAGTATGCAAAGCATCCATTTGTGTATGCATTAGCATAGTTTGGAGGCACATCTTAGGGTAAGTCTACATTGCAGCTGGAAGTATAAAATTTCCTGCTCAGGTAAAGTGTACACATGGCTAGCTTTGAGCTAAAGTGCTAAAAAATAGCGACATACAAACAGCAGCATGGGTTGCTATAGTACGTTTTGTATTGCGTTCCCTCCTATCATCTGTCCCTATTTGCTTGAGCCCAGCTTACCAAGCGATCCAGATCTTTCTGTATTAGTGACCTGACCACTTTGTTATTTACCCACTCTCCTCAATTCAGGGCAGGGTGGAGATGAGGAGGAAAATGTTTTGGAAAATCATAAGGTAATTGAGGAAGGTAAATTGTAGAAAGGTCGACATTTTGCCTAATGACACAGTGTCCTTTTAATTATCTTCACAGCTTTTTCCTTTTCAAAATATCAGAAATGACTATTTAAACAAAGCTGCTTACTTTATATGGGTGCAAAATAGTTAAATGAACCAATAAACTTTTTTACTGAACTCATAATTCAGAAATATCCAAAGCAATTTTATTAAATTTGAAAAAAGCTTTACTTTGGACAGAGGATATATATGCCAAGTTTTAGTCCAATGTGAATTTTTATGGCATAGTTATGAACATCTGAGAAACAGCATTTATAATGGAAATACGGACAACTTGAAGAAATCCTAGAAACAAACTCCGGTTATACTGAAAAAATTCTTTAAATAAGAACCAAGCATGTAAAATTTTCCTTAAGAACAAAATTTGTTACATTAAATATATTTTACACAAACACACATGCACATCCCCCTCTTCTATTTTCCACAGCAATTACACACCGCCCACATTCAATATCCTTTTACCACAGTCTGCAAAGTTCAGCACAAGCATAGGTTAGTCAGTATCATCTGTAAAGTAATCTACGCCAGTTCTTAATGCACAACGGAAATCTGGTTTGCTCCCAGCTGCTGGTATAATAATTACTGTCCTATGGTTGCTACGAGATACTAACTTTTTTTTCCCCAAGACTACTAAAACATTTCTGTGCTCACAGGCAAAAGGATGCTGGGAAAAGCAATAAAATGAATCCAGCTGTAGCTCTCCAGCGGAATTCAAAGCCAGATGACAGCTGTAGAGAAAATGAAAACCAAAAAGCTTCTCTCTTCTTCAAAGCTTCTCTCCTCGCTTTTCCCTTCTCTGCCTGGGAGAGAATTCAGCATTGTTTTGCAAACACTGTTAAAAATGTTCTGCTTTCAGTATTCTGAATGATTATACAGAAGGAAGGATAAAAGACCACATTTCCCTTACTTGTATTTTGCATCCATGAGGCCTGAAATTTTGCTGCCTGATTCTAACCAACAGGTGAAGGTTTTAAGTAAATTTTTTTTTTCCATTTGAGTAAGTGAAACAGATCTCAATAAATTTAAAGTAACCACCTTCTGCTTTAGCTATTTCTTAGACTGATGGAGCAATTTTCAGATTTGGCAGTAAAGCCTTCACTACAATCAATCACATGTATTTTTTGGCCTAGATTCTGAAAGTGTTGAACTGTTGTCAGGATTAGTTTTAATATTTTTAAACAGTTTAAGGAAAAATAAATAGGACATATGACATATATTCCTTCTCCTAAATCTGCTTTGCCTAACCACAATGGAACACTAATGTTTTTTGGTGTCAAATTTGGTATACAAATTCATAAGCCATAACAGGAGGTGGTCTACCTTTGGAAAAAGCAAATAGGGAGAGATTAAATCAGCTAATAATTTGTGTTAATCAGAAAAAAATAGTAATTCCTCTTCCTCGTTTAGTATGCACTACCCCGCACACAGAACTGCTATATTAAATTTAAATAAGGAATACGGATGACTGTCACATTTACTGCTTTGAGTTAAACCTAATTAATATGCTATATGCAAATAATTTGTGTAGGAATTTCTTAACCCTGTAATACATGAAACAAATGAAATTACAAAACATCATAGTATCGCTGCTAAATTAGATTGCAGTTACTTGTAAGAGGCCATGTGTAAACTTACTTCATACACATCTACAAAATTTGCATATATTCAGCCATGTAACAGAAGTATGAAAATGTGTACTTCATACACAAATGGCTGCTTTACTTCATTTTCACACAAAAACCTGGACACTCATTAAACATTATCTTTACAAAAAGGAACATGACCAACTTACATCCTGTCTGCTACAGTAAGATCATTTTAGATAATGTGCGTGAATCACAAGCCTTTTTGCTTGTGCAGGATTAAGTGCTTTGGCTAAAAACCTGAAGCACTTAATCCTGACAACAACAATCAAGCACTTCCTTGGAGTCAAAGAATATGACAATATTTCTGTTTTTAGCCATCAAGTTTAAATTTTTCTCTGTCTTTGCCTGTAGCAGGAAACTCAAGGAAGAACTTCCTGTCTTAAAAGTACATCAAAACTGTAGTGAAACAGTGTTGGTGGCCTGTCGATCACTCCAATATACCTGAACAACAAAATCTGTCAGGCATTGTAACATATTTGATGTACGTATCTTGCAAGTCTCAAAATCAAAATTTAAAATAAGCATATCAATTTGAAAGAAATATGCAAGTATTCCAACAATACTGTATGCTTAGACTTCACTATCAGATGAAAACAGCTGAAAAAATCTTGATTAGTTCTTCACTTTTGGTTTATGATTCTTAACTTCATTTAAAAATCAAAAAAATCACCCCTGTATCTATAAGTTTATATTTGGTAGAGGAAAACAACTATGGCCAGTCACTTAAAACTGCAGGTACACCGAATGCAAAAACATGCTCTTCAGCTGAGCCCACATGTCCTATATTTAAACAAGAAAATCCGATAAATACATGCCTCATTGCTTAGCGTCCCACACATGAGCAACAAATGGGTCTGTGTGCACCCACTGTACTCTCAGGTAAAAATCTGTCCTTTAGAGTCTCTATACATGTGTTTGCTTTTTATGTGTGTACGTGGAGATTTTATAAATATAAATATACACACACACACACACACACGTCATTTATGACTGCACTAACCTTTTTACATAAATTTACATTTGGAATTAATGTAGTAACTAGTTAATAAATTGTACTTAAAATGTTAAGTTGAACCTACTGTAAGAAAACTGTTTTTGAAAAATAAATAATGTCAGCTAACCACTTATGGTGGTGAATTGGTATTTTATGGTGCTAAACAATAAAAACATGCACACTGAGTGCTAGCAGTGACAGTCTTCAGATATAACACACAAGTGATTTAATAAACGGTAGTATTAGTCTCACTGTAATCAATAAATATAGCTGTACCTTTCTTTTACTTAATAGCAGTTTGGGAAAAACTGAAGTGCTGGTTTTTTCTTTAAAGTATGTTTACGATTTCAATACTTCCAGTTGAAAAGTAAATATTACGCTATACAGTCTGAAGGGCAAATGAAAATGATCTCAATTGAGAGAGAACCCGTTAGATTTGGTTGTCAGCTGGGAATTTTCTTAAGTTTCTTCAGGGTTCTTCATTTACACAACCTACCTTCTCTCCCTCATTAATTCTAGATAGGTATCCTTTAGCTTTTGTATTGGAAGGTATGAACTCATTTTCATTTTTTAAAATATTTAATTATTCATGTTCTGTGTTCTGCCTTGCCTTTACTAAAATTGTGTGTGGCCAAACTTGCATTCTTTATACTAATAATATTCCTATGGATTTCAGTAGCAGCAGAGCTTATGCTCTAACATACATTTCTTTCATTTAAACCAAAAAGCCATCTGAACATAAAGTTACAGACCCTTAAAAAAAAAAAAAGGGGTTATAAAGCAAGAAGTTCAGTTATCACCAAACTTAGCTCCCACACATTAGAGGGATTTTATAACTGTGTAATGTTGTTATATATCATCTTTTAATAGCTCTACACTAGTAGTAGTAGTATAAAGTGAGTCCAGAGACGATACGTAGATTTTTACTATGAATTTCTAGGGTTTTGATAGGTTTAAATAACTAGTTATTTTATAATAAAATGTATTATATGCTAAACATTGTATTACACATTTTATAATATTTACTACATGCTTAATATTACGATATTCTTACTGCACATGTACACAATCCTTTTGTGGGATTTGTGTAGTACGAGATAATTTGAGAAGACTGCAAAACCTTGTTAAAAAGGTGGATTAACAGTTAAGAACCTACTACAAATATCAGCAAAACATCTTTGAAATCTCAGTGAATTTGTCCAGCATCCCAACAAACAAAAAATAATATGAACGACAGAATTCTGGTTTATGGTAAAAATAGTTGCTACTGTGCTGTGATGTGAATTTCAAGACACTACCGTTTGTAGCAATATCTTTATCAATTTGAATACAAGTCCGCCACCTTGTATTTTAACTACAGATTGCGAGGATGAACTCTGTATTGGACATATTACAACAAAATTTTGGTTTAAAGCAAGTGGATTATGCCTCAAAGATTAAAATAAATATTTTAGCATTTCCATCTCTGAGCAAAGAACAGTTCAGATTAGGTCAATTTGGGGCTTATCTTTTAGATGTCTCTGCCAATATTTTAAACACGCTCCTGCTCCTCTATTCCCCCCTCCTCCCAATTTTTTTTTTTTTTTTTTTTTTTTTTTTTAAACTAAAGGCTTATTGTGTACATATACTGAGTCATTAAAATTTAAGCATGTATCAAAAGAAAGTACTACCTAATAATTGGAAGATATGTCTGGACTAGAGCAGTGGAATGGGGATGAAGCCTTTTAAGATTTAGCGCAATAAAACTGGATGAGCTCTGTCTCTCCAGATATTTAGCACAGGAGCTTTTGTCAAGGAAGTGATTATAGACCTTTTCATATAGCATACCTCCCAGAGTCCAGAGCTGGAGTACTTGCCTTGATGGAAGAGAGGTTAGGCTCTCAAACAAGGGGGGTGTAGTCTAGAGGGTTAGGGTTGAAGAGTAAGAAAATTACATGGTACAATCAATGAAATCATCTAGTGGTGCTGCTGTTATGCTAATCCTGCAATGAAGTAACATAAAAAGAGCACCAAGCCCTACAGAAGCATTGCTGTACAGAATCTGGCTGAAATTGGGTTTTTTAACTATAATCAGCCTAGCACATCTTAGCGTGTGACAGATTCCCCAACCCTTCCAGTCCGTAGAACACATATGGAAAAACAGAAAGTTCAAAATTCAGTCAGAATTTGCCTTGTGCTGCAGCTTCAGCAAGGAACTCCTCATATTTCAAAGGGCAGAGCTGATGCATTTTGTTCTGCTCCACGTGTGACATTAGTGTCAATTATTTATGGTTATGTGCAAATTAGATTAAACTTAAACTTCTGATCAACCCAATCTGCTCTGAGCAGTGGTGGTGGTAGAACACGGAGCTGAACAAAACTTGGCAGTTGTGTCTTGGGTAGGTGGGTCCTCAAGGGTATCTAGAAGCATAGCGGGGTGGGGTGCTGCTGTGATTCCTACGGATAATGGTACTGGAAGTCAGGGAAATCGTAGGTGAGACTAGTGCAGCTGACTGTGGGAAGGAGAAGGAGAGCACGCAGGTGCCTGAAACTAATACTGGGCCCCTCACCCTGTGGCAGTGGTGCTTCCTCCTCAAGTGCTCCTTTCTTGCTGGGATGCAGCAAGGGGAACTGCAATAGAGGGGGTGTCTGGCTGCCTGTTCAGAGGCAGAGTGGCCAAAACAGAACCTACAAATAAATGCTTGCAGCCTTCCCATAGCATAGCAAAACATGACGTGCAGGAACGTGAGACAGGGCGCTAAATGCAAGACTGCATGGAACCTGACAGTTCTGAAAGGGACTGCTGGTGAAATACCCAGAATGGAGATTATTTTTATGATACCAACTTCATACTTCCTTAACCTCCCCAACAAATGGCATCTAACTCCACCACTACTTCACACACTTTAACAACAGTGAACCACAGACCTCCTCTACCCCATGTGAAGCTGTAAGTGTGCTCTGATCATGTCCCTTCCTGCCCTCAATGCACTCTCTACTCTAGGGAAGTAGGAAACGATGGTGTAGTGCTGCCTATGCCAGCCTAGGATTCCTCCATACTGAGGGAATCCTGAGCTGCCCAGTTAATGCATCTTTCCAGAATGTCATCCCTGGTGGCTAGAGTAGTTGCTCCAAATAATTAATAAGCCTTAATTTCCCCCTCTAATATTCACATGATTGTAGAAGTTTTGGTTTCACTAGCAATGTACATTCCTTGTCTGAAAATGTAAGTGGGCTACCCAATAAACACGTCTTTTTCTGTCTCATCTGCTGTGTGAATTTCTTCATTACCAAAACATCCCTTACTTTACTATGCCATGCAGATAGAATGGGAGAACTTTTTTTTTTTGCTATTTGTTTTGCCACCAGGAGACAGATCAGAAATATGACTACAATAGGGATTGCTAGTCATGATGGCACTTTACACTGTGTGTTCTGGACTGTATGCGATACTGTACTCAGATGAATTTTATTTGTACACTAATCTCAAACTAATTGCTATGAATAGGGGTAACAACCATCTTTTGGGAAGGCAACTGACTCTCCACTCTCCCTATAATACAAGTAATTCTATTATAAACTTGTCTAAATTATGTTAAAATATATAAAATTTTATAAAGTGATTTTCCCTAACAATATTATAAAGATTATTGTTCCTTCTATCTATCCTTTGTAACAGTGCCCCCAGACTGTAGTGTGTTTCCCCTCGAAGGGGTGGGGGTGGCGCAGAGGAACAGTTGGGGGTGGGGACACGTGTCAGGGACCGGGGGGGCAGGAAGGGAGCACCACACAGCCCTGCTCCACCCTCAGCTCCGCTCCACCCTCAATTGCAGCTCCACTCCGTCCCCATTCCCTCTCTGTCCTCAGGCCCGCTCCTGCTCCTTCCCAGTTCTGTCCCCAAGCTCCTCTGCTAGCCAACTCCGCTGTAACGGACCAGCGGGTGGGCAGAGAGAGATTCCATTACTGGTAAGGGGGGGTGGGTTTGACAAGAAAAGTTTGGACACCACTGCTTTAAGGAATTTCCATCTTTAAATCCCTATTTTATTGTGTGATAAAATTAGATTGCTCTTGCCTATCCACTTGCACTACAATCCTTTCTATACACTCGAATTATATTAGCCCCTCACTAATAGTTTGTTTCTAAACCAGGACCTCAAATTATACAGGTAGTCTGCTAATCTTATCTTTGTCATTTTGTGCATTTTATATTCTAGCTCAGTATATTGGTAAAAAGGCAATGTGCAGCATGAGAATTTAACATCTAAAGACAAAAATCTTTCCTTCAAAAAGTTGCTTTAGAATACCATCAATTGTCTGAGTGACTCTGAAGTCTTTAAGGAGAACCGCATATACAAAAAAAAAATCTTTTATTTAAATGGGATATCTGAAAAGGCGAAAAAGTAACCAAGATTTTCTTTGTATTTGCTACATAAAATAGTGTGACTTACATGCACACTTATAAATGAAGAAAAGCACCTATGCTTTATTCGGAGGTGACCTGGGTTTTTAATTATATAACAACTTGGTACTTATTACTACATATCAATTTCAGAGTACTCAATGGTGTCTCTGAATAAAGTGCCGTAATTTTTTGGTGGCAAATTTTAAGGAAGCTTTTAAACTTCTAATCTCATTGTTGTCTACCGAAATTGCTCAAGAACAGTTCAAATAAAAATTAATCCTGTAATGTTGCTAGGGTCAATAAAACCTTTAGAAGATGTTTAGGGACAGCTTTAACTGTGGCACCAGCTTTATTTAAAATTATCTGAAGTTTTCCAATATGACTAACCTGTTTGGATTGGACTCTTCCCACCATTTACTCTATGACTCTTTTAGGTTGTGTTGCACACCCTCCAAAAAAACAAACCAAACCAAAACCCACATGACCCTAATCATGCCCAGTGCCAGCAGAGTATACAATACCACAATGATATTCTGGTCAGCAAATAAAACTGTATATTTTTGAAAGATCCAGGCTCCTCTGCTTTTCTTTAAATGTTACCAGAGGATCAGACTTTGTTTCAACAGGACACACATTCCCCTGGAACAGACAACAAACTTAAAAATTGGACTTTTAAAATGTCAAACCATCTCCTTGTTTAATATGTATTACAAAGATAAGCGATAGGCTGGATTATAAGGTACTTTCCAAAATACTGAATCTAGAAAACTCACTTTAATTAAACTTAAAATACTATAAGTACTAGGAAGAAGCAGCAAAATAAAATTACAGAAGTCAATCAACTGTCATTTGCTCTAAATTATGCAATTGGCATAAAAGTTAAAACACTTACTTGAAAGCCATCTTCAGCCACTTCAGTGTCACTGTGCAATGGTGGACAACCTGTGGAAAAATGAAAAGGGCAAAAATAAACAACATTTGTTTTACTTCCCTCACTATATATTGCTTCAATCATTCCATCTGAACCTCCAATAACCACTTAAGATATAAAAACTGAACTAAATACTTTAAATAAGTAGATCAACTGCTTTATCATTTATGCTGATGAACCTATAATACAGGTTCCTAGTACTTCTGTGCTCCTGTCAGCATGGTCTTCTAACTAGCTTGCAGTTCTGCTTTGCTGTGTTCTTACCACTGCATATTTCTAGTCACCAATTTATTTGCTTTCCTCTCCTTGTCTTGTAAAAGCTTCTCTCCCCCCCCCCCCCCCCCCCCCCCCCCCCCCCCCCGCCCCAGAAATCTCTACCATGAATCAGAATTCATAGATACTAAGGTCAGAAGGGAATTAAGAAAGCACCCTTTTTTGGATTAAATATTTTAAGCATTAATATATTTTATGCTATTCCCTCATACTAGAATCTTGCAACTCCCAGAATTATGCCTTAAGCTGAATGAATTGGTAAAAAGGCAATATGGTGCACATATCTAAAGACAAAAATATTTCCTTCAGAAAGTTACTTTGGAATACCATCAATAAGTGCACACAGACAATACACAAGGATCAACATTAAAGGGAAAAAAAAAAAAAGAGTGTATGCTCAAATGTTCATTGATTAGTCTTGCATTTTCTCTCAGAGCTCAACTCATGACAAGTCTTTTTAATAGAACAAAACAATTCACAGTCTTCCTTTTACTAGCACTGCTTCATGCACATAAAAAAAATAATCTCAGAAGGATATCTACATAGAATATCAAACTCTCCATTGTTTGACTTTCCGTTTTATACGTCTGAAAGGTACACTCACTTCCTTTTCCATTGGCAAATATTTTTTTGCCTCCTCCCCATTTATTATGTTTCTACCTCAAAACAGTCTTTGTTTTACTGTCTTTCTTATGCATCAGTTTCTATGATACAAGCACAGCTCTGGGACTTTGTGTCAATTAGACCAGTGCTTAAGATTTTACATGTGACATTTTCTCCACAGATCCTACATAAAATTCATGCATTCACTTACTTCGACAGTGTTGACTAAAAAAAATTACTATGAACTAAGCATCTCAGCAAAGAAAGTAATCTTAAAGGTGTCTGACCATTCAGCTACATAGTTCACATGTTAAGAACATATAATTTGACATGCCCCTAGAGATACTAGCATGAATCCATTCATATATACAAAACAGTATCAACCAATGGGAATGATGGACTTCTAGTTAAAAAAGCATAGGACTGGGAATTTATGGATATGGTCAAACCAGTTACATAGCAGGCCTCTGGTATGATCTGGGTAAGTCACTAAACCTCTCTATGCCTCTTTTCTCATTTGTAAAATGGAGATAATGCTTCTTCACTACACAGGCATGTTTTGAGAATTAGTTCATTAGCAAAATATTAGGATCCTTAGATGGAAAGTACTAGAGAAATTCAAAGTATTATTAAACTGTCTAACCATTACAACCATAGTCTATTGTAGAACAATGCAAATATTTAAGTACTTAACAGCATTACATCAAAATACTTTTTATGGTTCATTTCACAGGGTTAATACGGATACGTTTAAAAAACAAAACAAAGAAACTCCAAACCAAGACACACACCTTGAGAGAGATCTTCTACAGCTCTACGGATGCCTCTGTCAAATGCTCGTGCATCAGCAGGACTCTGAAATGTGAGGCCAAACTTCTTGTCATCAATCTTCCAGTGGTGAAAAGTTGGGGTAACTTTGTTGTAAATGAGGTCCTTCTTTAACGCACATTCCAAAACCACCTTCCAGAAATGAAGAGGAAAAAAAAATTGTAATTCTCTGAAAATATCACAAATTTGTAAATAAAGGACATTCAATATACATCTTTGGAATTTTACTTGAAAAATGACTTCTTAAATACAGTTAAACAAGTCCTTGTTTAATTTCTCCCCAGTACAAACAAGCAGTTTCAACTAAGGCCAAGTCTACATTAGAAACTTCTGCCAATATAGCAGTGTCACTGAGGAGTGAGATTTTTCTTTAGTGACATTTCTATACAAGCAAGAGCCCTAGCACTGGCATCATTTTCCAGTATGAAAATGCTTTTGCCAATATAGCTTTATTTTGCTTGCCAAACCAGTATAAACTATACTTGCAAAAGCACTTTTTTTGCCTGTATAAGCTGCATCTACACAAGGAAGATTTTGCTGGCATAGCTCTATTACAAAACTTCTGAGTGTAGGCTAGGCCTACCTTGAATACTGCATCAAAGCCATTTATCTCCACCTTCTACAGGAGAAGTCACTGGGCGTAGAAATTAATATAGTAGCAGGAATGAATATCGGTAAGTAAGCCAAACCTACTTAAAACATTAAAGAAAATTTAAAAGCTGAAAACAAGCAGGATACAGACAGACAGCTGTAGTTTTGCACTCTATTTGCTAAAACAGCCAGAAATATCATTTAAAAAATATGATTTGTGTTGTACAACATTTGGAATAAAAACAGTGTTAATATTAAGAGAAAGGAGAATATAAATACAACATCTGACCACAAAAATACTCCAGGCATATGCAGGCAGTCTGTCCAATTATGAAACAAAACAATCTTCCTATCACTCTGCCATTTTTCTGTTTTAAAGTTATCACACAGTAAAGTTCAGTTATATTACATTTGTTGCTTTAAAACGTCAATAGTGAACAGCCTGTAACAGGGGCCTTCTTATTTCATGTTTTTGCAGAGCTGTTTAAATTTAAAGCACTTCATGATAAGTTGTTACATACTATTTTTTTCCTTTAACCCTGTCATATAGTCTTTTCAGAATGCTAACTTCAGCATTTGTTTTGTACTACATTTTGTTACACACACAACACAGATAGGAAATATAAAATCTCTTATAGTAAATGGGAAATAAGGATTATTTTGAACACACTACTTGGTTAAAGAGAAGATTCAATCAATGTTTTCTGCAGATCATTTTTACCCACTAATTATAAATACCTCTTGAAATCAAAATTATGTTTCCTTCCACCCTCCAAGATTCCCTCATCACAAAAGCATCTTTGCCATTGGATTGCACTATATTAGGTTCTTATGCCAATCTCTGGCATTTTTCTGATGACAAAGTCCTATATTTAAAACAGCTCTGAAATAGACAACATTAATTATTAGACTACCTATATTAGCCTTCCTTCTCCTCCCAATATAGGATTGTTCCCCAGTCTTTTTTAAATGCTTTGTCTAGTCCACTTTGAAGCATGTGATGTGATGGAACTTCCTTTGCTTCTCTTGAGAAACCGTTACACAGTTAAGGTGAATTTCAGACTATTTATTTTCCTATTTGGCTTTTGTATTCTTTATTCATCCCACTTTTCAGAATTCAATTGCCTTCTATTGCCAATAATTACTCCTCTCTATGCAATATTAATTTTAATTTAGATCTTTTACTCTTTCCTCACATATGAATCTCTTCAGACTCAAAAATTATTTTTGTTGCTCTTCTCTCAACTCCCTACAAATGGCTGATATTGAGGTACTCTATTCTAGATATGAAGAGAGAAATTATGGCCTCTGTATACCTGCCTTTACATGTGCATCAAAAAACCCCCAAACCAGCCGTTGTCTATTTTTAATTTGCAGCCCACTATCACCCTATGTCACTTTTGGTACTAGTGCTTTGTAAGTTTCTTCCTCCAGCTCAATGTCTTCATTTTGGATTGTTCCTCTTCTTCCTCCAATATTAATATTTCTTCTTCATTTTAATAATATATCACCAGGTCCATCTGTATTATTTTTGTGTCTTATGCTGTTCAAAATGCCTCCTAATCTGGAACCAAGATTATGTTGTTTGTACTCTCATCCACAACGAAAGATGTGAAGTACACGAACACTGATTCCTGCAGTACCTGACTGGACATCTGCTCCCAGCTGTGTTAATCTAAACACCATGAGAAAAAATTAAATGAAGGAGGGGAGAAAAATCAGTGCTTTAATTTTGATGCTAACATGTGACGGAAGTCTATTTTGAGACAAACATCCTTTACAGTAGCATTAACCACCTTGCGCCGAAAACTAGCATTTCTGGATGGCAAGAATGCTTACACAAGAGACATTAGCACTGAGTCAACCTCCAGGCTGCCTATAAATTATAATGCTATTCACAAATCCAGACTGTCACCTGATCAAAAGAAAGGAGGTTTGGTGATTTTTTTTTCTTTTGCTAAACTGTTTTACGGAATATCTGTTTTCTATAGTGCTCAATATATTTCTCTATGTGAAATACATATAGATCCCTAACCCAGTTTAGATACTAGGATAAAGTCTAAGATGCAAGCCCCATAGCCAGATATCCAAATTACTCCTGATACCCTATGTAAACCCAAAGGCCCTGTTTTCCCCTCTGTAGCATGGCCAGAAGAAGCAGAATGTCAAGAAAGCCTCCCCCACTTTCTTAAGCCCACAGATAACCCTCTGTGCTAAAGGCAAGTAGTTGGGGATTTTCAGGAGTTCCACCTCCATAAAGCGCTTAGAGATCTTCAGATGAAAAGAGTTATACAAACTTGTTAGGAATTATGTTCATATGGACCCATGGAGTATCTGCTTTTTTCAGCATGTGTCCCTGAAACACCAGCAGATTTCTGGATCGAATGAAGCAACATTACTCCATTTCTATAGTGTCTGGTCTTGCCCATCCAGAGTTTGAGTTGTCTTTCAGCATTAAATTATACCAGTTTTGCCAACACTCTGCAAATTCCCTCATCCCTCTTGTTGGATGGTACAAAGGCCAATGGCAATACATGCAGATGGTGCAGGTAGATAACCTTGATCTCTGGCAGATTTCATGGCTGGAATAAATCAGGAAGGTACGATCTGGTCCCACATCTAAAACAGTACTTAAGACGGTCATCCAAAATTTGAAATTTTCTTTAAAAAGCCCCCAACTCAATATAATGCTATGATATAATTTCCCAAAATAGGAAGAATAAAAGATTTCATCCTAGAGAAGGGAATCACAGAGAAAGGCTCTTACAGTAAAGCTTGGAACCCAGAGAAATAGCATGCAAGAACCAAGCTTCCTTATACTTCCTTACAAATATCTTGGATTCTTCCATTCTTAAAGTGCTTATTAACCTCTCATCTTTCTTAATACAACAGCCCTCCTGGAGAGACGTACAATATTGTGCCACATCCAACAGGATATCTATTTAGGTCCCTGCATATTCTGTGGTTGAAGAATTTTCCCTGATCCATACAATGCTGCTAAATCATGCTGTAGAACAGGGGTCTCAAACACGCAGCCTGCGGAGTTATTTCCTTCGGGCCACCATGCTCCCCTCCAGCATCCCTGCTCCTCTGCCTACCTCCAGGCACTTCCCGCTGCCAAGCTTAGCACTTTCCAGGAGGGAGTGTGGAGGAACGGGGAGCCGTGCGCTGAGGGGAGGAGGTGGAGAAGAGGTGGGGCAGGGGCGGGGATTTGGGGAAGGGGCTGGAATAGGGGCAGGGAGGGAACGGAGTTGGGGTTTGGACTTTGGCGAAGGGGTTGGAATGGGGCGGGGAAGGGGTGGAGTTGGGGGGGGGGGGGGGCTTTTGTACCTTTATATGAAAAGGTGCCAGTGATGCAGCACTTGGGCCAATGTAGACGTCCTCATGTGGCCCTCGTGGTGATTTGAGTTTGAGATCCCTGCCGTAGAATCTAAAAGTTTCCCTTAAAATAGGTACTACCCATGTTTCTGATGAAAAACTTGGTTCATGTTTCCCGGGTTACGTCAATGCAATTTTATTTTCCCAAGCCTGCAGATATCCTGAAACATGTAGTGTGGAGGTGTGAACTGGCCTGCTCATAGTAAATGATTAACTCAAACCTAAATAAGACAATCTAAATATCAATACTTATTTCTCTACTCTGCTTTTCCCACAATCCTGAATTGCTTGTTCTGATGCTTTCCAGGGGCACTCAGGGTTATGCGGCAGCTCACTATCACCCATCCATAGTGTAAGGACTGTGTCTGCAGTCGGTCAGCTCCATGACTCCATCAAGAAATCCCTGGGTCACACTTACAGATGTCATGCTATCGTTTGCACCTCTAAAGTGGCTACGGTTCCAGCTTCCCTACCTCCTACTCCTAACCCTGTGTTATGCATGTCAATTTAAAAAAAAAAAAACAAAAATCTATGGTATACTAAAATATGAAGATGTGGGCATAGTCCAAAAACTGGGTTTAACAGGGGCTACTGTTCTGATTATTCATTTTGATACTGAATAAAAACCCTCCACTAGAATACTCAGTTGAAGCTGATGCAGAATTCTCAATTTCATACACCGTAATCCAAGGACCTTGCTCACAGAAGTTAGGTTGCATTTGTCATATCATACATATAATTTTGCATCTATTTGGTTAATACTTTTTTTTAAAAGATACAATTATTAATTTGAATTTTCTGAGTAATTTTTTTGTTTTTAAAAAGGATGATTTATTAATCTACCATCCCAGAAGCTAAATATTTATACTTTCAGATAAGATGTACATAATTGTTTCCATGATTCTGGCCAGAAAAATGTCATTTTACTACCATCACCTATTGTTACCAGCCTCTAACTCTGCATCACATAATACTTATTATTTTTCCCTAGTAGAATGTGTGCATATATATTCAACAGACAGCATGCATGTGTACATGTGTGCTGTGAACAGAAAATATTGCTTGCTAAATTATCATGCATCCCACCTAGTTTAGATTTTCAACCTAATTAACATTTCATTGGTTTGAATGCCATAATTTCATAACAGTTACAGCAGAGAACCTATAGACTTCATGAGAACACACAATGGACAAAACACTAAAAGGCTACAGAAATAAAGCTATTATACTTTTTAAAAAGTACAAACAGAATATTACTTCTGTGTAGTGCAAGTCAGAACAATTTTATAACAGGAGCATATGCAGTCTCAAAGTAACGGTTTAGACCCTCGAAGCAGAATATTAGCAGAGATTAATAAATTCTTAAGTACAGTAGCAAAGTGATGTGGTTTTCCCTTCTACCATTATAAAAAGCAACATTAATTTTGTGTGTCTTTGTTAATTGCCATTCTCAAAACTTTGCTTAAAATTGGCAAAGGTGTTCGAAGCAATTTTTGATCAGAGTAAGCAAGTCTAGACTGAAAAATTCACGCTTTCAAACAGTTTAATTTATTTTACACAAGATTAACACTCAAGATACCTGTATTACTGCACAAAAAAAATTTTCAGTGAGTATAAAAAGACATTTGGTGTACGCCTCCTTTTTGATATGATTAACTGAAAACTTCTATCTATCAGGAAGCTAATTAAGCAAGTTATAAACTCTAATTGGCTTCCAGCTGTGCTAACAAATTATATCATTATATGTAAGTAGATACTGTCCCATAATATATCACAAAGGGCTCAACCCTGCAAACACGTATGCATGTAATTTTACTTGTATGAACAGTCCCACTGAAATCAATAGGATAAATAAAGCCCTCTATCTATTTTCAGAAAATTACTAAAATGTAGGAAAGAAAAAGAAAAGCAGAGAGGTTTTACTTTTTGGGGAAATAGTAGGCACATGCAAAAGAACAAACAGTGACCCACTATGCTATTACAGCAATCTATCTACAATCACGGGCTACAATTATATGCAGCAGAAAAATACTTAGGTTTGCAGGAGAGATGTCACCTTGGCCAAATGTGGCTAACACCAATGCCAGGACATCTTCTGCTGTGTTGCACCAGTAACTGCCACAATTGGCAGGGCCTACTTGGTAGGATCATGTAACTACAGTCTTGTTTAAAATGTGCATTAGACCTTGCTACAACCAGTTAATAATTTCTAAGGACTAGAGAGTCAGACACCCTTATTCATGCTGAGCACCTTAGTCCTTGAGTAGCCCAACTGATTTCAAGATGCTTCCAATTCATGGGGACTTCTTTGGGTGGGGTGTGATTGTCTATAGTGCATTTATACAACCCCATGTAAGGAAAGGCTCATAGTTTGAAGACTGAAGCCACCTATGCGAGTCTCCAAGGGAGGGTAGGGGAAAGAAATTCTGTGCCAGTCTCTGTCCCTCTGTTTAGGGGACTAAGGCCTTCTGCAGATTGAGATTATAAGAAGGATGATGATAGGGTGCTAAATCCTCTTCTTGCGGCTAGGGTGACCAGATGTCCCGATTTTATAGGGACTGTCCTGATTTTTGGGCCTTTTTCTTATTTAGGCACCTACTACCCCCCACCTCCTGTCCTGATTTTTCACACTTGCTATCTGCTCATCCTACTTGGGGCACATGAAGTGGGAAGACCCCTTTTGGAATCCATACTTTGTTTCAATCTCCTTCAACTCTGCAGAAAATGCAAAAAAGTTGCTCTAGAAGAAAGCCCAGAGAGAAGGAAAGTGTTTCCATTTGCTTCTCACATGGATTGTGTTGTAGGAGAAAAGAGATGCTTTTGTAGAAGAAAACAACTCCTGAAGCAAGCCTCCTTCTCTCTGGGTTCTCAAGAAGGAGAGGTTTGAAGATTTTCTAGATAGAACAAAAAATTAAACCCCTGAGGGAAGGCACCGCCTCATGACTCTGCATTTTGGGCGCAGCCTTCTCTGATCCTCTGGAGACAAACATTCCCCATATGGCACCACTCTGTTTTGCTTCCCCTTTAGAGTAGTCCTCCAGACAGGATTAAGAAAGAGCTACCTTCTTGCCCGCAGATTTGTATTGATGAGAAAAGCTCCACTGGGAGGGGGGGGTAAGGTCAAGAAGGAAGATTCTACTGTTCCACCCAAGAAAAAATACAGCCTAAGAGTTTAGGCAGACTGTGGAGGGGCTTAAAGCAAGACACACAGACTGTACCCAAAGTGGGAGGTTTAGGCCATCTGATCCCCTATCATATAGTACTGACTCCTACTCTGGGTGCTCAGAGTAGTGCTTCAACTACAGACATTTTGGAAGTCAGAAATCTACTCTGTGTTTGGTAGTGATGCTGGGAACATCAATTCAGGCATCTTAGAGCAGGACTTGCTCTGGTTCTTCAAAGGCAAATTAGCCACAACCACTCAAGGGGCAGAAGGGCTTACTGAAGGGAATATCTTGTCTGAGGCAATGTGTGCTTTATTTTGCAATGGGGAGGGGACTGAGACAAACCCCAAGGGGAAACCTGGGGAGGGACCAAGTTCCTGACCACCCAAGACACAAATCTCTGAGTCCATTCAGACCCTGAGGGGTGAAGAGAAGTTACCATAGACTTATGGCTTGCTCTTATGAGTTTATCTGCCACGTGACAGTGAGCAGAGTATACTAGGGACTGAATTTATGGAGAGAGAATAGGGGGCGGCACCCTTGTTCCTGAGAAGGGCTCCTCTAGAAGCACAGCTACCATTTGTTTAGAAATTAGTTTTGTTGCTTTAGCTGATTTGGCTCTGCAGCTGGTGCACCAAATCTGCCTTCTGAGAGCTACGGAAGCAGAATAAAAATTGGCTGGGTCTTCAGGGGTTGGGCTACTTCCCTTCCTGCCAGTCAGGACAGATAAATATCCATGATTTCTATGTGTATGTTTCTAGTTCTTCCCATTTTATTCTCTTAAATGGGAACATTTTTTTTATTTGTTTATTTAATTTAATTGGTAGCAGATTTTTAGAATTTTTTTCTCTTCACATTTAAATAAAATGCCCAAGTTTGCTGAGAAAGACAAGTCCATGGCCTCATTAAAATCTTTACTATGATAACATTAACGCAAAAGACAAAACAGATTAGCAAGTGACTTGTGGTTTATTTTCAACTGACACCATATGCCAATACTTTGAACTTCTAGCAGTCAAGCTGAAATACTTTGACCAGGCCATACTCCTTCAGGGTTTTCAGCATATAGTTAATAGGACTTGTGCTCTTAAAAGCACATGAAAATCCTACCTTTAGGTGTCTAACTCCGGGATAGAAGCCTAACATTAGCCTTCTATTTTTGAAAATTTTGGGCTATGAAAGAAAAACTTCAGACTAACTGTTAATGTATTGGAAGACTAAATAACTTTTCATTGTTAACACCAAGGCAATTTTGATTTGAAAAGCTTTTAATAAAAATACAATTATAGCTTATGATGCTGAAAACACTTATGCACATGCTTAACTATAAGCATGTGCTTAGTCTCACTGAAGTCAATTGATCTATTCAAGTAACAAACATCATCTGCCCGCCTTAGCATTTGGAAGATTAGGGCCTTATTTTTCAATATTTTGTTTTTTGTCTATAGCGGTCAAGTAAGATATCCCAGCTATAGTGGCATTTTTAAAAATTATAAATGGTGGTTTTAAAAAAGTTTTATTATACACTTTATTCTCAAGATGCAATAGAACAAATTTCCAAATTAGATTCACAAAAGCCTCAAACTCATCTAAATTACTCCACCCTGTAGCAGAAAGCTGAAGACCCACTCAAAGTTCTGTCTCATACTACTGTCCACAGATATGTTTACTAGCCATTTACAATAAACCCTGTAAAAGAAAAACCATTTATAATACTGTTTTCCCACAGTTGTGTATTTGCTCCTTGTTATTAGAACAAACAGTAGCATTTATTTTCTGAAGAACATTTAGTATGAAAAGACAGAAAATAAACTACATGATTTGTTATCTAGTAACAGTAACAAGATAAATCAAACTTTGGAGACACAACCCAGTGTCATGCTTAAAAAAATTTCATTTTAGCATAATTAAACAAACTGTAGTCAGAGGAAGTTAGTCACCTTGTGCAGTAATGACGGTTCTTCGAGATGTGTCTCCCTATGGGTGCTCCACTTTAGGTGTATGTGCGCCCCTCCACCTCTAATTGGAAATTTTTGCTAGTAGTGTCCGTTGAGCCCGTGCATGTGCTTTCCCTCCCTAGTGGTCTGCATCAAGGCTATCTAGCACTGTGCTGACGAACCTCCTTCACTTCCTTCTCCACCCCAGAGCCCTATAGAGAACTCCGAAGTAGAGGGGAGGAGGGCAGGTTGTGGAGCACCCATAGGGACACACATCTTGAAGAACCATCAGTACTGCACAAGGTGAGGGACTTCCTCTTCTTCTTCTTCAAGTAGTGTCCCTATGAGTGCTCCACTGTAGGTGACTCCCGAGCAGCACCCACCACTGGAGGCTGGGACTTCGGAATGGAGTCTGTTACTACAGAGAGTACTGTGGAGTCGAAGACAGCGTCAGGGGTCAAATCTTCAGTGATTGCATAATGTTCTACAGAAGTATGGGCAGACGCCCAAGTCATTGTTCTACAGACTACTGATATATCCCTATCTTCAAGGTATGTAACTGAGGTAGAAACTGACCTCGTGGAGTGCGTATGGACTCTGGATGGAAGCAGGTTGAGCCCTTGATAACACTGATTAATGCAACCAGAGACCCATTTGGATAGTCTTTGAGCCAATATCACAGAGCTTTTAGATCTTTCTGTGGATGAAAGGAAGAATTTGAGGGATTTCCTGAAGTCTTTAGTCCTGTCCAAGTAGAATGCTAGTGTCCTTCTAACATCTAGCATATGCAGAATCGTCTCCCCGTTGTCACAATGTGCTTCTGGGGAAAAAAACAGGGAGATAGAGCTGTTGATTCATATGGAAAGTGCAGAGAAAGTAGGGAAAAAATTGGGATATGGCCTTAGAGTTACTTTGTCTTTAAAAAAGGCCATGAATGATGGATGTGCCATCAGGGCCACTATTTCTCCTATGTGCCTAGCTGAAGCGATGGCAATTAGAAATACTGTCTTCATGGACAGGTGTGAGAGACAGCAAGTTGCCATGGATTCAAAGAGAGGTCTAGTAAAAGCCCTGAGAACTATATCTTGAAGCACTTCTGAGTTCAGTACCCACTCATGGTCGTGACAAAAATTCCGACAGACTGTCGGCTGTCACGTTCTGTATCCCTGGTAGATAGCTGAGATGAGCACGTTGTGATGGATGCACCAGTTCCAAAGTTCGAGTGCTTCCTTGCAGAGTGATATGGAAGGTCACTTCTGTGGAAGGCCATTTGCCCTGAACCTTATAGATGTGTAGGTGAGCTCCGCAGCCTATTAAGGAAGAATCCACCCCAGGGTGGGAAGTGTGTAGCGGGAGGAATACTCTCGCTTGTACTGCATCAAGATTGGTGCTGATTAATCCCAGTACAGCGACTGGAGTTTGTGTGCCGCTACAATGAAGATAACCTTGGAGAATACCTTGGGCAGAGCAGTCTGTACTGTTAGTGTCCTGCCCCAAAGGTAAACTGCAGGAAATCTCCTGTACGATGGTTGTACTGTGATATGGAAGTAGACATCTTGTAGGTGGAGGGCTGGAAATCACTCTCCCTGCTCTAGAGCTGGAATAATGGCTGCTAGTGTGACCATCTTGAACGTCCACACCATCCCGTATTTGTTTAATGCCCTTAGATCTAGAATGGGCCTCCAACCTCCGTTCGCCTTGGGGAAATCAGGAAATAATGAGAGTAAAACCTCTTGCTACTGAGTTGCACCGAGACTGGTTCAATGGCCCCTAGGCACAACAAATGATATATTTCTTGATGAAGTAGATTCTCATGAGAAGGGTCCCTGAAGGGGAATAGGGAAGGAGAGTTGGAATGGGGGCCACGATGAGAGACCAGGGAAATGACTTCCTCTTGGCCACTGTCAGACTTGTCACTGGGTAAGGGTAGCACTGACTGGGGTATTAACGGTACACGGCCTGATGACAAGAATGATTCTGGGTGCCAGAATGTGCTCGGTACTGGGGCCCTGGTACCAAGTAATGGGGATTGCAGTTCTTCCCCAGCCATCACGTCTCCAGGGTACCAGAGCTCTTGCGGTACGATGGGCTCACTTGGTACCACGGAGAAGTGTCTACGGTACTTTTTTGGTACTGTTGGTTGAGAAGGGGCAGAGCACTCCTTGGATGAGTTTTGTTGCAGCTGGTACAGAAAGTTTTGTAGATGCCACTCTTTTAGAAATGGTATGGGTATTGTCTTTCCCACATGTCTCCAGGGTACCGGGGCTCACTTGGTACCGCGGACTCACTTGGTACCGGAGAGGAATGTCTGTGGTATATTGTCAGTACCAATGGTTGGGAAGGTGCACAGCACTCCCTACATGGGAGTTTTGTCGCACCTGATACCAAAAGGTTTTCCTCTGTGCCATTCTTTTTGAGACGGTTCAGTAATTGTCTGTCTCCTTAGGGGGTGGTACTTGCCTGACTGCCTGAGCCCCTGGCTTCTCCAAGCGGTGTAGCTGGTGCTGCAGAGCAGACTTCATAGTGGAGGCCCCTTTCTGGGTACCGTGCTTCAGAGATATTGTTGCTATCTGTACCAAGGTGACCACCCTGGGGAGCCGCTCTGGCTGGCCAACTACTCAGAGCCTATGCGTTTCTGGTGCCGTTGGTACTGTGGTGGCCGCACTGGGGAACCCCGCCGTCTGGCCAATGACTTGGAGGCCTTTTTATGAGCCTTCACAGGGAGAGTCTGCTGTTTTTTTTTCATGACTCTATCCCCTTTCAAGTTAAAGACTCCGGGGATGATCTGGGGTCAGCACCAGAGTCTCCTGGAGGTTGAAGTACCTTCGCCATAAGGAGGAGTTTTAACTTCTGCTCCACAGTTCCTGCAAGACTGCTGTTTTAGTTGTGGCAGGTGAAGCACTTCTGTGAAACTCTCCCAGGCACCAGACACTGTGTGAGCGTCTGGCCATTACAGGAATTGACTCCTTGCAGGAGAGGCGCCTCTGGCGCAGGGAGAGCCAGACATGCCCCTGGGCAGGGGGCTATTATTCTCTAGCAGTGGGGAATGCAGAAAAAGGTCTTCTTTACTCCTCTTCTTCTCCCCCCCCTTTTTCTAAACCGAAAAAACTTAAGAGGCTACTAAACACCTGGGGGTACGGGGTGGGCATACTCTCAGGGCAGGAAACTAAAGTTCTTTTTCTGTCTTCTTAATTTTTCCTTTAATCCTAAAGGAGTATATATATAAAAAGGAAACACTAACTATTAAGGAAAACAAAAAACAGAAACTACTTACTTATGCTAATGACACAGATAAGGAAGGGACAACTGCTCGCTCTGAGGCCAAAGGGGTTGAGTGCTAGATAGCCTCATGGCAGACCACAAGGGAGGGAGAGCATGCGCGGGCTCAACGGACACTGCTAGCAAAAATCTCAGATTAGAGGCGCAGAGGCGCACATACACCTAGCGTGGAGCACCCATTGGGACACTACTCGAAGAAGAAGAAATAGTTCTATGTATTTTAGCATGCAAACTTACGGTTTAGCAGCTTTTGAATTTAATTAGCATTCTGGCACAAGTACGCCCGTTAATATCTTTCCAACTTCTAGTTAGAAGAGACTGAAAAACAGGATGGAGTCTCCTAAAGTGCTGGATTTATATACTGAGGTATAGTGCGCCTCCTTTATACAAATGCATCCCTGCATCTCTCAAATTAATCAAAAATCCTTTTTTTTTTTTTTTCAGAAAACATGTCACCTATTCCATCTGTCACTTCTGATGGGTGAACCAAATTAAGCCAGCCTCTCTTTTTACTTTTATACTGGATTCCACTACAAAGAAGAACTGGAGAAATGTGCAAGCCATAACAGAAAATCACCATAATTAAACAAAAAGCCAAATTAGTTGTTACGCATTCTCATTTAACAAATAAGATTTACAGAATTCAAAGCTTTATGCTAATATATATTTAATGAGAAATATGTCTATCTTTACACAGGCTAACAGAGAAGCAGAACTGACCATGTTAAAGTGGAGTGTAATTGTTCCAAGTAGACTGGATGGAGCCAGATCTAGGTAGGTGATTAACAAGCAGTCCTCAGACTTACATGGGATGCCACTTACAACACATTTCAATTGACTGCCCGTTTCGCCCCTACAACACTTGATTTGCATAAAGTTTGCTTGAAATCACCTCCTGGTTGCATTATAGTAGTATGGAGCTGTCAGGGATCGCTTCTGATTGGCTTTGAGGCAGCAGGGTAGCTGCCAGGTCACGTTGCCACTTGTTTTTGATTGGCTCCTGGCCCCGGGTTCGCCAATCAGAAAGCTTGAACAGTGATTGGCTGAAGCTCAGTATGTGTGCTGTTCTCCCTGCCTTTCTGAGCCTATGTTGCCAGCATTCTGAACAGCATATGTGAGTTTATATGTTTATTTGAATGCTGTTTACAAAATATAGTGTACAGTAAATACATTGATGTTGCAACATTAGTCATCTATAATTCATTTAGTACAAAAATCTGGGTTATTGTGGTGAAAATACTGTATCAAACCTGTGTTATGGAACCAATCCCCTGCTTCATACCATTGATTCCTATGGGGAAAGTGGTTCTGACTTACGTTTCGACTTACAATGCAATTCCGAGGAACAAATTGTGTTGTAAGTCTGAGGACTCCCTGTAATAAAGGAGGAAGTGTGTATTTATGTCTAGGGTATTCTGTGAGACTACTTTACATTCCAAAAGAGATCTATACAAGCTGGGTAAAGTTGTCCAGTTGCAAGCCTCCTTCTCCTCTCCTAAATTAAATCAATATTCTTGTTGCCACCACTTTGACTTCCTTCCTAAACTACTATCATGGTGTTTGTCAATATCATGCAACATTTTAAACATTATTTAGAGAGACTGCACTGAGTTTCTTAAATTGACCATCACATGCAATTCTGAAGGCTCTACATAGGATCCAGCTAAAGTTTGTTCATCACTAATCTTTAAGTTCTAGAGTAATTAGAAGGATCTTCAAAGTTAAGAATTCAGTTCAGAATAATCAGTAATTGCTTGCTAAATGCTCTCTATTTAGTGAGGTTACTTTAAGAGAAGCTTTCCTGTCTACAGTTTAATTGGTCAATTCACACTCAAATAATTCTAATAAACCCTAACAATGTAAATGTTAAAAAAAAAAAATCAATCCAGGCTGCCTGCTAGAAATACTCGCAGTTCATACTGATCATATATTTATGCTATCAATAAATGAGTTTCTTTTCAAGTTAATAGCAAATTACAGACAAGGCAAACACTCTCTAGCCTGCTTTAAATCAGAAGATAAAAAATGAAAATAAGACAACAATTTCATGGGAGTAAAACAGAAGAAGATTGTAATTTAGGAAGACTGTATATATTCATGAAGGTAAAAAACCACAAACTTCTGAAAATTCTACTTTCCATAGGCCAAGAATTCATATGGGTAGGATGGGAATGATATTGGAAAGGAAGCCATAGTCACTTGTGCCCCAATCCTGCAAAGACTTACACAAATGTTTAAAAACTTTAAGCACAAATAGTCCCACTGAATCTTATAGGATTACTCATATGCTTAAGTCTTTGCAGAGTTATAGCCTTAATAACCAAAACATTACAGGACGTACTACGCAAAGCTAAAATAGTTAGTCTTTCCCAGAAATCGTAGAGACAGACTAAATAAATATATATATTTTCTGTATCCAAAGATTATTTAAAAACAAACTGAAAATATAATTAAGAGGCCCACTTTAAAATTAAAGACTAAATATTGTATTGAAGAGATTCAGGTTTGAAGATCTCAGCTGCAAGAACACATAGTAAATCTTTCTTGGAGACACTAATGCCATTCAGTGACCATATAAAGTAAATTTTGAAGTGTATAAAACAATGCTTCTGGAAAATTTAAACTAATTTGCTTTGTGAAAAAAACCCGCCATCTTGCATCCTATGCAGCCATTATCATAATTATAGTTATATATAACTATTTCTCAAAATCAGAAGTTGATAAGGATATTCTAATCTATATTAGAAAAAAAAAAAGATTTTGTGAAGGATCCCACAATCCCTATGTCACTTGTTCCACTTTGTATCACAGTGGTCTCTACAGGCTCTTTTGTGGAGGAAGACTGAGGCTTTCTCCATTCCTTTGAGTTTAACAGTTGTGGTGTCCAACTTTCTTGGCTTAAGGACACAGTTCTGTTTCCTGTCAGAGCACTAGCAAATAACTTCATAGGGACAACCAAATCTCAACTCTGTTCAGATTTAAAAACAAAACAACACACTTCTTGTCCATTTGAAGAAAAAAAAAAAAAAAAGAGAAGAGAAGAGAATGGGCCAAGACTTACATGCTTGAACATAGAATCTACGATAAGATCCTTCAAACTAGCAACTACACAAATTTTAGCAACGTAGGAAGGAGGTTAATTTAACAGCCCTTAGCATCATCCGTTTGTTCCTTGATTCTAAGGGTATGTCTACACTGCAAGTAAGCCTGTGCTTGAGCCTGGGCTGAAGCCTACTCCCCACATCTACACTGTAATTATACCAACCCAGGACCCGGCAGTGCTGGAGGGTCCAAGCTCAACTTAAGCCACTACCCAAGGTCTGAGCCCTGTTGCGTTGCAGTGTTGACGCAACCCCCTTGACTTGGACCTGGGAGTCAGCTGGAAGTATCCCACAATTCTATGGGGATACTTCCTTAGTCCTCTCTATCCCAACAATCTGAAATCCAACCTATTGAAAACAGGATAGGTTTTCCACCTCCGCCCTTTTGCAAAGAGCAGCAGTTCAAGTGAGCATTAACTCATTCTCTTCTGATCACTGATCTGAAAGCTTGCTATCAAAGAGCCTCCTGGTTTTGCAATGGAGAGCAAACTGATCAAGACTTTTGCTTAGTGAGCTGCTTCCTGGTAATGTGCACGGAGGGCAGTCACGTGTCTCAGTCCCAGGGCTAGAGTGGCCACATTTCCGGGGGCACTAGGGACTCTGGGATATGGTTACTTTGACTTGGGTCTGTGCATTGTAACATGGACACCAGACCACTAGGTTCAAGCATGGGTTAGAAAAGACTTAACATAGGGTTAAAATACAACGGAGATGCTCAAGTCCAGGGTCACTTAACGAGGGTCAGCTGACTCAAGCCCCACTAACCCTGGGCTTACATTGCAGTGTACACATACCTTAAAAGGCTGTCTTACAGTGCGCTATAGTTCCTCTGATGAAATATCATTGTCTGAGGATGTCCCCACCTACCCTAACTACTAGCTGGATATGGGGTCATTTATTTTATCCTAACAGTTATCCTAAATCACCTAAGGTATCAGATCTTTCCGGTTGAGTCACTATATTAGCTTTTGATTACTGCAGCTTTCCTTTGAAGTCAGGGACAATACAAATGTACAGCTTCCTTTTACTCGCTTACCAAACATCTATCCCCATAATTACCTACACAGCAACTCCTTTTCCAAGCTGTATCGGTATCTGTATTTTACAGGAGCTTCTCACATTGTTTGCTCAGACTGCACCGGAAACAAACTTCTTGCCTGCATTCTAGTTATCTTCCTCATTCTACTGGTATTCATTTAAAGAGGCACCTTCCCTAGAACTTAAGTAACATCTAAGTACAGGTGTGGTCAGGTGTACGTCAGTAGTACAGAAAAAAAATATACTATTGAAATTGGGGATGGGGGCACACACACACACACGCATACATTCAGATCAGTCAACTTTTGGTGGATGAGATTCCAGAAAACTAGATAATGGGTCTGCCCTCCAGGACCAGAGCGTGCTCATGCCAAATGCAAAACCTCACTACCTTCTCAGTGAACTGGATACCAAATAGATCCACATAAGGCAGGAACCAAGAAATTTGGTCCAAAAAAAAAAACAAAAAAAAAACAAACAAAAAAAACCAAACAAACAAAAAAAAACAACACAACTGATTTAATTTCCAACCCCCCACCTCACATCACCTTAGTTAGTCTGCCCATTTGCTACTTTTGAAATGGGCTTAATCAGTTCTAAAGGTTGTAGTTTGATATTTGAGTAAATAGTAAATTTGCACTTTATTTTCAGTTTGAATACAGAGTAATTAACCACTAAAACAAATTTCCAAGGGATGTGGTGAATCCTCCATAATTTTGTGTACTGAATTCAGTATTAGATGGTTTTCTAAAACACATGCTTTGGTCCAACCACATGATGTTGGGTACATTACAGGAAATTACCTGTGTTATGCAGAAAGTTCAATTATATGATCATAATGATACCATCTGGTCTAAAAATCTGTGATCCTACAACATGAAAAACCAGAAAACAAAAACAAACAAAAAACCCCAAAACCAGTACTGGGTGAATATTTTCTTTTTATATCCCTCCCCCCTAAATTCCTGAACAGGAACTAAAAGACCTCTTTGTGCTCTAGAGCCAGAATGAGAGAGAAGGTCAGAGAGGATGTGTCTTGGGACTGCATGAGGAATCTCCCCAATTTAGAAAGCACAGCTTCTAGACATAGTACCAGCAAAGGAAGAGAAAAGTTTCAGACCTCCTATGTGAGGAACAAGTTTTGAGATGTCAGGACTTTGGAGGAGAAGCTGTTTCAAATGGTAGCCTCTCTTGCTCATGAACCTGGGAGCAGGGGATAGAAAGGACTGTTCAGGCAGAGTCTAAGACGACTATGGCTGCTTGCAAAGCCAGAGAAAAGGATTCAAAGATTCTTGTAGCAAGCTCTCCATTATCTGGTCTGCAAACAACGCTTTGGAGATGCTTCCGGCTCCAGTCACTTCAATGGAGATTTTTTTTGTGTTGAGGGAAGTACTGATTGAGATAAGGAAAAGAGTCATTCCTGCAGTCTGAAGATAATTTAACTGACATGTCCACATGAATATAGTATGGCTGGATTAACTTGGAAAATGGATTTTCCCTTTTGAGTGGATCATTGATTTCACAATCTTTATCAGAGAATCTAAGATTCGGAACAACTGCTCTGATCTTCCTACACATTTTTAAGGGCTTCTTTAGATGAGAGAGCAACGGGCTGAAGGCTCTTTATTTGTTACGGGGGAGTGAATAAGATTCACCAAGTTTGTCAACTTCAGTACTGGTATTCACCAAGTTTGTCAGCTTCAACGCTGGTACCTTTTCCTTCATGCTGAACTAGTCCAAGAATGATGGGGAAAGTTTGCCCTCTTCCACTGATGACTTGGGTGATCCATCAGCTCTTCAGAAGTCAAAGCTCGCCAAGAAACTCCTTTTAACTGCTTTCCCCTTTTTGGTCAAGTCACCCCCTTTTATTCAATCAAAATAGAATGTTGCAGAGAGGGATCTGGCTGACAGCCTAAGCATGTCACAGGTTGCATTGTGCAGGGGGAAAAAGAGAGAGTGCTACTTTGATGGAATTTAGCACTGTATTATAAATTTAGAGTTTATGGCGGTCTGGTCAGAGGCTGGTTAGGACTAGGAAAAAAGGTTTGTGAGAAAAAAATCTAAACAACGTGGGATCACTAATACCCTCAGCTTCTGAGCCTGCTGGGTGCTGGACAGTGGGAGGAGGAAGAGGGTCCAAGGCTTTCAACAGGGTTTGGGAACCAACCACCACTTGCCATGGGGATGGTGACAGCATCATAGGACCTCCTTCCTAACAGCTGAGATAAAGGCAGAAAATTCATCAGTACTGATGGAGGAGCAGGTATTCACATGTGAGAATTAGCAACACAGATCTAAAAAGCAATTCTATCTTTTATCCTAGAAGGAAACTGCACATTTCATGCATGTAAGAGATGAAACTCTTTTAAAGAGTTCATAGTCCTGAAGTTCAGACTGCAGAGGTGTAAATGCTGCGCTGTAACTCCGCTTGGTGGTTTTCAGGCAATGTAATGTTTTCTAGTATTTATTTTATCAGAGTCCAGACAAGTTATTTTCAAGCAATAACTAAAGAAACTACCTTAGTCTAAGTGCAAAATTTGACCCAGAATAAAATGTTTCTAGTTCAAGATGGAATTCCTTCTGCACTTTTTTTTTTTAAAAATAAACTTCAAAAATATTGCATGCTTGTACTTTTCTACATTCCAGCATTTTGCTGACTTCACTGATTTTGCCAGTGCACAAACAGAAAAGAGAGGTTAGTTTGAAACTCTATTAGAAAGACAGAGGGGAGAAAAACTAATTGTTTGCCAAAAAGTGTATTTTTGAACTTCTGAAAGGGCAACACTTAATTTTAGAGATACAGGAAGAAAATTTAAAGAATCAAAAAATAAAATACTTGCTCTTTTAGGCATATGAATATTTAGACAGTGTAAAATCATGCAACAAAGAGTGGAAACAACTATGGCTAAGAAGTTTAATTATTCTGTAGAACATGTAAGTGTTACTTTTAGGCTCTATCAAGTTATACATATATGTTGTATTCATAATGTAATTTGTTACCGTTTTATCCCTGAGTCGTTCTCCGTGGATAAGAAAATCAGCACAGCTGTTCTCTTCCTGATGAATGACTTTGAAGATCGTAACACAGCTTAGTCCACCCCCTCCAAGTGGTAACCATCCACCACTTGAGTCATCCCGGGTCATCACCACAGCTCGCACTCTTGCATAACTATTACTGAAAGAGATGCAACATGAACAAATTAGTTTTTCCATAAACACAAAATGGCTGAGCACCCAATCTTATTTGAAATACCAAGACCACCTTAATAAAAAAATAAATAGCTGTTAAGTGCTTTCTAGGTTCACAACTGAAAAGAGAGCAGATGCTACAATCTGGAAATCTGCCCAAAATTAAAACAGACTTTTAACATGCTTTTATTTTAAATCTAACTTTAAAAAATTGTTTTGTATGCCTCTCCTTTTCCTTGGGCACTTTCGATATAATTTCTTGTTGTGGTAAATATCTGGTGATCAGAGACATTAGGAAAGAAAATCTTACCAGCCAACATTAGTCTTAGTAAAGACACAAATGGATTTAGAAACCATATATTTAATGGTCTAACTACACCTAGGAAGCATCAGCTTTTGACTGAAGACTAACTATAGAGTGAGTCAGGTTTCCACTATCAGTTGTACAGAAAAGTAAACAAATGAGAAAGGGCTTGATCCTGCTCCCACTGAAATCAGAGTAGGAACAGGCCCTAAGCTAGGAAACCTGTTTTTTTTTCCAGTTTGCTGTACAAACTATATGTTTTCACCAGTTTCATAAGTTATGTTTATAAGCAATAAATAAATAAATAATAAAAGTAGTGTGTATACTACGGGGTCCCATGAAAAAAGAAAATCTTAACTGACAATAGATATTTCTGCTGATTGAACTATGCCATTGTTATGAACACCTAAAATTATTTCTTGTACTGAAGTGGCATTTTTAAGAGAGTACTAGACTTATTTTAGGACCATTTGCTCCCAACATCATCTTTTCTGTTTGATACATGATGAAATTTACTTACATTTTACATAGCTCTTCTGAAATACTGTAAAGCAGAGAAATGCTAAAAATTTTAATTTAAAAAAGCATGCTATATTAATTCTTCAAAAGTCTGACAACTTGTTTTGTTTTTTGTTTTTAAAAAATGGAAATGCTAGTTTATGACCTCCAATTTGCAACTTCTTGTGTTTAAAGGAATTAAAGAGAGCACATGGTTTATCCAGGAACTTGTGTGATTGTCCCATTTGCACAATCATTTATGCACTTTATAAAAAGCAATCCACTATTTTACAAGAAATGAGGACCATTTGTCTGGCTTACACTGGGTTTCAGAAATCAAGTTTGCATAGTTACACCACCTGAATGATGTTATATGAGCTATCAGAACTGAACTAGAAATTTACAAAAAGATATCTGTACAAGAGTACTATTTATAATCAAATGCATCTTTTTGGGATGTGGGAGAATGTTTTATTACACAAACAGTTAAATTTTAACACATTAAGAATTTCTGATATTCCATGCTGATCTTTTCAAACCTTTTAACACACCAAAAGTCATTGTTGGGCTTTCCTGCTTTAACTTGTAATTCAAATAAATAAAATAAGCATTATGATGTAAATATCTAATGATCAAATACATAAAGCTGTGCAAATGGGGCTGTACAAACTGGAAAATGAAACAAAAGTATACAAGATCATTTTAACTTAGGGGTGACAAATGAAATACAAATTGTTCACTGAACCTGTGTCTTTCATCGCTAAAAATTGGTAGCTCAAGTAAACATTTGCTGTGGTCTGTGTAATGACACCAATGGGAGCCATTTTAGCACCATTATCAATTAGCAGCCTCTCCTTCACTAGGAACATCCCGAAAAGCATCAAAGAAGCACTGCCATGCACTCACTCATTCTTATATTCCCAGAAGCAGCCAGATGACCAAGTATGAGTCTCAAACTTAATTTTTCACAGTGCAGTATTACTGCGAGTCTAATCATTGGTCTCAGATAGATTAAGAGAATTTCAGTTATAAAGACAAGATCTTAAAGTGTCTGCTTATATATTTAAAAGCCATTTGCTTCAGGACTTTCCCTGGTCACTGCTCCCTTGGCAGCAATATAAACTGCTCCTTCTGAAGGAAATCAAGGATATTAGGGCTTCCCTGTAAATAAGGGGGAAAAAAGTACGCAATGCCACAATCTTGTCTGACAAAATATTACATTTCTGTTCTCTTTCCACCAGGCCAACTTCAAATTTAATGTAAGGAAACTGAAGTTCACAAAACCAGCAGAATGCAGTACCTTGAGAGGTTTCAGACTAAAGTTTAGTACTTTCCTTTGTATGTTTACAGAAGTACTGCTACTTCCAATGTTACTAACTTGTACTTTTACTATATCCCCAAATACAATTTACAGATACATAGAACTTCCCTTTGTCCAAAAGCTCTCCAAGTTACAGGAACACCATCTTCACATTTAACCTTATGCTTAATTGTACCATCTAATCAAGTATATTGAACTATGACAACATTCAAACCGTAGACATTTTGATCAACTACCGTGAAATCCATTTATACAACTGATAAAGGCCAATTAGTGCAAGATTCCAATATAAAAATTCCTAACACAAATAAAGATGGTACAGTACATTCACAACCCCTTCATACTAAAATGATGAAAACGTCTCATCCAAACATCAAAGGAATAAACTAGGGCTGTCAAACTATTTTTAAAAATTGTGATTAATCGCAGTTTTAATCGCACAGTTAAACAATAGAATACCAATGTAAATTCATTGTAAATATTTTTGGATGTTTTTCTACATTTTCAAATATATTGTTTTCAATTACAACACAGAATACAAAGTGTATAGTACTCACTTTATATTTATTTGTATTACAAATATTTACACTGTAATAAAGATAAAAAGAAATAGTATTTTTTTCAGTTTACCTCATACAAGTACTGAAGTGCAATCACTTTACTGTGAAAGTACATTATGTGGGGAAGGGGGCAAATTACAAATAGGACCCCGTAAATGAAAACGAACTTGTCTATCTTAGCGATTGGCTGAACAAGAAGTAGGATTAACTGGATTTGCAGGCACTAAAGTTTTACAGTGTTTTGTTTTTGAGTACATATTAAGTAACAAAAACAAATCTATATTTTTAAGTTGCACTGCAACAACCAAAAGGTTAATTTTTCAGTATCTTTTGCAAATACAGCAGAGATGGCTCTAACCTTCTGCCACTGGAGCTATTAGTCCCTAAAATCTTTAACACTTCACATGTTCATGTGCCCTAGAACTCAATCTACACTTGGGAATTTTAAGAACAAATTACTACTGGGTGCTACCGCTGGCTTCTGTAGACAAGATTCCAAGATCTTTCAGAATTACCACCAAGTCAATTAAACCTGTGACATGACAATTAAACCTTTGACAGTCTTTAAAAAAATGGCATAGTGGTAAATAGAACTGGAAGTCTCTACTTAGTCTCACAAGAGCTACCACAAACAGCTGAAAAGGGATAGCAGCTTTACCAAGTCTTTTCTAAAACTCCTTAGTGTGACCTTAGAGTCAAAGATCAGTTTACATCAATTATGAACATATAAATTACACCTACAAGGACTGGATGCCCTAGGTAAGAAAAAAAGAATGCAGTTACCTGAGAGAACACTGAGCTACAGTTTGTGAATTAAATAGAAAAGGTTATCCGAGAGTACAACTATACTCCCTTGGCACTAGATTAAAAGCTACTAGTTTCACAGAGTGGAACAGGTTTCCCTATCAGATCTGTAACCTATCTGCTGTATACCCATTAAACTGGAAACAAAATTTGTTTTAATACAGCATATCAGAAAATTATGAAAAATGTCTTGAGTTCTGACTGGACAAAAGTTCAATGAAGTCTGACTGCAAAGTAGCATCCTTTATTAGTAGTATAAGATACTTCTGAAATTACATTTGAAACAAAAGATAATTATATTTGACATGCTAGTTATTCCCTATTAGTGAGCAACAACAATGCAGATATAAACCCTGAAATCCCAGCCTGATCAAACCTTATAAAAAAGTTACCTACCTTCTGTAACTGTTGTTCTTCGAGATGTATTGCTCATGTCCATTCCAAGTAGGTGTGTGTTCTAATCTTAAACACAAAAAAGAAGCTTACAAGAAGTGGAAGATTGGACAAATGACCAGGGATGAGTATAAAAATATTGCTCGAGCAGGAGTGAAATCAGGAAGGCCAAATCACATCTGGAGTTGCAGCTAGCAAGAGATGTTAAGAATAACAAGAAGGGTTTCTTCAGGTATGCTGGCAGCAAGAAGAAAGTCAAGGAAAGCGTGAGCCCCTTACTGAATGAGGGAGGCAACCTAGTGACAGAGGATGTGGAAAAAGCTAATGTACTCAATACTTTTTTTGCCTCTGTCTTCACGAACAAGGTCAGCTCCCAGACTACTGCACTGGGCAGCACAGCATGGGGAGGAGGTGACCAGCCCTCTGTGGAGAAAAAAGTGGTTTGGGACTATTTAGAAAAGCTGGATGTGCACAAGTCCATAGGGCTGCATGCGTTGCATCCAAGAGTGCTAAAGGAGTTGGCAGATGTGATTGCGGAGCCATTGTCCATTATCTTTGAAAACTCATGGCGATCCAGGGAAGTTCCGGACGACTGGAAAAAGGCTAATGTAGTGCCCATCTTTAAAAAAGGGAAGGAGGATCATCCTGGGAACTACAGGCCACTCAGCCTCACCTCAGTCCCCGGAAAAATCATGGAGCAGGTCCTCAAGGAATCAATTCAGAAGCACTTAGATGAGAGGAAAGTGATCAGGGACAGTCAGCATGGATTCACCAAGGGCAAGTCATGCCTGACTATCTAATTGCCTTCTATGATGAGATAACTGGTTCTGTGGATGAAGGGAAAGCAGTGGACGTGTTGTTCCTTGACTTTAGCAAAGCTTTTGACACGGTCTCCTACAGTATTCTTGTCAGCAAGTTAAAGAATTATGGGCTGGATGAATGCACTATAAGGTGGATAGAAAGTTGGCTAGATTGTCGGGCTCAACAGGTAGTGATCAATGGCTCCATGTCTAGTTGGCAGCCAGTATCAAGCGGAGTGCCCCAAGGGTCGGTCCTGGGGCTGGTTTTGTTCAATATCTTCATAAAGGATCTGGAGGATGGTGTGGATTGCACCCTCAGCAAGTTTGCAGATGACACTAAACTGGGAGGAGTGGTAGATACGCTGGAGGGTAGGGACAGGATACAGAGGGACCTAGACAAATTGGAGGATTGGGCCAAAAGAAATCTGATGAGGTTCAACAAAGACAAGTGCAGAGTCTTGCACTTAGGACGGAAGAATCCAATGCACTGCTACAGACTAGGGACCGAATGGCTAGGCAGCAGTTCTGCAGAAAAGGACCTAGGGGTTACAGAGAATGAGAAGCTGAATAGGAGTCAACAGTGTGCCCTTGTTGCCAAGAAGGCCAATGGCATTTTGGGATGTATAAGTAGGGGCATTGCCAGCAGATCGAGGGGCGTGATCGTTCCCCTCTATTTGACATTGGTGAGGCCTTTTTCACTAGGAGGGTGGTGAAACACTGGAATGCGTTACCTAGGGAGGTGGTGGAATCTCCTTCCTTAGAATTTAAGGTCAGGCTTGACAAAGCCATGGCTGGGATGATTTAATTGGGGATCGGTCCTGCTTTGAGCAGGGGGTTGGACTAGATGACCTCCTGAGGTCCCTTCCAACCCTGATATTCTATGATTCTATGCTACGTGCATGATCGTCGGAAGGTTTTTCTCTAGTGGTAACCGTTGGATCGGCTGTGGGGCCCCTGGAGTGGCGCCTTCATGGCCAGGTATATATGACCCACCTCTTCCGTCTCCCTTATGTCGGAGTATCCAGCAAGAAGGAACTGATGCGTCTTAAAATGGAGAAGAGCAACACATCTCAAAACAACAGTTACAAAAGGTAGGGAACCATTTTTAATTCTCTGAGTAACTGTTCATGTCAATTCCAAGTAGGTGACTCCCAAGCAGTCCCCTGGAGAAGGGGTCGGAGTTCACAGAGTTGCAGATTGTAGCACAACTCCACCAAATGCAGCATTGTCTCTAGCCTGCTGCATGATGGTGTAGTGCGACAAAGGTATGAAGAGACGACCATGTTGCCTCCCTGCAGACGTCCTGAACGGGGCCTTGCACCAGAAATGCTGCAAATGAAGCTTGAGTTTTCATGGCGTGCTCCGTCAATGCTGGGGCTGGTATGTTTGCCAGGTTGTAGCACATCTTGATACAGGAAGTAATCCAAAAAGAGATTTGTTGGGGATGAGACTGGCAGTCCTTTCATTCTCTCAGCAATGGTGAAGAAGAGTTGTGTTGACTTCCTGAACGGCTTTGTCCACTGAACGTAAAAAGCCAACGCCCGCCTAACATTCAGGGAATGGAGCCTGCATTCCCTGTCATTAACATGTGACTCTGGGAAGAACGCTGGTAAAAAGATGTCCTGATTTGCATGAAATGGCGAAACAACCTTAGGGAGAAAGGCTGGGTGTGGCCGCAATTGTACCTTGTCCTTATAAAACACTGTATAAGGGGGCTCAGACTTTAAAGCTTTGAGCTCAGACACTCTTCTGGCTGACGTCATAGCCATGAGAAATGCCACTTTCCAAGAGAGATAAAGCAGAGAACAAGTTGTTAGAGGTTCGAAAAGGGGCATCATGACCCTTGAGAGGACCAGGTTAAGGACACAAGGGGGACCAGTTGCCACACCTGGGGGTACAGTCTGTCTAGCCCTTTAACGAAGCATCCAACCATGGGGTTAGTGAATACCAACTGCCCACTGTGTGTGGGTGGAAAGGGGAAATAGCTGCCAGGTGCACCTGGATTAATGAGACTGCCAGCCCATGCTGCTTTAAATAGAGTAAGTAGTCCAGTATAAAGGGGATTGAGGACTGCAGCGGAAGGGTGCCCTTCTGTGCAGACGAAATCGAGAACCTTTTCCACTTGGCTAGATAAGTGGCTTTCTACTGCCAAGGAGAACTTCCCTAACTGAATCAGAGCACTGGAGCTCTAATGGGTTTAGCCATGGATTTTCCATGTGGTGAGGTGGAGAGACTGCAGCCGTGGTCCTGCGTGATAAGGTCTGAAAACAGGGGCAATGTCATGGGCGTGTCCACCGAGAGGTTCAACAGCCACCGAGAGGTTCAACGCCGGCACTATGAGAATCAGCAAAGCCTTGTCCTGCCGGACCTTGAGGAGGACCTTGTGGATTAGAGGCAACAGCAGGCATGCATACAGCAGGCGCCCCGTCCATGAGAGGATAAAGGCGTACATGATTGAGCCAGGGCTGTGATTCAGGAAAGAGCAAAACTTCTGGCACTTCCTGTTGCTTCATGTCATGAGATCCCTACCTCAAGGAGATACTGCGGACGATGTCCGGTTGGAAAGGTTTGGAAAAACGTACTCCCACACAGACTGACTGTGAATCGAGCCACCACAGGAGAGACTCGAGAGCCCGAGGAGAAAGCATGACCAGACTGTCCTGATGGTCCCAGTTTGGTCTGTACGCTTAGGCCAGGCACGCCTGGAGGGGATGGAGCTGCAGCCTTGCATGCTGCACCACATAAGTGCACAGTGCCATATGCCCGAGTAATTTTAGGCAGTTTCTAGATATCGTGGTGGGGAACCAGTGGGGACCTTTTATGATGGCGCTCATGGCAAGAAAACGAGACTCGGGCAGGAACGCCCTGGCGTGGGTGGAATCCAGGAGGGCCTCAATGAATTCTATTGTTTGAGTGGGAGCCAGAGTCGACTTTGCCATGTTGAAGAACATTGTATGTACCAGGTTCACATGTTCCTCCACCTGGGCTTGAGACGGACCCTTGATGAGCCAGTTGTCTAGATACGGGAAGACTTGCACCTGACACTTTTGAAGGAAGGCCACCGCGACCGCCATGCACTTGGTGAACACCTGAGGAACTGCTGATAGGGGAGGACTATAAATTGATAATGCATGCTGCTGACCACAAACAGAAATTGTCTGTGGGAAGGGATTATGTAGATGTGGAAGTACATGGAAGTCCCTCAAGTTGAGGACAGTGTACCAATACCCAGATCCAGAGAGGGAATGATGAAGGCCAGGGAGACCATGCGGAACTTCAGTTTTTTCCATGAATTTGTTGAGGTTTCACAGGTCTAAAATGGGCCTGAGCCTGCCTTTGGCCATGGGGATTAAGAAGTAGTGGGAGTAGAATCCCCTGCCCCTAAAATCCAGAGGAACCTCTTACCACCCCCAGCTGTAGGAGCGTTTGCACCTCCTGCACTAGAAGTTGCTCGAGAGAAGTGTCCCTGAAGAGGGACAGGGAGGGTGGGAGGGAAGAGAATATTGCAATTCTACTGTGCTCAGGACCCGAATGATCTGAGGTTATTTGAGCCCAGGTACAGTAGAAATGAGATAGATGGTTCACAAGGGAGGGGAAGGATCCGGGTATTGAACTAGCGCTCTGTCCTCGGGCCCACCTTCAAAAGTTTGGCTTTGAGCCTGATGTCTGCTTAACTGAGCCCTTCCTTGGCCGCAGGAGGACTGAGACAAGTGCCTTCTTCTGCCCCACTTCCTACTGTAGTTCTGTATAGGAGGGGCAGGGTAAAATCGTTGGGTGGTCTGGGGCTTAAATGCCTTTCTTTGTGGGGCTGGTGTGTGCAGCCCCAAAGACTTGAGGGTCACTCGCAATTCCTTAAGGCTATGCAGCCTTGAGTCAGTCTGTTCAGCAAAGAGGCTGGAGCAGTCGAAGTGCAGGTCCTGAATTGTGTTCTGGACCTCATGCGGGAGCCCGAGACCAAGAGCTGCATCTCATAGTTATGGCCGTGCCCATAGTGCAGGTGGCTGAGTCAGCTCAGTCCAGGGTGGCCTGAAGAGACATCCTGACGACCTCCTTTCCCTCCTCCAGAACTGCTCCCAACTCCAAGCGGCAGTCAGCTGGGAGCAATTCTTGGAATCTGGCCAGAGAGCTTCAGGAATGATAAGCATAGAGGCTCAGGACTGCTTGCTGATTCACTGTGTGAAGCTGGACCCGCCCCGGTGGAGTAGACTTTCCGACTGAAGAGGTCCAGCTTCTTAGCATCCTTGGATTTGGGGGTAGGCCCCAGGTGCTCTTTGTGGTTCGTAACCTCCATCACCAGGGTCCCCAGAGGTGCTCATATCCCTTAGAAGGCACAAAGTATTCGCGTTCTGCATCCTTGGCTGTCGGCGGGATAGAGGCGGGTGTGTGCCACAGCGCCTTGGTGGTATTCTGTATGGTTTTGATGAGGGACAGAGCCACCCTCAAGGGCCCTTCAGGGGCCAGTATATCTACCATGGGATCTGTATCCTCAGAGACCTCCTCTGCATGCAAGTTCAGGTTCTGGGCCACCCTCCTGAGCAGGTCTTGATGGGCCCTGGTGTCCATAGCGGGCAGAGTGATGGAGGTGCCTGCTATCACCTAATCCGGGGAGGACGAGGATGATGCCCTCGGAGGCACGGGGTCTTCTTGCCCCTCTGGCTCACGGGGATCCCCTTGCGCCACTTGAGAGGGTGGGAAATGGCAGTAGCACCCAGTGCCACAGCCGCTTCAGTGAAGACATCCTCATCAGCCTGGCCTTATGCATCCTTACCCCACGGAGGCTCCCAGGCTACAGATGTAGCTGATGGAGGGATTAGTGCCTCCGACTCCACTGACAGGGACCTGGAACCCGGACCCTGGACTTGGGTGTCCAGAAGGGCCATTGTGTCGGTCCCTGCCACTGTGGAGGCCAGGATATTACAGGCACCGGCTGCCCTTCATTTTGCCTAGGGAAGGGCCAGGAATGGTGCCGGCTCTGCCTGGAAGCAAAGGAGTCCACCTTTGCCTCCAAGGAGAAGTCCGAATCTGACCAGGGCATTGCAGATGGAGACTGTGCCGGGGATCGGTGCTGTGGTGAATGCAATCGGCACTGCATCATAATGGGCTTGCCCCTATTCCAGATCAGCATTGGTGCCAACGATGTTGCTGGTGCACCTGCTGGTGGAGAGAGGAACTGCGCCATCATGGCAATCAACTCCCTGGCCACCTCGAATGTAACCGGCATGGAGGGAGCATCCAAGTCCTCCTCCAAATCTTCCCGCACCAGGGAGTCCACTGTGGCTGGACTCAAACGGACCTCCCCCGAGAGGTCAGAGTCAATGGCGCCAGTCTAGGTGGACCCGACGGGGGATGCACCCGACTGGCACCCGCCTGCTCCGCTGCCAGCAGGGGAGAGCCCCATCAGCTCTTTTTTTTCTTGTGCGGCACCAGCGACTATGACCAGTGCCTCGCACTAGACCTGGTCCTCGGTGCCAAGGAATGGTGGTGCCATCGCCCTTTGGATGAGTCCTTCCTCGGTGCCGGGGCTTCCCATACCGAGTCCGGTGCGCTGCACACTGAAGGACCTGGCGTCGGTTCAGTTGGGATTATAAACCACTGGAATATACTACTAAACATTAACAGAGTTCTTCCTTCTTCCATCAGCATTGCAAAAGTTTAAGAACCTACTCCCATGCAATTTCAGGGAAAGAAAAACACACCACCTTTCAGTTTCTACAGTATTCCACTTTTGAAACTACCAGTGCCAATATTCTATTCTCACATTCATCGTTGCTACGCTTTTATTTAACCTCATATAACTGTATATAAATTGGAAATGTAACTCAAAGAAATAGTGATTGCATCTGAAGTCACACTGTGAGCCTATGGGTAGAGCAACTACCCTGTGCATATTATTAGAACTCATGCAAAATATTTTTCAGCATTTTAAAACTATAAAGTCACCTCCAAAAATTGGATCCACAACTGGAATTACTAACTGTAATGCATGTGACACTGGCTACCATCTAGGATTTCATTTATTTTTTTAGATATGTAAATACTTCCCCCTAATTTGTTTCAATATTGCTAAAATTTCTATTTGTAAGTATGTAACTAAAATGTCTTAACAAAATAAACTTTTTGTAAATATAGCTAACGTAGTACAAGATGAATTCCCACAAATCCATGGTCAGTATATTATGGCAAAGATAGTTGTTATATTGGCTAAGCTGTCAATTTGTCAGGGAAAAGTCAATTTGTGCAATGGAGTGTCTAACAGATTGATGCATTTTCACAATGTTGGAAGAGGAGAGGAGAGAAAAGAAAATTATAAAAGTCTATGTGCCAACTACAGGACCACTATACTATACTATAAAAGGACATTATACTATAACAAAAACCCCTCTGCCATGCTCTACGTTGGCAGCTCAGAGTGAGCTCTTCCTGGATCCACACTCCCTACCTCAGGTTGGTGCTTTGTAAGCCTATTTTAAGTTTTTTGTTTTTTTTGTTGGGGGAGAGGGCAATATAAAATGCTTTTGTTTGCTCTTTGGGAGAGATTGCAAGAGCTATTCTTCTGCCACTTACAGTACCTGATATACAAACAGGAGAGCACTTTATACTTGCAAAGAGACAGGGCAGGGCATGGAAGCCTTTATGTATATATAATTAGAAACAAGCTAAAAATGTGTGGATTACATAAAAGGTATCGTACTAACCACCAAAATAAAGTCAGACAAATCTACCGTTTAGGTTAGGTGAATATCTGTACTTATAACAGGGTGCTAGTCCTTTGGGCACATGTGTGGAATGGGATGTTTGCTTTAGGTATGTAGCCCTTTGAAAATGGCGTTTTGGGAGTAGCAGCCTCCAGATGGAGGACATGACTAAATCCTAAGAGAGATACCACTTATACCAGCAAATAGACTATCAGAATAACTATCTTCCCAAAGGCTTTTGCTGGCCCTAGCTATGTTGGTTACTGATGTGATTTCCCCGCCCCGGATACACATTCCTAACTGACAAAGCTATGCTGGCAAAATTTTTAAGTGTAAACATAGCCTGTGAAGAGTCATGTGACAGCAGGATGAAAGCAAGGCCGCTGCTATAGAAGAGGCAGCCTACTCTCAAGCAAGGGAGAGACCAGAGTCTTGGCAAGACCTGGAGAAGTGGGGCTCTGGACAGCAACCAGGCCTGGGAAATGGAGTCCACCAGCCAGTCCAGATCCAAGAATTCTTAGAAGGGAATACAGAAGGAAACCCGAGGAAGGGTAAGAATAAAGGGCCTAAGAGGAAGGCCAGGTGATAAGAACAGGAAATACCTCCAAATACTGCTGATGGACAAGGCTGAAATGGATGACTGCTTCATTATTTAGGGTCTTGGGGTTGGAGAGCCCCACACCTTGGGGCAGAAAGGACTCAGACACTGTTTTCATCTTGCAAAGCCAGGAGAACTGTTTATTGTATTGTGACTTAATAAATCAGACACCAGGAAAGGAGATTTTACTCCAGAACGCATTGAGAGAGAGTTCTGAGGCATGAATGACTACTTATTCCATTCCCAGAACCCAGACAGTGTAATATACTTATGTTTTCTTGAATTTTATTAATAATGATTCCTTGAAAGCCAACTGAGCAAGATCACTAGACCTAGGTTTTCCTTATTTAAGAATTATGTAGATTTAATATGTGAGCATAAAAATGCTTTAGTGCTCTTCTGCTCCCAACCTCCCACTTGACATATTAGAAGCTCTTACAGTATGCCCTACAACAAAACACTGTTAGGTCCATGATAAATGGACAATTGGTAAGAAACTGATCTGAATTCAAGAGATGATTATAGAAAGCAACTAGGCATTTAAGAAACATGAAAAATATTTTTACAGTGTCCTTTTAGTAAAAACTATTCCTTATTCAGGTGTGTGAGTGAGAGAGAGAAGGAAGATGGTTTTAACAGTTATTACTTTTCCCCCACAAGGCGTGTTTAAAATGGTAACCATTCAGAAGGTTCAATCACTAGAACATACTCAGAAGCCACCTCCAGCAAGAGAGTAAAAAAACCCAAACAAATAAAATAAAAGCTAAAGCTCCTCATTTAGGACACAGTAGTAACTACAAGGGCAAAATGTACTACAAAGCCAAGTATTTATGTTTGAAGCAAAGAGTCTTTTTCTGTTCATTATGCTTCTAATGTCCTCTGAGAATTTGTTCACCCTCCTGTGCCCAATTCAAAGCCTTCCTAAAACCCACTTCACATTACGAAGCCTGGAAGTAGAGGAGAATGTACGTAACCAGTATTCCCAACTCTCAAAATTTTATTGCTACTCTAGCAACTTTTGGGTGTTTTTTTTAACCTCATGAAAAGATGAAAGGCTGCCAACTCACAAATTTTTCATTCTTCAAACTAGCCACCATCTTCCATTACTATCAATGGGGCTAAAGCCAGCACTATGGCCACCATTTCTCTACAGTCTATCTGCATATGGAAGTGATGTTGTCCTTAAAAAAACTGACTGCCACCTCCCACTATTTTCAATGAGACTGAAGCCATGCCCACAGGCAAAATGATTCCACTCTAGTTCAAAGGGCTAGACAAGAAACAGGGTATGTGGGGAGCAGCACAGACACTGTGAAGGTGGATATGGAGAGTGAGGGCGAGCAGGCAACTATAGGGAGCCAGAGGTGGATTTAGTGATTGCAGAGTGTGGGGAGTGCTGTCCAGTCTCAGGCAACATGTGAGCAGAGACGGGGTAGAGGGTGTCAGGGAAGTGTTACTTTTTGCAAAAGGCTAAACCAATTCCATATTGTTTTTATTGTGACACCATTGCTTATATGAATGAATAAATTCTTTATATGTATATGGAATTCATCAACCCTAAAAAGGTAACGAGTTCTATGTGAGAGTGTAAACCAGGGGTTCTCAACTGGGGGTCGGCACCCCTCAGGGGATTGCAAGATTCTTACATGGGTGGTCGCAAGCTGTCAGCCTCCATCCCAAACCTTGTTTTGCCTCCAGCATTTATAATGGTGTTAAATATATAAAAAAGCATTTTAATTGTTGGGGGGAGGGGGGAAGTTGCACTCAGAGGCTTGCTATGTGAAAGGGTCACCAGTAAAAAAAGTTTGAGAATCACTGGTGTAAACCATTATGCGTTAATTAGGTCAGCGGTTCTCAAGCTATTTACCATCCAGCCCTTTTTTTAATCAAAGGAAATAAACTAGGAGGGGAGAAAGTCAAGACAGTGTTAGGAAACGGATAGCAGTTCTCCTTTCTGAGGTGAGAGGAGAGGGTAAGTGAAGTCTCCATCTGAGTAGCCAGGGAGAGGTGTGCATCAAAAGGTTGACTTTTCAACCTAAAATCATCACACACATTGGTAGAGGAGCATAGAGGAAAGTTAAAAAATCAGAAGACAGACTTAAAAACTATGATTTGATGGTTTTTAAAATCTCATTATTTTGGGGTCCAGTCTCATCAGGTCCAATCTCATCCTAGTATCTGATGTCCTAAGGTTGGCAATACTGTCTACCAAAAAATAAGAACAAGAAAACTGAACCATCAGGATGTATATTACAGCCAAAAACTATACTAAAAGGAATATTAAGGTTGCAAAATTAAACACTCAAAGTTAGGAAATACCAGAATTAAGGTTAGTCACACAACCTTATTTCAGCTTCCCTGTTTGGATACAGTTTTAATCACATACTATTTCCCCCCATAGAACCCTTGTCTCATGCAGTTACTGAATATTTATTTTTATCCTCCACACTCAACGTGTTGCTCCACTCCTTATTTAACACACAACACCCAAATACAGCACTGAATACAAAATTATTCATTTTTTTTCTGGGATGTTTCTGTGGTACTCTCACCAGCAGTTTATTTATCCTTACAACACCTCTGTGAGATTAGGTGGTAAGATCCCTATTTAACGGTTGCAGAACTGAGGCACAAAGAGATTAAGGCCAAAATTCTCAAAACTCTCCACTAATTTTGGATGTGTAACTTGGAACATCTAGGGCCTAATTTTTCAGAGTACTTAGCATATTTTATATGTTCAAAGCAGAGCTCCCATTTACTTAGTTGCAGGCTTTGGGGGTAATATACTAATTAAAAAAAAGTGAGAAACAGAAATTCTATCATGTTGAACATGGGCACACAATATATTTTTTCCTAACCTCATTCTTGAAAAACAGCTGAGCTGTTGTAGCTGAAACTTAAAAAAAGTAAAATAAAATAAAAAGCCAGAGGCAGACACCCTGTATGGGAAAATTCAGCTCAAACAAGTAAAGTTTGCCAAAGCTATAAGCAACTGAAAGAACAGGATCTTATAATGGAAAGTATTGGAAAATCATAACTATAACAGGTGATACCAGTTGTGTCTGTAATACTATTGGTTACTGAGCAACAACAACAACAAAACAAAAAAGCAAACAAAACCTTATTGCCATCTTTGCCCCTTGCATCATCTACCTGTCTGTCTGATCCTTACTTACTGTGCCACATCAAGTAAAAACCGTACACTTTTAGGAGCAGAGACCAATTTGCCACTTGTGAGGTACTTCCACCAGAATGCTTGGAAAAAGACAAGAAAACCCAAAGAAAGTTTTACAAGACCTTTTAAATGAAAACAGCACTAGAATACTTCGGTATTTTGTCTGAAATGAAGTCTGAAAACACCAACATTTACAAGGAAGACAGGCTTTGTAACTTTTTCAGCCAATTCACCAACCCTAGGACAAGTACAGGTGTGTATCCTAAGGCAGACTTAACTGAATCTTAGATGACCTGACAAATAAATAAACAAACAAACAAATAAATAAATAAAAAATGCAGTCAGACAACACCCAGCCTCCAAGGAAACAATTCTGCAACATTTTATAAAAAATACAAAAATAAAGTTTGGAGTCAGCAGTGGCTTTTGTTCTCTCTGGAATAGCACCGGTTATTACAATTTATGATAAAATATTGGCTTAATAGTAAACAATTTTCAGTTAGTGTTTGTATCTGAACAAGCTAAAGTTCACTAATTTACTATTATTTAATTTTCTCAAGGCCAGATTCTGCCATCCTAGGTATATACAGACCATATCACTAGTAACTAGACACCTCCTGGCTATGTGAGTGCGGTAAGACGACACACAGTCATCTTGGTTAAGGATGGCAGAAAAATCACCCTCAGTGTGCATACTGAGGTGTGGACATGTTTGGAACAAAATGACTTGTTGATTAATTCTTGATAAAATCAAATGAGACTGGGATATTTAAAATAAATAAGTAGACTATAGTAAAATTTTATGTGGAAGTGTGGCTGCTAAGAATTCATGCCACCCTCCACTCGTTAAAGTTTTCAAACAAAGTACCTTTGTGCAATCTTTATGCTGCCCCTCATGCTTGAGAGAAACTCTGTAAACATCCACAAAGCTACTTCATTATCATCCTTCACATCCCTAACTTTGCTATGATGCCTTCAAAACAAAACAAAAATACACCATACCCCCCATCACCATCGCACACTTGGCAATGGTTAGAGGTCTCTGCTGTGCCGAGACCACTACCTATCATGCCAACCACTACTGTCTTACTGTTTCCTTGTACTCCTCTCTGTCTGTAGACATGTTATCTCTTGTCTTTTACTTGGAGCAGGGAACTTCCTTTTGTTCTGTCTTTGTGCAGCAGCTAGCACAATGGGGTTCCCACCACTAGAGAAACACTACTACTAACAACATTCCAGATCCACCTCCTCGCATGGGCTGTGAAGCTCTAAAGCCAGCACTACCACAGGGGCAGGTTGCAGCTACAATACGCAAGTGGTCTCTGCATCCCAGTGCCTCCAGCTCTCTGGGGCAGCTCCTTCCACAATAAGTGTCTGGCATATTTAGTTAGACCAACTGCAGAGCCACCGACAAATTCCACCACCCTTTCTCCCCAAGGGAAAATAGCAGTCCAGGCCTCAATCCTTCAATTTACACCTATATTCAATAAGCTTACTCTTAATTCAAACAGTTCCACATGAAGTAGAGAATCACAGAATTAAGGTAGTTAGATCCTACCTTTAGTTTAAACCTACCTTTCCACTCTTATATCTAAAAAGAAAAGGAGTACTTGTGGCACCTTAGAGACTAACCAATTTATTTGAGCATAAGCTTTCGTGGGCTACAGCCCACTTCATCCGATGAAGTGGGCTGTAGCCCACGAAAGCTTATGCTCAAATAAATTGGTTAGTCTCTAAGGTGCCACAAGTACTCCTTTTCTTTTTGCAAATAAAGACTAACACGGCTGCTACACTGAAACTCTTATATCTGTTTACAAAGTCCATATTATTCTTTGTTTCCCTTCCCACATGGGTTGGGTGGGAAATACAGGCAGAAACGCATCAAATCAAGCACTCCTGAGCAAATACATAACTAAATAAAACAGAGAAGAATTTTCATTTTTTAAAAAAGTCAGTGTCAATCTCTAAATGGACTATGAACTTTGGGTGTAAGTAGTATTATGGATTATAAAAATATGTTGAACAAAAACATAGTGTTTTATAGCACTGAAAGTATTATTACAGTGAAGTTTGTGTGAACATTTGCATTATAAAGATTGACTTCTAAAAAGAGGTAAGTTGGTTATATAAATTTGCTCCTAAAATGAAACTCTGTAGTTAAGAGTTTTAGGTAAAGCTATCTTAAAAAAAAACAAAAACAAAAAAAACAAGAATATCCCCATCATTTTAGATATTTGTATTAGTAACTAGTAAATTTTAGGGCTCTCAAATGATTAAAAAATAATAATCATGATTAATTGCGAGATTAAAAAATAATCACGATTAATCACAGTTTTAATCATGCTGTTAAACAATAACAGAATGCCATTTATTTAAATATTTTGGGGGGTTTTCTACATTTTCAAACACACTGATTTCAGTTACTACACAGAATACCAAGTATACAGTGCTCATTTTATATTATTTTTATTACAAATATTTCAATTGTAAAAAGATAAACAAATCAGTATTTTTCAATTCACTTATACAGATATTGTAGTGCTATTTCTTTATCATGAAAGTGCATTATAGGGTGGGGAATTACAGGTAGAACCCCATAAATGTAAACAAACTTGTTTGTCGTAGCAATTGGCTGAAGAAGTAGGACTGAGTGGACTTGTAGCCTTTAAAGTTTTACATTTTTTATTTTTGAGTGCAGTTATGTAACAGAAACAAATCTACATTTGTAAGTTCCACTTTCATGGTAAAGAGATTGCACTACGGCACTTGTATGAGGTGAACTGAAACATACTATTTCTTTTATCTTTATTACAGTGTAAATATTTGTAATCAATAATAAAGCAGCACTGTACACTTCGTATCGTGTTGTAATTAAAATCAATATATTTGAAAATGTAGAAGAACATCCAAAAATATTTATCATAAATTTAAATTGGTATTCTATTATTAACAGTGCAATTAAAACGGCGATTAATCATGATTAATTTTTTTAATCCAGTTAATTTGTTTTGAGTTAACTGCAATTAATTGGCAGCCCTAATAAATTTTCTAGTTTCAAAACAAAGAAATGACTTTGTCCCTTTAAGTGGACTACTAGCTTGCAATCTTTCATTAGATTTTCTTTTCAACAGCAAAAATATGTAAAGGAACAGTATGCAAGTTAGATTCAAATTTTGATCTAGCTTAAAAAAACCTATGAAATCTAAATACTAATTTTAAATCCACCACTCAGTGAATAAAGAGAAGATACACAATAATTAGCATGCAAGGCTCCCGAAACTGATTTGCATTAGCTGTTCAGCTATTTTCTCAACTGCATACCTTTCAGTAGAGAGACTATAGTGAGGCATACAGACTAACAAAAGAAAAATGCACAGGCTCCTATGTAAGCAGTCCTTAAAAGAAGAGAGGAACTGTATGATGCAGGGTTGTTTTAGTGGTTTTGCAGTTGGTCACTGGTAAGAATGCAGATAAAGTCAGTAGCGAGCCAGAAATGATTTTTAAGTAGCCTATGTGCAACTTCATGATTCATATTTCTACAATCCCAGTCATAATCAGCACTGTTCTCTGCAGTCTCAAATGCCTCAAAGTGATTGAAAGGAATGGTGACAACTATGCTCTGAATACTCCCTCTTATTCAGAGAGTTGAAGAACACTGGCAGGATATCATAAGGAGAGCCTTTGACAGCTACCACTTGATTTTAACTCCTGTGTGGCTAGGCAACTTTGTTTCCAACTACTGCCAAGCTATCATCATCATAGAATATCAGGGTTGGAAGGGACCTCAGGAGGTCATTTAGTCCAACCTCCTCCTGCTCAAAGCAGGACCAATCCCCATTTAAATCATCCCAGACAGGGCTTTGTCAAGCTTGACCTTAAAAACATCTAAGGAAGGAGATTCCACCACCTCCCTAGGTAACACATTCCAGTTCTTCACCACCCTCCTAGTGAAAAAGTTTTTCTTAATAGCCAACCTAAACCTCACCCACTGCAACTTGAAACCTTTACTCCTCGTTCTGTCATCTGCTACCACTGAGAATAGTCTTGATCCATCCTCTTTGGAACCTCCTTTCAGATAGTTGAAAGCAGCTATCAAATCCCCCCTCATTCTTCTCTTCCGCAGACTAAATAATCCCAGTTCCCTCAGCCTCTCCTCATAAGTCATGTGTTCCAGTCCCCTAATCATTTTTGTTGCCCTCCGCTGGATGTTTTCCAATTTTTTCACATCCTTCTTGTAGTGTGGGGCCCAAAACTGGACACAGTACTCCAGATGAGGCCTCACCAATGTCGAATAGAGGGGAACGATCATGTCCTTCAATCTGCTGGCAATGCCCCTACTTATACAGCCCAAAATGCCGTTGGCCTTCTTGGCAACAATGGCACCCTGTTGAATCACATCCAGCTTCTCATCCACTGTAACCCCAGGTCCTTTTCTGCAGAACTGTTGCCTAGCCATTCGGTCCCTAGTGTGTAGGGGTGCATGGGATTCTTCCGTCCTAAGTGCAGGACTCTGCACTTGTCCTTATTGAACCTCATCAGATTTCTTTTGGCCCAATCCTCCAATTTGTCTAGGTCTCTCTGTATCCTATCCCTACCCTCCAGCATATCTACCTCTCCTCCCAGTTTAGTGTCATCTGCAAACTTGCTGAGGGCGCAATCCACGCCATCCTCCAGATCATTAATCAAGATATTGAACAAAACCAGCCCCAGGACCGACCCTGGGGGCACTCTGCTTGATACCGGCTGCTAACTGGACATGGAACCATTGATCACTACCTGTTGAGGATCTTTCACAAGGACCAAGTTATGGAAGGTAAAGCAGGGTTTCAAGGGGGTGTGCATAAATGAAGAAAACGAACAACAAAACAGTAAACGTATCTTAATTCAAAGGAATTAACTGTAATGGAACATTATTTGCTGCTGGTCCATGTAGTCCAGCCGCAGCCAAACACGTCAGAAAAAGTTGAGAACTTCTCTCATCAGTTACACAATAGTGCGCAATTAATCGTGCAGTATTCTTTTGGGGGAGATACTTTCTTGAAGAAAGATAACAGCCATGAAGCTGAGTGTATTATTCTGAACTTGCATGCCTATAATATTAGTTAGCATAAACATCCAGCCTGTTTAAAAAAAAAAAAAAAAAAAAAGCAAAAAAGCAACTGCAAGGGTGATGCACTGTATACATTTTTACACATCCTTATTTTGACAACAGCGAAGTGTTACAAACAGAGATCATGAGATGGTTTGTTATGCCTGCATCTTTTTGCTTCCTCTTTGGACTTTTTAAAAAAAGATTACACTTATTAAAAACAAAGGTTGGCTGAAATTAGCTGAAAGAAATTCTGAAGAGGGATTCAAAAGGAAGCAAGTTGAGCCTATATTGCATACAGGATCAAGCAGTCTGCTCCAGCAAGTGGGCTCAGCATGAGAGAATGCAAACTCCACATTAGGTAGCTGTTTTGCTTAGTAGGTAGATATATTGGATGGTACTTGCTGACTTGGATACAAGAGGTAAAACCTCACCTACAGTTTAAGAAGAATGGGACGTTTGCATTGTTAGGAGAATTAGGGAGTTTCTTGCTGCAACTCCATTTAAGTAACAAACTTTTATTAGACAATATAAAAACTAGCAAATTCTAAGAAATGTTTAACTAGTTTTCTATTAGTCTTAAACAGGATGGATAAAATCAATTCATTTTTAAAAAGTTTGATCTAAAATGAAATTTTATTTAAATAAAAACCATGTGGTTTTGTGGGTTTTTTTTTTTTAAAAAACCGAACATTTAAAATTATGGCAACCTATGTTAAGTTCAAAATTATAATCTATTAAAATCATTAAAATTAAAAAAAAATTATTGAACAGTACCTTTTTGCTGCCAAGTTTTAAAGAAAGTCAAATCACTGAGCTGGTGGAAGTCAATGCCTAAGCACCTGGAAACAAGTTTAGCACTTTAACAAACTAGCTTTTTGACAGCAGCTTCTGCAGGGGCTGAGAGGGCATTTTCTTCTTTTCTGTTTATTCAACTTGTTCCAGTTTATTCAACTAGTTCAGTTTAATGACTAGTTCGTGCAAAATTAAAAACAAAACAATTGGGAGCTGAAAAGGCAGAAAAACTTGTCTTCATCTTCCAATCTAAGAACAAAAACCATGGCTGACAGGATGAGAAAGACTAGTTCTAAAATTCTGAAGGACATGGTGACCAGAAACAAGCAGTTTAATTCACTACCTACAGAGAATACTTCCTTTGTTTAGTAAATCAGATCATATTTTTCATTTAAAACTAAGTTTTGATCATTTCTTATGTATCCAAGCATTTAAGGTAGTTTATTTTTAAAAAATCCTTGTTTTGTGAATTAATTGAATTTGAATTTCCATCCAATATAGCTTGACAAACATCACAAGTAAAGAATCAATCCTCATCTTCTTAGTAAGAAATGCATCCATTCACCATTTTTTAACACAGCAAAAAACATGCAAAAATTAAAAATCTGAATGTTAAGCTATAAATAAATACATATATTGCTTAAATAAATATGTATAGAATAGGGTATTCTCCTGGTTAGCAAAAAGAAGTGTAGTGTAAAGTGTATATTTAGTTACAAATCAATGTTTTAATAGTTACCAACCAATGAAAATGACGCTTGCTTAGGGAAAATAACTAAAAAGCACAAGTGCAAAACAAGATTAAAACGGTTTACTTAAATCATGGTTTAAATCAGTCCAACCTGTTAGTACATTTCTACTTATCACACAAAATATTTACAAAATAAGGGACCTTATTCAAGCAGTGGAAGTGGATATACATTAGTCTCCCTCTCCATGACCACATAATTCTGTCTTCCCACATCTATGTAGCTGCCATAACCTAGAGAAATTGCATCTTTCAATTTTTTTTGACAGTGTCTTTTTTTGACAGTGATTTTTGACAGTGTCTTAAAAAAAATCTCCAATAGAGTTATAAAAGCAGGGACCTTGCCTACAGGAAGATAGGCATGCCATCCAGTTTCTCATTCTGAATATTTAATTTCTAACTGAAGCTGTAGATGGAAAAGACCAAGGAATAAGAATCCAAACAGGGCACAGCAGCAGCAGCCCAAAGAGGCTCATATGCATATTTACTCTTGCCTCTTTTTTCCCCGCACAATCAGAGATGCAATCTGTGCCTCGTGGTCAGAGAAAGTAAGCGTGGGACTAATATTAACCCCCTGTAGATCATCTTTGATATTAGGTGATCACTCTTCTGTGTTACTAAAAATGCCCAAGAAATCCTAGCTGGATTCTTCTGGTTGTAATGCCAGAATAATCCCAGTCATTGAGGAAAGAGGAAGTCATAAAAAACCGGTGTACTATCAGAAGCAATGCTGCCATCATCATCATCAGGATTTTATTAAGCTTTCTTGGAGCTGAGACCAGAACAAATGTCAAGTGTGTACTACTTCAAGTGGAGTATTCTAATGATGACCCTTCAATACCTCTAGTAACATTCACATAAGCATCTTGTAAATTTACAGGCATAAAATTCCTCATCTGCTGCAAATCCCACCTCAATGTGGCGCAGCGGTGACCCTGGCTGTTGGACAGCGATGGTAGCGGAGTGCATTCTGTGGCAGGTCTAACCATGCTATCAAGGTGTTGGACTATCAGCCCAGCGAGGGGGTTGCTTCCTCTGTGGAGGGGCGTATAATCCCTCTTTCCGAGGCTGTAAACTAGCTAAATTGAGGAGGTAAACGCGCCACTGACAGCCCAGCCAGCGGGTGGCTGAAAACAATGGCTAAAACAATATGGAAAACCAAGTCTCAGTTCTCTGCACATCCCTCAATCCCTACTCCTGAGACAGTGAGGCATTCGAACGACGAGAGGCTGCAAAGAATCTCAGGTGCCAGGTCGCCAAAAGGAAACCTGACAACTCTCTCAGTGTGCACTTATAACTGCAGAACATGGACGAGGGAGGAATCAATAAACCATCTCATGGAGGAAAAGGCAAAAACAGCCTGCGATGTACTGGGTGTTTGCGAAACACGACGAAAGAAGGAGATGGAGGTCAGCTGGAGGGATGGAAGCACGCTCATTCTAGGAAAAGGAGAAGGCAAGAGGCAGTTGGAGGAGTCAGAATCATCATAAACAAGGAATGGTCTTCGAAAATTGTCTCATGTTATTTGAAGTCATTGCGTATCGGGGTGCTTTACCTCCGACTGAACAGAAATAGTACCCTCAAAATCATCCAGATCTATGCTCCCACAAGTGCATGCAAAGATGATGATGTGAAAGGATTCTATCAGGAATTGGAGGAAATCCTCACTCAGTTCCAAATATGATTGTGATGGGAGATTTTAACGCCAAGGTTGGAAGAGGGAGAGAGGGCGAAAAGTTCATAGGAAGGTACAGTATCTGAGAACAAACGTGCAAGGAGAATGACTAGCTATTTTGGCAGAGATGAGGAGAATGTTCATTGATAACACCTGGTTCCGAAAGAAGGCCAACAGAAGATGGACCTGGATCGCACCAAACGTGAAGATAAAAAATGAAATCTATTACTTTCTGACCGATAGATGATGCATCGTGCAGCATATTTCAGTAGTGCCATCGTTCAATAGCGATCATCGCCTACTGAGAGGCGGACTCAAGTTCACTGTGAAGGTGGAGAAAAAGACGCTGTGTATGGCGAACAGAAGACACCAACCAGTAGCTTTCGACGAGGCAATTCTGAAGGAAAACATTTCTAGGGAAGATTGGAGCCTCCTGGACAATGGCAATGACAATTATAACAACTTCAGTAAGAGACTGAAACAGTGTGTGAAATCAGCTGAGCGTGAAAGACCAAGAAGAGCTAGTGGAAGAACCTCAGAGAATACAAAGACTTTATTGGAGAAGAGGAGGAAAATGAAAAGAAATGGTAGTGACAGGCTTGAGTACTCCCTTCTCTGCAAGCTCATATGAATGAAGTTGAAGGAAAACTTCGAGAAACTTCAAACCGAAAAGCTCCTAAAGGCTGCTGAAAATCGTAAAAGTCTCAAAAAATGTGAACGGGAACTGGTGTTGTACAGGTCATCATTATCAGCTTTGAAGAACAGCACAGAGAATCAGTAACCGATCTAACACAGATGGAGGCAATCTGCAGGGATTTCTATACCCAGCTGTTTGCATCCGGTATAGACATCCCAATGCCATCACTTCAACAAACCGAAGAACACATACTGCAGGTTCTCATCAGCGAAGTCCGTCACACAGTCCATCAAATGAAAGAGGGGAAGGCTCCAGGCAAGGACGGTCTGAAAGCAGAAGTGCTTAAGGTGGGAGGTCAGGAACTTTGGAAAGCTTTCGCCCAAAATGTTCAGCCGCTACCTGGAAATCCAGAAGTTACCGTCCAGTTGGAAAGAGCCCAATACCATCTTGCTGCATAAGAAAGGTGATCGAGAAAATCTAAAGAACTATCACCCAATCTGCCTACTTTTGCATATCTATAAGTTGTTCACTAAAATAATAACAAATCGACTGTCGCAAAACCTGGATGAACAGCAACCTAGAGAGCAGGCCGGCTTTCGAAGGAATTACAGCATGACAGAACACACCTTCACTCTAAACCAACTACTAGAGCGTTCAAGAGAATACAAGTTTCCTTTGTGTATTGCCTTCGTGGAATACAAGAAGGCGTTTGACAGCGTAAAGACTAATGACGTTCTTGAAGCTCTTTCAGAACAGGGCATCAGCGCGAAATATATCACATTACTAAAGGAAGCAAATTCTGGCTGCAGCACAGACATATTGCTGTTGAATACTCCGCTCCGAATCCCCATGGAGAAAGGTGTGAAACAAGGAGATACAGTTTCACCAAAATTATTCACAGCCCGTCCTGAATTGGTTTTTCAACGAGCAGACTTGAAAGGTGGGATTAATATCAACGGCGAGTGGCTAAACCATCTCAGGTTCGCAGATATAGTGCCGATAGCTGAAAATACAGCCCAGCTTGAGAGAATGCTTAAAGAACTGAACATGAAAGTTAGTCAAATCGGACTAAAAATGAACCAGTCGAAAACGAAATACATGAGATCAGATGTTCTGCCAAGAATCCAAATAACTCTTGAAGGAGAGCAGATCCAAGAGGTTGATAAATACATTTATTTGGGCCAGGAAGTCAACATGCACCAAGATCAGAAAGGTGAACTGTTGTGCAGAAAAAAAGCTGGATGGTGCACAATGACATCAAGGACATCCTCCAAGGAAAGATCAGCAAAACTCCTTGTGTGAATCTTTTAAACTCAACCGTGCTTCCAGCGATGTTATACGGCAGCGAAACATGGTCGCTGACAAAGATAGAAGAACATCAACTGTGTCACACAGAGGGCGATAGAACGAACATTTTTGGGTATTTCGCTCCGCGATCACATCCCCAGCAAAATAATTAGGCAGCAGTCTGGAGTCCAAGACGACATTGTTGAAAGCAGGCTCAGCAAAATGCGGTGGGTGGGACATGTGGTCCGACTCAGTGACAACAGATGGACTGCAGCTATATCCAAGAGGTATCCACAAGAACAGAAACTGCCAGGCGGTCGGCCTCCAAAGAGGTGGGATGATTTCCTAACAAGGAGATATGGACAAGCATGGCAAAGGATGGCCAGAGCGAGAGAAGATTGGAAGACGTGTTGTGATTGGCTCAGTCTCAACTGATGAAGGGCCGACAGTCTACACAGTCTACGCAAAATTCCTCATACTGCTTTAGGACGCTAGGGCAGATATTTACAACTCTATTTTTAAGTTCTGGCTGTGGACAAAGGGTCACCTATTTTGGGTCCAAGATAAGTCATCTTTCTCTGGTCTTTTTTCAGACATGGAACTAACAATGCCAAGTAAGAACTGCTGTACTAGAAATATAGTTCTTATATCGAGGAGATAATACTGCTTTTGAGTACAGTGGAGGAAACCTCAACATCCCCATTCTTCAAAGGGAACAAAGAATAGCTATGAAATATTCCCTAGACAAAACTCATCAATATAACTCAGGGAGCATGGGGTGAGGTCCCAGAGGATTGAAGAAGGGCAAACATAGTACCTACTTTACAAAAAGGGGGAACAAATTGGACCCAATGAATTATAGACCAATCAGCCTCACTCTGATACCTCGAAAGATACTGGAACAAAATTATTAAACAATCAATTTGTAAAAAAAACTAGAGCAGTGGTTGGCAACCTATGGCACGCATGCCAAAAACAGCACACGAGCCGATTTTTAAATGGCACGCTGCTGCCTCCCGGGTCCCAGCCGCTGGCCCAGCTCAGCTCGCTGCTGAACCCAGGCCGGAACCCCGGCAGGCAGCAGCGTGCCATTGAAAGTCCTGCCCGCCCTGACCCGCTCTTCTCCGCGCCCCCAACCCCCGCCACCGCGGGGGCAGGGTGAAGAAGCTTGGTCCTGCTAGCTGCTGCGGCAGAGCAGGCAAGGTCCCCCTCTCCCCTGCCATGCTGGGTTCCTGCCCCTCCTCCTCTCCCTCCCTGCCGCCGATCAGCTGATGGCCCTTGCGAGGGAGGGGGAGAAGTGGAGCCTCTGGGGAGGAGGGGGAGATGCCCTGCCGTGACCCGCTCTGGGCAGGGGGCAACCCCACGACCCTAGCGCACACCCACATCCCCAGCCCTCCGCCCTGACCTCAGCACCCCCCTCACACACACCCAGCCTCCTGCCCTGACCCCTGCACCCCACCACACCCCTTGCCCTGACTCCTGCACCCCCCACACATCCCCAGCCCCCCCACCCCTTGCCCTGACTCCTGCACCCCCCACACCCCTTGCCCTGACTCCTGCACCCCTCCCCATTCTCACCCCACCCTTGAGCACCAAATGGGAGCTCCTGCCCCCCCCCACATTCCTACCTGCACCCCTTGCACCAAATGGGAGCTGCCCAGGTAAGCACTCCACACCCAAACCTCCTGCCACAACCCAGAGCCCCCTCCCTCATTCTAGCTCCTGGCCAGACCCTATACCCCAACCCCCATGCTCCTTCACCCCCAGCCCTGTGCTCAATGCACTCCCACCCTCAGTTCAGTGCAGAGAGAAAGAGAATGGCCTAGAAGCAGGGAGAAGGTAGGTACCCACTCTGTGTGGGCAGAGTCAGGATCCCAGACTGACAGAGGGCTGAGTAGGGCCGGCAGCTGGGACCCTGGCTGGCAAGAGCCGGTGGACGGAACCCCAGACCGGCAGCAGGCTGAGTGGCAGCGGGCTGAGCGGCTCAGCCCACTGCCGGTCTGGGGTCCCAGCCGCCAGCCCCGCTCAGCCTGCAGCCAGCCCCGGGGTTCTGGCTGCCAGCCCCGGGGTTCTGGCTGCCAGCCCCGGGGTTCTGGCTGCCAGCCCCGGGGTTCTGGCTGCCAGCCCCGGGGTTCTGGCTGCCAGCCCCTTGCCAGCCCAGGTCCCGGCCATAGGCCCCGCTCAGCCTGCTGCCTGCCTAGGTGAACGGAACCCCAGGCTGGCAGTGGGCTGAGCGGGCCAGCGGCGTAAGATCAGCATTTTAATTTTAAATGAAGCTTCTTAAACATTTTGAAAACCTTGTTTACTTTACATACGACAATAGTTTAGTTATATAACATATAGACTTATAGAGAGAGACCTTCTAAAAAACGTTAAAATGTATTACTGGCATGCGAAACCTTAAATTAAAGTGAATAAATGAAGAGTCGGCACACCACTTCTGAAAGACTGCTAACCTATTATCCTCTAGATCAGGGGTCATCAGGAACAGCCCGCATGGATTTGTCAAGAATAAGTCACACCAAACCAACCTAATTTCCTTGTTTGACAGTTACTGGTTTAGTAAATACAGGGGAAGTAACAAACAGAAGCTTGATTTTAGTAAGGCTTTTGATACAGTCCCACAGGATATTCTCAAATAAATTCGGGAAATGTGGTTTTGATGAAATTACTACAAGGTGGATGTACATACAACTGGTTGAAAGGCCATACTCAAAGAGTATCATTCTCAAAGAATATCAATGATTCACTGTCAAATTGGGAGGGCGTATCTAGTGGGGTTCTGCAGAAGTCTGTCCTGGGTCTGGTACTATTCAATATTTTCATTCGTGATTTGAATAATGGAGTACCAACTATGCTTATAAAATTTGTGGATGACAAAAAGCCTGGGGGGAGGGAGGACTGCAAGCACTTTGAAGGACATGATTAGATTCCAAATGGCCTTGACAAATTGGAGAATTATCTGAAGTCAACAAGATGAAAGTCAATAAAAACAAATCCCAGGTACTTCACTTAGGAAGGAAAAAAATTCAGAATCACAACTACAAAATGAGGAATAAATGGCTAGGTAGTAGTACTGCTGAAAAAGTTCGGGGGATTACAGTAGATCATAAATTGAATAGGAGTTAGCAATGTGACTTGCAGTTGCAAAAAAGGCTAATATTCTGAGGTGTATTAACAGGAGTATCATAACACAGGCATGGGAGGTACTTGTCCTGCTTTACTTCATGCTGGTGATGCCTCAGCTGGAGTACTGTGTCCAACTCTGGGTGCCACATGTTAATAAAGATGTGAACAAACCGGAGACAGTCCAGAAAAGGTTTAGAAAACCTGATCTCTGAAGAAAAAAGTTTAACTAATGGGGCATGCCTAGTATTGAGAAAAGAAGAGTGAGGGGGGACTTCATAATAAGCATCAAATATGTTAAGGGCTGTAACAAAGAGGACAAGGATCAGTTGTTCTCCATGTCCACTGAAAGTAGGAAAAAAAGTAATGGTCTTAAACCGCTGTTAGGGAGATTCAGGCAAGGTATTATAGTTAGATTTCTTTTTCCCCCTAAGAGGTAGTTGGTTAAGTACTGAAACAGGTTTCCAAGGGAGGTTGTGGAATCCAAATCACTGGAAGTTTTTAAGAACAGGTTAGATAAATGCCTATCAGGGATAGTCTCGGGCAGAGGTCCCAACACTGTGGGGCACGACCCTCTACAGGGGCATGGAGGAACGTTCAAGGGGGCACAGCAGGGCCTGGGCCAGCCCACACAAGTGGTAGGGAAAGACCGCCACCCAGCCCCACTCTGCTCTCACCTCACCTGCTACACCCTAACCCTTGACCCCTGTTCACAGCTCCTTTCCCAGCCCTGCTCCCACCCCCAGCTCTGTCCATGTTTCCCCCTTGCCCAGGAGATGCAGCCCTGCTCCTGACCCTGGCTCTGAGTGGGGCATGACCCTGAAAAGTTTGGGGACCAGTGGTCTAGGTTTATTTAGCCCTGCCACAGTGCAGATGGCTGGACTTGACCTCTCAAAGTCCCTTTCTGCCCTACATTTCTATAATAAGATTCCAAGATTGTCACTGTGTGTGTCAACCTGAAGCTTACAATGTCTGCTGAAAGAAAAGGAAGAAAAGGAGTACTAGTGGCACCTCACAGACTAACCAGTTTATTTGAGCATAAGCTTTCGTGAGCTACAGCACACTTCATCAGATGCATTCAGTGGAAAATACAGTGAGGAGATTTATATACACACAGAACATGAAAAAATGGGTGTTATACACACTGTAACCACAGTGATCACTTAAGGGGAGTTATTACCAGCAGGAGAACGGAGTGGGGGAGAAAACCTTTTGTAGTGATAATCAAGGTGGGCCATTTCCAGCAGTTAACAGGAATGTCCGAGGAGCAGTGGGGGGTGGGGGAAATAAACATGGGGAAATAGTTTTACTTTGTGTAATGACACATCCACTCCCAGTCTCTATTCAAGCCTAAGTTAGTTGTATCCAATTTGCAAATTAATTCCAATTCAGCAGTCTCTCGTTGGAGTCTGTTTTTGAAGTCTTTTTGTTGTAATATTGCAACCTTTAGGTCTGAAATCAAGTGACCAGAGAGATTGAAGTGTTCTCTGACTGGTTTATGAATATTATAATTCTCGACATCTGATTTGTGTCCATTTATTCTTTTACGTAGAGACTGTCCAGTTTGCCCAATGTATATGGCAGAGGAGCATTGCTGGCACATGATGGCATATATCACATTGGCAGATGTGCAGGTGAACGAGCCTCAGAGTGTGGATGATGTGATTAGGCCCTATGATGGTGTCCCCTGAATAGATATGTGGACACAGTTGGCAACGGGCTTTGTTGCAATGATAGGTTCCTGGGTTAGTGGTTCTGTTGTGTGGTGTGTGATTGCTGGTGAGTATTTGCTTCAGGTTGGGGGGCTGTCTGTAGGCAAGGACTGGCCTGTCTCCCAAGATTTGTGAGAGCGATGGGTCGTCCTTCAGGATAGGTTGTAGATCCCTGATGATGCGTTGGAGAAGTTTTAGTTGGGGGCTGAAGGTGATGGCTAGTGGCATTTTGTTATTATCTTTGTTGGGCCTGTCCTGTAGTAGGTGACATCTGGGTACTCTTCCGGCTCTGTCAATCTGTTTCTTCACTTCAGCAGATGGGTATTGTAGTTGTAAGAATGCTTGATAGAGATCTTCTAGGTGTTTGTCTCTGTCTGAGGGGTTGGAGCAAATGCGGTTGTATCGTAGAGCTTGGCTGTAGACGATGGATCGTGTGTTGTGGTCTGGGTGAAAGCTGAAGCATTGAGGCAGGAATAGTGGTCAGTAGGTTTCCGGTATAGGGTGGTATTTATGTGACCATCGCTTATTAGCACCGTAGTGTCTAGGAAGTGGATCTCTTGTGTGGACTGGTCCAGGCTGAGGTTGATGTTGGGATAGAAATTGTTGAAATCATGGTGGAGTTCCTCAAGGGCTTCTTTTCCATGGGTCCAGATGATGAAGATGTCATCAATGTAGCGCAAGTAGAGAAGGGGCATTAGGGGACGAGAGCTGAGGAAGTGTTGTTTTAAGTCAGCCATAAAAATGCTGGCATTCTGTGGGGCCATGTGGGTACCCATAGCAGTGCCGCTGATTTGAAGGTATACATTATCCCCAAATGTGAAACAGTTATGGGTGCGGACAAAGGCACAAAGTTCAGCCACCAGGTTTGCCCTGACATTATCGGGGATACTGTTCCTGATGGCTTGTAGTCCATCTTTGTGTGGAATGTTGGTGTAGAGGGCTTCTACATCCATAGTGGCCAGGATGGTGTTTTCAGGAAGATCACCAATGGACTGTAGTTTCCTCAGGAAGTCAGTGGTGTCTCGAAGATAGCTGGGAGTGCTGGTAGCGTAGGGCCTGAGGAGGGAGTCTACATAGCCAGACAATCCTGCTGTCAGGGTGCCAATGACTGAGATGATGGAGCATCCAGGATTTCCAGGTTTATGGATCTTGGGTAGCAGATAGAATACCCCAGGTCAGGGTTCCAGGGGTGTGTTTGTGCGGATTTGTTCTTGTGCTTTTTCAGGGAGTTTCTTGAGCAAATGCTGTAGTTTCTTTTGGTAACCCTCAGTGGGATGAGAGGGTAATGGCTTGTAGAAAGTGGTGTTGGAGAGCTGCCTAGCAGCCTCTTGTTCATATTCTGACCTATTCATGATGACGACAGCACCTCCTTTGTCAGCCTTTTTGATTATGATGTCAGAGTTTGCCAGCAATGCCCCTCTGCCATGTACATTGGTCAAACTGGACAGTCTCTACATAAAAGAATAAATGGACACAAATCAGATGTCAAGAATTATAATATTCATAAACCAGTCAGAGAACACTTCAATCTCTCTGGTCACTCGATTTCAGACCTAAAGGTTGCAGTATTACAACAAAAAGACTTCAAAAACAGACTCCAAGGAGAGACTGCTGAATTGGAATTAATTTGCAAACTGGATACAATTAACTTAGGCTTGAATAGAGACTGGGAGTGGATGTGTCATTACACAAAGTAAAACTATTTCCCCATGTTTATTTCCCCCACACCCCACTGCTCCTCGGACATTCCTGTCAACTGCTGGAAATGGCTCACCTTGATTATCACTACAAAAGGTTTTCTCCACACCCCCCCGCTCTCCTGCTGGTAATAGCTCCTCTTAAGTGATCACTCTCCTTACACTGTGTATGATAACACCCATTTTTTCATGTTCTGTGTGTATATAAATCTCCTCACTGTATTTTCCACTGAATGCATCCAATGAAGTGAGCTGTAGCTCACGAAAGCTTATGCTCAAATAAATTGGTTAGTCTCTAAGGTGCCACTAGTACTCCTTTTCTGTCTGCGAATACAGACTAACATGGCTGCTACTCTAAAAAATGTCTGCTTGGTCAGTGCGAAGTGACAGAAGCAGCTACAACCATGGTTGAGAGATCTTTTTATTTAGAATATCAGCAGGTTCAATTTCACTGGGATTCACAGTCTATCATCATCCATTTTGACTTTATGAATTTCACACGAGTGGTGTACAGCTATAGCAGGGCATGCATTTATGCCATACCAAGAGTCCTAAACCATTGTGATACCAGAGGTAACTCAACCAATCACCACACTTACTTTACAGCTAATATGAGGAAGACTGCACAGATGGTGGATTATTTGGCCCAACAGCCACCACCCCTTTGGGATGGCATGGGCTTTCAGCTGATAGAACAAACAATTCTCCTCCATTCTTCCCAATATTATAAAAGCCTCCCTTTTCTGACAAAATGTTTGAAAAGACAGCAAGTGAACAGAGAAAAAACCCTTTCCTGACATTTTGGGATGTTGGAATTATAATCCAGTTTATGGAAGTCGCCGTTCATGTTTATTTTGTCTGTATATAGTCTGCCTAAGAAGCTTGGTGGCCAACATGGCCTCCACTCTGGGACATTTAAACTAAACATCATGTAAAAAGTGTTAATGAGCCCTCAATCTTTAAATAAATAGGGTTTATGTCCTCTTTAGCTTCTTTACAATGAAAAGTTTTTGTCATCAGAAGAAGTTCCCCACATCTCATCCTCAACTGTTCCTTACATTAGAAATTCAAATCTGGTATATCCTGGGACACGACTCAAGAATAAGTGGAATTAGGATTATCACAAAAGACTGAAATCTCAGTAATTGAGAGGGTAAGAGTCTTATACCAAGGTGTAACGATTTAAATCAAAAGGATTTAAATCACTCGTAATCCTGATTTAAATCAGCAAACAGGAAACCTTAATTTAAATAACCAGTTTTAATTTTGTTTTGCTTTTGTACTGTAATTATTTTTCCAAAACGAAAGATAATTCTCACTGGTTGGTAACCATTAAAATATGTTGATTTGCAACTAAATATAGGCTTTACATTAAATCTGGTACTTCTTTTTGCTAGCCAGGAAGATACAGGGTATCTACGTACATTTAACATATTTATTCAAATTAATTTTACTTTATTGTTAGAACATGGTGAATGACCTCTCTTATTAACTAGGGTTTTTTTAAACTCATGATTTGCGCCAAGCTGCACTAGATGGACATTGGAATGCAAATAAAATAAAAACCAACATTTAAAAATTGTTCTTAGTTAAAATAAAAACTATCAAAATATGCTTTGCATTTAAAACTGATTAAACAAACAAAAGAGGTATTATGTTCAGTTAGCAAATTGGATGGTTTCCTTCAGCACTGAAAACTTGCAGAACTCATCCTCATATCATAATTTGATTCATAAATTGGAAGAGGAAAATAAACTTTCCTGCTTTCTCAATTTCTGTTTGGTTTCTTAACTTTGAAACAAACTAGTCATTAAACTGAACTAGTTGAATACGCTGACATGTAGAAATTCTCACTGCACCTGCACAAGAGGCTACTACTGTCAACAGCTGGTTTAGCACATCAGCAAAACTGTGGTTTTAAGTGCTCAACCAGTGATTCCACTAATTCTGTGGTATGGCTTTGTTTAAAACTCTAGCAGAAAACATTTTTTATTTAATTCCAATTTTAATAGATTATAGTAAATTTAGGCCTTAGTATATATTGTCATAATTTTAAGTAGATTTTTAAAAAAAGAATCCTGTTTTTTATTTAAATAAAAACAGTCAGTTTTTTAATTTATTTTCATCCACTTAGTTTAACGTCTATTCCTAAGGCCTTGTCTTCACCAGTAAAAAAGGGTTTTTTTTAAACCTTGGAGCAGCTAACATGTATGAGCTACCCTAAGCAAGAAACAAATGAAGACAGGGCACTTTAAAGTTTTACACAAGGTAAGCTAGGTGAGGTCAGCCCCGGCAGAAAGATAATGCTGGCGTAACCCAGTTTACCTTGCAGTAAAACTTAAGTGCCTTGTTTTCACTGTTTCACTTGGGATAGGTCATGCACAATAGCTGCCCCGAGGTAAAATTATATTTATATAATACACACACATATTATTATATATGTACACACACACACACACACACACAGACACCCCCCCCCCCTTTTTTTACCATTGATGAAAAGGCTTAAGAGTCTGTACTCCATCCACTACAGGTAAGTTGATCACTCCTGCACAATAGCACTCACAATAAATATCTTTCACACCACCACCAAGCTGTCAACAAACCCAGGGAAGACCAAACTTCATTCCTGAATATTTTTAAGATTAAAGCAAGCAGGAAAATAAAACTTACTTTTCAGGGCTTCTTTATATAACCACCAACACGAAAGGGCACAACACTAGTTTTAAAAAATCCTTTGCAGATCACCTTCTAAGGGCAGATTCTAGAATATTTCCAGGCAAGATCTTCTGAAGGACAGTGACATGCTTTGTCTGGAAAAATCCCCTATGCCAAAACAAAAGAAAACCAAAAGCCCAACTAAATGGACAGTATGCTAAGACGAGGTGTATACTATACTAGCACTTTTGCTGGTAACAAACTTTTGTCAGTCATGAGTGTGAAAAAAACACCCCCTGACCAAGGTAAGTTTCACCGACAAAAGCACCGGCGTGGACAACGCTGCGTCAGCAGGAGATGCTCTCCAGTTGACATAGCTACTGCTGCTCAACGGGGGTAGTTTAATTATGCCAATGGGAGAGAGCGGCTACACGGGAGACCTTACAGTGGTGCAGCTGCAGCAGTACAGATGTGCCACTGTAAAGTCTGTAGTGTAGCCATAGCATAACTCTCTCCCCTGAAAAGGCACAGGCAAAGTCCTTCAGGCCAAGCAAGAAGCGCTAGTGATATTGGTGATTAGTTTGATGTATGTCCTCAGGAACATCATTGAAGACATTAATTTGAAAGCCTCTTTGTTAGTACTTAGATTTCCTTAAATTATACATCTGCTGTTTAATGTGACTTTTTAAAAAGGAAATAGATTATTCACCACTATTTTTAAAAAGTGAACAGGAAATGGGGCTGCTTACAAATGCAGCGACTCTGGCAGCAGAAGTAGAATAAAAGATAAGAGATGGTGCTTCAAAATAAGGGATAAGGGTGGGGAAACAGAGAAAGCCCTGAGCCAATCTGTCCCCATCTAAAGAATCTGGGGTAGCCATGTGAAGGGAGATGAAAGAGAAAGAAAACAAAACACTACCGCAACTTTAAATGGAGGAGCGGCAGCTTGAGAGTGAAGCACATTAGAAGGAGAACCTGTGTGCCCTTGCTTAATATACACACAAACTGGTGGGAAACATGTGTCTTATTTATGTGTGACAGAAAACAGATAGCAAAACACATAAGCTTTACTGTGTAGTTCTGCTATTTTTCATATATTAACATAGTTTGTTTTCTTCAGTAGCTAACCTTTAGCTGCATTTGAAGATGTGCTGATTACTTGAAACACATTTTTGGTTTAAACACCACAGAAGAAGAAAAAAAGTGGATAGTCTGGGACTAAGGAGTTGGAAAAGAATGAGAACCACTAGTGTAAGAAATCTGTAGTCAGACAGAAGAACAGATGCACAACAATCTGACCTACTGGATATTTTCTGCAGAATGGAATCCATGATCCCATCATCTTCTACAGTCCTTGAATTCAGAAGTTCTTCCTGTGCCAGGGGAGAAATAAGGATCTGAAACATTAAGAGCCTCAAGTCTTCTCCATTTGAAGCCTAGCTTCTTAGATGTGAAATCAACTGCAGAATAGAGTGCTACCATAAACTGCACGTAGTTTCTACATCCCAAACGAGGATTCTATGAATTTTTTCCTAATATTCTTTGCTAGAATTAGATAAATTAGAGTCCAGTTGGTGAAGCACATATGACTGTTACACAAAAATTAAACTTCTTTTGTGTGACTAAAATATACAAGGAGGAAGCAAAATTGGTTCTAGAAGGGGAAAAAAATCTCGTAGCAGAAATACAGACATTCTGGCCATTGTGAGAAGGGTTTATCCATCACTCTGGTAACAATTGGTTTGCAGGGAAACTGTTGATTCCAAACAAATCAACTGAAAAATTTATCCCAGACATTTAAATATTAGCAAATCTAGTCTGTATAGCTTTCATCTTCAGTGATAATCACTACTTGGACGGCTGCAAATATTGTACAATATTTCTATTTACATTTTCAAAGTTAAATAATGAAGTTATACAACACTGCATAGCATACTTAGACACTGATCAAGCACACTGAGTCAAAACTTTGGTTCAGTTATTTTTTATATATTTTATATTATATATATTATGGTAACACACAAAGGTTCAAACTAGTTTTGAAGCGCCATTGTACTAGGAACTGTACAAACGCATAACCAAAAGTATTTATAAGCATGCATTTTGTAGATTAATCCTGGTAGTAGTTTATCTAGTGCAACAGATGCTCCCAAACAGATGAGTCCCTATGTTAAAACGCCTTATGAATTCACCAGGAACAGGACTGGGCCTGTTATTTTAGCAAAAAAACAAATTACTAACATATAAAAAACTACTAAGCTTCTGAAGTTTCATTTCTGATTCAATATGGAGATATGGAAATACAATACCACATGATATTCATGTTAATGTGTCAGTGGCTACCAAAAATAGATAGATTATTAAAACCACAGGGGTTTTTTGTTTTTTAACATGCTATATTTTTGTTGTCAAAATACGGAATGTTCACAGTTTGCTATCCTGCAACAATTTAGGGGAGTGAAAACAGTAGCAAAGTTCTCTCTACACTACTGAGGCCTAAACACAATTTTATCCAGCTATAAGACTCAAATCTATTGCCCTACATTCATGGCTTTCTTCAACAGAGGTAAATATTCAGTCTGGTTCTACCTGTGTTATATTCAGAACTTCCACCAGCCACTATTTTCAAATGAGTTAACACATACCAGATGAATGTGCTCTATCTAAATAGACCCGCAGGTTGATGCATGTCGAAGCATTTTTCTGTCACTTACATTAAGAGAAATCACATAATGTGTATCACCAGATCAAGAACTAAAAAAATAAAATAGCAGGTTGGCTTTTCAAGAATAGCCTCAAAGAGGTACAAGTGATGATAAAAACTTTTCAGCATAGAAAAGTATCCACTGTGAAGAGTACTGAAACCAGTCATTCTTTAAACAGTCATTTTCATTAATTATAATGATACTTCTACTCTACGTACTTGCACTTATATTAAGCCTGTTAATTTATCTTGTATAATAGCATGAAAACTTTATATAATTTTAAATGCAACTACTATGGTCCTGAGGACCCTATATAGTCCTCTCTATAAATTTTACTAATTTATTAGTGATTGTGATTCTTCATATTTGCTCCAACTATACGCTGTACTTATCTGCATTTATTTGCTCTTTTTGGCAACCTTTTTCCCCTTAAAAAAATCTATTTTAAATATAAAGACATATACAGGAACACTACAAGAGTTCCTGGAATTCCTCCCTTAAAGGATCCCACTATTTAAGGTGAGGATCCCTGATGATTTATCTGGAACACAGAAAAATGCAGGGATCTGAAAGAAGAGCTCTGTAGTGCTCAAAAGCTTGTTTTTTCCACCAACAGAAGCTTGCCCAATAAAAGATATTACCTCATCCACCTGGCCTCTCTCAGGAATCTGAAATTGTAAGTTTTAATGTTGGACTCTGATATACTATCTTTTGAGGATAAGTAGGCTCCATGTTCCTGAAATGCAGGCATTTCCATATGAACAATCTAAACATTTTACAGACATGTACAGTGACAGTACTCAGGAGTCATGTGGTAGAAATTCCTCTGCCTAGTGCAATCAATATCAACTTGGGCCATATGCCTGCAAACACCGAAGTACCTGCATAGGTTTACTCACATGCGAAGTCCGGTCATACATGTGAATTTCCACACATGTATCAGTATCCTCTATGTTTGACACATTGTCCTGTAACTTTGTATTACACGTAATGATTTGCAGTTCATATTTTACTCATCTAAATTTTGTATTTCAGATACATTGATAAGCATTAAGTTGGATAACCCTCACTCCGCGCCCCTTCTCTGATGCCCCGCCCCACTCACTCCATCTCCCTCCTTTCATCACTCGCTCTCCTCCACTCTTCCTTACTTTCAGCAGGCTGGGACAGGAGGTTGGGATGTAGGAGGGGGTGTGGTCTCTGGGGTGGGGCTGAGAGGTTCGGAGTGTGGGAGGGACTACGGGCTCAGCCTGGGGCAGGGGTTGGGGTGCAGGCAGGGGTTAGGGTGTGGGCCCAGGGTTGGGGCAGGAGATTGGGGTGCAGGAGTGGATGTGGAGTTCTGGCTCTGGGAGGGGTCTCAGGAGCGGCTTAGGGTGCAGGGTGTGGGCTTTGGAGGGGATGCAGGGCCAGGGAGGGTGCGGGTAGGGTTCAGGCTGTGGGCAAGGTTTAGGATTGCAGGCTCTGATCAGGTACTGCTTATCTCAGGCAGCTCCCGGGCGGCAGCTCAGCGGGGCTACAGCAGGCTCCCTGCCTGCTCTGGCCCCGTGCTGCTCCCCGGAAGTGGCTGGCATGTCCAGCAGCAGCTCCTGGTGGGAAAGGGGGTGTACAGGCGGCTCCATGCTCTGCCCCCATCCACAGGCACTGCCCCTGCAGCTCCCACTGACCACGGTTCCTCATTCCCAGCCAATGGGAGCCGCAGGGGCAGTGCCTGCATGCGAGGGCAGTGTGCGGAGACAGATCCTCCCTTCCCCCAGGAGCTGCTGCCGGACTTGCCAGCTGCTTCTGGGTGTAGCGTGGCGCTAGGGCATTTCAAGCTAGACCAATAAGCCTATTTACACTAGGGATGTAAATACCCATTTAAAAAGTTAACTGTTTAATTTTAATAGTTTATGTAATTTAATTGGTTAACCGATTCAATGGAGAAGGCCCCGGGGACCAGGATTGTGCCGGCCATGCCCGGGTGTTAACCGATAGGGTTGGTTAACCAGTAAGACTGATGCTTATCGGTTAACCGTTTAGTATTTTACACTAATAATTACCCTAATTTAGACGTTTGCCCTTTGATGGATATGCTCCAGCTGTATCCAAGATTCTACTGACTCACTGTACAGCATGCAGTAGTTAAATGGTTAAAAACTGATATCCACTAGAATAAATTTCTGGTGGAAAATGATAAAAGAATTAATCGCATTGCCCAACGTTCTATCCAGAAATCTGTTCTCCTTCTCGCTTCCCCCTCCTGTCTGAGACTCTGGAACAACGGTAGGGGTTAGGAGTGTGTCTTCCCGCTAGTAGCGTACACGAACGTCAGTTATCCGTCTGTCATGGTCCTTCAATCTGACAGAGGAAAAAGCAGCACATTCTGAAAAGACCCAAATGGGGTAGGAAACGTAGATGCCTATGTTCACATTTCTATTAGAAACGTGAGCCAGAATTCGTTATATGGAGCACTGAACTTATATACAAAAATCTGGCAGTAAACAAAGCAACAGCATATAGAACTACTAGATCAAAATTTGCAGTATGGAATTACAGAACTCCGGGATGTTAGTTCCATTCAGCTGTGCTTTGCCTTTTAATGAAATAGTGTACTCCAATCCTTCTAATGGGCAATGAAGCTACTTCTAGACCCAGAGACAGTTAACATCAGAGAAACCTGTAAAGCACAAAGCCTATATATACACTCTTCTAAAATTCAGTTGAAAGGGCTTTATAAGATGGAATTTATTTTACACAAGTTGTCTATCCAAACAGGGTAACTCTGGAAGGAAAAAAAAACCCCTCAAATTAAAGTTAATCTGTAGCTGGAACTTGCCTTTTAGATTGCCCTCACATGTGCAATGAAGCTGGCTGCCTACATGTGATTTTGACTTTTCTAGGATTAAATCAGAAAATTAAAAGCACAACCCAGTACTCAGGATCATCATATCAATCTGACACTTGTGGCTTGGAAGACTCTGGGACCCAACCAATTAACATATTACATGATAAACAATATTTTTTGATGAACTATGCCGGCAGGCAACTGTGCTATTAATAGGTAAACAATACCCCCCAAAAAGAAAGGCTGCGGGAGAAAGAGGGACAAAATAGTATAGCACCCTCCATCCCCACACCTGCAGCAGACAGGAGACTGAGGTAGGTAGAGCAGTAAAGACATCCCACTTCCTCTGAAGGGGTGTGTGGAGTACAGCACAGTAGACTTAGGAGGGAAAGGAGAGAGATTCTCTGCACTTCCAAAGCTGATGAGGGAGAAGGGTCTGAGTTTTAAAAACCTAATAGCTGAGATGAAAGAATCCCCCAACAAGGCTCAGTGACAGCATGTGGGTAAGCATACCCTCTTCCTTAGCAGAGAGGGTGGGAACAAATTTCTCACAAGGGCATAGCCCCATGACTTATAAAGTCAAAGCAGTGTTTTGCTCTAGGATTATGTGATCAAATGCACTGGAATAGGATTACGTTCATTTCCTTTCCTTGACCGTTTAACTAGAGATGTTAAGAGGAGCTTATTTCCAGTCTTTTTCAAACTATATAATCTTGCTTTACAATTCTGGTGCAGAGACTATATTCGGTTTTTAATAGCAGGGCAAATTTGCAACATCACAGTTAAAATCCTTATTGCTTAAATTTTAATTAAAATTGTTTAAGTGAATATGAATTTAAGTGAATTTATTTGAAACAAAAAAACAAAACCAAAAAAAGCAAGTCACCTTTGCCCTGTGCTCATAACCCCACATGATTATACTTTTTTACAGACGTTTCTTGCCCTAGACCATTTTCTGCGAGTAAGGGTAATCAAACCTCATTTTGTCATATGACAATACAATAACTGAATTAATTACCTTGCCCTGTTTTCTCCACTCCATTACTTTCCCCTGTAATTATATGCACATTATAATAATACTTTTATAATAGTAATCAATTATAGTAATAAGTGAGCCTGTTAAGAAGGAAAAGCTTGTGAACTCAAACTAGCTCCAGCACCTGCACATTCCCCTCTGGAAAAGCACACAGACATCTACTGATTCCATCATAGTAAAATTGTATATGTAACTATGCATAAACCATAAATGCAACATATTCACTCAGATTCATAAAAATCTGCTATTAAATCATTATGCACTACCTATTTATTACCAGTTGTATGCTATGTAAACTGACTTGCCATTTGAGACCCACATGTAATACTGTCCCATCACTCCACAAGTGTCTCAGTAGTCCAATAAACTGTATTCAGAGACCCACAACAATTTCAATACATGAGCATCCATTTCATCTTTTTCTTCAGAAAAGCAAGTCACTGTAGCTGCTTTTAAAGATTGTGTGTTTATAGTAAAGATATATCAGAGCTTTAAATCTGGAAAGACATTTCAGAACAGGAAAGATTACTTACTGGAATTTCATTGGTTATAACTGATCTGAACATTCATTCAGATTCATCATGGACCAAATCCTTATTCCCTACCCACAATTAGGAAGTTAATACAATTCTTACTGTTGATGCAGACAAAAAGCTTCTATCTATGGAAAAGCAAAGGAAAAAACTTAACTCCAGTATTTTTAAATGATATTTGTGAAGTCCTAAAGGATCTGATTGCTAAGTGATTAAAAATGAATTCAGCATTTTTCTAATGATGAAACCTCCAAACAAAGTCTTAAAATTTCACCACATACCAATGTTATAAGCAAGCTAGTAGCAGTGGTCAATTATATCTCTGTCCTTGCCGAGTATTCACTGTCTCTCCCCCCCCCTCGCAAGGTTTAAGCAAATTATTTACACACACAATTGTTGTGATTGAATGATTTTAATTGCTAAGTGACATCAGGGAAAGGGTTTTTTTTGTCCTACTGTACTTTAGCACAGATGAAAATGTCATCTGCGGGGTTTTGTTTTAATGTTATCCTCGTAACATTTTATTTTGCTTGATTTGATACCTACCTACTACAACAACAGCATAAACATAATTTTTTTTTATTTTTTTTCGCATAATTTTATGGAAAAAAGATGTTAAACACCCCTGCATCCTAAACTTTACAAGTTCCAATGTAGCTGTGAAGTGACTGGAATGGTGAAAACTGTTCCTCATTTTGTCTTAAATTTGATACCCAAGTAATTCAAGGGTCCTACCAGTCTGCACATTTTCCACACACATACTTACACTTTAGTCTTGCTGATCAAGTTAGGATAATCTAACTTTGAAATTTCTACTTAACAATGATTTAAACAAAAGTATAAAATCTTCCATTATGATATAAACTGCAATTCCTCCTTAAAACCAGGTTTTATAATCCTAATATTAACTAAAGCTTAAACTATCACGGCAAGCACTATTATTTGTTAAGGGTTTTTCTCATATGGGTATCATGTCAAATAGATTTAACCCCAGAAATGTAACATGATCTTATAATTATTATGACTAAATTACAAGTTTTAAAGTAGACAGACATCAGAGTAAGGAGACCAGGCAATCACGGATTCAGGTTATGTACTCAGTTAAAGGGAAATTAATAGAATACAATAGTTTTTTCTCTATCAGGAGAAAATAACTGACTTCGTTTCTGTTTTAACAACTGACACTAGTTGACTAATCAAGTTGTATTTTTGTTTCATATGATGACACTTACTAACCCATCCTCTGTAACAAATGCAAAAACAAAACACTTAGCAGCTGCGAGGTGAACAGAAAAGCTGCTCTATTTAGTAGCCAGGATCCGCACTACAGGCCTTCCTCTAACTTTGAAACTCATTTTCTACTGCAGAATGATGAAAAGGCACTGCACAGTACAAAACCACGCATTTAGGATTCAAAGATGCCCAAGGAAATACATTTTTATAGGAACAATAAATTCTTATGAGGAGGAAAAAAGAGGCGCTGTAGGAGTTAAAACAAGTCACAGGTAAATTAGAGATGAGAGCTGAAAAGGCTGACAACCTTTTTAACAGAAAGAAGCCCTTAAGACTCAGAATAAGCTTTCTTAAAAAAAAAACTTCCCCACATGTACCTGCATTTACCATTAAGTATTTTATTAAATTTAATAAACCCAATAAGGCACACTTTGTACCACATTAATGCATACAATAGAACCCTTATTTTATGAACTAACTTGGGACTGAGCTCATAAAAATCAAAAAGTTAATAAAACTGGTCTGAAAGTTATAGTAGATATGGTGCACAAATTGCAGCATGGACCTTACAATAATGAAGAAATTAAATTTTACTATCTGGCCCATTTTTTGTTGTCCCAGGCTGACTGACAATAGGATTTTTCCTAGCTTGTGATAATGCACTAGGATAACAGCTTTACAAGTGGAGTCCTAAAGGTTTTCATTAAACCAGCCAAAATCTCTTGGGGAGAACCTGGCCAGGGTCTTAGTTTCTTAACTAAAAATAAAACCCAAGGAAATAAGTAGTCTATTTAACAAGGAAAGAAGCTTAAAAATGGCTATTCTGAAGTCATTGTACAGTAAGGTGTCCGTAACAGCAGAGAGGCTTGAAATGTAGAGATACACATTATGTGTTTTATCTTAAGAGTGGCCAACAGGCTTGGAGTTTCTGGAACCCAAAGACTAGGATTAAAAACTGGGAGGAAAAATTTAAAAATCGGAAAATGCTACTAGAAGCCGCCAAACCCACAAATCGAGGCAGAAGGTCAAAGAAAAAAGGGGGGGGGGGAGGGAGAGAGATAGACCTGGTTTAGAGGAGAAGTGAAAGCAACAATAAAAATATATATATATATATATATATAAACAAATGGAAGAAAGGGGGAAGTTGATAGTAATAAACATAAATAAGAAGCTTGAACTTGTAGATAATTGATAAGGGAAGCAAAGAGACACAGAAGGCGAAATCTATGGTCAGCAGAATTCAAGACAATAAGAATGATTTTTTTTAAAGTTCATTAGGAACAAAAAGAATACTAACAATGCTATTGGTCCATTACTAAATGGAAATGTTAGAAATATCACTGATAATGCAGGAAAGTCAGAAGTGTTAAATAAATATTTGTTCTGTATTTAAACAGACAGATGTAGTCATGCCACTCTTTCCATTCCACCATTATCTCAGGACAATGTTAAACAGCAGCTACTAAGTTACACATTTTTAAATCAGGAGGTCTAGATAACTTGCATCTAAGAGTTTTAAAAGAGCTGGCTGAGGAACTTGCTAGACCATCAATGTTGATTTTCAATAAGCTTTGGAACACAGGGGAAATTCCAAAAGGAAAAACGGGATGACCTGGATAATGACAGGCAAAAAAACTGAAAGGACTCTATTAATAAAGAATTAAAGGACAACAATATAATTAATGCCAATCCATATGGGTTTGTGGACAACAGAACCAGTCAAACTAACAAATTTTTTTTAATTTTTTAAATTTTTTGACTGATAAAGGTAACTGTGTTGATGTAATTTACTTAGACTTCTATAAGGCATTTGACTTGGTGCGGCACAATATTCTGATTAAAAACTAGAAAGATATAAAATTAACATGGCACACATGAAGTGGACTAAAAGCTGGATAACTGATAAGTCTCAAAATGTAATTATAAATGAGGCGTTATCAACAAATGGATGTTATTCTCTAGTGGGGCCCTGCAGGGATTGTCGGTTTTCGGCTTTAAGCTATTTAATGACCTAGAAGAAAAGAAAAATCACTACTGATAAAGTTTACAGATGACACAAAAATTGGGAGAATAGTAAATAATAAAGAGGTCAGGGGATACAGAGCAATCTTGATCTCTTGGTAAACTGAGTGCAAAACAAACAATATGTTTTAATTAGGGCTGTCGATTAATTGCAGTTAACTCAAAAATTAATCACAATTATTCGCAGTTTTAACTGCGCTGTTAAACAATAGAATAACACTTGATATTTATTAAATATTTTGTATGTTTTTCTAAATTTTCATATATTATATTCTGTGTTCTAATTGAAATCAAAGAGTATATTATTTTTTATTACAAATATTTGCACTATAAAAATGATACACAAGAAATGGTATTTTTTCAATTCACCTCATACTAGTAGTGTAGAGCAATCTCCTAGTTGTGAAATGCAACTTACAAATGTAGACTTTTTTTTTGGGTTACATAACTGCTCAAAAAAACACTTCAGAGCCTACAAGTCCACTCAGTCCTACTTCTTGTTCAGCCAATTGGTAAGACAAACAAGTCTGTTCACATTTACAGGGGATAATGCTGCCCTCTTCTTATTTACAATGTCACTAGAAAGCGAGAACAGGCATTTGCATGGCACTTTTGCAGCCAGTATTGCAAGGCATTTACATGCCAGATATGCTAAACATTTGTGTGTCCCTTCATGCTTCGGCCAGCATTCCAGAGGACATGCTTCCATGCTGATGATGCTCATTAAAAAAATAAGGCGTTAATTAAATTTATGACTGAACTCCTGGGAGGAGAATTGTATGTCCCCTGCTCTGTTTTATCCACATTCTGCCACATATTTCATGTTACAGCAGTCTTGGATGATGACCCAGCACATATGGTTCATTTTAAGAACACTTTCACTGCAGATTTCACAAAACGCAAATAAGGTACCATTGTGAGATTTCTAAAGGTAGATACAGCACTCAACCCAAGGTTTAAGAATCTGAAGTGCCTTCCAAAATCTGAGAGGGACAAGGTGTGAAGCATACTTTCAGAAGTCTTAAAAGAGCAACACTCAGATGCAGAAACTACAGAAGACAAACCACGAAAAAAGAAAATCAACCTTCTGCTGGTGGCATCTGACTCAGATGATGAAAATAATCATGCGTCAGTCCCCACTGCTTTGGGCTATTATCAAGCAGAACCCATCATCAGCATGGACACATGTCCCCTGCAATGGTGGTTGAAGCATGACGGGACATATGAATCTTTAGCGCATCTGGCACGTAAATATCTTGTGATGCCAGCTACAACAGTGCCATGAAAACACCTGTTCTCACTTTCAGGTGACGCTGTAAACAAGAAGCACGCATTATCTCCGGCAAATGTAAACAAATTTGTTTGTCTAGCGATTGGCTGAACAAGGAGGAGGACAGAGTGGACTTCCGGGGGCTAAAATTTTACATTGCTTTATTTTTGAATGCAGTTTTTTTGTACATAATTCTACATTTGTAAGTTCAACTTTCATGATAAAGAGATTGCACTGCAGTACTTGTATTAGGTGAATTGAAAAATACTATTTCTTTTGTTTTTTTTACAGTGCAAATATTTGCAATCAAAAATATAAAGTGAGCACTTTACACTTTGTATTCTGTGCTGTAATTAAAATAAATATATTTGAAAATATAGAAAAATTTTAAATAAATGGTATCCTATTATTGTTTAACAGTGTGATTAATCACAATTCATTTTTTAAATTGCTTGACAGCCCTGGTTTTAATATGGCAAAATGAAAACGTATACATCTAGAAATGAAGAACGTTGGCCATACTTACAGGATGGGGGACTCTATCCTGGGAAGCAATGACTGAAAAAGATTTGGGAGTTGTGGCGGATAATCAGCTTAAACATGAGCTCCTAGTGTGACGCTATGGCAAAAAGACTAATGCAATCCTTGGTTGTATTAAACAGGGGAATCTTGAGTAGGAGAAGAGGTTCTCTTATCCTGATATTTGGCGCTGCTGTGACTGCTGCGGGAATACTGTATCTAGTTCTGGTGTCCACAATTCAAGAAAGATATTGATAAATTGGAGAGGGTTCAGAGAAGAGCCACAAAAATAAATTAAAGGATTAGAAAACATGCCTCAGTGTCTCAAGAAGCTCAATCTATTAAGCTTAATAAAGAGAAGTTTAAGGTGTGACTTCATTACAGTTTAAGTATCTGCATAGAGAACAAATATTTAATAATGGGATTGCCAATCTAGCAGAGAAAGGTATAACATGATCCAGTGGCTGGAAGCTGAAGCTAAACAAATTTCAGACTACAAGTAAGGCACATATTTTTAACAGAGAGTGTAATTAACCACTGGAACAATTTACCAAGGGCTACTGTGGATTCTCTATTGCTTACACTTTTAAAATCAATATTGGATGTTTTTCTAAAATATATGTTCTAGCAATTATTTTTGGCAAGTTCTGTGGTCTATATTATACAAGGTCAGACTTGATGACTTTGGAATCTACAAATCTACAAAAAATGATCAGGAGATAGAAGGGGGGGAAAAAGAGCGCAGAGAAGAACTTTTTGGGCTTGTATATATGGGAAAAGTGACCAATGTACAGAGTGTCTAGAATAAGAGTGTCCAAACAGAGAGTTAATCTTGAATAGCTACAGCACTTGAAATAAGGTAGCCCTCTACCTTATTCTGGAATAACTGCTCCATGTACACAAGCCCCTGTTCAAGATATTAATTAGCAAATGAAAATGTAATAATTTTCACCTTACTTCATAGCAACTAACATGGGTGCATTCTATCTTCACTGCATTAGAAGGCAGACATATTAACATCAAAAACTAGAGACTGATAACTGTACACTTAATACCCCAAGAACTTAGTAAGGGGCAAGGTACATTTTAAAACAAAGGGAGGTGTATTTTTGCATTAAAGACAAACATACCCATAAAATACTTACATGCGCATCTCCCTTCACACCAATGCTCTGTGCTGCTTGCCTATAATACAAACTATAGGGAAACAACATATTTTAACGATGTGATGCAGTAACACTGTTCCAACTTTTTTGGCTATGGTTTTCAAACAGAAAAGTATCACTGCATAGAATACTGAAGTGTCTATATCAAATGGTAGAGCACGACTCCCCAATCTCTAAAATGTTTCTGCCACTTCTAGTTAGTAAGTGGCTTTTATAGTTTTGTAGCCTCAATTTTCAGTGCCCCAGGCAAGCACTTAACTGATTTGTGAAAAGCCTCCAATACCTAACATGGGCTCTTTAACATGCAGAATTATTTTCCACTGCCATAGCAACACTGTATGAAATGTTGAGGGTGGGGCGGAACAGGCTCTACAAGAGGATGTTTCAAGTTTATGATAACATAGTATTGATATCTTAGCTGTTTTAAACTAGAGAAGTTCAGGATAACATTTGTTACTAACCTACTAAAAAATTAAGTTTCCTGAAAGGTGGCACAGGTGAAGGGGAATTAAAATTCAGCCTGCTCATCTGCAGGGACTTATTTTCTAGTTATTTTGTATGCATCAAGGGCCTGATTTTTAGAAGTGTTGAACATCTGCAGCTCCCACCAGCTTATTCTGACCCCTTGGGTGCTCACCATCTCTTAAAAATCATTTCAATATGCTTTCACTGATCTCAGTAAAAAACAGAGGAAGGCCAAAGTCTTCAACTGTGTCCACCAGTTTTTAGGATCTCCTTTAAAACATCTATTGATCCGTTTTATACATGGTGAGCACCCAGAAATCTCATTTACTTCAGCTAAGGTGCTTTGTACGTTGGGGGGGGGCAAAAAAAAAAAGCCTGGCATTAGTTTTGTAGAGAGCCCAATAAATGAAGCACCAAATTAGTGGACACCGTAAAATACATTGGCCCTAACCCTTACCTGTAAAGTGTGCTTCTGTCAGGTGTGCACTACCAATTAGGCAGAAAGACAAAGCTCAAATGTTTATGTGATTCTCCTCATCACGCTTATGTTTTAGGAAGACTAAGAAAAGAATATGACTAAAGCATATTTAAGAGTAAAAATTTTCACTCAATGAAAGAGAAAGGAATGGGTGAATATGAGAGAGACTTTCAAACTGATATGTTATAACTCAGCTTCCAGGTAAGTATTAAAATATCCTTTTATGCACAGAAAAAGTACCATCAAGCCAAAGAGTTTTAAGAAGCAGCTCACAACAATCCAGGCGAGAAATATTATAGGGTATTGTACAGACTTGCCCAGGAGTAACACCACTAATATCTGAAAACTGTAGTAAACAAGAGACAGTTTGATTAGTATATGAAGCAAAGAATCAGAGTAAAATTCTATCTAAATTACATACAAAAAACCATTAGGACAAGGTCAACGTTTCAAAGTACATTACTCAGAAGTTTGATAGTGTCAGAATTATGGCTAGAAATGCTATTTCTGCCCTTTGACCAAAAGCATGATAGTCTAATTATATGATCACATGCTATTTGTTCTGCTCTTGCCTCATTCTGTCCGCAGGACGAACAGTGAAGAAGGCACAGGGCTGCAAGAAGAGAAAGGATGTTTCCTTGTGTTTAAGGCATTGTACTGGAAGGTTCTATTCCTGGCTCGGCAACCCTGTCAGAAGTCTTCCTGCTTATGCACTTAGGTTAAAAAAGCAAATGCTGGCATTTTCAAACTTTTGAGCGCTTGACTTTGCAATATTAATGTTCTTTGGGCATGTTTTTGTATGCCATTTGCAAGTGTTTTTAAAGACCCAACTGAAAATACAAAAATGCCATAATGTGGAATCACAGTAACTGCCCACATGGGCTGGAGCCTAGGAACTTTAAAAGCCACAGCACAGACCTCCAACAAGTGAGCCACATGAATACCTTGTAACAGAAGTCGCAGTTATCCTCTGGACACCAAAAAGGGAGTTAGGACACACTTTGCCATTGCCTTACAAGTATTTGATAGGCAGAGGAATGAAGGGAATTGGGAATTTTGGATTTATTTCTGCTGGGGGGGGGACAGCATTGCCAAACAAATAGCTTCATCATATTCATTCTCAAAGGCAGTATGATTAAGTATTGGATAAATCCTACTGGAGACCTGGGACCAGATTCTAATCCCTGCTACTACCCCTTTATAACATTCCAGATGTGTAAGGAGCTATAAGGGGAGAAGAGGGGCCCACAGAAAGAATCCCACAGCATAGAGCTAGCATGCATACCACTATGCTGCCCCTCCATTGTGGCCTCAACATAGTAGTTTACTGGGAGAAGGAGTGGAAGCACCAGAACATGGAGCACTTCAGTAATTCTGGACTGCAGACAAGCCCACAGGCAGCCAGATAAAGATGCCATAAATTAGAGCAACCTGAGTGCTCCCCTTCCCCACTGCCCTTTTTATCCACTGCCTTCCTGAATGTCAAAGGCATGGCAAAAGCCATTCCTGCTGCCATTCAGGACCCGCCACTTCACAAAAATAGGGCTGTGCTTTTCCAGAGTTGGAAATCACAAGCCTCATATCATGCTGTGAGCCACACCTTATTGATTCTGTTTTAGCCTTTTAAAAACAGGACACGTCAGTTTTAAAAATTATTTTAACAAACTTTTGTGGCTATATTACCAAGAAGGATATAAATGAGTAAGATAATTTTACAAATCCAATTTACTCTTCACTGTGCTTCTTGTTTACTCTCTGCATTAGTCTCAGCTCCTGAAAAAAAAAAATCAAATAAGTCAATTTCATTTCTGTTCATACTCATTTTCAGCTTCAATGCCAGGGTGTCACACATTACAGGTGAATGTTTGTTTAAAATTGTTCTTTATTGAGTTATTTTAAAATGGACAGGGAAGCATTTCTACAGGTTTTAGAGAAGCTTGTTCTTACAAAAATTAAATATGGGAAAAATGCAAGTTGACAATATTCATTTTAGTGTTTTAAATAGAGAAATATTTGGCTTTTCAAAAAATGCATACACTAATTAGGAATTTGGGGTGGAACTTTGTAAAGGGTGGTGAACACATCATCAGTTTTTACTTTTACGCATTTATTCTCATCTTTGAAAGCCTCCATCATCCTCTTTCTTTAACTAAAATAAATGATATTTCAAATTCTGGTACTGTTTGTGACGTTCTTCTGTGACACACATTGGGATCGTATTATTTGGTCATTTGCATTGCTCACTCAACTAAAATCTGCGCTTGTCAGAGGGGAAGAGAACAACTACTTACATTTCTGTGGCATCATATCACTAATCGCTTTATTCAAATGTTATGTTGTCAGAAGCAATACATTCTTACAGAAGAGGCACTACAATGACAACACATGGACTTTTTCCCTTTCAAGTTAACAAAGATCATGAGATAAAACAATATAGTTGTAATGTCTACTTGGGTTAAACTCTAATACTATTTTAAAGTAAATCTTCAAAAGCAAGTACTTCTGAGATAAACATCTGTGGCACAAAAAGTGTTCTGTCAATATTAGGAAGCAGGATATAGTTAAGACATCTGTGGCTTTTGGTCTATCTGCCTGTAAGGGAATTAGGTCCCAACCTACTGAGTTTAAGTGCAGCTTTTTCAAGCTTGCTATACACTTATTTAATCTATTTTTAATGAATCTGTGGTGGCGCTATGAACCAGTGGAATAGAAGCTTTTAATGTTCATGTGTTCTTTTCTATTTCTGCACGACTGACAGAATCTATAAATACAATGATCATGATTTATTACTTTGGGAATGACTTTTTTTTTCTTCTTCTCCTACTTTACTTGGATTGAGTTGGGATTTTATTCAGCACTGCAATCATATGCAGGAAACCACTCACTACTGAACTAAAGGTGCTTTTCATAGTGAACTGCAGTGTTTAGAACTTAAATGCATTTTCCCCCCTTCAAGAACATACTTGAAGAAACTGATATTAATTCTGTCTACCTTAAAGGAGGCCAAGAGTAGAAATAAAATAGTATCCAAGCCACCATTTTTATAGCTGATAAACTGAAATAATAGACCAACAATATGGGATCTGGGGGTCACAGTGGATCACAAGTTAAATATGAGTTAACAGTGTAACACTGTTGCAAAAAAAAAAAAAAAAAAAAAAAAAAAAAAAGCAAACACCATTTCGGGATATAGCAGCAGGAGTATTGTAAGAAAGACAAGAAGTAATTCTTCCACTCTACTCTATGTTGATGAGGACTCAGCTCGAGTATTGTGTCCAGTTCTGGGAGCCACATTTCAGGAAAAACGTGGACAAACTGCAGAAAGCCCAGAGAAGAGCACCAAAAATTATTAAAGGTGTAGAAAACATGACCTATGAGGGAAGATTGAAAACATTTGGTTCGTTTAGTCTGGAGAAGAGAAGACTCAGAGGGGCCAATACTTTTCAAGTACATAAAAGGCTGTTACAAGGAGAGAGAAAAATTGTTCTCCTTTAACCTCTAGGATAGGACAAGAAGAAATGGGATTAAGTTGCAGTAAAGGCGATTTAGGTTGGACGTCAGGAAAAACTTCCTGTCAGGGTAGTTAGGCATTGGAATAAATTTCCTAGGGCGGTTGTGGAATCTCCGCTATTAGAGATTTTTTAAGAGCAGGTTAGACAAACACCTGACAGGGATGGCCTAGAATCTAGATAATACTTAGTGCCCTGCACTCATGGTAAGACTGAGCTAGATGACCTCTCATGGTCCCTTACAGTCTTATGGTTATGAGAATGGTAGGTAAGGATTAGAAGAATTCAAGACCAAAAAATGTCGTCTTGGTCTCTACATTGATAAAATGTGTCCAAAGCCCTCCCTAGATCTAGAGGTTGGTCTTTATTACAGATCCTTCTTGATAAAGACATGTAGCATATTCATGTTCCCAGTGGCACATATGAACAAAAGCCACTGGGAGATATGGGCCAGCAATTTTTAATCACCAATTGCTTCTTCTTAAGCTAATGTCTTGAGTCAAAAACTTGTTCTCTTCTTATCCAATACTGGGTACATGAAAAGGAGAACCAAGGTGATCCATATTTTCCCATGCTACTCTTATGCAGGATAGCTGTTTTTATAAATAAGCTATTCCACCTATTACTCTCAGTTGCTTGATAAGTAAGCTTTTCTAGTACACTGTGCTAAAGGTTTCTTTATTTCCTCAGAAAGGGATCTGCGCATCACTGCAAACAGATCAATGAAGACTTCTGCTCCGTGTGAGGCAGTGGTAAAAAAAAACGAACAAAATGTTAAGCAGCATGAAGAATGGGATTGTGAATACTACAGTTAAAATGCTTTTTCTAAATCAGTGGTGGGGTCTCATCTGCAATACTGGGTATATAACTCATCATCCCATTTCAAACAGGATACAACAGAACTAGAGTGGGTTTCAGTAAAGAGCAGCATGAGTCAAGGATATGGAAACACTTCATATGAAGCAAGGATGAAATGTTGGGACTGTTTATCTTGGAAAAGGAGATGATTAAGAGAGGACAAGATAAAAGTATGTAAAATAAAGAATGGCATAAAGAAAGTGAATCAGGAACTTCTGTTCTCCCTGTCTCATAACACAAGAACAAGGGGACATGCAAAGAAATTAATAGGTGGGAAATTCAAATGCAATTCAAGGAATTGCCAAGGAAATCATTGCCACAGGAAGTTGAGGCCAAGAACTAACAAGATTCAAGAAGGGATGTTAATATCAAGAATATCCAGAATTTATCATCATAATTGAAGATGAAAATTGTGTGAAAGGGATATCGTGCTTCATGGCTTAAATAAATTTAGAATTATGAGACGAGACCTAATATGGGGTAGAATATTCCACAAGTACCTACTGTGGGATTTTTACACCTACCCCTAAAGCACCTTGTATTGGCCACTGTCAGAGAGACAGTACTAGAACAGATGGATCTTAGGTCCAATACAATACGGCAGTTCCTGTGTTCTCTCCAGATTCCCTAAAACATACTTAACCCAGGGGGAATCTGCAGAGTATATTTGCATATTTAGGCCCGCACAAAATTTCATACTACTTTATGTGATATTTTTATGTCATTTATGTCATGTAAAACTCTATACATACTGTAATTTCTTTCTGATTTTTTTTTGTATGCATTAAATACATTGTTCTTTGTCTTAGAAATACAAGATCACTTCTCTGCAGGGCAGATTCATTTAAATCAAAGCAATAAAATCAACTGTAATCCTGATTTAAATCAGCAAGCAGGAAACCTTTATTTAAATAATTAATTTTAATCTTGTTTTGCAATTGTACTTTTAGTTATTTCCCCAAAGTATGGTGGATTCTCATTGGTTGGAAACCATTAAAATATACATATTTGTAACTAAACATAACCTTTATGCTAAATTTGGCCTCCCCTCCACCCCCACTAACCAGGATGATAAAGGTACATAATTGTAATGCTAGTAATTACATATTTTAACTTAATTTATCCAGAGTCTCAATTTTTACATTTTTATGTTAGAAAATGGTGAATTATGCATTTCTTATTTACTAGATGATTAATATTTTACTTCTGATTTGTGTTAAACTCCATTTGAATGGAAATCCAGATTAAATTACAAATGCACAAAAACAGCATATTTTTATTAAATGTGCTGGCTACATAAGAAAAAAGGTTTATCAAAATGTTATATATAATGCTGATTTATTAAACAAAGGAAAAATTACTTGTAGTTAGTGAGTTGAATTGACTGTTTCTGGTCACAATGCCCTTCAAGACAGTAGAACTAGTAGACCTCATCCTATTAGAAATAGTGCCTACAAGTCAACTCAATCCTACTTCTTGTTCAGCCAATCACTAAGACAAACAAGTCTGTTTACATTTACGGGCAATAATGCTGCCCAATTCTTATTTACGTCACCTGAAAGTGAGAACAGGCATTGGCATAGCACTTTTGTGGCTGGCATTGCATTACATACTAGATATGCTACACATTCATATGTCCCTTCATGCTTCAGCCACCATTCCATAGGACATGTTTCCACGCTGATGACGCTCGTTAAAAAAATAATGCATTAGATTTGTGACTAACTCCTTGGGGGAGAATTGTACGTCTCCTGCTCTGTGGTTTCACACACATTCTGCCACATATTTCATGTGATGGCAGTCTTGGATGACGTTCCAGCACATTATTCAATTGAAGAACACTTTCACTGCAGATTTGACAAAATGTAAAGAAGGTACCAATGAGAGATTGCTAAAGATAGCTACAGCACTCGACTCACGATTTAACAATCTGAGAGGGACGAGGTGTGGAACATGTTGTCAGAAGTCTTAAAAGAGCAACATTCGGATGCAGAAATTACAGAAACCAAACCACAAGGGAAATCAACCTTTTCTTGGTGGCATCTGACCCAGCTGATGAAGGTGAATGTGCGTCAGTATGAACTGCTTTGGACTGTTCTCAAGCAGAACTAGTTATCAGAATGGAAGCATGTCCTCCGGAACGGTGGTTGAAGCAGAGAGTTACTGCTTAGTATCATTTTTGGTACTTAACAAATTTAGGCCTTAACATAGATGTTCAATGTCCAATTTTAAAATAGGTTTATTTTTAAAAATAGCCTGTTAATTTAAATTTAAAAATTCATTTAAAAAAAATCTATTTTAATCCATCCTTATTCTCTGCCCTTTTTGCTTTCCGTTTCAACATTCTGATGTATTATTTTTCATTGTTTCCAGCATTAACTTTTCGCACTCCTATCTCTGAATTCTGTTAATCCATTTACACTGACATTGGCTCTCCCTAATGAATTCTCTCTCCATGTCCAATTCCAGATTATCACAATAAACTAGGCAGAGAAGTTCCCCATCCTGCTTTTGTAAGCAGGAAAATTAGAATATCATATGTTGATCCATAGTGAAATTAGGATTTTTAGATTTACTTGATATTCTTTCAGATTGTTAAAATTAAATTATAAACCTTAAATCTTTAAACTCAGTGTTCACTTCCTTAAGTAAATGCATCTCCATGCACTTATACATATACATTTCAGTAACGCAGCAGAGATGCATGGACATAGACAGTAATTATATGCAGAACAAACAGCATATACACAAATATCTGTCATAATGAAGAACTAATCTGCATATACCTTTATAGATGTGCAGAAAATGACTAACGGATAAATTAAAGAAGACCTGCAAAAGGAAGCTTAGGTCCTGCAGACAAAAATCATATACCTAACCTTTATTCAATAATAGTCCCCTCTGGGCATGATCGGGGCCAACATTAATAAATTTAATTAATTTCCACAATGACATACTGAATGTCCCCACTATTCAGTTCAACTGAATATGTAACACAAACAACAACAACAGCTTTCTTTAGTTTCTCCAAATAATCCCACTGGCTCCAGCTCTACTATGACATCCCAGAATAATTTTTTCTGTGATATCACAACAATCAAGGAATGCTGCTAAAGCTGACCCATAAGTGTTTTTTCTTGACTTCTCAAATTATTATGTAACCTGAAAGTTCATTTGCCTTCAGAGTAATAGCTGGGACATAAGGCCAAGTAAAGAGTATGAGAGAACCAATAAAATTGGAACAGACTCTCCAGGACTCCTAAACAAACTATGCCCCAGAAAGAAACAAGTTATAAAATGGCAGTGACAACCTAATTAGTGAATTCAGAAGGGACACTATCAATTTACATTTTTAAAATCTCATTTTATATACATCCTACTTGTACTACAAACAAACATTAGACTATTAAAAGGGACAGAAATTTTAGAAATCTAATTTTTTTTTTCTATTTAGAGCCTTTGTCCAAGCTGCAAAGATGCATTAAAAAAATAGAACAAAACAAAAACCCACCAATGAAAACAGACTAGTTAGTTTCATTTCCAGGATCAAGGTCTCATATTACCTAATCATTCAATATTTTGGCTGAAAAATACAAGGGGATACTTTAAAAATAAAATTAGGTTGTACAAAATCTAAAACAAATGTAAATGTTTTCCTAGAACTTAAAAAGTTTAATTCTATTGCAATTTTATTTTAAACAGCTAGTCTAGTTTTTGGGGGATACATCTGACCCAACAATTTTTTCCCCCACACTGAGTCTTTCATGTGTATGTCTTGCAATTGGATAGCTCAGATCTGCCATGACATGACAGATTGATATACTTCTCTGAGAACACGGTCCTTTCATTGTCAAACTATGGACAGCAACATACCTCCATCATAAAAAAAAAATTTTTTTTAAACACTTAAGAGGGGAAATATTTGACTTGACAGTTAAAGGAAATGAGAAGGCGATATGAACATAAGACCACCTTTCATCCATAAGAATCTCAGAACAATTTACAAATCAGAGCCTAAATATACAAGCCTTCAATATGCACAAATGACCCCCAAAATTGAGTTCAGGAGAAACAGTAAAGAGGGCTTGCAGAACCAGGCACCACTTCGCCCAGTGAAAGGCAACCTGCAACTAACATACACAATAGGAAATAATGATAAAAAACTGCTAATAGGATGTCACTTACTTTTGGACTAATGGGTCCCAAAACAGCACTGTATTACAAAATGAGTTTAATAATTTCATCCAAGGTTAGTGGTTTTTTGTCCACATAAACAAATGCCACTTAGTTTTAATGGTCATATGCAGTGTTTTTGTAGCCATGTTGGTCTCAGAATATTAGAGAGAGACATGGTGGGTGAAGTTGGCTCAATAAAAGATATTACCTCACCCACCTTCTCTCTCTATTGCGTAGTAAATTTATTCTGTTCAACGGCGGCCCAGTGGTGGAATTATTGGGGTGCTTCTGGTCAAGAATGGAGGTACATAGAGGAGAGAGTAAAACTTTGCAAGATGCCTGTTCACGTTATGTATAGCTCAAACATTATTAGCTCACGTCCAAAAGCATCAAGAAAAATCTTCACTCTTCCACTATATCAAAATGACAAAAATGAATCAACATTATTTTTATTGTCCATCAGCCAAGTCAAACTGCCATGAAAACGGTCCAAGCCAGGCCCAGCACGGCACACACACACACACACAAAAAAAAAATCTACTTGTTTACCCTTTACCACGAAGATGAACATTAAAACAAAAACTAATAAAAAAACAAACTATTTTCCCAACTACAAAAATACCCTGTCCATAGTAAGCAGAATTTTGTATAGCTGCCTTCTACATTTTCATTTAAAAACATGAGAAGCAGTGACACCTGATATAGCTTTTAACTTTCACGCCCTTTTATTTTACCGACATGATTTACAGTAAGATTCAATATATTCTTAGATGAGATCAAACTCTGAACAAACACATAGTCCAATCGTTAGTCCTTCTGCATGAATGGCAGTTTTGCAAGCACAAAGACTAATGACCAAGCTTCAACCAGAGTTCTCAGTTACTTACATTGCAACAAAATGTCTTTCCAAGTACCCGTATTTGTCTTTACTTGATGAGAAATTTGTAGATGAATACATTAAGGCAATAATGTTGTTCTTTCCTCTGTTGCTATGTGAAAGACACATACAAAACAGATGAAATAGTGAAACTAAGTGCTGTCAAACCACAAAGTAAATAAACAAAATGAAAAAATAAGAAGAAGTTGTTTTAAATTTTTCAGTTATAGTGATCTTGAGTGTTACCTGCAACCCTTGTAGGTAAAAAAAAAAAAAGCCGTTCACACAGACAAATGATCTTTAAGTTGACAGAGCCTTGTAAATTTTTACGTTAGTCTTCTGTTTACACTCAAGTACATAGAAAAATTAAAAATGGACCCAAACTGAAATACCATAAGCAAATTTTCACCCCTCATTTCTGATAAAGTGTTGAAATCACTCAAACATCATTCTACTGGTTTGTTAACAACAAAACTCCCCCAATCCCTCCAGAAAGCATCCCTGTCATATATTTGTTAAATATATTGTTTGGATAGTTTATCACTGTACATAAGCATTTTAACACAGTAACCCACTCAGTACTTCTAACAAGGGGTTCAGATTCAATTTGTTTTGTGGCTGGGTAACTAGAATCTAACAACTAAATGTCCTTGAATATTTGATTTTTTTTTTTTTTAAATTGGGATGCTCAAAATTTTTTAAACACACTAATTACAAAAAATTTAATTTGTACTACAGCATCCTCTACATTGGTTCAAATTTTTTTAAAAAAGTGTTCTGCTCCTTTGATATTTAAAAAGGTCTTTTCAGCAAGAGAAAAGTGTCTAAATAAGAAAGTGACTATATATAAGAGAAAAATATTTCCTTTTCACTGACTTTTCAATTTTAGCAATCTGAGGCATTAGTTAACAGAAGATACAGCATTATCTAAGATGTGATTTTCAAGTCTATGTCATCTCATTAAGGTTAGACTTATTAGAAACACTAGCATCTGATATTCCTTGATATAGAAATAAATAGTAGTGTTCTACTGATAACATAAAAATAATCTGAATTGGTTATTGCTATGGGAATTGGCAAAATGGTTAATATTTTGCCTTGAAAGCAATGCAACAAAATGCACTGGTAAATTTGGTTTTTTGGTATTTTATTTCTGATTCACTGTTCCTAAATATGAAGTTACTCTAATTATCTTCTTAACACTCCTTTCCTTAATAAATTTTGAAATTTAATAAAGAAAGTGATTTCTGGATTAATGTCTCTCTTTGAATGCAATCTTTATTTTAAAAACAAAAAAAGAAAACCAGCAACAAAAAGTACAGGTTTCTCCAGACTCCCTAGCAATAAGCAGTCTCTCCCCCATTGCACTCTAACATAAACCTCTTAGTCTCTCTCTGTCTATACAGATCTAATCTGCAAGTCTGTTCAGTACAGACAGTGTACTGCACTGTGAATGGACAGCCAGGTATTTTATGAATGGAGTAGATCACGTGCTCCCAGCACCTCCCCGAGCTGATATTTCCCACATAATTCTGTCAACAAGCAATTTTTTAAAAAAAATACAAGTAGACCTCGAAATCCTAACGTTCAAACGTCCTACAACAACCAGTCCGTTAACGTGCAGGAAAAGGCCTCTACAATTTGAAAGGCAGGTTTTGTTGAATGTCAACGGTGATGGTTTAATGTTTTTTTTTTTTTATGAATGGAGATTGTGGTATGCAAATTAGAACGATTCACAAAAAAGAAAACATGGCGACAGCTTCTGCCTCGTTACACTGATACTGAAGCAATTCACCTTCTAAACCACCTCAGTGTAATGCTTCGTGCTTTACAGACTGGAGCTCAGGATTTCTCAAAACTCTTGTTATCCAACTTTGAAAATGTAGTCAATGTTTTAAAAAGAAAAATGCTTTTCCTTAACGAGGTATATCTTAAGGAATGAAGGTTTTATTTAAAGGAATGCATGCAAATAACAATTGGACTCCCACTGCCAATGACATTTGTCACATAAATTAACTCGCTATTAAAAATAATTTTTTTTAAAAAGCACACGACGGTTATTTTCCATCACCAAGAGTTGTCTCTGCACTATGACGAGCCACATCACTCGTAAAACAAATTACTAGCAAATGACTAAATTGTAAATCATTATTCTGGAAAGGATTACACAGCCTGTAGCAGTCAGAGCCAACAGTAACCCTTATGCACTTTATACCCTTAAGGGTTTCTGATAAAGACTGAGATCAACCCACCGCAAAATACTTTGCACTTCTGTTTTTGAACGCCATAACACACATTTACTAGTAGAATATTATTTCTTCCACTCCATCCAAAATGTAAGTATCACAGACTAATAGGATAAATGGGTAGGACAAATATCTAAAAACCACATGAGGCCGACTGATTATCCAAGCTAGGTACATTAAAAATGTAAGAGACTTGCTTTCCCCTTAAAAAAGAAGTCACAGCAGCTCATTTAAAAACAAACCAAAAAAAAAAAAAAGCGTTAGGGAAAGGTTTAAACTTTATTTACATTGAGTCATCCAATTAAAATTCAGGAGCAGTCTCCTGCAGGATGAAGCTCCCACACCCTAGTTTCCATGTGCAACATCTAGGAGATAAGATTTGATCCCAGGCGGCATGTGGAGGAGCGGGGTGCACTGTCAGTATGTTTGGACATTAAACCCCCACCGTTCCCCACCTTCAACACGCTACCTGGCCACTTTTTTTGTCATGCTGTAATTGCACAGCACTTTCATAGAGACTGGCTCCCAATCTTTATGAAAGAAGCTCCTCAACCACAAGAAGAGTACGGGTACGGACTTATGCGCAATATACACACGGGCACAGACCATCCAAAAAGCTAGAGCAATGCAGCGTTGAAATGCCAAAATGTAAAGGCAGGGGAGCCAGGAAACGGAGGACTCCGACGAAGATTAATAATATTTGCTTACTCGTTGTTAGAAGTCGCCGTCTCTTCGCTCATTTTTTCCTCACCGCGATCCGACAGCGAGATGGAGCAGCAGCAGCACCGACGCAGCCAGGGCGCAGCAAGAACTCACCAGAAACCTCACCATTGTTAACCCCCGGATCTGCCTCCCCAAGGGGAAGCACAAGCAACGCGGCAGGGGCAAGGGCAAGTCTTTTATCCGAGAGCCGCAGGGGACTTGGCTGTCCGGCGCTGGAGCGCAGCCCCCTGCCTCAGCGATGGTGGCAGCCGCAGCCCCTCCGGTCTTCAACGGGAGCAGGCTGGCGCCGGGGGAAGAGGAAGGCTCCCAGCAGCAGTGAACTCCGCGCCGCCGTCCTCCTGCTGCAGCTCATCTCCCGCTGCAGCTCCCTTCCGTGCCCTCCGCCTCCTCGCCGAGCGGGCTCTCCCCTCGCAGCGCGCCCCGGGGCAGCGGGGAGGGGAGCAGCCGCGGCAGAAATTCCTCCGACCAGCAGCGGCTGCGATCCTGGGGAGGGGGGCGGGGGAGAGGAAGTGTGGGGGCAAGTCACCCACCCCTCCCTCCGCGAGCAACAGCCCCGAGCGAGGAACAAGCCGGGCGTCCCCGGGGGGTGGGGGTGGAGCGGGGAGGCGCTGCGAGGCAGCTGGGGGGGATGGGGCGGCGGGATGCGTCACGGCTGTTTGTGTGAGGAGAGGGGCAATGGGGGGAAGGAGCCAGCGGGCGTCCCGCGGAGGGGCGGAAAGGAGAAGCCCCCAGCCGGAGCCGGCGATAAGTTCAGCAGCCGCGTTCCGGCCCCAGCAGCAGCAGCAACTCCATTAGCCGCAGCCCCGCGCTCTCCTCCCACCGCCTCCTCGCAGGAAAACTGGGCGGAAGCGTTGACTTCAGGCTCCTTCCGCCGCCACAGCTTAAATCCCAGTAACCACGGGAGGGGGCCGGCGGCAGAGAAAATAATCCCCTCGGGGCCCCCCCGCCAGCCGCTAGAGAGGCCTGCAGCGCCTCCCCTCGCAGTGTCTCCAGGGCAAGCTAGTTTCCTGAAAGTAGTTCCTGCCCTTCCACTCACTTCCCAAGGAGTTGTCAGTGTCACACACACACACTCGCAGAAGCGCGGAGGGATCTATAAAGCACTGCAAGCGACCCCCCCTCCCCCCGTGCAAGATCCTGTGGCTGTATGTATGTGTGCGAGGTAGAACTGAAGAGAGTTAGCAAGAGAGCTGGAGCTGCTGCCTGACTGCCTGCCAGGTCTGCGAGGGTGAGGGCCCAGAGGCTGCAGGGCTGTAACGCAACCCTTGCACAGTGCAGGCAACTCGCTTCCAGTCCTGCAAAGTTGGATCGGCCGGTGCTGTTCCCTTCCTGTACGGGCTGGAGTCGTTGGCCGGCAGGGAGGCTGCCCTGGTGCAGCACAAAGCGTGTACATGGCACACACTCGTCTGTTACTCTGCACATAAAGTGGGCTCTGCTGCCACACTGCAAGGGGGCGGACCGGGTTAATGCACGCAGCGCTAGTGCTGAGGTTGCATTGCTGCACCACAAAACATTGCACGGTATTCATCTAGTTCTGCTGGGCTAAACTGTATTTGCTTGTATTCACGAAGGAGGGAATGGTTAATCTACAAGGAGCCTGCTCCCATGGAAAGCAGTGGGATTTTTGCCATTGAGTTCAGTGGGAACAGGATGCTGCTCCGGTTACATGCCAATAGCTGCTGCAGAACATGCTCATTGAATGCATTAATCTTCTTGCCAATGCAAGGAATCAATATACTTTCTGTAAACCTGAGCCAATGCTTTTCTGTCCATTCAATCATTTTTTTAATGCATGGATTTGTTTCTGACAGGCTTGGAGGGGGTTTGCTAATAAGCACGAGGTGTAAGATTGCAGACATGGAGGAATGCGGGAAGGGATAGTGTTTGCCGTCAGAGGTTGTTGAAGCGTGGCCTGACACACTTCAAACAAATGCCTCTCCTTCTACAGTACACGCAGGAGGCCTGTGACTGCAATTTATCCTTACTATCAGAGTTCGCATAGACACATGCAAAGTGTGTTTAGTGAATCGAACGTTTCCTCGTTAAACGCTCTTAGAGACTTGGCAGGCTTCTTTACCAATGTGGATGTAACTCTGGGATATCAGCAACAACAGCACCAATGTCTCTTTGTTTTGTCCTGGGGAGAGGAGGAGGCGACTAGCAGAGGACAGAACTGAATCTTTAGTAGATTATGCTTTCAGTGTGTCCTCCTTTACGTAAATTCTTTATTGATGCTACTTTTAGGAACAACAATAGAATGGAAAATCTAGAAACATGGTTAAATTGTTAAGGATGTGCTATGCTTGGCTTTAATCCATCCAGTTTAAATCCTTGTGGATGCATTATCCATAAAATGCATATTACTCACTGTACCCTTTCAGTTTTGAAGAGAGCCCTCTTTATAATTAGTTTCTTAATTGTGTAAATCTGGAAGCAGTTTACCTGTGTAGTTTATTACATGATGACAGAAGAGAAACAGTATTAAAAAGTATATACAGTGATGGTGTAGCTGTGTTGGTTCCAGGATATTAGAGAGAGAAGGTGGACAAGGTAATACCTTGTATTGGACCAACTTATTTTGGTGAGAGAGAGAGAGAGAAGCTTTTCCACTTATACAGAGCTGGGAAGAAGAGCTCTGTGTGAGCTTGAAAGCTTATCTCTCTGACCAACAGAAGTTGGTTCAGTAAAAGATATTACCTCAGCCACCTTGCCTCTCATGAAAAATATATGAAACACAGACTTGGCCTCCTCTCTAAAACAAACACACAATAAAATGGAAGTACTTGTAACTGTTCCAGGATAGGTATGCAGGAGGAGGTGGGTTTAAAAAACCCAGCCGTAACCCTTTTCAGGACCTTATATAGTAAACGTATTACCGTAGAAGAGCTTCTGTGCCTGATTTAACTGAAAATTAGAGATACAATGAAACTTGCACTAAAGTTATTATTCCACATTTCCAATATAATTTTGTTTCACTTCTGTTGGTCAAACAGTTTCTTACTGGCCATCTTGGGTAGTTGCTTAGGACAGGTTTCCCTTTCTCAGTAGATGTGGTGTCTTTTGTGTTCAAGTTTCAGCAATTGTTCCCAGAAATGTTTTTGTGAGGAACTGTCCCTTGCTCAATGAGTGAAGCAGTCCAAGAAGATGCTACAATGAGAGGTATATTATATTTATTTGTATTACTATAGCCCCTAAAAGCTCTAGTCATGGACCAGGACTCCATTGTGCTACGAACTGTACAAACATACAGCAACAACGATGATCTCTGCCCCAAAGAGCTTACACTTTTTTTAGTTTGTTTGTTCCTTCAGTCAAGGAACTTCAACAGAACCATTTTTAACTAACACAGGACGATGTATTGATGCACAAAGGTCCTTCTTTTATACATATATTAAGTTCCTTATAATATTCTTACTGATAGCAATTTGGTGTGTGTAAAAAACGTTCTAACTTAAATATAATGGAACAATTACAGTAAACTGCCATCACCCTTTCTCTAATAATGGCCTTTAACACATATCTCAAACATGCTGTAATAATATTTTCTTCTTTCTCTTAGAAGGATGGTAGGAGGAATAATTAGTAATTGTTTTATAAAAGCATAAGGCATTTACAAATGTAACAATTTTTAAAATGTTCTGCCAAAGACTAGATCAATCATGTGTGGCACAATTCCATTTAAATAAAAATGTATCCATTTTTGTACAAGACGTTTACAGTATAATTAAGGCTTCTTTGGGGGGAATTTATAAATTTCACTGGGGGTTATTTTTAGCAATTTTTAAATTTTATGTAGATGTCCAGAAATCAGGAGTTTTCAGGGCTTTCTCTTTGTATATACTGTAATGAATAATCTCTTTATAATGTTCTACTTTTATGTAGTGCTGTTTCGAACATTAAGGCGAAGTAGGGAACCTTTAGTGCACACCAGCAGAGCCTACACGGGCCAATTAATGTGCAACATGATAGCGTGCTTTAGAAATCACATTCCCATAGTCTGCATTACTGCTCTGTGCAGACAAACCCTTACATACTAGTAACCATTTCCAGTGTTTACTGGATAAACATTCAATTTCTTTTCTATTGGGGTTGTTATATCGGTGTTTATCAGTTAAAACTGAAAACCAGAAGTCCTAAATATAATCTAGCAGAATAAAATTATTTGTATCACAGCATCTGTGCAAAAGAAGGAAAATATTTTTACTCTGAGCCATAGACACAGGATTTATTCTAGTTATCTAAGTGAGAGTGTTTTTCAGTTTACTTTCTGTTCTGAGACTGGCAGATAATGTGATTTCCTGTGAATTTAATCCTTGTTTTATACCGGTTTCAAAGTTTAAATGGCTAAGAGCCTTTAAGTTAATAGTTTACAAAGATAAGTTGATTAATATGTTCCAGAACAAGAAATGCTCAGGAATCAGTTCACTTTGTCAGATGATGATATAGCTCTGTTTAGATCCAAATGCAGCAGAGACAGAGGCTCATGAAGTAGAAGAGAATATTTGGAGAGGTTTTTTTTTAATTGGGTTTTTAAATATGTTGTTTCACTGTGGTAGTTTACGAGATGAAACATTTTGCAGAATATCATGAAGACACAAAGGATTTCAAATAACTGCAACATACTAATCTTCATTTCCCAGAATAGTGGTGTGGAACCTGTAGCCTTTTAAACAGGGGCATTCAAGGGTGTGTCTTAAGAAGAAAATGTGAGCTGCACCTTGCATCTTTTTATCTAAGTGTTATAATGTCAGTACATGGAAGAAGTAGGGGATTCCCGGTCCTCCAATGCCTCCCACCACTTCTTCAACCAGCTATGCCAGCTCTGCTCCTGGGAATATTCCTATGCTGGAGATTCTGTAGCAGGAGATGTGTGAGTGATTTCTGCTCCCTTAGGCAGTGTCTGGGAGAGGCAAAGAGAGCAGAACAAGGCAGGGAATCTGCCTCTCTGTGTTGATTGTGGCACCTTTATTTTTAAAAAGTAATATTTTAGGCCCATGGGGTAAAAAGGTTGGACATCACCATCCTAAAATATTTGCAAGGCCTAAATGATCCGGAAAAAGAGGTAAACAGTGAGGTGGCAAAATTTGCAGATGATATAAAATTACTCAAGATAGATAAATCCAAAGCAGACTGCAAAGGATTACAAAGGGATGTCACAAAACTGGATGACTGGGCAACAAAATGGCAGAGGAAATTCAATGCTGATAAATGCAAAGTAATGCACACTGGAAAACGTAATGCCAACTATACATACAAAAAGATTAGCTGTTACCACTCAAAAAAGAGATCTTGGAGTCATTGTGGATAGTTCTCTGAAAATATCAGCTCAATGGGCAGCAGCAGTCAAAAAAAAAAAAAAGCTAACATAATGTTAGGAACCATTAGGAAAGAGATAATAAGACAAAATATAATAATGCCACTATATAAATCCCTGGTATGCCCACACCTTGAATACTCCTTCTGAAGGTCGAAACAGCAGACTGGACTTCTACATAGAGTGCTTCCGCCGACGTGCATGGGCTGAAATTGTGGAAAAGCAGCATCACTTGCCCCATAACCTCAGCTGTGCAGAACACAGTGCCATCCACAGCCTCAGAAACAACTCTGACATCATAATCAAAAAGGCTGACAAAGGAGGTGCTGTCGTCATCATGAATAGGTCGGAATATGAACAAGAGGCTGCTAGGCAGCTCTCCAACACCACTTTCTACAAGCCATTACCCTCTCATCCCACTGAGGGTTACCAAAAGAAACTACAGCATTTGCTCAAGAAACTCCCTGAAAAAGCACAAGAACAAATCCGCACAGACACTCCCCTGGAACACCGACCTGGGGCATTCTATCTGCTACCCAAGATCCATAAACCTGGAAATCCTGGGTGCCACATCATCTCAGGCATTGGCTCCCTGACAGCAGCATTGTCTGGCTATGTAGACTCCCTCCTCAGGCCCTACGCTACCAGCACTCCCAGCTATCTTCGAGACACCACTGACTTCCTGAGGAAACTACAATCCATCGGTGATCTTCCTTATAACACCATCCTGGCCACTATGGATGTAGAAGCCCTCTACACCAACATTCCACACAAGGACGGACTACAAGCCGTCAGGAACAGTATCCCCGATAATGTCAGGGCAAACCTGGTGGCTGAACTTTGTGCCTTTGTCCTCACCCATAACTATTTCACATTTGGGGACAATGTATACCCTCAAGTCAGCGGCACTGCTATGGGTACCCGCATGGCCCCACAGTATACCAACATTTTTATGGTTGACTTAGAACAACGCTTCCTCAGCTCTTGTCTCCTAGTGCCCCTACTCTACTTGCGCTATATTGATGACATCTTCATCATCTGGACCCATGGAAAAGAAGCCCTGGAGGAATTCCACCATGATTTCAACAATTTCCATCCCACCATCAACCTCAGCCTGGACCAGTCCACACAAGAGATCCACTTCCTGGACACTACAGTGCTAATAAGCGATGGTCACATAAATACCACCCTATACCGGAAACCTACTGACCGCTATTCCTACCTACATGCCTCCAGCTTTCACCCAGACCGCACCACACGATCCATCGTCTACAGCCAAGCTCTACGATACAACCGCATTTGCTCCAACCCCTCAAACAGAGACAAACACCTACAAGATCTCTATCAAGCATTCTTACAACTACAGTACCCACCTGCTGAAGTGAAGAAACAGATTGACAGAGCCAGAAGAGTTCCCAGAAGTCACCTACTACAGGACAGGCCCAACAAAGAAAATAACAGAATGCCACTAGCCGTCACCTTCAGCCCCCAACTAAAACCTCTCCAACGCATTATCAAGGATCTACAACCTATCCTGAAGGACGACCCATCACTCTCACAAATCTTGGAAGACAGGCCAGTCCTTGCCTACAGACAGCCCCCCAACCTGAAGCAAATACTCACCAGCAACCACACACCACACAACAGAACCACTAACCCAGGAACCTATCCTTGCAACCAAGCCCCTTGCCAACTGTGCCCACATATCTATTCAGCGGACACCATCATAGGGCCTAATCACATCATCCACACTATCAGAGGCTTGTTCACCTGCACATCTACCAATGTGATATATGCCATCATGTGCCAGCAATGCCCCTCTGCCATGTACATTGGGCAAACTGGACAGTCTCTACGTAAAAGAATAAATGGACACAAATAAGATGTCAAGAATTATAACATTCAAAAACCAGTTGGAGAACACTTCAATCTCTCTGGTCACTCGATTTCTGATCTCAAAGTGAGTATCCTTCAACAAAAAAACTTCCAAAACAGACTCCAACGAGAGACTGCTGAATTGGAATTAATTTGCAAATTGGATACAATTAACTTAGGCTTGAATAGAGACTGGGAGTGGTTGAGTCATTATACTAAGTGAAACTATTTCCCCCCACCCCCACCCCCCCCACTGTTCCTCAGACGTTCTTGTTAACTCCTGGAAATGTGCTAGAAATGGCCCACCCTGATTATCACTTCAAAAGGTTTTCTCTCCCCCCACCCCACTCTCCTGCTGGTAATAGCTCGTCTTAAGTGATCACTCTCCTTACAATGTATATTTTTTCATGGTCTGTGTGTATATATAAAATCTCCTCACTGTACTTTCCACTTTATGCATCCGATGAAGTAAGCTGTAGCTCACGAAAGCTTATGCTCAGATAAATTGGTTAGTCTCTAAGGTGCCACAAGTACTCCTTTTCTTTTCACCTTGAATACTGTGTGCAGTTCTAGTTGCCTTATCTCAAGAAAGATATATTAGAAAGGGGAAAGGTACAAAGAAGGGCAACAAAAATGATTAAGGGTATGGAACAGCTTCCATATGAGGAGAGATTAAAAAGATTCATACGATTCAGCTTAAAAAAGAGACGACTAAGGGTGGATAAGAGAGTTCTATAAAATCATGAATGGTGTGGAGAAAGTGAATAAAGAAGTGTTCTTTACTTCTTCACATAACACAAGAACCAGGAGTCACCCAATGAAATTAATAGGCAGCAGGTTTAAAACAAACAAAAGGAAGTACTTCTTCACATAGCACACAGTCAACTTGTGGAACTCATTGCCAGGATGTTGTGAAGGCCAAAACTAAAACTGGTTTCAAAAAAGAATTAGATAAGTTCATGGAGGACTGGTCCATCGGTAGCCAGAATGGTCAGGGAAGCAACCCCATGCTCTGGGTGTCCCTAGCCTCTTTTCTGCCAGATTCTGGGAGTGGATGACAGGGGATGGATCACTCGATGACTGCCTCTTCTGGTCATTCTCTCTGAAGCACCTGGCATTGGCCACTGTTGGAAGACAGGATAGTGGACTAGATAGACCATTGGTCAGACCCAGTATGGCCATTCTTATGTTCTGTTTGGAGCAGAAACTAGTGATGCTGAGTCAGGTATTCTCTTAGTATAATTTATTTATTTACAAAATGTACACAAGTCCTGTTTCCTTGAACAGTGGTGCTAACAGCCTGCACACAAGCAAACCCCTTTTGCAGATACTTCAGATAAGGCACCACTGCTCTGTCACAAGTGGCTGCCTTGAGCCTCTGCCACTCTCCAGGATTCACACAAACAGATCCAACTGCTTAAATACACTCTGCAATTTACATCTGGGAAACCCTTAGTCCAAAGCTCCCCTCCATCTCTAGGGTCTGGAAACGATGAATCCTAACTTGCAAGCCATTAGAGTCTTGTACCATAACAATATATATGTCTAAGATATACCCCCACTTTATTACTGATATAAGGATGGATCCTCAACTGTGGCCAAGATACATTTGGTGCAGCTGGGAGATATGGGGCAGGCTAAGGGTGGCTTCGTGGCTGGGTTCATGCTGGCCACAACTGCTGAAATGTATGCCTGGCTGCCAATGGCTCAAGGTGCCAATTTGGCATCCAAGGACCATCACAACGCAAGGGTGCTCTGGCCTCAGTTCTTTTCATGGGAATCCGTCCTATAACAGGGATTAGGAATGGGGGTGGCATGAAGCCATTGATAAGATAAAATAAAGAAAATATATTTAATTAGTAAGTCATAAAACATACAAGAATTAATATAATCATGCAAAGTATCATCAAGTTTTCTGCAATTTGTTCCTTTTACATTCACAATTTTAATGTAAACTGACCTATCTAAAACTGGCCTACCCTAACCTGAACCCATCTTTGGCATTCTCAACTGCTCAAATATTTGAACTGAAAGTATTCAATTAACAATAAATTATTGTGGTGTGGCAGCAGTCTGGTACATCTTGCAAAGGTTACTTACTTGGCAAGAGGGGAAAAATTTAAACCAGGAATAAATTTGACTCAATATACATATTTAGCACCCCTTAAAATGGCTTACACTTTTGCTTGTGAATACCTCTAAAGAAATAGAAATTCCTATCTTCAGCTATTTATTCCTACTGGTTGGTACACTTCTTACATTTATGATTGGGGAATTAGATAAAGAGTGGGAATTAGCTGGGTTTGGGTGCATAACTCCTTATCAGCATGGGATTCACGTTAAAAATGCCATCCCAAGTATTCAGTCCAGGACTGTTTAATTGTGGGGATTAAATCAACAACTCTGAGTTTAGGTTTTAACTCTAAAATAATAATTTGGATGTGTTCCCCCACAAATCACAATAAATTATGATCACATCCAGCTATTAGTGGTAGATTAATTAACCTAAAACTAAAGTATCATGGATGTTAAAATTTTCCTGAGTTATAGCATTTTGAGGAAAATTGTCCAAAGTAATTATCTTTTTTGGGGGAAGGGGAGGTACTGTTGCCCATTTTCTACAGTCGCAATCCTAGTGCTAGTTAAACACTGGGTGGTCATTACACATATCCTACTAATAAGGATTTAGCTGAATAGAGCTGATTAAATCTATATTAGTACTTCAGCAAAGTCAGATCTTGTTAACTTCTAAACAAGATTCCAGATACATACAGAAGATACAGAAAGCTACCTTCCTCATCAGAGACTTTGTATATTGAAAATAGACTTTTTCTATCAAATTACAAGAACAGATTACAACCAAATCTCTGAAAACTCTTGCATGATCTAGGTGGATGTGACTCAACTTCTGAAATTCAGATTGTTTATTCCAGTGATTTGATGTGTATTTAAAATAATTTATACCACAAAGAAAAACAAATACTAGTACTAGCTTCTGTGTGTAGGCAATATGGAAGACCAAGGTGGGGGGTGGGTTGCCAGGTTTTAGTTTTTTTGGTCCCTGCAGTAGTGGTCAAAGGGAGACTAGACAGGAAGACATTCTGTGATAAGTCATAAACCTGAGTAGAGATGTTTAATCTCAATTCTGTTTGTATTGCTGGTAATTATTCCTCTAGAGGATATGGTAAACAAGGAAGTTTGGAGAGAATTTAATGTCAATTTGTGGATAAAGTTACATGGGTTTGGAATGAACTGTCTGTTTCTGAGCAGGCACCGGACAAACACTAATTCCCATCTTGAGCACTGGTCTATAGTCCTGAAGTACTGGAGTTGTTGGATATATTAGTTCTACAGTCTGTCCTGTTTGGAAAAGGCCAGTGAGGAAGAAATGGGTTCACTGGTAAAGTCTTGAAACACTTCGAGGGTCGTATGTTGCCAGTTTCACTTAAGAAAGTTATGTACAATCTCGTCTCAAGACAAAAGCATTTCTGGATTCTGACAGTCTAACAAACTATTGCATTGTAATATTGCATTTTTGGTTAATATCACTGAAAAGTCTGTGATGAGCCAACTCTCACAGTAACTTGCTGCCTCAGAGTTGCTTGACCCTTGTCAGTTGGGATTCTGAGCATGGTACTGCATGGACATTGAACTGGTTTGCTTAGTAGACATTGAATAATGAGCACATCCAGGACTGGATTTAGGGGCAGGCAGCCGCCTGGGATGACCGGCGTGGGTTGCTGATTTTGTTGTTAGCAACAAAAGGGAAAATAGAATGTTTGAAGTAATTCCGTATGTGGATTCATTCTTCACTAATCTCCTGGAATGTTCTGGACCTTTGTAGAATCTTGTGGAACCTTCCAGACTTTCTGTAAATACAGATTTACAGATCCTAGCATGCAAGTTTATCATTTTATATGACAAGGATAAATCATGCAAATCATGTATCAAAGTCATTAAATGGGCTACAAATGCAATTTAAAAAAAGATATTCAAAAGTTTAACAAATTGGGTGGGGGGGGGGGGGAGGCGCCGAAGACGCTCCTCTCCTGGGGCACCATTTGGTCTAGGGCGGCCCTGAGCACATGTACATGTTGGTATTAATAGATCAATCAACTGCCTTTACTGTTGATCATGTGGCATAATTGACTTGCCTATGAACCACAGTGGGAGCATCTGGAGGTTTGCCCTGAAGTAGCTCCATTCCTTTCTTGCTGAGAGCATTCAGAGAAAGCTTTTGAGCTACTGTTCTTTCTCTTTGAGGTGCTCTTGTGTGGGTTCCACACTATTCAGTCTTGTCTCTCTTTTTTTCAGTGTGTAGATGAGGCTGACGGGAGAGTTAATGAGGAGACTTGTCTTCAGAATGCTGCTGAAACTCAACACTATCTGCTATTTCCTCCAGCTAAACCACTGCAGCTGAGCATTTTATTCAGAGTCTGGGGCAGGGATGAGAGCTAGCTGAAAGATTCAGTTGGGATAAACCACAAGTGATGCTGTTTGTCTGGAAGAAGCAACCAGAAGATATGGTGAAGAGTATATTTGTCCCTTTGATTGAGGACGTGTATCTGCCATTTGCAGTCAAGTAGTAGTCTAGTAGTTCCCTGGCTACTTTTAGATGATAAGGTAGCAGCAATGACCAAGATGGTTTTTGTTCATCTATGTTGTGACCATTTCATTCAGATGTAGGCACCACCACCTCAATCCAGGCCTTTGTCATTTTGAGATAAAATTAGTAGATTATAAAACCATAAAGCATGACTGTGATTATCCCGTCTGACCTCCTGCCTAACACAGGACTTTCCTGAATTAATTCCTGTTTGAAATTCTTTTAGAAAAACATTCAGTCTTGATTTAAAAATTGCCAGTCATGGAGAATCGCTTCATAAGTTGTTCCAATGATTAATTACCCTTACTGTTTAAAAATTATGCCTTATTTCTAGTCTGAATTTGTCTAGCTTCAATTTTCAGCCATTGGATCTTGTTTTACCTTTGTCTGATTGATTGAAGAGCCTATTATCAATTTTTTTTATTCCACATGTAGATACTTATACACTGTGATCAAGTCACCCTTAATCTTCCTGGGTAAGCATCTGATTCTCTCGCCAACTCTCCTCTTGCTGGCTGGGAGTAGCATAGTGACTCTCCTCCTGCTTTGGTTCCCCCTACCAACAGCTGCTCTGTTCTTGTGGTGGTCTATCTCTTCCTGTGACTTGGTCCTTTGGTGGGCCAGGTCATTTTTACTCTTGCCTCTTCCAGAGAAACCTGAGTCTAACAATGCCACTGGTCTAGCAGTTTCATACCACAGATTCAGCTTAATTTCAGGCTTTTGGGTTGATGATTCAGGCCCATGGTTCCAGGGTCTTCATACCCCCACTGTCTATGGGCCCAGAGAGGAACCCAGGCTTACTCTCTAACCTGGGATCCAGCCCGGGGATACTGTATGAAGCAGATAAGGTCTGTTCATTCAGATGCTCTGCTCTATCTTTGGTCTGCTTCCTTCCATGGCCTGCAGCTAGGCTTTTCTTTCAATCACTTGCCCGACTGATGCTTCTGCAGCATCCAAAATCAAGGGGATCCAACCTAGCTGAGGAACTAAAAGAAACAAAAAGGTTCTGGCATCCGACCTGCCTGCCCCAAAGGGGATCTGACACTTGGGAATCTCTAGTTAGGTTCTAGCCCCAGCTGATCCTTCCAGGCAGCTTCAAGGCAGTCTCCAATTAGGATTTGGCCCCAGCCAGGCCTTCCTTCAGAGGACTAGCTCAAAAGGTCTACTCTCCCAGTTAACCATCACTAATCTGGGCTTTTCCTCTTTTATCTCCTCTCTCCAGGCTTGACACCAACTGCAAGTGTAGCAGGGTGAGGCTGATTGTGCCACAGATTCTTCTTAACCTCTTAAGGCCCAGTGTGGGGTTGGTACACCCTATCACACTTCTCTTTGATAAACTGAACATATTGAGTTCCATGAGTTTATCACTATAAGGTATGTTTTCTAATCCTTTAATTATTTATATGACACTTCCCTGAACCCTCTCCAATTTATCAAAATCCTTCCTGAATTGCAGACACCAGAAATGGACAGAGTATTCCAGTAGCAGTGTCACCAGTGCCAAACACAAAGGTATACCCTGCACTCCTACTTGATATTCTCCTATTTATATATCCAATAATCACATTACCCCTTTTAGCCAGAGCATCACAGTGGGAGCTCATGTTCAACTGATTATCCACCACAATTCCCTAGTCTGAATCAGAGTCACAACTTCCCAAGATAGAGTCCTCCATCCTGTAAGTATGGCCTGCGTGCTTTGTTCCTGTATGTATGCCTTTACATTTGACAGTTTTGAAATCCATATTGTTTGCTTAAGCCCAGTTTACAAAGTGATCCAGATCACTTGATATCAGTGACCTGTCCCTATCATTATTTACCAAACCCCCAATCTTTGTGTCATCTGCAACCTTCACCAGCAGTGATTTTATGTTTTACCCCAAGTTATTGATAAAAATGCTAAATGGCAAAGGTCCAAGAATAGATCCATTCAGGACCCCACACCAACTTGATGATGATTCCCTCTTTACAATTACATTTAGAGATCTATCAATTAGCCAGTTTTTAATCTGTTTAATTATGCCATGTTTATTTTGCATCATTTTATTTTTTAAATCAAAATATCATGCAATACCAAATCAAATGCCTTGCAGAAGTCTATTACATCAACACTGTTATCTTTATCAATCCTGTAATCTCATAAAAAACTATATGAAGATAATTTTACAGGATCTATTTTCCATAAACCCAAGGGATTAATTGTATTATCTTCTTTTAATTCTTTATTAATTGATTCTTCTGACAGCTGTTCCAGTATTTTTCCTGGGATCAGTGTTAAGTTGACAGGCCTATAATTATTCAGGTAATCTCAATTACCCTTTTTAAACATTGACACATCATTAGCTTTCTTCCAGTCTTCTGGAATTTCCTGAGTGTACCAATAGTTATTGAAAATCAGCATTAATGGTTCAGCAAATTCCTCACACAGCTCTTTAAAAACTACTGGATACAAGTTATTCAGACTTGCTGATTTAAAAAAATGTCTGATTTATTAGGTGCTATTTAACATCCTCCTGAGTTACTGTTGGAATGGAAAGTGTTTCATCATCATCATATGATATGACTACATCATCTGAAATACAGAACATAAATATTATTGATCACTTCTTTTTCTGTATTATTATTGACAATTCTGCTATTTCCAAAAGTCTCGGGATCCACCTATATGAGATACTGCCTCTCTCCCTGGATGATACTGCTGCAACTAAAATCAGCACAGTGCTCAAGCTGGAGCCCCTCAATTTAAAAAGGGTCTGCCAATTGGATATTTTCCATGCTGAACGCTTGTCTTTAAACTTATTTCCCCATTGTTTCAAAATAGGCCAAATCTTTTGATTCATAGATTCCAAGGTCAGAAAGGACCATAGAGAACATCTAGTCTGACCTCCTTTTCACAAAGGCCATAGAACTTCCCCAGAAATATTCCATTTAGAAAAAAAATCCAATCAGGATTTAAAAATTACCATCAATAGAGAATCCACCACCACCCTTAGTAAATTGTTCCAATGATTAATTTCCCTGATTGTAAAAAATGTATGCCTTACTTCCAGGCAGAAATTGTCTTTGATCTTTCAGATTAGCCCTTCCTTTCTCCCAGGCTTTGCGGAATGGAGAATATAGTGAAGGATAGAATTTGCTGGGAAATAGGAGTGTTTCTTTTAGTTCCTCCCCTCACCTCTCGCCATGGGGGGGGAATCAAGCTATACAGGTGAATTTATTATTAAGGATGTTACTTCAATATTTCTCAGACATTCTCTCCCAAAGCCTAGGATAGGTGCTTTTTATTATTTTGTTTCAATCAGAACAAATTAGGCTGTAATATATATATAAATAAATAAATAAATAAATAGCAAACAGAGGAAAAGTTTCCAATGATATACAGTCAAAACTTCAACCCTGTCCTTTGAAGCATAATGCAAAAGCAAGTGGGTAGTAGGAGGAAAACACAAATAATCCAAGCACAGTAAAAGCCATTGAAATCCGATAAAGTAACTTTTAAAAATTAAGAGGCCTGTGCTCAATGTAGACTACACAGGGATCTGTCTCTGTCTCTCTTATTCGAGGCTGAATATAATCTACCCCATGTCTCTTCTTGGTTTTATTTATCCTTTATCAGTCCTGGAGAAGCAAAATCTTCAAAAGGAACAGCAATAATGTCCTAAATATATTCAAAAATTACAGCGTTGCCTGCAGGCCAGCAACATGGAACAGATAAAACAATTCACCACAGTCTGCTCCAATATACATAAAAAAGGAACTACAGACATATTTTTGTTTCATCTGCAAAAGCCTGTGTTGTTTAGGGGAAGTTGTGGTCTAGTGCACGGAACACAAGACTAAAAGTCAGCAGTTCTGACTTCTATTCCCAACTTTGCTACTCTAGTGTTGTTTGATCTTTGACCAGTTATTTAAAATCTGTGCCTCAGTTCCCTCATCTATAAAATGGGGATGATAATGCTTACCACCCTTTACAAGGTGCTTCAGAGATTGAAGGATAAAAAGTGGTACATAATTGCAAAGTATTTTTCTCAACCTCTGTGGTTCCAATACAGGGAAGAAGCAAAGGAAAATGAACAAGCAAAGTCTAGATGTAATTTTGTGCACTTAGCTTGAGTGACAGTTGCAAGTATTGTTGACTGAGGCCATGTCTACACTACCACTTGTTAGCAAAATTTATATTGCTCAGGGATGTGAAAAAAGCACATCCCTGAGAGACAAAAGTTTCACTGGCATAAGTGGCAGTATGCACAGTGCTATGTCGGCGGGAGAGCTTCTCCCTCCGACATAGCTACCACTGCTTGTTGGAGGTGGCTGAATTATGTCGACGGGAGGGCTTTCTACACAAGAGATCTGCAGCTGCATCGGTACAGCTGTAGACATAGCCTTAGAAAAGGTCATGTGTATTATCACCGAGAAGACGAGAGAAATTGCCAAAGCAAACGTACGACAGTCCACAGGGATCATCCAGTTACTTCCACAGAGCATGTCTGTTTACTACCAAGGTGATAGTAATCAGCAATGGAGAGTCTTGCATAAATTTTCCTCTTCTGGATCCACAGCAGATATTGTTCTTGCCTCTCTTCAGTTATAGGATGACATGATGATGGGAGTAGTAATAACATTTTGTTCTAAAAGAGCCCTTTTTCATCCATAGATTTCAAAGTGCTGTACAAAAGTGGATGAGCATTATTGTTGCCATTTTACAATGGGTAACTGAGGTGGAGAGCTCAATTGTACCTTGAGAGCAGAGTACTATGTTGGGGTTAGTGCAGAACCACATTGTATTAATGCAGCACCAGGAAGTATTCTGCTTCAGGGAAGCTGAATGCCTCCCAGTGTGCAGGGGAAGCATATCCACTGGTATATTGTTCAGGGTGGGGCACACTGTAACCAACCCCATGACAATATGCCATTGCAAGAGTTGTAGTATGCCAACTCCTATGTGTCTGGTAGTGTTCTGGTGTACCATACATTCAGAGGTAAGTGCTGTAGGCACCCAAGCTCTAGGCTCTTCAGGGTTTAGCCCTCAGTTGGTTCCCAAGGCTCATACACTTAAGAAGAAAGAGGACTTTATTATCACAACTGCCTGAAATGGCACAAACACCCAATGGACAACTTCTAGAACACTGATAAACTAAGACAGATAAACACAGCACATAGCAGTTCCCAGTCTAGGGTTGCCACCTGGCTGATTTATAACTGGCCTGGCTGGGTTTTTTTACTGCCTTGACGTCCAAAAGATGCAATGTCCGGGGGGGTGGGGGGGCAGTTTGGCCTCTCCCTGCTCCTCCATCCTGAGGTGAAGGGGGAGGAAATGCTCAGCAAAGACTTCCCATGGGCCTATCGCTTTAAGAGCCAGGTCTCCCTTGGAGGGTTCAGCTGCCTTCCCCTCCTTCGCAGCATGCTCCAAGGTCATCTGGATCCTCTAGCTGCTGTCTTGTCAAGAGGAAGAGGGCAGGCGGGTTCGTTGCTGTGGGTCTACCTTCCTCACTGGCTGATTGTGGATTTGACAGTGATCTGGTGCCTCCTTCCTCTCCGGCCAGACAGGGCCTGGAGTGCAGCTAGTGGCAGGGAAGGTAAGATGCAAAGAGGCCTTGAACTGCCCTCAGTCCTGTACTTGCAAGCTGCACCACTACTTGCATGAGGGGGCGTGTGGGTGGAGAATCAGACTGCTGGTGGTTGTTTGGTGCTTAGGATTGCTAATTTTCATTGGATGTATTCCTGGAGGTTTCGTCACATGACATAATCTTTCATTAAAGGTTAATCTTCAATTCATGGAGACTCCAGAACAATCCTGGAGGGTTGGCAACCGTATGGCTGAGAGAGGAAGAGACAGGTTAGGCTGGTGTGTGTGGGAGGGGGGCAGTGGCTGTTTTTTCTACACCTTGGAGGTGGCAACCCTATGCAGCCCCCAAAGGCCAGACCAGTAGAACGCTAATAAGATAACAGTGTGACTGTACTGCCTCCACACTGTCATCCTGCCTGCAGGTCACAGCTGTGTATCCTCTGTTGCAGATAGTGTTAGACTCCTGCCAACAACAAGGTGTATCTCTGTTCAGCTTTGAGACCCTCCAGCCCCAGCTCCCAGACTGCCTGGTCTTCAGCCTTCCCTTAGCAGCCACCTCCCAAGTGGCTGCCCCCAGCTCAGTCACCAGCTCTGAGTCATGTCCCTTCTGATCTCTGGATATTACTTCTCTTTCCTGTGCTGAAGGGATTGTGGAGGCCTCTCCGGGAGGGTAACAATGCCCAGTAAAGAGCCAGCATGTGCATTACAATGATGTCCCTGTGCAGTCTTCTTTGTTGGTCAGGCCAGAAGAGAGTAGAGCTGTGTCCCCAAATCCTCTGGGGAACTGCGTGTCCACAGGGGAGTACAGAGAGAGAAATCCCTGCATTTAGCTAACACAGGGATTTCAGTTGTACATATTATACCTTATATGGGCTGCTCAAAGTGCTGGGGAAAGGCTCTCTGTACCTTCCCCCATTGTGAAAAGACAAGTCACTTAAGGCCACATTGTCCTTGGTCCTAGGTCACTTCATGAGTCAGAGGCAGAACTGCTAACATCCAGCCTTTTTTCACTCTGCTAGATTGCACAGGGTGAATGAACCTTTCTGTGACTTGTCACAATATGTCGTTAACATCTGACATCACAAAATCATGACACACACACAAAATGCTGAGCCGTGGAGACTCCTTTTGAATATTAGGTCCAGCTCTGTGGCTCTGTCTTTACTTTGCCTTCAGTTTAGTGTAATATATTTATTATTTCTCTGGAGTAGGGGGTTAACAGTGAGGTGACAACATTTGCAGATGAAACAAAGTTATTGAGGTTAGTCAAGACCAGAAAAGACTGAGGATCTCCACAGGGAAATAAACAAAGGGAGGTGAATGGACATCATGATGGCAAATTAAATTGGGTGTTGACAAATGGAAGGTAATGCACATTGGAAGGAGTAATTTGAACTACTTCTACACATTGATAAGTTCTAAATTAATTGTTACCACTCAGGAAAAATAAAAAGCAAAGAAATTGTTCGGATATATAAAGAAAGTGAAAAAACAATACTGAAAATATAATGCCATTATATAAATCAATATAATGCCTTTATCTTGGATACTATGTTCAGTTCTAGTCACCCCATTACAAAAAAACTATAGCAGGAATAAAAGGGATCCAACAATAGTCCCCTCGATTAGAAGCATGAACAGATTCCTCTTTGAGGAGAACTACTGTTTAATTTAGAGAGGAGATAAATAAAAGGGAGCACAATAGAGGTATATAAAATAATGAAGGTCAGTCTTGCCCCCCGTTTACCCATTGTCAAGGTTCCTCCCCCACTCCGAACTCTAGGGTACAGATGTGGGGACCTGCATGAAAACCTCCTAAGCTTACTTTTACCAGCTTAGGTTAAAACTTCCCCAAGGTACAAATTAATTTTATCCTTTGTCCTTGGAATATCCACTGCCACCACCTAACTCTGACTGGGTTTACTGGGAAACGCAGTTTGGACACGTCTTTCCCCCCAAAATCCTCCCAACCCTTGCATCCCACTTCCTGGGAAAGGTTTGGTAAAAATCCTCACTAATTTGCATAGGTGACACAGACCCAAACCCTTGGATCTGAGAACAATGAAAAAGCATTCAGTTTTCTTACAAGAAGACTTTTAATAGAAATAGAAGTAGATAGAAGTAAAGGAATCACCCCTGTAAAATCAGGATGGTAGATACCTTACAGGGTAATTAGATTCAAAACACAGAGAATCCCTCTAGGCAAAACCTTAAGTTACAAAAAAGACACACAGACAGAAATAGTCATTCTATTCAGCACAATTCTTTTCTCAGCCATTTAAAGAAATCATAATCTAACGCATACCTAGCTAGATTACTTACTAAAGTTCTAAGACTCCATTCCTGGTCTATCCCCAGCAAAAGCAGCATATAGACAGACACACAGACCCTTTGTTTCTCTCCCTCCTCCCAGCTTTTGAAAGTATCTTGTCTCCTCATTGGTCATTTTGGTCAGGTGCCAGCGAGGTTACCTTTAGCTTCTTAACCCTTTACAGGTGAGAGGAGTTTTCCTCTGGCCAGGAGGGATTTTAAAGGGGTTTACCCTTCCCTTTATATTTATGACACCCATTCTTATAGTACAAAAACAAAGAGCCATGCACTGCAATTAAAAGGCAACAGTATAAAATTAATAAAAGGAAAGAGTGGGCCAGATTCTTTTGGGAGCAATTAGGGAATGTGTTATGACATTCTGATGCTGTGCCTCGCCCCCATCTTCTCTGCATTTTAGAGCAACCCAGTGGCTGTTCTGACATACGCTAGCTGCCATTTTTCTCAGGGGACCATCTGCCAGCTAAGGCTAACCAGAGCAGAGTGTCCTCCACTGCTCCTCCTCCCCACTCACAACATATCCATCCCTGCTCCTGACATGCCCTCTGTGCTTGGAGCTGGTGGGAAGGTGGTATAGGACTCAGCTATGCCAGCTCTACACCCACTGAGAATGCCCAGCTAGGGAGTTACAGCAATTCTCTGATCCCTTTGCAGTGCCTGAGAGGCACAAAGGCAGCGATGCAATTATTGTTTTATATAACATATAACCCAAGGAACTAAATACCTCAAGATATCAATGAGACCAACAGCTTTGGTTGGATTAACAAAGATTTGACCAGTACATTAGCAGAATTACAGAGGGACTCTGTGATGCTAGATTGCTGTGATCGCTTTCAGCTGGGGTGTAAAACCAAGGTGGTATTAATATTCATTAAAAATCTCATGGCAATTTTCACACAGGCACGGTATGGATAATCACATCAACAGTTACATAAATTAGGATAAACATTGCTAGGAGATATGAATCCTCATGCTTCAAGGCATAAGCCACCCACGAGCTGCCTGAGTTTAGGAAGAACCCTCTCCATTACATAATTTTTCAGTATGGGGGTTTCTTTCACCTTCCTCTGAAGCATCTGGTACTTGTCACCCTTAGAAATGGATCCTATAGACTAGATGGATAGCTAATCTGAACCAGTATGGCAATTCCTATGTAATCTAATCCTTTTTGATAATCATGTCACAATTTCCACTGGTGTAACTGTTGAGTTCCTAAGGTTATTTAAAAATGTATGCCATATTTTTCCATAAAAGTCCATTTTTTAGCTCTTTGATGTACGACGATATTGTGAAGGAAATGTGTATAGATGTGTGCAAATGAGTGGGGTTGCTTTAAGTTTATAGAGATAGCTGTTCATGAAATAGCAATGCATCACTAGCAGAGAAAGTGGGAGGACTATTACATAAGTTAGAGCTATCCAGGGATATCTTTAACTCACTCAAGTGATTTGTGCATTTCTCCCTTCTTTGAAGAAAAGGGAGAACAGGTGTGACTAGTTCTTTTGGGCCAAATTATACATCCTCCCTACAGCATTGAGTCAGTGTTCTCATCCCTGATTAATCCCAGAGATATAGCACAAAAATGCTACCAAAATGCTTGTTAATAATTTGAGAGAATTTAAGCAAGAGACCTGCATTACAGGACTGTCACTTATCTGAAGGGAAATTAGAGTCATTTTATGTTTACATAATGTCTTTAATCTCAAAGCACTTTTCATACTATACATGGGAACCTCTCTACCTGCCACTCCAAGTAGCAGCTTCTGGGATAGAGGTGGCTATTGTTCAAGGCAAGGCATGGGAGCACATACTTTTATATAAGCATGTGCTTAAATCCCATTAAAATCATTGGGAATTAAAGCACATGCTTAAAATCTAATTAAGCATGTGCTTAAGTGTTTTATTGCATAAAAAAGGATTGTTCACTTGCTTAGAGTTAAGCACGCTTAAGTGTTTTGCTGAAGCAGGGCCTTATAAGGTACAGCAACTTTACAAAACTTTTAATACAGGATGCTAGAAATATCGTATCCTATTAAAACTTAAATGACTTTAAATAAAAATTAAACTCACCACAGGTAGGCGTTACGTGCGTGTTACTGAGGAACAGTATTTAATGAAGCAAGTACTTTTTAAAATCTCAGATTAATCCGAAGCTCCCCAAAAACTGGACTTTGCAAAAAACTCTCCAAACAGTTCCATCCATGGCCGGGAGTTCCAAATGTATCCGCTCATTGTCTTTCTCTGGTGCTCGGATTGCAACGGTCACCGAGTCACACAGCTTGCTTTAGGCTCACAGCCAATTTGATTACAACAACAACTTGTGAAACATAAACCGGTAGTCTTTAGATCCACATCAAGCACTTCGCTAGGGAGTTGAACTTTGCTGAACAAGCCCCAGCATGGCCACCTAGTAAATCTGGACTCATCCAGTAGGCTTACACCAGGCTCACAGATTTAACATACAAGAAAATTGGGAATTCATTGTGAAATTGCCTTCCCCAGTCCATTAAGAACTGTCACAAAGTAATGGGATCCTGAAGTAGTCTGTAATTATAGCAGTATATGTTAGTGCTCTTATGGCAGAAGTTCTAACTGGTATAAACATCACAGCAAATGCATCAGGTCTTTTTGATGTATTTTCAAGTAACCTGTTTGTGAATGAAATTACTATCTACCAGCTTTTCAGCAATATCTGCCTTCTTCAGGGCTTACACCATCAAATGTGTTCACTTCTTTATACAATGGCACCTCAAGAGATCTCCTTTATCCAGGGGATAGTAAAGATATCAGTTAGGAAAAGAATGACCATGTAATCTGTTTCCTGGACTACGGTAGGATCTATTATCAGTGTTTATACGGTAAACCCTTTTGTCAGCATTTTTCAACTTGATTGTAAAAGTTCGCTCCATGCTTCCCAAAACATACCAAGGCTCACACAAGACAAGAACAACTTAATCTTTTTTTTAAAAAAGTTCAGTTCACATTGCTTCAATCTGCTTACTTTAGTTACATGAATTCCAAAGGGGGCATTGAGGGTTGCAGTTTTAAAAACATTTTGCACCGCAGTAGCGGACAACTAAATTGTTTGTCAGTTACGTTGGAAGTCTCTTACAAAGTAAGACAGCACAAGACTAATTTGGCCCACAGCTGCAGAGGGAAATAAATGAGCATAAGGGCTCCCCCAACTCTCATACATGGCTTACTCAGACTGCTACTCTGAACACAGGGGGTGAAGAGCAGATGCCCTGGGGCCACTACTCCCAACCTTATGCAGGTGGGAAAATGGGTGAAGAGTGGGTAGCACTTTGGCTCTACCTCCCATCCTCTTCCTGGCTGCGGCTGGCCAATACTGCTAAACCAGCATGGGGGAGAAGTAATGTGCTTCTATTAAAGAGTTGGTGAAAATTGGAAAAGGAATTGTGATTCTCTGAGTTCCTTCCTTAAGGCAGTGCAGCTGTACATTGCCACTTACACAGGGCTAGACATAAAGGCTCAGGGCATATCTTCACTACCGGGGACATTGACGCTGCTGCAATTGATACAGCAGGTGTTGATTTAGCAGGTCTAGTAAAGACTTGCTAAATCGATGGCAGAGCACTCTCCGCTCGACTCCGGTACTCCACCTCTCCAAGAAGAGTAAGGTAAGTTGATGGGAGAGCTTCTCCCATCGATACAGTGCAGCAAAGCGAAGATATCACAGTAAGTCAACCTAAGTGACGTCAGTCCCAGCTACATGATTCATGTAGCTGGAGTAGCGCAACTTAGGTAGACTTACCCTGGTAGCGAAGATAACCCCTTAGTCTTACCCATATTTGGTTCTTTCACATCTCTTTGCTCTCTGGATCAATTTATTGTATCTTGTCCATAAACTTCTCAATAAAATTACATGACAAGCAAATAAGTGTTGCAAGTTGGTATGTGGCCCAGAATCCTTGTGTATAATTTTTAAAATGTAAAAATCTCAAGATACTCAGAATTTTTGTAGAGGTGAGAGGAAGAGGGATTGGGTGGCTCATGTTTGGCAATCAGAAATCAGAAACTTTCAGTTCTAGGATTTGAATCCAGATTGCTAACACTTGCAGGCAATTCACTGGCCAATGTGAAATGAGTTTGATGGTCTCTGTCCAATTCTTGGTGGACATTAGTCCTGTAGATTAAGACCAAGGAAGTGAGGTTTAGATTTAGGTATAAACTAGTGTTTAGGATTCACACTGGAGACCACATTAGGTTTTGAGTTCAGATTAGGTGGAACTAAAATAATCTATAACTCAAAGTAGACAATAAGCCCTTCCCATTATGGATACAACTCCTGAATCAAAACTGTAGGGAGGTTAGGGATTCAGATACAGGGATTCAAATCCATATCCCTTTAAATCTGAAGATAGTAGTTTTCAAGCTGCTGCCTTTGGTTCATATCTAGTCTCCACTTCACAAAGCCACCATCGCAACTATCACTAATTGGCACATTTCTTGACAGTCTCAGCAGACAAGCTAGATTGTGAATGCTAAACTAACCCCTACTAGCTGTGTCCTCCCATTATTTATATAATACACTCTTCAGGGCAGGGATCATCTACTACTTTGTGGTTGTTCAGTGCCTAGCACAATGGGATCCCATTCTTGGTTGTCTTTTGGCACTACCATAATAAACATGATTAACAATAATAAGTTAGGGTTAACATGCGTTTTTGGGGAGGTGTGGGAAAACTGCTTTGCCGTCAATGAATCTGTAGTAATAACTTATGTATTTCTTATCCTCCTCACCCTTTAAAAAACAAAAACAAAAATTCATTAGAGACAAAGAAAATGAATTTAATTGCACTAAGAACAATGATAAAGTAATGTAAATGGTCCGATTGAATTCACAAAAGTGAAAAATTCAGATTCAGGTCTTTCACGCTATTCTTAAATCACACCATCATATGATGTATAAGTCTTTGGCTACATCTATACTATGAGGTAGGACAGTGATTCCCAGCTCGCGTAGACTTACTCACTCTAGCTCTCATCTGAGGTAGCTCATGAAAAATAGTAGTGTAGCCACGGCAACATGGATAACAGCAGCCGTGCCACGGGCTAGCAGCTCTGAGTTTGTACCCATAGGGTTCATGCAGGTTTGTACTCAGGGCAGTTAGCAGGTGGCATAGCTGCCTGTGCTACTGTGGTGATGCTACTATTTTTAGCATGTGAGCTCAGATGAGAGCTAGCGTTTACACGAGCTGAGAGTCACACTCCTCGCTCATAGTGTAGACTTAGCTTTAGATCTCTGCATTATCTTCGGAAAGCAAGGGAATTTAAATTATCTTGAGTTTATGGGTTTAACAAAAATGCTTTAACGTCGCTGAACTGTTCAGGTGCAAGTTGTCTTTGTGGGGGAGGGAGAGAGAGAGAATTTCTTCTCTTCTGCTAAATCTAACTTACACTATGGCAATTCACCCAAACAGCCTATTTTCATTTAGGAAACGTGTGGCAGTCAAGAAGCATACTGCTCCTCTTGTGATCTGGGATACTACAGAGTATTTCCAGTTATTCATTATAAATAGGAAATTTGTACAAGTGCAACGTAGAACACGTGGTTGGAAATGTGCTCTGTGTTTTTGGTGGAATTCTTCCATTACTAAGTCACTCCTCTCTTAAATGTCTGCAAAGTGCCATTGTTTTTTATACTGTGCATCTCACCCCCACCCCCCACCTGTTATTTCTAAAACCTAAAGCATTTATATCAATAGACCTTGACAGTTATAGCTAATGTGAAAATATTATACATTTCCAAAATTAGAATACATATTAGGTTATGCTGTTATTAATTATAATTATATTATAGTCAAACCTATAGGCCTCAATTAGATCTGGCCCCACCACTGTACATATACATGGGAAGCAATAGTCCCTAACCTGAAGAAGGTACAGTCAAAATAGACAAGACAGAAAAGGGTGGGAGAAAGTATGGTTACTGATGGGGAAACGAGGCACAGCGAAATTAAGTGACTTGCCCAAGGTCATCGAGAGAGTTTGTGGCAGAGACAGGAATTGAACCCAGATCCTGTAACTTGTATTTGCCTTGATTAACTACAACACAAGGAACACCTAAAGCAGCACGAGATAGTACTGCATAAGCATTGGACAAGTATTTTGGAAAATTAAAGTGGTTTAACAAAAATTAGTGCCTGATCATGCTGTCATTGAAGCAAACAGCAAAGTTCTCATGGAAGTAGGACAGCCCCTGCCCTTCTTTTGCATGTAGGTCGTATAGATTACCATCTGATACTGAAAAACAGAGGTGTTTATTAGTGAAAAAGTGCCAATCTTTGTCGACAGTAAAGATAAAGAAACAAGCTGTAAAAGGATACTTTTGAACAGACCTCCACAATCGTGGAATCTACCTCAGAGATAAAGAAAAGGAAGAGAAAGAGAAAAGCTTTGAAATACTTAACCATAGCAATTGCATCACTCTTCAAGATCATTTTGTTGAGACACATTTACTACATGGAGGGGGACATGTCAAGCAATGAGCTATTAAAGACCCTGTTCTGAGGGGACCTGCATGCAGGCTTAGACTAAAAAGGTTCGACTCCAAATGGATTAATCCATTCCTTGGGTCACTGGGAAGTCTCTGAAACAATCAGGCACATCGTCTACCAATCTGTTTCCATACTGAGTATCACAATTTGATTGAAATGGTGAGCGGAAAGCAGAAAAATGAAATAAGTGGGGAGAACCACAAACCTAATCGTTGAACTCAAAGCTTTAAAATCATTTTTAAGTGGGAACTAAAAGGCATGTAGATAAGAAATACAAGGCATACACCAAGGATCAGTCCCAGTAGCCAATTAGTGACTTCCATAGGAATCTTTAGTCAGTTCAGCATTTAATTTTATGTATCTCCTAAGTATCCAAAGGGTTGATAGGAATGATGTCTTGTTTCTTTATCCATTTGACAAAAGATAAAAGAAATTTGCTCTTATATGAGACCCTCACTCCATGCAAAGGTACACAGGGCCACCCACTGCAAAGTATATTTATAGGGTGTTATGGGGACTCCTATATCTCCACTTTCTTTTTCAATGGAAGACTCAAGGTATCTTCTACTTGCCTACATTTTACCATAAACTTCTACCATTTTTTAATGGATTGCACTGTATGCCACAGTACTGAACTAATGTCTCATATTCTTTGGGAGCCTTTGAAATGAGAGTATAAATGTAGTAATAGTAGTAGTAGCAGCAGTAATCAGAGTGTAACATGGGTGTCCTCCTCTAGAAGATCACCATTTACAGTGAATGGGAGGGTTGACCTATTTGTATTCAAGAGGTCATGTTTTAATTTTTGACAATATGAGTCAGGTTTGGGCATCAAGATTAATGCTGTCACTTTAACGAAATAGCGAGTTGTTTTGACTTGCTTCTCTTGACTTGCTCCAAGCTACCCAACAGCATGCTGTAGAAAAAGGTTCACCTAAATCCTTCATGCCTAAATGCAGAATTATGGAGTCCATTAAGAAGTTTAAATGACCTGTTTGGAAAGGCAGAAATCCAGTAAAGCTTCTAATTTTTCCATGATGACTGATGGATTTGGAGCACTCTTAAGGGGTGGCTGCATAATATTAAGTGTTTAGCTTGTGCCAACCTTGCCACCTTACGTGAACCCTGTAATTACCTTTATTCACACACCATCTTCAAAAACCATCTGAGCAGCGCACTTACAACTATAGTAGTTTTCAAAGATTTCAGGCTTCAAAACAGGAAAGAAGGAATTTGTCTCCAGGAGTGGGGAGGAATCAAGCAAAACATGTTCATCTCACTTATTCATCTGTTTTATGTCACTTGATGTACTGAAGCTGGCAAAGAAGAATCAGGCTGTGGGGTGTTTTATTATGAGGTGATGCTAGGGAATCAAGGACACTCTTCAAAAAGGTCTGAAAACATCCAATAACGGAATAGAAGTGGGACAAAAACATGGTGGGTGAAGTACGAAAAGCTGTTATCTTGATTTGGTGATAAAGCTTTTATTTAATACTTGTGTGCTTCCAAAGATTGGATGTGGCATCTCGTGTTTTGCTGTGTAGGGCTCAGACACAGTGTCTAACAATATACTCTTGCAGTTTTTCAATAAGTCTGTGGTTTATGTGGTCTACATTGACAGCATCAACTAAGGGAGTTACAGTCAGTGATTGTGCATGTCATAGAAACATACAATTCCTTTTTGTGTTTTCAAGCGCTGTGTCATATCCTCCAAAATCCTATCCTTCACCTTAATACTTAAAGTTAACAAATGCTGCTCATATCATTACCAAATATACATATTGTTGCTGTGCTTTTTAGGTTTCATATTCAGAGAGTATATTCTGTTTTTATAAGACCTGTAAAGAATTTTGGGCCAGATTTACACCTGGTTTAAGTGGAAACAACTTCATTGATTTCAGTAGAAGCACATTGGCATTCACCAGGCCTGAATTTATATCAGATGTAAAGAAAGCATCTTCCTGTAGATTAAAGCAAATAGTCTTCACAACATTCCCTCATCTTAGCAGTGCAAAGGGCATTTCCAGGGGAAAAGGACTGGGGCTTCTATGTAGCCAGACCCTCTCCAGATGCTGGAACACCTCATTGGGCCCAGATACAGCTGGATATAAGTTTGAGTAGCTTGGAACCTGTTCTGATTTACACTAGGATTCTGCTCCAGGATTGGGGGATTGTAAAATTAGCGTACAGCCAGCTTTACCTGTCCCCAGCCAGTGTTGTGCCGAGTTCTGCTTGGATGGAGGACAAGATCTGGCTTTTAATCTTAATCTTTATTTTCAAGACTGTTTTTCTACTCCCCTTATACTAGCAATAGTGTTTTGCTATTAGTAATATATTCACAATCAACATCTTTCAGGGCTGGTGAGCACCTGGGATTTGCTTTGGTAATATCCCAAGCTGGCAGCCACTTACTGCCTCATATTTTACTCATGACCACACTTATTACTTAAATAAATGTCAGTTAATGTATTGTGATAATAGACATTGAGTGAACACATACTAAGATCTCTGGCCCCATCATTCTTAACCCTCTGGGCATAGATCTCCTGAGGTTCACCTGCCTCAGTGTAGTCGCCATCACCTCACTTTCACATCCCACATAGAAGGTTTTCTATCAGACTTGTCATCTGCATGTGGGGAAGGGAGCATAAGGTGAAGTTCAATGGGAGATGTACATTGTATCACCCCAAATTCCACAGGGAATCTTGAAACAAGATGGTAACAGCAAGAGGCAAATCAGTTCATAATTCCTTCTGTGAGAAAAACTACTGCAGATGACAAAGGACAGATCTGTCAGAATTGCTGCAGTAAAATTACATATGTTTGTGACCAAAATGTTCTCATGGGAGCTGCAGAAATGTTAGTATATGCTACTCTCAAATTGCTTACAGAATTGCTGGAATAGTCACATTGTTATTTTTAAATACTGTTCTGAGGAAGTTCCCTTTCCTTTCTGTGCCATGTGGGCATAAATGTTTTAACCCTCCACATCACAAAACCTGTGCTCTTTGCATGAATTCTGGGTAAATCATGCAGTGGTTCCTGTCACCATCTTCGTGACTGAAGTGGTGCTAACATCTCAATTCTCTTTTGATAATCATCAGCCGGAAGGAACATTATTTGGTATCAAGCTGAAAGCCTAAGAGTCGATATCTGTCAGCTAGCCTGAGGGAAAAACAGCTCTGAGCCAAGGTGTTGTTATTCTACGTATAATACTATGGCTTTTTAAAATGGGCACAATGAAAGGGTAAATGAGTAATTTTTCCTACTGTGATTTTTCACTTAAATGGCAGTTCTCAAACTCTGCATAGGAACTCTCCAAAATGTGATCAGCTTTTCAAATGGAACCCATTTATTGGTTATCCAGTCTGCAGAAAATGTACCAGAGAGAGAGACAAGCAAACAAGACATGCACCCTCCTATCCACGTCTGTGCCCACTTAAGAGCTGCTTTCCCAGATTTAAACATTCTCCACAAACTTCCTCTGCCCTCTCTCTGCTTTCACATTCTGTTCTGCTGCTCATTCATTCTACTTCTCCAGTCTAGGCTCTCTCTCTCTCATATTGCCACACTCCTGTTCTTTTGGGAGTCACTCTTCCATTTGTGCTGCCTTATCTCTAAATCTCATCTCTCTTCTCTTGGAACAATTGACTCACTTTAACACTGTAAATCTTGCCTGAAAACTAGAACCTAGTCAAAAACTGGAAAAATATGTCCATAAAAATGTTACAGGATTTATTTCCCATTTCTTGTCAAAATTTTGACCTTTTCTCAACAACTCTGCTGAAAACCTTTAATTCCACTTGACAGAGAGGCTAAAGTATATGAAGGATGCTATGTAAAACCATCACATATTTGCCGCAAAACATATGAACAAATGAGTCCGTAATGGTCTTGAAGAGGGATTATTTGTTCAAATGGAACCCAAATATGCAGCCCTTATTCATATAGGAGAGCATGTATACTAGTTGTCCCACTGACTTCAGTGGGATTACTTGCATGAGTAAGCCTTCTCCAATGTGATTGAGTGCTGCACAATTGCACAGAGGATATTCCCACAAAGCATCTATTTTTTTATACTATACCCATCATGTTATCCAAATATAGCCATCAAATTTTTGAGACACGACACAACTCTACCCAGTATATACTGTATGGCTTACTGGAAAAGGTTTACAGCTTGAGCTCCCTGAGTCTCCCTTCATCAACTCCTTAGGACAGGAACCACATTTTTGTTTTTGTTCTGCGTTTGTACAACGCCTAGCACATGGGGTCCTGGTCCATGACTAGGGCACCTAGGAGCTACCGTTGTGCAAATAAACATTACTAATAAACTCAAGTGAGAAAACAGTATGGGAACCACATTTGCCAATTTCTGGACACCACTAGAAGGTGTATAACATCTATACAGGCATTCCTTTATTTATAATCCCTGTATTATTTTGACAGAAAAATGCCAAAAATCCAAAAGGCTACTAAAAAACAACCACCACCAAGTTGCAGAGAACAAAATGCCCGTGGATACCAGTGCTCTGTTCCGTGAGGAACTGCTAGCAGTAAAATACACTGATAAAAAGTAACAATGTGTCCTCACTCTTCCTTCTCCTTGATGAGCACCCACTTGTAGATTCCATCTGAGATTAGAAAACACAAAAACAAACCTACATCTGCAACTAATTATGTCAAAGACATGGGAGGGGTGAATAGAACAGATCAAATGCTGAAACCATATGATGCCACAAGGAAAAGCATGGCTTGGTTTTAAAAAAAATGTAGGCCATATGGTCTAATTAGTAATGTACAATGCCTTTGTTGTCTACCAAATATAGAAAGCTGTAACTGGAAATATGTTGTCCTTTCTGGACTTTCAGATGTGTGTGCTCTCCAGCTTCCTATTCCTGCTAGATGTTGCAAGGGTGGTAACTATAGCACGTCCCACTGACTACCATTTCATTACAACACTTCCCCCTTATTCAAGGAATGACTGAAATTGATGCTTGACTTTTCCCCAAATTCAGATTCTTTTGAGAGAAGTAGAAAGAGAGACACAAGATACAATTACCCATGATACCGCAATGAGCCAGGTGTCCACCTAGAGGACTGCTTTAAACAATGCCGTTCTTCCTTTGACTACTAGAGGGATTCTATACTAAAACTGTGGAGTCATTAGGAGAACCTTCGTATTGAGCTGAATGGCAGGGAAACCTTGATTTCAGGGATGTATTAGGCTGTGGAGTATTTTTCCAAGGAAAATGGGTTATTTTGGGGCATTTAAATCTGGACAAAACCCTGAAAGTATACCTTAGGGCAGTGGTGTGCAAACTTTTCCAGTCACGTCCCCCTTACCATTCAAGGAATTTGTCATGCCCTCCCCTCCATTGCCACCCTTATTCTGTGCTGCTGCTGGCAGCGCCACTGCCTTCAGAGCTGGGCGGCTGGAGAGCAGTGGCTGCTGGCCAAGGCATTCATGTTATTTGCAGTGCAGGACTACTTTTTTAATCCAGGTCCCATCCCACCCACAATACCCACTCTATTTTTATCCTGCTACCGCTATTACGGCAGCAGGTCCCGTTTCTTCACCCCCTCACCCACACAAGAGAACCTCTTGTGCCCCCTCCCTGGGCGGGGGGGGGGAGGGGGATGAGTCTCCCAGTTTGTGCACCACTGCTATAGGGAATAATCCTATATTTGCAGAAAGATGGACCTAATTATCTTATATTTTACCTCCTGACTAACTTTTGAGATTCTGTAATCTGTGCAGACACTGAAATCCTCAATTTTTATAGGCTCAGAAAATAGAGGGGGCGAGATCCTGAGCTAAAACATGAGTAGGGGGCAGGGGAGGTGCAAAAATAGCTTAAAGTTAAACCATAGTCAGGGATCAGCATGGCACAGGGGTCTTTCTTCCAATTCTTCGCCTGTCCACCCTCTCTGGAGCAGTGTCAAGCTAGCACGATTCTACTGGGGCTGCACTGGTGGTGTGGCATGAAACAGCTGCACCACTCTTGAAACTCTTGCCCATAATGTACATCACTCTGAAAAATAAATTTTATTCTCAGTATACTTGGTGCTTGAATAAGGGTGAGGCATACATATTTAATATTGTTGCAGGCATTTTTGGAAAGTTCTGTAGGTGGTGATTCCTGTTGGGTTCAGGATCCTAGTCTGCTCTATAAAATGTGGATTTTTTATCTGGGCAGTCACAATTGCCAATTTTAAAATAAAAATCTCTCAGCTAATTGGATCTTTTCCCTCTCAAAATATACAATTTCAATGCCATTCTAGTGACTTCCACTTAAATCAAATAGTTTTTAAATAAAAAATTCAGAATCAAGTAATTGGCATAAAACAAATAAACATACACACTTAACTCTTCCACTGATTACTGTGATAATTTTTCATTGAATTACTCCATGTGGATATAAAGGAATAATTGATGCTGGAAAGAGGTCATGTGATTGCTCAGGAAAGTCAAAATTGAGACCAAGACCCCCACCTACACAACCCCCCAGAGCCTGAAATATGAATGTTTAAGGAGCTGTATTAGTTAGACCTTGCAAGATACAGCTTAGGTGGGCTGATGCCTGGCCTCCCTGTTGCGGGTATAATTTCCCACCCAGAAAGGGCTTGGGCCTGCACAGTTGATGTGAGCTATGCCTGTAACTTAAATGAGACCAAGACTGGACCCAAAATGAACTGTGGGCACAAATCTGAGCAGGGTGCACCTCTAACAACCTGATTTTTGCCACCATCAGGTCATTAGCATTTGCTAGGTTTATACCTGCAAAAAAGTGACCATCCTTCTTTTACCCCTCTAAGAACTGTCCTGTGTTATGCTAGCTGTGATATGCACCTTGGTGGTCATAGGCATAAACAAGATTAACTGCTTATTTCAGTCAAATAAGAATTTGACTGGACTTGAACACTACAAGGTGCTACACTGTACTATAAAATCCTAGGATTGGAAGGGACCTCGAGAGGTCATCTAGTCCAGTTCCCTGCACTCATGTCAGGACTAAGTATTATCTAGACCATAGAGTAGTTCAATCCCTTGTAATTTTCAGTTTGTAAATCAAAACTATTTAACAAGCACAAAAACACCCAAAATGTATGCCAGCAAAGGTGTAAATTCTAAAGACACAACTTTGCTTATTTAAAAAAAAAAAAAAAAAAAAAATCATTGCCCTAAAGAATGTGGTCCCAGGCTGAAACCATTTATACTGAGTTCAAGAGCACAGGGAAATTTATAGCCACATGCAAACCCACTGTAAATCTAGATTTATAATGGAAGTTCTGAGAGAAGGTCTGATTCTCTGCTGCCTTAAATTTTGTGCCAACTGGGTGTAAAATGCTATCATTCTGCTCTGAATTCTGGCATTTCACACTCACTTGGCACAGGTGTAAATGACTACAAAAGGTGTGAGGCAGCAGGCGATCAGGCCCACACTTAATTTACACAGCATGTTGTCTTAGGGTGACCAGATAGCAAGTGTAAAAAATTGGGGGGGGGGGTGTAAATAGGTGCCTATAGAAGAAAACGCCCCCAAAATCGGGGCCGTCCCTATAAAATTGGGACATCTCGTCACCCTAGTTGGGCTCCACTATAATACAGTGACTATAAATTAGAGGTATCATCATTTTGTGTTCAGTCATTTTGTGTTAATTCATCCTAAGTAGAATATGATCTGGCTGGATACAAAAATGTCACCAGAATCCGTGCAAGTAGATTGTGTAAATAAGGAACATCTTAAGTGAACAGGATTCTTGATAATTTCCTCAATATTTATTCTGCTGTCTAAAGGATTTGAACATGTTACGACACCAAGTCTGGAAGGTTTACTCCCGTGTTACCTAAATTGGAAGCCCCTGATTATTCCATAAATCAAGACTTTCAAAACACTGTGTAGACCATGAAAGATTTGTAAAGGAAGCACATTTTTACATTCTTGGAGGAGACCTTTATAATAAAGTTTTCTTAATGACTCTCTGAATTTTGCATTTTGTTTAGAGATAAATTTGCTTCTGTATCATATTATTATGATTATTTATTATTTGAATTACGCTAATGACTGGTACCTCAGTCATGGACGAGGACCCCTGTATGGCTTATAGGGTTGTCAACCCTCCAAGATTGTCCTGAAGTCTCCAGGAATTAAAGATTAATTTTTAATTAAAGATAATGTTTATGATGAAACCTCCAGGAATCCATCCAACCAAAGTTGGCAACCCTAGTAGTGTTCTGCCTCTCCTCACACCAGCTGACTTTTCCCTTTTAGAGCCCCCCTTTAATTATTAAAATAATTTCCATGGAAGTATTGTTGCATAAGGAGTGCATCTATTCCAGCTGTTTATTCCTCACCTCAAGGTTACTCAGTTCACTGTTCATGACATCATCTCCTCAGCGATATCACAAACAGAAACTTAGGCCTTCACATGAAGAATAAGCATTAGAAACAAATGAGCTCCTAAGTCAAAAAGCCAATCCTGAGCATAGGTCAGCTAGAACAAAACCATGTGTTTATAACTTTGGTTACATTCTGTATATATTCTATTCCTGACAGAGGGGATGAGCTCTGATTTCAATTGAGGGTCTTGCACACAGAAAACACAAAACTAGTAGCCGTACAAAAGTCTGATATATTAATCTGAGGTAGCAAAAGTGGAGTTGCTAAGGTGTTAGGATTTTGAGTTTATGTTGCTTCTCTTGGAGCTTTATCTTAAGAGAGTGTGGCAGAGGAATCCACTTATGTTTACTGAAGGAACAAGAGGCCTGTTTGGTGTCTTCCAGTGTCTGAGTTAGGGCCCTGAAACTTCTGCTTCCTAGCAGAGATCATTCAAACTGATTGTAGCCCTGAAGTAGGAAGATGCTATAAAGCTAGGCACCCATTTGCAGCTAGTGTATCTGAACATTAGGCATGTTTATCAATCTTCCACTTGATGTATTTTGTGTATATATTTCATGGCAATGAAATTAATATTATGAGTTATTGTTATTATGTAAGTACTTGATGTGAAACACTGCATACAAAGGGTTAAATACAGGGAACCCTATCTTAAGGACCCCATGAGGACTAGCTACAATATCACCACAATTAAGGAGATCGGGTGTAACATGTTGTGACAATAAGGTTGTGACACGAGAGTCTAGAATAGCAGTTTTCCCAGGTCAGGGGACAGAGAGTTGCTATGGGCAGGACAGAAAGACCGCGGGTTAGTGAATGCTTGTTTCTGGCTAACGGACTGGACATAGTTTCATAGATTTTTAAGGCCAGAAGGGACAAATAAGATTATCTAGTCTCACCTCCTGCATAGTACGGATCACAGAATTTCACCAGGTGATTCCTACATCAAGTCCAATAACTTCTGGCTTAGCTATAACACATCCTTTAGAAAGACATCCAACCTTGAGTTAAAGACTTCAAGTACTGAAGAATCCACCACGTTAGTTACCCTCACTGTTAGAAAATTTGTGCCTTTTTTCTAGTCTGAATTTGTCTAGCTTCAGCTTCCAGCCATTAAATCTCACTATTCAGCTGTTAAATTAAAGAGCCATCAAATCTTCTCCCCATGTAGATACTAATAGACCACAATCAAATCATCTCTTAACCTTCTCTTGGATAAGCTAAATAGATTGAGCTTCTTTACTATCTCATGGTAAGGCAAGTTTTCCTGACCTCAAACCATTCTTGTAGCTCTTTTCTGAACCCTTTCCAATTTTTCAACATCCTTTTGGAAGTGTGAACAGCAGAACTGGACACAGTATTCCAGTAATGGGCTCACCATTGCTGTCTACAAAGACAATACTACCTCCCTATTCCTACTCAATATTCTTCTGCTTATACAGCCCAGGCTCACATTAATGACCTCCCAGTGCAATGCAATAACTAAGAAGGCATGTCAAGTTGGTTATCCATCAGGGCCGCCAAGTCCTTCTCATAATCACTACTTTCCAGGATACAGTCCCCTTCTGCTAGGTGTGACAATACATTCTTGTGACCTACATTTCTAGACATGGTGGTGTGTTAGTTGAGGTTTGTGTAAGAAGAGTTCCCAAAGGCCTCAGTCAGGATGGTGGCCCCATTGTGCCAGACACTGTTGAAGCACAAAGGAAGAAGGGTCTCTGCCCAAAGAGTTTACAGTGTTATTAGGAAGAAAATACAATAGTGAGGGTAACAAGTGATAAGAGGGAAGTGAGGAGGGAGGAGTAGGGTAGTGATAGTAAGATGTACTACGTGCACAACTTGATAGCACCAAATTATTTGAGGGTCCCCTCCCCGCCCCCACACCATTTTATAATTATATAAAGAGAAAAACAGCTATTTTCAATTGCCACTCACCAAAGCATCACAGCAGAAGTGGGTCTCAAGGAGGGATATGCCAGAGGAGAAGGAGGAGCTGAATCTTTATTTCTGGTGATTATGTGGGAGAAGGAGAGAACACAGTTTTATCTTCACATCCCTGCGGTAGTTTGCAGTGCTGCCATTTAGGAAAAACAACAACGTCCTTTTATTTGCGAGTGGAGAATTTTTGAGTCATTGACACACCATAAATATAGAATCCCGCAGTGCCATTTTTATAGTCCATTTTCAAAGCAGAACCACCACATTTTAAATCTAGGCACAGATATGTAGATGTGTGGTTCTGAAGTGCAGACCTACAAACAATTTCCACAGCCAAACTTGCCCTAAGTGAAGAGGAATAAACTCAGAAAAGTTTTACTTTGCTTGATATCTGCCAATATTTTCAGCTTAATACATTTTCTTTTCCAAAGGGCAAGCATCTGGCCCCTAATACCTTGGTACTTATTTTAAGAACATTATTTTTAAGGGTCCAGTAAAATATGCTAAAGAGCCTGGAGCTGGTAACAAGGTTAATTTTAAACAAAAACCCTGCAATTCAGCAGTACTTTTCTCCAACAGGAGTTAGAGAGCATAGATGGTACATTTTTGCTAATTCTGTAACCATGATAACATATACAAGTCTGCATTTTATTCCTATAATTCACAACAGGGCAACTATTTTCATAACACCTGATTTTTCACAAGTTGGTGCCCACGGAAGTGTGTTTTTCTTGGTAGTTAAAGAGTCAATGAAGTAAGATGCATCGTTCCCAGATTAGTGGCTTAGTACTTTTCACAAGAAAGAAAAGTGGAAACACATAAAACAAACATATACAAAATCAAAAACCTCTCAGCTATAACAATGGACTTATTTTAACCCTGAAAAGGGGTTGCTGAGCTGTTATTAGCACAGATGCATAAAGAACATTTTAATGACTTTATGGATTCACTATATGTTGCAGTAACAAAAGATTACTAGAATTGGACAATGTACAAAGATATGTGACCTTAAAGAATTCATATAATGGAAGGCAACATTGTCTAATCATTAGAGCAAGGGCTGGGTGTAAGATCTTTGGGCTTGATTCTGATCTTACTTACGCCACTTGACTCCAGTGTAAAGTGGCAATGTGTTGCAGAGAACAGAATCAGTCCCCATGTTTTTATTTCCATCTCTGCGCCTTAGGGCTAGTCTACACTGGCAACGCTAAAGCGCTGCGACAGCAGCGCTTTAACATGGCTTGTGTGGTCGTGGCAGAGCACTGGGAGAGAGCTCTCCCAGCGGTCTAAAAAAAACCCCACCTCCACGAGGGGCGTGGCTCCCAGCACTGGTGCACTGTCTACACTGGTGCTTCACAGCGCTGAAACTTGCTGTGCTCAGGGGTGTGTTTTTTCACACCCCATGAGCGAGAAAGTTGCAGCGCTGTAAATTGTCAGTGTAGACAAGCCCTGAGTAAAAGTTTCTCCTTTGCCCCACTTATGTTCCATGCTGGGGCTGTCCTTGGAGTCCATTGATGAAGTGGCCAGACAAGGATGCCTGAGCCCACCCTGGTCACCACTGATGAAAGGGTCTTTACCAGCCCAACATAATCTGGCCAGGAAAGCTGCAGTGGAGGTTGGCTCAGGGAGAGGCTGCATATCAACCACTATATGGATCCAATCATCCCAGAACCCTGCACAAAGAGCATGGAGAGACCTAGAGTAGCAGTCATGGTGGGGGCGGCAGAGCAGCCCGGCACTTGGAGCAGGAGGGGCTGGACCACTTTGTATGGTACTCTCATAGAGCTTGAATGTTTAGGCTTTCTATGAGTAGAGTACATTTTTCTTTGTATGACCTTGGACAAAGCATTCAGCACAACGGGGCTTTTTGGATGCTACATTAATATACTTACTGCATAACCTCTCGTGTCTGTCTTCCTACTTCATGCTGGTGTTGCAAGGCTCAATTAATAATGTTTGTAAAGTACAGTAGACCCTCAGAGTTACAAACACCTTGGGAATGGAGCTTGTTCGTAACTCTGAAATGTTCATAACTCTGAACAAAACGTTATGGTTGTTCTTTCAAAAGTTTACAACTGAACATTGACTTAATACAGCTTTAAAACTTACTACACAGAAGAAAAATGCTGCTTTCTCTTCATTTTTTAGTAGTTTACGTTTAACACAGAACTGTACTGTATTTGTTTTTTGGGGGAGTGGAGGGTTGGGTTTTTTTGTCTCTACTGCTGTCTGATTGCATACTTCCAGTTCCAAATGAGATATGTGGTCAGCAGAACTCTCAGGGTCTACTGTACTTTAAGGTCCTCAGATGAAAGGCACTATGGAAGTAAAAGTTATTGTTACGATGGTATTTATTTTATGATTCTTACACAGAAATTCTGAGTTATAATGCCAACCCAGTGCAGACTATATCAGCCAGTTAAAAAAGAAGCACCTAAATTCTCATTTCCTTTTCTGTTTTCACTAGCATCAGGAACTTAAAATTTATAAATAAATCCAGATATAGAAAGAGTGCTACTTTAAAAAAAAAAAAAAAAAAAAGATAAAACTGAACATGTGTAGTTTTTTAAAATAGTAATTGGGTATGAAACTGATTTTCGACTTTGTTCTTTTTCCATTTAAACTTAGAATTCTTTCTAAATTCCAGTAAACAGAAACTTTGGCCCAATGTACCTACAAGAAGATGAAAACTAAACAATAAATGCCATGAAACAATATTTTGTTTTGTACATCTTCTTGCATCCCATACAGTATGCATAATTAGCTAAGTAATTCTTGCCTTGTTCCTATAAAAAGTCACTTCTCGCTGACTTGACATCTCTGATGGCCCAGTTCAGTGCTTAATTTTTGCCAGGGCCGAGCCCCGGCACCTCTAGGCTTGGCAGTTCATAGCACCAGCACCTCTGGGCCTGTTGAATCAGTTATTAATGTAAAAAAATTGCTTGAGCCCTGGCATCTCTTCCATCACAAATTAAGCACTGGCCCAATTCTTCATTGTTCTGCACCTTGAGTAGTGATTTACATTGGAGCCAAAGGAATACGGAGACTATAAGATGTTACCATTCTGATTTGGTAACATTTTACACCTTCTTTGGAATTACTTGGAGCTAGTACAATGACTACACAAGATACAGAGCAACAAAGAAGCAGGCCCTTAAACTCTATAATAGGAACATACCTGGGTAAATGTATGATTCTTCAAACTGTTACTTGAGTATTTCCTGCTCTTCTGAGTAGTTTCACTGGCCTCAGTAAGACTATTTACATGAGTACAGATTACTTGCATGAGTAAGGGGCTGCAGGACTGGGCCTGAAATTTGGTCGCTCTGCCTATACAGTGCTTGTATAATAGTAATAGATAAAGTGATCGTTTATACAGATTGCCTTGGCCTAACACAAATAATGGTGTTTCAAAAAGTGACCTTGCTCATTTTATAGGTCACAGGCAGTGGGGCCCTGAGCGCAGCTTCATTTTTGCCCCGCTCCGCGACCCAGTCAGGAAAAAGAACATTCTCTCTTATCTTCTCCCTTGTGTTTCATTCTTTTTTTCTTCATTCTCCTCCTATGTTATAAGTAATGGGAAGTAAATGAAAATAAAGTGAGGTACCTTGATTGGGGCAGGGGGTGCAGGAGGGAATGCGGGAGTGGGCTCTGGGAGGAAGTTTGGGTGTGGGGTGCAGGCTCTGGGCTGGGACAGGGGCACGGGAGGGGGATGGGGGTAGCACTTATCTTGGGTAGCACAGCTCCCAAAGTGACCGGCACACACACCCCTCTGGCAGCAGCTCCTAAGTGGAGGGGCCAGGAGGTCTCCGCGTACTGCTGCCTGCAGGCACCACCCACACAGCTCCCATTGACTGCAGTTCCCAGCCAATGGGAGCCACGGAGTCGGCGCTCAGGGCAGGGGCAGCGCACAGAGACACCCCCCCCCCCGGGGCCACAGGGACATGCCAGCTGCTTCCAGGAGTGAAGTGACGCAGAGGGAGGGTGGGAGGCAGAGCGGGCAGGGAGCCACCTTAGCCCTGCTGCTGGCACATCTCTGCTTGTCCCTTAGAGGAAGGGGGACAGCGGGTCTCCACCTTCCCCCCCCCACCCTGCCAGGGACGTGCAGAGATGTGCCAGCAGCCAGCTGCTTCCCAGAGCGGTGTGGGGCCACCAGCCATGGCATGCAGGCAGCTTGCATGCCTGAGCCCTGCTGCGTCGCTGGCTGGGACTCGGGGGCAGGTTGTCAGATATTTCTCCTGCATTTTGGGGGGCCCTCCTGTCGTTGGGGGCCCTGTGCCACCACACAGTTTGTTTCATGATAAATCTGCTCCTGGTCACAGGCCACAAATTCAGCTGGTGTATGAAATTTGTACTACCTGAGCCCCATATTTAAGCCTATATACGAAAAGAAAAAAAAGTAATTTCATAATGTTGTTTAGTGGTTGACAGTGGATCTCCATCTTTTCTGTTTTTCAAAAATTATTTACATTGAAACAAACCCCATTCCTAATGATCAGCCCAAGCAGCTGCACTTGTGGCCTGGGACCTCTACAGGGACAATAGGTAGAGGAATCCTATCACTCCTCACGTGCCAGGGAGTGGCAGCAGAGCTAAAAGAAAAGTTCTGAGAAGGTTTTAAAAGATTTTTGGTCCAGATTTTCAACTAGTACAAACTGGCATCTCTACAATGAAGTCAATAGAGTTGCATCAATTTACAGCAGCCAAGGATCAGTCCCTTAGTGGTTAAATAGGGCACATTCTACAATTATCCCTACATAAACATCTTTCTGCCATAAGCTCAATGCGGAAAGACAGGTCACAAACTGTGCCTTGGTATGAAAAAGACTAATCAGTTTGGGACATTTTAATTATAGCTTTTATTCTAGACTGGATGCTTTCTACGCAGGTCATACAAAGTTCAGTCCTAAACGAGAAACCTTTTGAGAGTTGTGTTGAATTACAAACCAATAATTTAGGTCAGAGTAACTGTGTGGTTAATTTGTAAGGCAGCATGATGCAAGTGCTGGATAACTGAGTTCACCACAAGAATTGTAATTTTTTTTTTTTAAATAGGCCCTAATGCTCTACTGCCTTTCACCTTATGTAGTCATTTACATCTGTGCAGAGGGCTATCAAATCCCAGTTCTTCACTCAAACCACTGGTAGCACACCCCCCTTTAGATATATAGTTGTATAGTAGACAACTGTGCAAGGCAATGGAGAATTGGCTCCTTATTTTTAGGGCTTGGCCACAGTCAGGAAAGTTAATCCACATTAACTTTTAGCATGGATTAGTTAAACCACATTAAATTCATGTGTGCACACTCAGAAACTGGGATGTGGGCGGTCATGCCCAATGGTCAGAATAGAAGCCAGGCAGCCACACATAAGAGCCCAGTGTTAGACCCAGAATCAGAAGCAAGCTGCCAGAGCCAAAGTTACAAATCATAGCCCCAGGTCCAAGCTAGGTTACCTGCAGTGAGGCAAAGCAGGAGCAGTGCTGAGTCGAAAACAGGAGCAAAGCTAGGAACAAGCAGGAACTGCCACGAGCAGTTACTAAAATGCTCTTCTTGCTGGGTTTAAGAACTGGTCTGCTAACTCTTACCACCAATCAGGTAGTGTAGCCAATCAAGCAGCCTAATACAGCCAGCTGCACTCACCGGGTTGCAAGGAGACTGATTCCTGATAGCAGCCTTAATTTGGTTTATCTTAATTCACTTCCAAAAAGGATTAAATTTAACCGAATTTAATTCCAAATAAGAATATCTACAAAAGGGTTTAATGTGGTTTAACCCACTTTAAATTTATATCTTTTGTTAATTCAGATTAATTTTCCTGAGTGTGCCTATGTAGACAAGCCATTAGCTGTTATTAAAGCATCTCAAAGAATTGTCAAATTGCAAGTTTCATTTAAAGGTAATGGTACTTCGTTATTAGAAGAAATCTTATGTTACACATTCTAACCCCAATCCTGCAAACAGATGCACTAGTGTGGACTGCTGAGAAGTCCTGTTAACTTCAGTAGAACTCCACATATGTGCAGGAATGCATGCTATTTTACCTATTTGCCAGCTCAGGGCCTAAAAGTAGAAATTTGACCATTGCAAATATTTTGTTTGAACCAATAAGTTACACTACTCTAGTGTGCTATACTTCGGCTAACAAACCCATTTCATGGATTGGTCAAAACTAAGGTTAAGATTTTGTCACCTGTCTGTGACATTTACTAAAAATAATGGTGGGGCATTGAGAGGAGGAGATGACTGAAGCCTGAGCCCTGTGGGGTTGGAGGTGGGTGCGGATGAGAGCCTGAGACCCACTGTGGGAGGAGCAGCACCTGCTGCTGCTGCAGCTGACAGGTCCAGGGCCCCCACTGCCCATGGCGGCTTGGGGTTCTCAGGCTGGTGGCTTGGAGCTCCAGACCCCACCAGCACCCACAGTGGCTTGTAGCTCCAGGGCACCGCCAGCTGACAGCTCCAGCCTGCCACCCCAGGGCAGAAAGGCAGAAAATGTCACGGAGGTATCTGAAAGTCATGGAATCCGTGACCTCCATGACAAAATCTTATCCTTACTCATAACTTACTCATAACTTACTAGCTTCCTATGAAGTAGCTATGGAATCACCGTCAGTTCTTCATTCAGCCATTTGACCTACAGGACAGTAATTTACAAAGTGCTTCCTCATTACTTGTACAGAGCTATATCCCAATTTTCAGCTACTAGTGCAACTATTTGATAAATATAATTACAACGTGTAGCTTTTTATTTAAAATTTACTGCAAAAACAAGTAACAAATAATATTTTGGAGTAGTCAATAGGATGGATGACATGGAGGTTTTCAAAAATTGACCCTGATCCCACCGTCATTTGCCTATTTCCAAACTTTTGGTGAAATAAATCATTTAGAGTAACATTTTTTTAAAGTCAGTGCAGCACAGCATTCATAATAATAATATTCAAATCTTATATAGCACTTTTCAAAGGATATAAGTATCATTTCCCCATTTTACAGATGTGGAAATTGACACACAGAGAGGTAAAGTGACTTGTCTAAGGTAACCCAAACAAGCTAGTAGAAGAGCCAAGAATAGAACCCAGGTCTTCCGTGTCCCACTCCAGTGCTCAGACCACATTCATGAAGAATTCAAATTTCTCTGGACACAAACCAAAACACTGGATCCAAACACTCTCAAACTTTGGTATTGTGATTGGAATCTGAACATGGATTTTGTTTTGAATTTTGCAGTTAGGCAAACCAAAACTCTGGATCTAAACACTCCCCAAACTGTGGGTTTTGAAATTCAGATCCAGATTCGGCTGCTGTATTTTGCATCTTGGACCAGTTGCTAGCTGATCTATGTATCTCTCATAGCATCTATGATTATTTGAGATTAGGTCTATTTTGGAACAAGAATAAACTGTATATCATGTAACATAGTTAGGGGTTATGTTCCCAGCTATAGCTAAATTTGATGCATCTGAGGAGGGAGGGTGGGGACAACGGGACCGGGGTCAGAGAGGGGCATGCGCTGATGCTGGGCATGGGAGCTGTGAGAAACACGTCACCCGCAGCCACGGCATCAGGCACTACGGAAACTTCAGTGGGGTCCCCCTCTGGAGGGGAAGCCAACCGCTCCGTCCGGGCGCTAGAGGGCACGCTCACAGGCTTGGGGCCCGACCGCTCGGCATCGGCTGTCGCCTCTAGGGGCTCGGCGGCCTCAGGTGAGATGCCATCCGCGGCCGGACAAATAGGGAGAGCCAGGGGCGCCCCCAGGACCAGAGCGGGTTCTACAGCTGGGAGTGAGGGGCAGGGAGAAGGAGGAGGGGGTGATGGAACTGAGCCGCCGCCCAGATCGAGGCCCGCTGGAGGGAGGGGGTCGTCCTCCCCCTAGGTGACCAGGGTCAGACCCAGGGCCTCGATCTCCTCCAGTCGGGGCAGATGGCATGGCGGCATGCGGGGGGGGGCAGCCGCCACCTGGGCGTACATTCTGGGGGCTAGGGATGGAGTGCCCCCAGAGCTGGTGGAGGGAACGGCTGGGGAGGAAGGGGCCACAGCAGATGTCGGGGCCGCGGCAGGGAGGGCAGCCCCGCCAAGGGGAGGTTTTGTTTTCCGGGTGGGGCCTTTGCCCTTTTTACTCCCCTGGCCCTTTTTGCCGGTGGAAGGGGCAGCCATGGCAGCGGCGGAGTCTAGGCTAGTGGTGGCCGAGAGGGTAGCTGCTGGGATGGGCAAGGGTGGTGGCAGGGGAGGAACTATGGGAGCACTGGGGGCAGGAGCAGGAGTGGGGCCAGGGGCAGAGGCAGGGTCCTCCTCCATAGTGGAAAGAGGCAGGAGGAGGCCCTAAATTGGGGGTGGGACAATGGACAACTACTCCTCCCTACTAGACGGCAGGGAGGGGAGGAGGGTCCAGCAAACAGGGTATTGGGAATAGGAAAGGTGGGAGAGGGCCAACCGCTCCTCCCTGCTAGACTGTATGCAGGAAGTGGGTGGGGGGGAATTGTAGGGGGGCACGGGGGAAGGGAAGAAGCAACCACTCCTCCCAGCTAGGCTGCAGGCAGGGGAGGAAGGTGCTAACAACAGAAGGACACGGGGACAACAAAGGAGAGGGGGACAAATCCTGGGCGCAGGGCGGGGTGCCAGCTTTTCCGGCTGCACTCGGACGGGGAAGGACTATGATTTTATCAAGAGGTGTAGTGATCAGGGTAAACAACTTAAAAAGGGGGGGGGCACAAGCGCTTCGAAAGGGGACATGGACACACCAAACTGCGGGTTGGGCGGGGCAGGGGTCAGCAGGAGTCAGGGGGAACAGCAAACAACTGAGGGCGGAGCAAGTAGAGCACAAGGGGAGGGCGGAACCAAACTCCTGGGCAAGGGTGGGGCAAGCAAAGCAACAAACTTGCAAGGGTTGGGGCGGGGCAGGCACACTAACAAGCCTAGGAACCTAGGATAGGGCCAGGGTGGGATGGGCAAATAACCAGGGAAAAATCTTCTGGGGAGCTACGGGAGGAAGGGAGGAGAAACCTGGGCTGGGGGGTAATGGGAAGGCCCCCTACCCAAATGCAACTGAGGGAGGGGGGCCAAGTCCAAACAAAAGGGGGGGGAGTGCATCCACAAGCGCTTGTGGGGCTCACTCCAGTCCTTGCTTGCTGCTGGAAACAGTCCCAGATGGTGGTGGGCGAAGAAGCAAGCAGCCCTGTTGAGGGGCGAGCAGCAGGCGTTGATTGTCAGCTGGGTTGGTGGAGGGGGTGGTGGCAAAAAGGGGTGGTGGTGGTGAAGGAAGATGTGGGGGGGGGGCAGCAGGATGGGGGGGCTCCACGCCTCTCCCCCGGCCCCCCACAGCAACAAAAGGCTACCACCACCCCAAGAGCACAGCTGGTAAAGTCACTCAGTCCAATAACCGACCCCCTCCACAATTCCTCGCAGAGGTCTTCCTCCTCCTCGATGAGGCAGCCAGGGCAGGAGCAGCAGCACGCGGGCAGCAGCCAGCCAGGTGAGGGCCCAGGCAGAAGAGGTGACAATGGTGGTGATGGCAGGGTCCTCGCTTCTCCTCCCTCCAGAGGGGTAGGGATAGGGGGGCAGGCCGGCAAGGCCCCCCTTCCGCACAGCAGCAACAGCAGTGTCTCCCAGAAGGGGTCCCAGCCAGCAGCAGCCCTCCAGGGAGGGAGGCAGAGAGCTCCAGCCAGCAGCAACAGCCCAGGGAGGGAGCTCCAAACAGCAGTAGCAGCAGCCCAGGAAAGGAAAGAGCTCTAGCCAGCAGGGCAGCCCGAGAAGACTGATCTCTCCTTCCTGTAGCAGGGGATGGCCACCTGCTCCTGCCCTGTGGGGCTTGAAATCAGCCCTTGGAGAGGGCTGAGGCTGCGAGAGGGCTGCTGCTAGGGAAAGCAGCAAGCCTCGGCTGATTAGGGTGTGGCCACCGCTGTGGCTGTTCCCCCAATCAGGGCCCAGCTAGCCTTTATAAGAGGGCAGTGGGCCAGGAGGACAGAGTCTCTCTCTCCAGATGTTGAGAGGGAGGGGCCTGCCTGCTGGGAGCTGAGCAGGGTACCTATCGGTGGAGCAGGGCTGGGGAAAGGCCAGAGGAGCTGGGGAGCTCCGGCCTGAGAAACCCCCAGGCTGCAAGCCTTGATGAAGGCCTAGGAAAAAGGTACTGGGGTTGCAGAGGGCAGCCCAAGGTTAAGCAGAAGCAGCAGGTCCAGACCCTCCTTGCCGATGATGAGTGGCAATTATACTGCAGTCCGCCCCAGGGAGCTGGGGCTAGATGGTGACTGGCAGTAACCAAAGGCTGAGGCGAGGTGGGGATAGAGGGTGGGGGTCCTTCGGGGGGGATGACCTAGATCTGTGGGGGTACTGCCAGGGGGTAGCACCCTGACGTGAAAGGGGCACTGGGGTCTGGGAGGGACTCGGGGCCCAGCGGCAAGCAGGACACCAGCCTGCAGAGGGTGCTCCAGAGGCTGGAAACGCTAACTCCCTGGACGATGAGCAGGAGGCGCCATGGGTGAGTCGCGGCCCACCATACATGAGCTGAAGAGTAAGTTGTCATGGTGGGTGGAGTCATAAATATTCATAATTTGAGAACTGAACCAATTGATGATCAGGTAGGGAGAAGCTCTGAAAAAGGAGTAGGAGGCCACCCAGGTGGGCTTAGTGGATGAGCCTGATTAGATACATGATAGTGTCTCCTGGATTCAGTGGCTAGGTCCCAATGCTGGTGATGAATTTGTCAGTCTCTTGCACCCAGTAATGCAGTCCATGGGTCCCCCACACGATCAAGCCCTTAATACAGTACATGCCCTATTGTGCCATATTAATTAATGACAATACTACTACTTTGGAAGGAGGAGATTGATTAGCATAAATTACATGTTTCATTCATTTCTAATGACTTTTGAATAGCTACTTGTTTATCCCACTCTTGGGTTAAACCTGCATTGGTACCACACTTGAGATCTCCCACCATAACAAGCCATGCTACTGTTTCCATTTTCAGAGTTTCTGCTGTTATTGCTGCTACTACTATAGGTGGAGAAACGGCTGCTTTTACTTGCCTTGCTTTCTTTGCTACGTTTAAGGCATGCTGACAGACTGCCTGACAGTCCTGCTGCCTCCAGTTCCCAAAAGAAGCAGCCTAACATTAGTGTACATGTGAATCAAGCACAATTTCCATTTTTGGCAATAATCTCTTTTGGAGCAGAGCTTTGCAGGAAGGATAATAGAACAGCATGGAGTATGGAACATATTAAGAGAACTCAAGGCCAGATTGTATCCCTTACTTCTGCACATGCAGAAGGACCCCTTCACACACACGTCTCTCCTCTCCTACACAGGAGGCATTTTCAGCTGACTTTACAACATCATCCCCACTTTCTTCTCTGAAGATGAGGATCTGAAAGTGGGAAAGGGTAGACAGGGAGAGAGAAGGGGCAGGTTGGATGTGGCCCCCCCGAAAGTGCCAAGGGGAATTCCTTGATGAATAAATTCAGTCTCATGCTACATTGACTTTTTGATGGCCCCCTTGTACACCACTGGAGCTGAGCTGCCCCAGAATGGGAAGGACAGGGATTCCTGGTATATGTACAGCTGCATGGCAATCCATTGGTTTCATCAGCAAAGTCCTCTGTTCAATCTGTAGAGGTAAAATTCCATCCTCCTCTGTGAAACAATCTAGGGGGGAGCCTTGGGATTTTCCTCCCTCCAGGATCCCCTCCCACAGAGTTTTTCCATAGGTGGGATGGGTTAGGAGACAGTGCAGGTGAAATTTAGGAAGGACAAAAATGGAGGATGGGGGATGAGTAAAGCTGCTGAGGTCATATCTAGTGACAATTACTATGGGTGGGGATAAATTAGTGACTATTATTTGTATAAATACTATTATTACTTGGGGTCTAGGGACCGCAGCTATGGATCATGACCCCATTGTGCTAGGCACTGTACATATACAGAACAAAAAGGTGGTCTCTGCTCCAAAGATCTTACGGTCTAAGTACAGCCTGATATTACTGAGTATAAGAATGGCCATACTGGGTCAGACCAATGGTGCATCTAGCCCAGTAGCCTATCTTCAAACAGTGGCCAATGCCAGATGCTTCAAAGGGAATAAACAGCAGGGCCATCATCAAATGATCCATCCCCTGCCAGCCAGTCCCAGCACCTGGCAGTCAGAGGCCAAGTGACACCCAGAGCATAGTGTTGCATCCCTGATCATCTTAGCTAATAGCCATTGATGGACCTATCCTCCATGAACTTATCTAGTTCTTGTTTGAACCAAGTTATAGTCTTGGCCTTCAACATCCCCTGGCAACACGCTGACTGTGTTTGTGTGAAGAAATACTTCTTTATTTTAAACCTGCTGCCTATACATTTCATTGGGTGACTCCTGGTTCTTGTGTTATGTGAAGAAGTAAATAACACTTCTTTATTCACTTTCTCCACACCATTCATAATTTTATATAACTATCTTATCCACCCTTAGTAGTCTTTTCCAAGATGAATAGTCTAATCTCTAATAGTTTAATCTCTCCTCATATGGAAGCTGTTCCATACCCTTAATAATTTCTGTTGTCCTTCTTTATACCTTTTCTGTTTCTAATATCTTTCTTGAGATGGGGCAATCAGAACTGCCCACAGTATTCAAAAGTGACTTGTCTAATGTAACCCAACAGGCTAGCAGAAGAGCCAATAGAACCCAGGTCTTCCATGTCCCACTCCAGTGCTCAGACCACATTCATGAAGAATTCAAGTTTCTCTGGACACAAACCAAAACACTGGATCCAAACACTCTCAAACTTTGGTATTGTGATTGGAATCTGAACATGGATTTTGTCACGCCATGGATTTATATAGTGGCATATTTTTTGTCTTGTTATCTATCCTTTTCCTAATGGTTCCAACTTTGTTAGCTTTTTTGACTGCTGCTGCACGTTGAGTGGATGTTTTCAGAGAATGGTAACAGCTAGTCTATATCCAGTCATTTTGTATGCGTAGTTAGGATTATGTTTTCCAATATGCAACACTTTGCATTTATCAACATTGAATTTCTGCTATTATTTTGTTGCCCAGTCACCTAGTTTTGTAAGATCCCTTTGTAATGCTTTGCAGTTTTTTTGAACTCCCTTTGTAATAGGGCTTTGAATTGATTAAAAAAAATTAATCGTGATTAATTGCACTGTTAAATAATAGAATACCTTTTATTTAAACGTTTGGATGTTTTCTACATTTTAAAATATTGATTTCAATTACAACACAGAATACAAAGTGTACAATGCTCACTTTATATTTGTGATTACAAGTATTTGCACTGTAACAAAACAAAATAGTATTTTTCAATTCACCTAATACAAGTACTGTAATGCAATCTATTTATTATGAAAGTTGAACTTACAAATGTAGAATTATGTAAAAAACAACTGCATTCAAAAAATAAAACAATGTAAAATTTTGGAGCCTACAAGCCCACTCAGTCCTACTTCTTGTTTGTCTGAGTGACTGGCTGAACAAGTTTTCATGGCACTGTTGTGGCTGGTGTCACAAGATATTTACGTGCCAGATGTGCTAAAGATTCATATGTTCCTTCATGCTTCAACCACCATTCCAGGGGACATGCGTCCATGCTGATGACAGGTTCTGCTTAATAACAATCCAAAGCAGTGTGGACTGACCCATGTTCATTTTCATCATCTGAGTCATTTGCCACCAGCTGGAGGCTGATATTCTTTTTTGGTGGTTTGGGTTCTGTAGTTTCCGCATCAGAGTGTTGCTCTTTTAAGACTTCTGAAAGTATGCACCACACCTCATCCCTCAGATTTTGGAAGGCACTTCAGATTCTTAAACCTTGAGTTGAGTGCTGTAGCTATCTTTAGAAATCTCACATTGGTACCTTCTTTGCGTTTTGTGAAATCTGCAGTGAAAGTGTTCTTAATGAACCACATGTGCTGGGTCATCATTCGAGACTGCTATAACATGAAATATGTGGCAGAATGTGGATAAAAGAGCAGGGGACATACAATTCTCCCCCCAGGAATTCAGTCACAAATTTAATTAATGCATTATTTTTAATGAGCGTCATCAGCATGGAGGCATGTCCTCTGAAATGGTGGCTAAAGCATGAAGGAGCATACAAATCTTTAGCATATCTGGCACAAACACCTTGCAATGCCAGCTATAAAAGTGCCGTGCAAATGCCTGTTCTCTCTTTCTGGTGACATTGTAAATAAGAAGAGGGCAGCAGTATCCCATGTAATGTAAACAAACTTGTTTGTTTCAGCAATTGGCTGAACAAGAAGTAGGACTGAGTCGACTTGTTTTACAATGGTTTGTTTTTGAGTGCAGTTATGTAACAAAAAATTTACAAATGTAAGTTGCACTTTCATGACAGAAATTGCACTATAGTGCTTGTCTGAGGTTAATTGAAAAATACTATTTTTTGTTTATCATTTTTACAGTGCAAATATTTGTAATAAAATACACTTTGATTTCAATTAGAACACAATATGAAAAATGTAGAATATCCAAAATATTTAATAAATTTCAATTGGTATTGTTTAACAGTGTGATTAAAATTGCGATCAATCGAGATTCATTTTTTTAATTGCGATTAATTTGAGTTAATCGTGTGAGTTAACTGATTAATCGACAGCCCTGTTTTGTACTGCTTTGAAGTCTGCTTTGGACTTAACTACCTTGAGCAATTTTGTATCATCTGCAGACTTTCCCACCTCACTGTTTACCCTTTTTTCCAGATAATTTATGAATATGTTGAATGGAACTGGTCACTGTACAGACCCCAGGAGGACACCTCTCCATTCTGAGGACTGACCATTTATTCCTACCCTTTATTTCCTATCTTTTAACCAGTTACTGATCCAGGAGAGGACCTTCCCTCTTATCCCATGATGGCTTACTTTGTTTAAGAGCCTTTGTTGAGGGACCTCGTCAAAGGCTTTATGAAAGTCCAAGTACACTATATCTGCTGGATCACCCGTGTCCACCTGTTTGTTGACTCCCTCAAAGAATTCTAACAGATTGGTGAGTCATGATTTCTCTTTACAAAAGTTATGTTGACTCTTCCACAACAAATCATGTTCATCTGTGTTAGTTCTTTACTATAGTTTCAACCAATTTGCCTGCTACTGAAGTTAGGCTTATTGGCCTGTAATTGCCAGGACTTCCTCTGAAGACTTTTTAAAAAATTGGCATCACATTAGCTATCTTCCAGTCATTAGGTACAGAAGCAGATTTAAGCAATAGGTTACATACCGCAGTTAGTAGTTCTGCAATTTCATATCTGAGTTCCTTCTGGTGAATGGTGAATGCCATCTGGTGACTTATTTCTGTTTAATTTATCAATTTGTTCCAAAACCTACTCTAATGACACATCAATCTGGGACAGTTCCTCAGATTTGTCACCTAAAAAAAAGGCTCAGGTGTGGGAATCTCCCTCACATCCTCCACATCTATTCAAAAAGAGCTGCTTTTTCCAGAAGGCAACTGAAGGATCCCTCTGAAGGACTAGACAGGAAGACATAGGACAAAAGTGTACAATGTGACAAAAGGACACATTCATATCAGAAATGCTTTCACTGATCCCACTCCAAAGAGGACAATCGCATTTAAACCTCTCTATGTTGGTGTAATATTCAGAAGTTTCCTTATTTGCAGTTCTCAGGAAGGCATAGCCTTTTCCCCCTCCCTCTTTTTAAAAATGTAGATGAGAGGTATAAGCTCATCTACTGTCCACTGGGCTGGGGTCGAAGGCAGGAGTGGAGACTAATTACCAAGCTGAGTCAGGAGATGAGTAGTAAGGTCAAGCTGGGCTGTGGTCAAAGGCAGGAGACAGGAGCAAGATAAGGCAAAAGATGAGGTCTGTAGCACTAGCAAGCTAGAGTCTACACTGCTGCTCAGACAGCTCCCTGGGCAACTTCCTGGTTTAAATAGTTTGTATAGACCAATCAGGCAGCCACAGGGAGCTGTTATTCTGGCCTTGTTGGGTGAAACTTCTGGGGCTGCCTGGCCTTCCAGGAATGTTGGAGGCTGTTTTGCTTGGTTCCTCAGTGGTGATGTGGAAGCATCAGTCATCCAGGATCCCACAACGCCAGGTTCTAGGTCCATTGATCCTGACACCAGCTATCTGTGCCTTACTCTGAGACAGATACTGGCTACCTTAACCCTTTTCCATGTAATTTACTCCATCCAGAGCACCATTTTTACAGTCAAGGCTGACTGGGAATTTTGTAGCCCAGCAGTGTTGTCCCTTAAATCAGCCAGAAAGGGTACTGTTGTGTAATACAGAGCACTCCACCTAGAAGTCAAACAAAACTGAGCCAAAACATTCTTGATAGCTTAGCCTTGGCTTGATTGCTCTCATTCTCTAGTTTAAACTCATATCAGAACCACATAAGTTCTGTTTCCTAATCTTCTAGATCTATCTTGTGGTAAGGGCAAGATTCTCTACCCAGATCAGAAGTCTCTCAACTTGGCTTCTGGATTTCAGGGGGCAGTAGATGGAGTGCTCTGCAAAAGTCAAAAGATTCTACCAGAAAGCAGAAAGCCTATAACCTGGAAAACTTTCTTAATGAAATGAAAGAGATTGTCTAAGCAGATCACAAAGGAGGAGACCTGAGACAGTAGTAATTCATTCCGAGCTCCATCAGACACCACCTGGCTGTAATTCCAGCCTTCTAACATCCAGTAATAAAGTTTCTAAAATAGATGCTGCATGTTTATTCTGCTGTGCATGAATGATCTCCATCATGGAATCTAAGACTTGTTTTGACAAAGCTCATGGGGCCCTATTCAAATCTTTATTGGAACATTCCATCTACCATCTTTCTATACGTGGCATTCCTCATAGTCATAATGTCAGCTCAGAGTTAGCAAAATCCAGGCCCTGGTGGTGGATCCCCCTGAAACACTATGTTCCATAAAAGTAGAAGATCATGTCTCCATGTTCTAAATTCCTGTTTTAAAATGGTCTCTGGTTTCCATCTCAATCAGGCCATTAACTGGTTTGTATTTTTCTTTCAACACTCATTCATGTCCAAGGTTTAAGTTATCAATATAGGATCAAATACATCCGAAGGTTCCTAGACTTTGTGCCATATGAAAATAAGACCAAGTGTCAGTCCATCGATCCAAATGAATCAGACCATGTAAACTTGGCTGCTATAACCCGGCAAAGGTGTTCAGCCCCTTATGTGAATTAGCGTATATTCAGCTAAGAGCTTGTCTACACAGCATGGCAAAGCACACCAGAGGACTGTGATTTGTAAAGTGCTGAAATAATGTGCCCTCTAACTTTCCCATTGACCCTGCTGGACTGCTCTCAATTGCATTAACATAGTCCCGTTTGCAACTAGATTACATCAATGTGAACTAGGCACCTTTTAGAGTACACCAGCAGGGTCTACACTGGGCAGTTAAAGCCCAATAGATTAGAGTGCTTTAAATCACACCCCTCTGGTAAGCTTTGCTGTACCGTGTATACAAGCCATCAGTCTAAGGAAGCCTCAACAGCATGCCTTTGCAACATCTCTATCACTGAAATATGCTGCTTGGAAATATGTTCCTTTAAAGACCTTATTCCCTCAATATGGCCTCTAGCTTAGCAGTCCAATTGCAGTCACTTTTAACATAATGACTCCTTAGAGGCACCTTCGACGGTCCCTACTACTTTTAATTTCGCAAGCATGTGGAACCATGAGGGCAATTCTTGAAGGAGAAAAAAATGGTTTCTTACCACACTGACTGGGATTCCTTAATGGACATTGGTTGCTAGAAGTTTCCAGGGGTGTGCAACACCCAAGAATGTGGATTTATATAGGAAATCATCTTGAAGAGCCACAGTTTATATATTCATATATTTTAAGGCCAAAAGGGACTGTTATGATCATCTAGTTTCTATGGTACCTTTTTGTTTTGTCCTCAAGCAATGTCTTAGTGTAAATGATTAAAGATTTTTAAATTACTATAAATTTTCTTTATGTAAACTAGCAAAAATTGCAATAGGGCCTTGTCCCCATTTTCCTCAAAATAGAGGAGTGGCTTTTCGATAGTGCTTCCCAGACATACGTACTAATGTTAGTTCTCTCTGAAACTGCAGAAATTTCTCATTGTTTATTCCTTTTTGTAATTGTACATTTTAGAGCATTTCTGATTCTTTTAGTCATAACTTGATGAAATGTAATAGCTGTTTGGTTCATGCTTCTATAATGTGGCTAGCTGGGGCTCAACCCTCTCCGGGGCGGCAGGGAGCCACACCGGCTCACTACACACAGATAATGTTTGGGGAAATTAGTCCGGCCGTGGGAGTCTCCCTCGGCAGCCCTTGCGGCAACTAAAACAAGCACTGTAAGCCTGGGCCCTAGGTTAGGGCAGGGCAACAATAAGTCAGGTGCTCGGGCCCTCCAGCAGGGGCTGAGCAGTAGCAAACAGTATATAGAAATAGGCCCAGGCCCTGGGTCAGGGCAGGGCAGGTAAGTCAGTAGCTCCAGCCCTCAGGCAGGGGCTGAGCAAACAGTTCAATGTTAGCAAGCCCAAGCCTCTAAAGGACCTGGAAGAGGGGGAGACTGCCACTCACAAGTTGGGTGGCAGGGGGACACAGGCCCTCCCACTCCACTGCTTCCCAGCCCAGGGCCCTAACAGCGGCAGAAGACCCACTGCTGTGTCAGTGGGGATCCTGGCCACAACACACTGACATGGGCTCTGGCTGTGTTACAGCCAGACTAGGGTCAGCTGTTCCTGGGCTACTTCCTAATCCCGCCTCTTGGAGTACCTGGGTCCAAGCAGTGTCTTCTGGGGCGTCCAGCACCATGGGTTCCTCAGGGTAGCAGGCAAGCAGCAGGCCCGGCAACTCCTCCAGGTAGCGGCTGCAGGGCAGGTCCGGCAACTCCTGGCATGCACCTTAGGCTGCAGGGGCTTCCCAGTCATGGGCTAGGCTTGAGGCATCTGGCCTCCTCGGCATCTGGGCCCTCAGTGAGCTCTGAGGGTGAGCTTTTATACTTCCGGGTCGCCGCCTGACCCTCTGAGGGGCGGGCTCAGAGCTCCCTGGCTCCAACCTCTCCGGCACCTGGATGGGCTCCTCCCTCTCCGGGGCGGCAGGGAGCCACACTGCCTCCCTACAGCTTCGGTTTATCTTTTTAAAATGTAATTAAGGGTAACTTTTTGAAAAGTGCCTAAGTGAGTCAGGGGCCTAAGTCCCATTTTCAAAAGTAGGCATTGTGTTTCGTTGTACCTCTCTGGTGCCTCCTGGGAATGAAAAGGAGCACCTTTCTTGTCTTGGACCTCCTTCTCTGGGTGGTGGCATCACTGTTGTCTGGGTTTCCAGACATATGTCCAGATTGGGGTACACCCCTCTGTCTGTACCTTTTAGGGAGTCTGTCCTCTTCCTGGGGGTGGGAGTTTAAAATAGTCCAAAAGAAAAATACCTCCATAGGCCACAAAAAGGACTGGGTCCCCGTGGTGTCATGCAAGGTGTAGGCCAGAAGGTCTGGGCTCTGTATGTCCAAACAACCAAGGCCATGTCCCAGGACTCTGAAAAATAAGGAAAAGCTGGTCCCTCTATTTCCTCAAAAGGCCCAGGCAGCTGGTGCTCTCAAGCAGTTTCCCCAGTAAACAGCCCGTTTCCTGGGACCCAAAAGCTTTGTGCACTAGCTCTGTTTGCTCCTGAATAATAGCCAGTCTGAGCAGGGATCCTCCCTTTTAATCACCCACTGTTTTTCAGGATTAACACATTCTGCAGATGCAGTGGGTTGGAACTGATTGGGCCTGGAGAAGCTCTTTACCCTTTCTTGACAGGGCTGGGGACCTACCCTGCCACATACTCACTCCCTCAAGACAGAACTTGAGATCTTGCTATCTGAGCCTAGTTCTCCTATTTCTCATGAGAAAAAGTCTTTATTAGTGTGTGCTTTTCCTGCACAATACTGGACTTTAAAGTGATAAAGTTGAAGTGACAAATCCCACCACATGATGCCGGAGGTTGTTTCCTTCATTGTACTTAGCCACCACAATGGTGTGACTGGTAATGATGGAAATGGTGTTGGGAAATGGTGATTATTAAGGTCCTAAAACACACCCCTCATGATGCAACACTGATAAAATAACTAAGAAGGGGGTTTTTTGGGTGATGATTTGCAAACATAATGTTGGACTTTGAGTAAAAGGCTTTTGAAAACCCATGTTTGAAGAAGTAAACAAAATATTCACATTTTGGGGTTGTGGCATTCCATTACCTCCTCCCCCAATAGATTAAGGGAGTATGATAATACACACATACTGAATAGTGATATTGAAATATCAAGATGAAACATCACTGCATGGTATGAATAAGAGCTTTGTCAGTTATACTTTTATAATTTGCAATTATGGACAGTGAATGAGTATAGATGAGCCAACACTTGTGCCAAGGCCTCAGCCTACCTTACTGACTTCTCCTCTTGCAAAGATTTGCTGATGTGCTTAAAATGATATTATTGCTGACAAGACAAAAGTAATATGTTGTGCTGGAATATTTTAGGTAAAAAACACACAAACCTGTAATGATAAGAAGCCACCTTTACTGGGAAAACTCTGGAGCAGGGTGACACAAATAGAATGACATGGAAATTACATGAACAGCAAAAGTTGTGTGATTTGAAGCTTGCACATGCGTATTATACAGGTTACCCAAAACAAATGCTTAATGCACTTAATGTTGATTGTAGAGAAGTTAATGAATATGTGATGAGCAACTGTATAAGAATCCAAGTGAACAATGCTCAAATTAGAGAAACATAGGACCAGAAACTGAAGAAACAGGATTGAAGAACCAGACTAGGGATCAGAGGTGGCGACGATGACCATCATGAACTATAGGAGAACTTGATGCCTCAGAATGCGGTAACTTGGGCCCCCTACCAAGCCATTGTATCTTGCATAAATATATGTTCAGACACTGAAGTGACAATAATTCTATATGATATTCTAAAAATAAGGCAAAATTTAATTAAGCCTAAAGCAGGTGGACTCGTGACTTAGTTTTCCACCTTACACTTCCAACAAAGGGATTACCTAATACATAATATCTGTGAGACTCTATGGCCCACTTCACCATGGGTGCTTCTTTTACAATCACTGAGTGGGCCTTTCCCCTAGGGAACTGCTTCCAACTCAAATATAGGACTGGATGCACCTTACCATTCCTTTCTTGAAAAAGGACTGCCCCTAGGCTTACATCCAAGGCATCCATCTGCAGTATAAAATCTTTTGTGACATCTGGATTGATGAGGACTAGTTCTCAGCACAATTGGTCTTTCAAGGTTTAAAGGCTTCCTCACAGTCTTCCATTCATTGAGTTTTCTTCACGCTACCATTTATTATTCGGTCCATCAGAGGCACTGCAATTATGGTGTATGGTGAAATCAGGTACAAATCTCCTATAGTAGCCAGCCAATCCAAGGAAATGTCTCACCTGTCTTTTTGCGCAAGGGATGGTACATGTTGCCAAAGCCTGAACTTTGCTGACCAGGGACTTGAGCTGAACTCTGCCCATGGTATATCTGAGAAAGGTGACTTCCTGGTTTGCCAGCTTCCACTTGACTTCGATTGCCCACGAAGCCAGCCTCATCCAGAGGTTGGAAGACTGCTTGTAGCTGTCACAGGTGTATACCAAGTCATCACCATATGACAATGTTGTCTAAATATGCAGTGTGTCACTGCTAGGGGAGTCTGAGTACTCAATTGGAATGTGGCAGTGGCCCCATGCAAGCCAAAGGGCATAGTGCAGAACTGAAAGAGCCCAAAAGGGATTGAGAAGGCTGTCTTTTCTTGGGATTCTGGTGACAAAGGGATCTGCCAGTAACCTTTTATAAGGTCTAGGGTGCTGATATATTTGGCAGCCCTAAACATTCTAGAAGCTCATCCACTTGCAGCACTGGATAGGTGTTGAATTTCAAGACTGTATTCACTTTCTAAAAGTCAATACAAAAGGGTATCAGGCTTAAGGATAAGCACAATCATGCTACGCCAATCACTTTGGGATTCTTCTATTACTCTTCTACACTGGGTATTGGCCACTGTCAGAAGACAGGATACTGGGCTAGATGGACCATTGGTCTGACCCAGTATGACTGTTCTTATGTTCCTCCCAAATCTGTGATGGTCTGTAACTCATCCCAGACCATTTCCCACATCTTCCAGGATAGGGGTCAAGGTGTCTCCCTAACTTGCTGTCCTGAGATCTTCTCCATGTGGTGATACATTAAATGGGTCCAGCCAGGTGAGAACATGTTGGGTAAAGATTTGATGAGTTGGCATACTTGGGTTCTCTGCTTGGGTTGTAGTTTGGCAGCCATTTGCACTTGTGCTGGATTCTGGAGGATGGAAACTTGAGACCCTACCTCAAGTTCTGGCAGTCAAGGAGCTACAATCATTTCCTTCTCGTTCTTCCATGGCTTCAGCAGATTTATATATTATAGCCAAGTGTCCCTCCTCTTCCTGGGCAGATGGACTTCATAGTCTACAGAGCCAACCCATCACACCACTTCAAAAGGCCCTTGCCATCTGAGCTAGCAATTCAGATGCATTGCTGGGAGCAACCATAGAACTGTCACTTGGTTGAAGGTCTGCAGGTGGGCATTCTGGTCATATGCTTGCTCCTCCTTTTGCTGGGCACCTGAAAAGTTTTCACGAGCAAATGCCCCCAACCTCTTGGTTGTTCGTGAAGGTGGAGGATGTATTAGACTGAGTTAACAGCCCTCAAGGCATACTCCTTCCTCCCTTCTTGGAAGACATCCAGTAGTCTCCAAAGATGTCATCTTATAAAAGCTCAAAGGGGAGAGAAGCCAGTGGAGGCTTGCAGCACCTCCCTTACAGTGAACAGGAGGGGTGCAGTAGTTGGTCCCAAAGCTTGGGATCAGAGACCATGAACCTCTTCAACATTGCCTTTTAATTGAAACTCTTGACCAATCCATCTGTTTGTGGGTGGTACATGACGGTCCATAGGGACTTGATCTTTGGCAGGGCACATAGCTCCTGCATTAACCCAGGTGTAAAATTGGTCCCTTGATCTGTTATTTCCTGGGGTTTTCCCACCCATATGAAGAGTTTCATGAGTTCATCACTGCCTTTGTGGAATGCATCAGGATGGCCTGTGGGCAACAAGTTGTGTAATCTAAGATGACAAGGATGTACTGATGCTCTTCTCCAGAGGTCCTATCAGGTCCATTCCAATCTACTTGAAGGGGGTTTCTATCAGCAGTAACTAGATTAGGTGGGCTTTTGGGACCCGTTTTGGGACAGCCAATGGGCACTTTGGACAGGAATCACAGTGATCTCTACCTCCTGCTGGACCCTAGGCCAGTAAAAATGGGATGCTATCCGGGACAGGATCTTCTCCTGACATAAGTGTCCAGCACCAGCGATATTGTGTGTTAGGTGCAGGAGTGCCTGGTGGTACATCCGCTGTGCCAGCAGTTGTGTTCTTACTTTGCCAGTTTGTTTATTGTGTTCCACATGAGAGAAGCATTTATCACAGAACACAAAGTGGCACCATTGCCTAACCCATTGGGGTTCCACTACTTTGTCATTTACGGAGGCGATTTGCTCAAAGGCTCCCCTCAGCACTGCATCTCCTCTCTGCTCTTATACAAAATCTGTGTTGTGTGATGATGTTTTTAGTCCTTCAGTGATAATCTTTTTACTACCCTCTCTCTCTGTGACCTGGGTGGGGGACCTGCAGATCCCATGCTTCTTTCAAGGGGGTCTTCTGGTTCCCATAATCTGGCTAGCCTGACAAGTCTGCTTCAAGCACCAAGGCAGGGCCCACAGTTCTGGTATCCTGTCCCCACCCCCGCTCTTGTATAACCTCACGGAAGTACTTCCAGTGACAGCTGATAATGACAGAATAGGCCAGGGACAAGTGATAATGCCACTGTAAGTGCCTCCGTGCGACACCCCACAGCTAGCCTTACCCATACGCTAGTATGCCCATGGATACACTAAAGGAAGATTGTCTCTCTGTCAGTTATCTGTCTGGCACTTTTAGTTTAACAGGTCCTTGCTTATGCCCTGGGTTCTCAACTGTCCAAACCTGGGCATAACCATACTCCATAAGGAGGCACTCTCTTTGTATGTGCCTTGCTTGTCCATATGAAAAGCAAGTCATCAGGTTGCTGCCCAAGCACAATTTCTGGCCCAATGGTGAACGCCCTTGAAGTGGGAGCTGGGTTCTTGGCTCTGAACTGACCCCTGCTAGGAACATGGTCGGGGCATAGTGTACTGATTTGATTTTGCCCTAGGTAATCCCAGCCTACCACTGGGGCCTGCAGCCAGAGTGGTCATTTTAAATGTTGGAAGACCGAAGATGCGGGCACTTGTCCTTGGCCTGTGGATTGTAGTTTCCCTGGGCTGACCCTTAGGTCAGTTTGGGCTAATTTCTTAATCCTGGGGAATAGCTCTTCCCTGTCTCTGGGGATTCCTCAGCAGCCATGAAGTTTTCTGTTAACTGCACCACTTCTGTTAATGACCCGGGGCAGTGTCTCAGTACTCACTGTCGCCCCACAGTTGGGAGTATTTGTATAAGTTGTTTAATCAGTATTAACTCAGGCACTTGAGCTCCAGTCTGCTCTTCAGGCCGCAGCCACCACCAAGTCGTCCTTCAATTTTTGGGCCACCGCCTGTGGTTGGCATACCCAGGGGTACTTTCCCCACAGAATCAGTGGCGGTGTGTCTCCTCACTGATGTCCAAGAAGTCCAGAATGGCTGCCTTAGCTAGTGAGTACTTCCGTGAAGCCACATGGTCAAGTCCTTGATGGGTGGCCTGGTCCCGGCCAGTTAGGCATAGGGCCAGTTCAAGAGCCCAGTGCTCTGGGGGCCATTGGGAGACCATGACCACCAATTCAAAGGTGGTCAAGAAGGCTTCAGGCTCAACCCCTGTCCCCATCTTTGTTTGTTTCACTAACACTGAGGGGAGCATAGATCCCTGGCCCATGGTCCAGGCTGATAGGCCTCTCTTTGCCCCAGACAGCTGCAGCACCATCACCAACTGCTGCACTAACTGCTGTTGTTGGTCTTTATCCTTGTTGGCCACCCCATGCAGCAACTGCTGGTCACCTGAAGCTGCTGCTGAGTGCCTAAGTGATCACTTTAGATAAGCTATTAGCAGCAGGAGAGTGGGGTGGGAGGAGGTATTGTTTCATGGTCTCTGTGTATATAATGTCTTCTGCAGTTTCCACAGTATGCATCCGATGAAGTGAGCTGTAGCTCACGAAAGCTTATGCTCAAATAAATTGGTTAGTCTCTAAGGTGCCACAAGTACTCCTTTTCTTGTTATTATTCAAACTGCTATTGCTGCACCACCTGCTGCGGATAGGTCTCAGCTAGACCCTTCTAGCACTGCTTAGAATCCATACTGGTCTAAGTCTGTTATCGCTCCTGTGCATGGACTTTCAGTCTCTCCACCTCACACTCTCCGGCAGAGTTGGAATCATAGCCACATTCTTCACCATTTGTGATAGGTTGTACCTGTCTGGCACCCCCTTGGGGTGAAGAGGGCACCTTCCTTTTCCTGGACCACCTCCTCTGAATGGTGGCATCACTATCATCTGGGTTCCAGACTTGGAGTATGTACTTCTTAGCAAGTCTGTCCCCCTCCAATACTGTTAAAGTAATCCAAAAGAAAAAGGCAAAATACCTCCATGGGCTCAGACAGGGTAAAGGCCAATAGCCCCTGGGAAAAGGGTCTAGGCTCTTTATCTCTTGTATGTCCAAATAACCAAAACTGAGTCCCAGGTCTCCAAAAAGTAAAGAAAAGCTGGTTCCTCTGTTTCGTAAGAGGCCTCAGTTGGCTGGTGCCCTCAAAGAGTTTCCCCAGTAGACAGCCCCTGTTCCCTGGGACCCAGGAGCTCTGTTTGCTCCTGAATGCTACCTAGCCTGAGCTGGGATCCTGCCTTTTAAGAACCTACCCTTCTCCAGGATTAACAAGCCTTACAGGTGCAGTAGGTTGGGGCTGATTGGACCCAGAAGAGCTGTTTCATTCCTTCTTGACTGGGTCAGGGAGCTGCCCAACCACAGATTCTTAGAGGTAGATCCACAAAGGGACTTGACTCAACATTGCAAGACCTAACATTTAGGTGCCCTGGAATCCACAGCTCTGAGCGAGGTGCCCAGGCTCGACTACAGCATGCATGGAGAAAGTCAGGTTGTGACACTTTCTCAGGGCACCCAGAACTACAAGTCACCTTGTTACTCCTCTTCCTCAGCAAAAGAGAGACTTGCTGGTAAACTGTGTGTCAGTTCTCCGATGCTCACAGTCAGATAGCCATCCAAACAATCTCCTCCAGAGCTCTGCCAGCCTTTACTTTGCCATGTAGGCAACACTGGATGCACCCCAGTTCCCAAGCCCCCTGGAGAATCCAGCCCATCACTGAATACATGCAGAAATTCCCAAGTTTGCCAACTCCAAAGAGACAGCGTGCACACCAGCTTGTTTGATTCAATTAAGAATTCACACTTTGCTTAATATTACAGTACTGTGATGTACTTAAGCTAAAACAAGGAAAAGTTGATTAGCAAAGATAGAGATTTAAATGATACGAAACAAGGATAATGGAAACCGCTATGGTTACAAATAAAACAGAAATATAACACACTTCTGAGAAACTAAATATAACTTTAGATGGCTAAAATCTTTGCCTAAGATAAGCTTATCACCTAAAGCACCTCTCAGAATCACCAGCCCCCAGAGCCAGGATCCATCTTTCATGGATGCAAAAAGCACTGCCCTTTTTGCTCCCTCAGTGATGGATAACAAAGGCATTCTTTTCCCTCCTTCTTATAGTCCAGCCGATCTTTGAAATGAATCCTTTTGAAGCATACCCCGGATAAAGTTCTTCTCTTCTGCTGCTTGTTCTCTGGTGAGCTGCTACCATGCTGCTTTCTTATCTTCCTGTTAACCTCAGATGTAAATGACCTCCCATAGTATTTGGCTTATCCTGGTTAATTTATATCGGAGATCTAGGTGGACAGGTATATCAACATTCCTTTGTCTGGGAAAAACTGTTTAATCAACCCAGCCTGGTTACCTAGTTAAACATATTTTTAGTACATATATACAACTGCTTGAAGAACACTCATACATGCATCTTGCAATGCTTATGATGACCAGTATGATGTAAGCTTTCATTTAATATTTCACACAACCTTCTTTAGAGATCAATATTGTGACAACAATGTGTTAGCTGTGGTGAATGTGTCAGGGCTGATACAAGTTGCTATTACAGAACGGTGAACCCTTTGCCAGTTAGCACTGAGAAGTTCTGGAGTCACATAGGTACCTAAGAATGCGATCCACAAAAGCCAGCAAGCTGAGTGAGGAGCCATCTAAGCTAGCCAGTGAGAAATGCTAAGAGGGGTGTTGCCCAAATCTGAGCCAGAGGGACGTTCCTCAGTCTTCTTGGGATTCACAGCCATGACTCTTGCTTGGAGCTATGTGTCTAAGGCCTTTCTTGCAAAAAAAACAACAAAAACAAACAAGCAGGGTGGTGGCCCCCCCCAACCTTAAGCCCAGTGTTTAGAGCGCTCACCAAGGACCTGGGTTCAAATTCCATCCTCTGTGTGATGTGGTTCAGGGATCTGAACCCAGGTCTTCTCCTCTCAGATGAGTGTTAAGGTTATTGCTAGTTAGCTTACTCCTTCAGTTTACCCAAAAAAGTGGTTCTCTAAAAGCCCTCTTCAAATTGAAATGAGTTCATTGTCTCCTTTTACCAGGACCCAACAAGACTGCCTTATAAATACACATTACAAAGAGGGTAGGAATTTTCATATTACTCCACCTTTCAGCTGGGCCATGCAGAACACTGCTTCACTGTACAGGAAGAAATGAGGGAACTGTCAGCCAGGAGGTGGGTCAGATGATGACTTTTTCAGGGAGTATCGTGAGGGAACTGGCAGCTGGAAGAGCGAAGTTAGTCGGAGGAGCTTTGAGGAATTTGCAAGAGAAGGGAGCAGCTGTGAGTGAGTGTTCTTGACTTCATTTCTCAGTGCAATTTACTAAGGATATTTTCTTAATATTGTAAAGGTTAACATAAAAGCACTATACATTTATGGATCTGAAAATTCAAAGTCTTACTTTAATTTTTACTTAGTCCGAGCTCATGCAAACTCCCATTGAAATCAGTGGGAGCTTGCCTGAGGAAAAACTGAGTAAGGACTTCAGGATTTGGCTCAGAAAACTGTGTTATGGTTAGTGACTACACCTTCTATGCTAACATCATCAGGCTATCTACAGCAGGAGTGTTCAATACTGTGGGCCCATTTGCACTATCTAACATCTACACGAGATTTACTGGAAAGAAAAAAAAGTGGCTTAATGTGAAGTTCAGTAAATTGTATAGCACCGTGCAGAGAGCAAGCATTTGTAAAAATTACAAAGGGCTTAATGTCTGACTCCAGAAATGCATGGTGGAATCGGTTCTTGTATAAAACTAAGGCAAAGTAGACTTCCTTAAATCTGCAGAATAATAATAATGACTAATGCTGTATGTTTGCCACAATCGTCCTTACAGACATGGATTCCCTGATTTAAGTGTTTTCTAAAAATTGTCTAAGATTATTGACATGTTGGGAATTTTGCCTGCAAGTGGTTGAGTGAGTGGGTGGTTAGATGTACTGATGAGTGAGTGGGCGGGTTTGCAGTTGACTGAGTGGATGAATGTGGAGGTGAAGCATTGAGAAGAAACTTTGAGACTCTTAAGAGAACAGTTGGATAAGACTGCACAGGAAGCTAACACAGTGCTGTGTATCAGAATAAAATCTCCAGGGTGTCCAAGAACCAGACTAGTGGACTCCAAATCAGGTTCCCAATAACTAGACTATCAGGCCAGTACAGGACATCTTGGTAAAGGCAGAATCAATAAGACAGCTGTAAACTCCATCCTAAAATGTTAAAATAAGTAATTTATTTCTCCACTATGTAAAAGCCAGATCACGCTTTGCCATTTAATATATGTGAAGAGGGTGCAACATGCTACCAAATCAAGGAATCAGAATTTTTACTCCTTGACCATCAAACTCTGAAATCCTTATTGAGTTTTTACTCAGTTTATACTCAGGTAAATCTTCCATTGGGCCAGATGGGCAGGAAATCTCTGAGGTTGATTGTGTGGAGTTTCCTGCAAATCACTGCCCCCAATGGGTTTGGAAGCAAGAGAGTTGAGGGATATGTGGCTTTCCAATCTTGTGTATTCTGCAGCTCAGTGGAAAAGAGGCCCCATGAAGCCATAAAGGCAGATGTTGTCTGCATGGACAACCACCCATCTGCACTACTCTGCTGGCTCCCAGCAACATGGCTCCTTCCAGAGTCATGCTGACACTGGCTGGGTCACCGTGGATCTGCTCACTAGGAGCTGCAGAGGTTACTTCAGGGAAATTCATATGCTTCCACCCCACATTAACTTCTAAATAGACATCTACACAGAAATCCAGAGAAGATGGTGATTCAGGGAGCAGCTGACTTCTTCTTGTGCACACTCACAGGCTGCATGAAGCTCAAGCAGAAGGGCATCTGTAGGGTGCAGATCATAGGGCTAACCTGCTGGCTTGCTTTATTATATTCTGCCTTTATTTACTGGTTTGCAGTTTGTTTTATTATATTTGGCTTGTATTTTTGTATTGGATTAGTTCATTATGTTTGGCTGTAATGCAAGGAACCTACAGGATTGTAACCTGTATGATTAGCTTAAGCAAGTAGCGTAAGTATGGGGCTTATGACCATCGGCACTACTCTGAGGGTGCTTCGGGGCTGAAGCACTCACAGAAAAAAAAAAATGGCAGCCCCGCCAATCAGCTCCTCTCCCTCCCCCAAGCACCTCCCATTCGCTGGCAGGCCCCACCAATCAACTCCTCCCCGTCCCTCCCAGTTCCTCCCATCCACCACAGATCAGCTGTTCAATGGCGTGCAGGAGACACTGATGGGGAGGGGGAAGAGCAGGGACAGGAAGAGGCAGAGGAGGGTCAGGAAGAGGTAGGGGAGGGGTGGGAGATTGAGGAAAGGGGTGGCGGTGGGGGGCGAGGCCTGTGGCAGAGCAGGGGTTGAGTACTTTCCGGGAATTCAGAAAGTCGGGGCCTCAGCTTGAGACCTTTGACACAGAAAAATGGCCTAACGGTTTCCCTTTTAGATGCTGGGGAACTAGACATGTTTACCTATGAAAGTCAGGACTTAAGGGTGACCACAGGGTACATTGCAGAAACATGGAAGTTCCAACCATAAACCAGTTTGGGCATGAAATAACAGGTTTGAGAATGAGCTAATTGGCGCTAATATGTCTGAATATGCTAACATATAGAATAAGGGTATCTCAATACAACGTGGGTGAGGAAGTTAGATTTGGGCATGGAAAGTTGGTTATTAGCATGAATAGCTGAGGCCCAGTAAGAGGGCAAACCACCATGTGGAAGTAGCTTTTTCTTCTTCTTTAGCTATTGGGACTCTTCACTGTTTGTTGGTAACTTAGCTACTCAGCATTTGACCCTTCGGCTCTATTATTCACCATCAATCTCGAGAGCATTGAGCAACCTGGACCATTTGACCCATTTGGCATGCCAGGAATGAGACTGGTCCTTCATCTCTTACCACCAGGCTCCCAAGGAAGGGTGTGAGTATGCTAATCTAGGAAGCTTTTGTAAAGAATAATACCACATGTACCCCCACAACTGTATTATTCCCTTTTGGTTCTGTGGCTGGGAGCTTTGATAGCTTTTTCATTTATTTTAATAATAGTCTCGAAGGCTGTGTGTTTTCCTCAGCATAAGTGTTCTTGCCATACACCCCGAGGGTCCTTACAAGATATTGAACTCACTATGTTTAATTCTGTGTAGCCTGATTCTGAGACAAGAACTTTATCTTGTCTTCTGGTCAGATCAATTGGTGAGCCTATATAATATTAACCCCTAAAAATCAGGCAACGAGGATCACAGGGAAGGAAGGCAGGCTATGCCATTAAGGCAGTACTGCCCGCTATTCATGTAGGCAGAGAGATACTCACTTAGGCCATGTCTGCATTATGAAAGTACTCCGATTTTACAGAAGTCAATTTTTGGGAACAGATTGTATAAAGTCGACTTCATGCGTCCACACTAAGCACATTCATTTGGTGGTGTGCGTCCACTGTACTGTGGCAAGCGTCGACATTCCAAGCGGTGCACTGTGGGTAGCTATCCCGCAGATCCCACTGCCTGTTGGAATTCTGGGCTGAGCTCCCAATGCTTGATGGGGCCAAAAATTTGTCACGGGTAGTTATGGGTAAATGTCGTCAGTCAACCCTCCCTCCCTCTGTGAAAGCAACAGCAGACAAGCATTTCGCGCCCTTTTCCCTGGATTGCGCGAGCAGACGCCGTAGCACGGCAAGCATGGAGAACATTCAGCTCACCACAGCAGTTATGACTATTGTAAACACCTCGCGCATTATCATGCAGTTTATGCAGAACCAACACCTGAAAAACCAGGCGAGGAGGTGACGGAAGCGCGGTGATGAGGACATGAGCACAGTTTTCTCTAAAACCGAGGTCCCTGGCAATTTGGAGATCATGGTGTTACTGGGGCAGGCTCATGCTGTGGAACACCGATTCTGGGCCCGGGAAACAAGCACAGAGTGGTGGGACCACATAATGTTGTAGGTTTGGGATGATTCCCAGTGGCTCCGAAACTTTCGCATGCATAAGGGCATTTTCATGGAACTTTGTGACATGCTTTCCCCTGCCCTGAAGCGCAAGAATACCAAGATGAGAGCAGCCCTCACAGTTCAGAAGCGAGTGGCAATAGCCCTATGGAAGCTTGCAACGCCAGACAGCTACCAGTCAGTCGGTAATCAGTTTGGAGTGGGCAAATCTACTGTGGGGGTTGCTATGATGCAAGTAGCCAACACAATCATTGAGCTGCTGCTATCAAAGGTAGTGACTCTGGGAAATGTGCAGGTCATACTAGATGGCTTTGCTGCAATGGGATTCCCTAACTGTGGTGGGGCTATAGACGGAACGCATATCCCTATCTTGGGACCGGACCACCAGGGCAGCCAGTACATAAACCACAAGGGTTACTTTTCAATGGTGCTGCAAGCACTGGTGGATCACAAGGGACGTTTCACCAACATCAACATGGGAAGGTTCATGATGCTCGTGTCTTCAGGAACTCTGGTCTGCTTAAGCGGCGGCAGGAAGGGATTTACTTCCCCGACCAGAAAATAACTGTTGGGGATGTTGAAATGCCTATAGTTATCCTTGGGGACCCAGCCTACCCCTTAATGCCCTGGCTCATGAAGCTGTAAACAGGCACACTGGACAGTAGTAAGGAGCTGTTCAACTATAGGCTGAGCAAGTGCAGAATGGTGGTAGAGTGTGTATTTGGATGTTTAAAGGTTCGTTGGTGCAGTTTACTGACTCGCTCAGACCTCAGCAATACCAATATTCCCATTGCTATTGCTGCTTGCTGTATGCTCCACAATCTCTGTGAGAGTAAGGGGGAGACATTTATGGTGGGGTGGGAGGTTGATGCAAATCACCTGGCTGCTGAATACACACAGCCAGACACCAGGGCAGTTAGAAGAGCACAGCAGGAAGCGCCGCACATCAGAGAAGCACTGGCCAGGGTACTGTGTAACACTTCTGTTTGTTTCTCCTTCATGAAAACCCACCCCCTTGGTTACCTCTAAATTCCCTGTAAGCCACCCACCCTCCCCCCTTCGATCACAGCTTGCTTGCAAAGGAAATAAAGTCACTATCATTTAAAAAACATGTATTCTTTATTAATTGATTATAAAAATAGGGAGATAACTCACAAGGTAGCCCAGGTGGGGTGTGGGAGGACGGTAGGAGGGAAGGAAAAGGCCACTTCAAAACTTCTTGAATGACAGCCTTCTGTTGCTTGGGCTGTCCACTGGGGTGGAGTGGCTGGGTGCCTGGATCCTCTCTTCCCCCCCCCGCATTCTTGGGCATCTGGGTGAGAAGGCTATGGAACTTGGGGAGGAGGGAGGGCAGTTAAAGAGGGGCTGCAGCGGCAGTCTGTGATCCTGTTGCCGTTCATGAACCTCCACCAGATGCCGGAGCATGTCTGTTTGATCCCGCAGTAGCCCCAGCGTTGCCTCATGCCTCCTCTGATCTTCCTGCCGTCACCTCTCCTCATGTTCATCAGCCACTTTCCGGTACTCTGCTATTGTGTTCCTCCACACATTCTGCTGAGCTCTGTCAGTGCTGGACAACCGCATGAGCTCAGAGAACATTTCATCGCACGTGCGTTTTTTTCGCTGCCTTATCTGAGATAGCCTTTGGGATGGAGGGGGGAGGCTTGAAACATTTGCAGCTGCTGGAGGGAAAAAAAAGGGAGTGAAGTATTTTAAAAGATACATTTTACAGAACAATGGCTATACTCTTTCACGGTAAACAACACTATTCACATTACATAGCACACATGATTTTGGTACAAGGTTGCACTTTGCATCTTATATTGAGTGCCTGCGGCTTTGGAGTTAGAGATCATACACGCAGGGCCGGGCAACAGAATTTGTCTTGCAGGCGGCCATGGTAAGCCATAGTCTTTTGGCTTCTGCAACCTTCATAACAGCAGCGCCCTCCTCTCCCATACCAAGCAAAGCATGTTGAGTTGGCCATTTAGTGCTGCGGTTTTCCTGTTAACGTGCAGCAGAAGAAGCCAAACTACCCCTCGCCCCCCAGTTCTCTGAGATGATTGCTTTACTCCTCACCCCACTGTGTGGCTGGTATCAGGGAAGATCCCTGCTATCCAAACGCGAACAGCTCAGCGCCAATCCCCCCCTCCCACCACGTGGCTAACTGCGGGGAGGATTTCTTTTCATCCACAGGCAAACGGCCCAGTAGGAACAGCCACCTCTGAATGTCCCCTTAATTAAATTCCCCTATTTCAACCAGGTTACCATGAACAATATCACTCTCGTGAGGATAACACAGAGAGATAAAGAACGGATGTTGCTTGAATGCCAGCAAACACTGAGACCATACGCTGCCAGGCTTTGTCATGCAATGATACCAGATTTCTTGCTACTAGCATGGCGTGGTAAAGTGTCCTACCATGGAGGACGGAATAAGTCTGCTCTCCCCAGAAACTTTCTGCAAAGGCTTTTAGAGTACCTCCAGGAGATCTTCATGGAGATGTCCCTGGAGGATTTCCGCTCCATCCTCAGACAAGTTAACAGACTTTTCCAATAGCTGTACTGGCCACGAATGCATCCCAAGTCCTTAGGGCTACTTAATCATTAAAAAATGCTTGCTTTTATAACATGTATTATATTTAAAAAGGTACACTCACCATAGGTCCCTTCTCCAGCTTGGTTGGGTTGGGAGGGTATTTTAGTCAGGGTGATAAAAAGATCCTGGCTGTCGTGGAGAACGGTGTGCTGTGTGCTCTCCTCAAGCTCATCCTCCTCATCTTCCCCATCTGCAAAATCCTCAGGCGTGGCGGAGAGTACCCCATCATCGGAGTCCACGGACAGGGGTGGGGTCGTGGTGGCGGCCCCCCCTAGAATTGCATGCAGTTCAGCATAGAAGCGGCATGTCTGGGGCTCTGTCCCGGAGCATCCGTTTGATTCTTTGGTTTTCTGGTACGCTTGTCTGGGCTCCTTAAGTTTTATGCAGCACTGTGTTGCGTCCCTGCTGTAGCCTCTGTCCCTCATGACCTTGGAGATTTTTTGAAATGTTTTGGCATTTCGTCTTTTGGAGCATAGCTCTGATAGCATGGATTCGTCTCCACATACAGTGATCAGATCCAGTACCTCCTGTTCGGTCCATGCTGGAGCTCTTTTTCAATTCTGGGACTGCATGGTCACCTGTGCTGATGAATTCGCCTGGCCAAACAGGAAATGAGATTCAAAAGTTCCCGGGGCTTTTCCTGTACACCTGGCCAGTGCATCTGAGTTCTGAGTGCTGTCCGGAGCGGTCACAATGGTGTACTGTGGGATAGCTCCCGGAGGCCAATACCTTTGAATTGTGTCCACACTAACCCTAATTCGAAACAGCGATGTCAATTTTAGCGCTAATCCCCTCGTTGGGGAAGAGTACAGAAATCAGTGTTAAGAGCCCTTTATGTTGAAAAAATGGCTTCGTTGTGTGGACAGGTGCAGGGGTAATTCGATTTAACGCTGCTACATCCGACATAAACTCATAGTGTAGACTAGACCTTATAGAGGATGCTCCCTTCCTCAGTGTTTACTCAGTGAATGGAGATTTGGCTAGACTTTAGGTTTTTGCCCTTGAGCAACATACATTTCCAGCACGGGCAAGTCAGAGTTAATATTTGTGGGACAATTAACATACAATTCCCCTTAAAAATGATGGGCCTTGTACATTAATTTCCAGTGGATTTCCCTGGAAATTCTTGAAATTATGTGTAAAGAAACAAGAAGTCAGGCACCATACAAAATCCTTCACCTTAATCAGCATAAAAAAAAAACCCAAACAAAAAAAATATCATGCATGCTGAATTATGTACCCCCCAAAATGTGAATTCCCTACACTATACCCACACCTGGAATTCACATAACCGATAACACATGGCAGGCAGAATTGTTTAATTTAGCTTTCTATATACAGCCTGTAGGTTAGGAACAGTGAAGAGTACTCTGCAATTTTAGTGGTTGTTGTCTGTGTTTACCATAATTACAGAGGTATTTTAAACTTCCACATTATGTTGTAGGCATAATATTAGGTAGGGAATAGCAGCGGAACATTTTGGGTAATCTGTTATTGTGGACACATCCTGAAGATTAGCTGATGCTATATTTAGTCACTATGTGGTTTGCTGTGACTAGACTGAGGATGTCATTCCCCACCACCCCTCCCAAGCTGCAAACATTGTAGACTTTCAAAGACTGAAATGTTGATCTTAAAACAGTGGATTTAAAATAAAAAAAATAATGTAACAACTTCAGTTTTAATTAAATTCCTGAACTTGGTAGAAAAATATAACCGGGATCTGCCTCACACTTACTATTATATTTATATTGTTTATATTGTTGTAAGCTATTTTAATTCAATGGAATTGCTCTTGATTCTAACCAGTGTGACAGCAGAATCAAACCCAACATATTCACCATTAATAATCTCACCTTTATGGACTTTGATCATGTTCCCACTGGATGGAAACAGGACTGGGCCTATTAAAGGTTTCTGAATCAAAACAAGAAAAATACAGAAAACTTGTTACAAATTGCAAATCATTAACACAGTACATATGTAGCCTTTAAATTACAAGGCTTTGAAACTGGAAAGATTTTTATCTGCAAGAACTGAGTTCAACGTTTGGGGTGAATGTGCGACTGGCTTTTATGCAGGGACCTCCCCGCTCTCGTGTGGCCAATACAAGTGCCAGTTACAGTTGTAGTGTCTGGACCCTGGAAACTGCTCCATGGACACTGTTGGGAGCCCAGAGACCCAAATGAGTATAGGAGGAAGTAGAGCCAGAGTATTTCTTGTGTGTGGGACAACAAATTATTGGTAAGTTACCCATTACTGGTAAGTTGCAGGCGTTTGCAATAAGCGTAAATGGGCCATGAACCAAGCTGAGCCATATCACGGGATAGGCCATTTTTGATCTTCACAGCAACTACTTAACTATAGTCATAGCTGAAACCAGTTTATATATTTAATCAAAGACTTTATCCATTGCCCTGGAGTTACACAGGCATCATGAAATTTTGTGTTTAAGGTTTCTGAAGAAATGTTTGAGACGTGATTAACAAAGAATTTTACCATCTTGCAACATGAATGGTACCTACCACACGTGTGATGACTTGTTTAAGTCTATCATAAGCATTTGGATTTCTGATATATAGGCACAACATGACGACCTTGGGAAAACTTTTCAAAAGTCTCTAGATGACTCAGGAGCCTGAGTCCTATTTGCAAAACCTCATAAATCCCTTTTGAAAATGGGACTTAAAAGCTTAAATCACATAAGTGCTTCTGAAAATGTTACCTATTATGAATAGGAACTGTTCCATTGTTTCTAGTGATGGTAAGTAAATTAACTGAATGCACAGGGGATCCACACAAAGATGCCTAACAAACTAGGGATAAGCACAAAAGTTGCAACTTTATTAAATAAACAAACAATAATGCAAACATACAAAGGAAGGGAATGGACATGAACTTTGCAGCAATAGATGACTGTAGTTGCTTAGCCCGAGCACGACCCTCCCTTTGTCTGGATTGGCAGACTGATCCAGAGACCTCTTGGTGCCAGTTGGCACAGGATGTGAATAGGATTTTACAGGGATACCCTGGATCAGATATATGTCTGATGCTGGCAGACCAGGTGCTAGCCAAGGCCCCTTGGCCTCACTGAACACTGACAAATGTATACCTGGAAACCAGTCTGGTTCACCTGTGTGTTAGTATAGTTAAAATAGATGTTAAGTTTATAAGAATGTGTTTGGTCCTGATGAAATGCTTGTAGGATGCTGCATGTATTGACCTCACTTATAACAGCTATATTGCATGGTATGAACTTACACTGAGTGTTTGCATTGTAAGTTTCTGTAACTTGAATAGGCAGGGCTGTGCCTAGGGGAGTGCAGGGCCCGGGGCGGAAGTGATTAATCCTTCACTCCCAGGACCGACCGTGCCAGGCAGGGGAGGCAGTGCCTCCCCAAACAGCCAGGCGCACCCCCACCCACACTCCACCCCCCAGGGCCCCGCTTTGGGGGTGCCACTGGGCTCCAGGGTTTGGGGCCATGCCACCCACCTTCCCAGGGCTGAGGAAGTGCAGCGGTACTGCTGGGTGCTCTCCCTCCCGGCGCTTGGGGGCTGGGGAGGCTGCAGTGGTGCCGGCACACGCTCTCCCTCCTGGCGCGCTCTCCTTCAGGTGGAAGGGGCGGGACTGGGGGCTAGCCTCCCCCAGCCAATGTTTCACGCACCACCCATGCACGCCAGCCAACCGTGCCAGCCCATGGCCCTGCCCCCCCCCCAAAGCACGGGGCCTGGAGTGGTCACCCCAATTCACCATACCCTAGGGACGGCTCTGCAAACAGGAAAGAAGCATTAATGAATGTAAAGTTCATGTCCTCAACACAAGAAGGCCCACTGAAACCAAATGAGCCATTGTGAAAAAAAATCAAAGGATGAAGAATTTGTTGATTACCCTCCACCCCCATACCCATGAAGAGGAGATGGGCATGAACACTTGTCCCATCTTGAAATGGCCTGCAAGCTATGAATTGTGTCAGTTTCAATACCTGAAGCCTAGGTTGTTCCTCCATAACATAAATACAACCTTTGCAATAGAGGAGGCTGTTCTGGAATCAGAACTTGGTGTTGGGTCAGGAAACCACGTTATTCAGGGTCTGTCAAATCTGGGTTGCAAACAGGTTGTCAGAGAGCAAATGCAGGGTGTCAGACTGCTGTTGTTCATCCCATTGTCAAAGTAGGACACTTGAGAACAGTGGCAGAAGGCTCTTCACAAGGTTTGAGATATTCATCTTCGCAGGTTAGGGCATCAGCCTTCCTGTTTCTCATCCCTTGGCAATAGTTTACCACAAAAGCTGAAGTGAGCGAAGAGGAGGTGCCAGCAAATCTGGCACTGGTTAAGATGTCTAGCAGTCTGTAGGTATTCCAGGTTCTTGTGGTCCATCAGGACTGGGAATCGGACCACTCCGTGAAAGCCACCTTGATAGCCAGTAGTTCCTTGTCCCAAATATCATAATTTTTTCTGCCAGGGTTAGCTTCCAAGAATAAAAGGTATAGAGTTGGAGTTGGTTGTGGTGGCCTGCATGCTGAGATAAAACTGCACCTATGGCAAAATTTTAGGTGTTGGCCTCAATCAGAAATGGTTGAGTGGGTGAATCAGGATGGGTGCTGAGGTGAATGCCTTCTTCAGTCAATTAACAACCAACTGAGGACCAAGCAAACTGAACCCGCTTTTGTAGGAGTGCCATTATGGATGGAACCAGCCTAGAAAATCCTTTACTAATTGCCTGGAGAAATTAGCAAACCCCAGGAGTCACTGCACCCATATACATCCTTGGTGTGGAACAGCCGGATATTGTCACGAGGGTCCTGTGTATGGTGATGGGTGGCTCAGGTGGGACAATGTATCCAAAGAATTCCACAGTGTACTTATAGAATTCACATTTCTTGGGCTTCAAGTAAAAGTGGTTTCAGTGGAGTCTCTCCAACACAGGTACTTGACAATCATCATGTGCTTTCAGAGAAAATGAGGATGTTGTCCAAGTAAATGATGACAAATTGGTCCAGCATGTCCCTATAGATGTCATTTATGAAATGCTGGAAGGTCACTGGGGCATTGCACAACCCAAATGGCATGACCAAATACTCAAAGTAGCAATACCTGGTATGGAAGGTGGTCTTCCACTCATCTCCTTCCTGGATCCCCACTAGGTTAAAAACACTGTAGAGGTCCAACTTTGTGAAGACTTAGACAAAGCAGAGTCTTTTGAATGGCTCACTAATACGCAGTATGAGGTACCAGTTTTGAATTGTAATCTTGTTCAGAGCTTGGTAGTTTACACAAGGTCAATGAGAACCATCTTTCTTCATCACAAAGGACACTGGGGACGTAGAGGGACAAGTTAACCCTTCTGCAGGTTTTCCTCAAGATAGCTTGAGTGCCTGTAGTTTGGGTTCGGAGAGGGAGTAAGTGTGTCCAAAGGGAACCTCTGCTCCCAGCTGGAAATCAATGGGGCCATTGTAGCTTTGACGGGGAAGTAGGGTGTTGACTTTCTTTTTGTCAAATAAATTGGCCAAGTATTGATATTTAACAAGAATCCCTGGAGCCATTTCGGGAAGTCACTTTTGTATCCTCTGTTTGCATTTCTGAATTCTTTGGAGGACCTAGTAAGCCACAAAAAATGTTGCTAGTCCTGGGTTAGCTCTTGGGAAACAGGATTGTTGGCAAAAATGGGAGTCAAAGCATACCATGCTTGACTGGCAGTGGAAGTGTGGGTCACATGTGATGACCCAGGGGATGCCAAAGCCAACTGATCAATATGGTGCATGAATTAGTCCAAACTGGAGGATTTCCCAGTGGCTCTGAAGGGTAGTTACTTCTAAGAAAGCTGTCTGGTGGGTGATCAACAAAAGGAGTAGTGACCCGTCTATGGGCTTGACTAACTCAGTGGAGTCCTTGCACTGGGTGCGGATCTTGTGTGCTCAGAGGAGCTCCAGATCCATAAAATAACCTGAGACACCCGAGTCCACCAATGCCTCTAGGTTGGTGTTGGGCATCACAGGGAGTTGGAGCCAGAGAGGGAGTTGAAGATGCATTGATGCTGCTTGACCATCACCAGAGTATCAACAGACAAGCACTGTTGCAGACTGCTGGGGAGGAGCACCAACCCAGCCTGGACCCCCCTATTGGGGCTGGGGCTTGGTGTTTCCCTGATCAGGGCATAGGTCAGACCCTGGCAGCTCAGCTTGAAGCAAATTATCTTGGTTCTCCACAGCATGGGCATAAGCCCGATGCCCTCTGTTGATTCTTCTCTATGTCACAGATGTGGGGCTGAACCTGATGGACTTGCATGGGTTTGGATGACAGAGAGGGGACTGGTACTGGGGGAGTCAGCACGGTTGCCAGGATCCAGGAAGGCCATTTTTTTTCTTGGGGGCATTCAGTCACTGTCATCCATCTTGATGCATAGGTTGACAAGGCATTCAGGCCAGACAGGGATTCCACACATGCCCTTCATCTTTAATATGGTCATTTAGGCCAAGTTGGAAATAACACTGGGTGGCCTCATTCCACTCAGTGTCTATACCAAGCATTGGAACTCCGCTGCACAGAGCAATTGGCTGGCCTTTCTACCACAACACCTGAAGCAGAGCTTTGGCTGTATGCTTGCTACTCGGGTCCTCGAAGACCACCACCATAGTTCAAATGAAGTCCTCAAATTGTCCCAGAAGCTGGCTTAATTTTTCCAGGAGTGGAGACTCCTATGACAGGGCCCACAGTTCAGCAGGCTGATAATCAATCCCACACAGGTTTGATCAGTGGGGTACAGTTGCTGGTATAGCAGAAGTAGGAACCAACACTGGTTTAGGAACCCACAAAATTTGTCACGATCACCATTCAACTTGTCAAGCAATGGGAGCTTAGGGTAATGCAGTGCAGGGATCAGAACTTAAGATGAAGTGGCTTCAGCCATTCTGGGCCTGTAGATTCTGTAGGGCTCCCACTATCTCAGTCAGAGATATTGGCCTTTGTAGGATCCATGCTTGCCATATCAGCTCTAGTTCCCTTATTGTTTGTGTTTTTAGGGCTGCTCAAACTGTCGAAGACTGGGACATGGGTGGATGTGTCTATTGGCTGGAGCAGGAGTCAGCTGCCAGGAATATGAGCCCAGATGTCAGAGTCAAGGGTGAGTTACCTGGAGTGAGGCAAGGCAGGGTATAAATGCTTTGATCAGCCACTGAACTGCTGCTGCTGGCCTGCTGACCTTTCCACCAATCAGGCAGTCTACTACAGGCCAGCTGTGTTCATTAGGTTGCCCGCAGACTGGCTCTGCTACAGGCCCTGATTTCCGACAGCATGTCTACATTGCATGGTTAGTCTGGGGAATTGGTGCCCAGGTCTGAGCATTTAGGATAATCTAGCCAGAATATGAGCCTACCCATAGCAAAGCCTTAGCTGTAAGCATCTCTGGGACTGGAAACTGAGATGGCAGAGCCTGGGACAGCTGATATTCCCAGATTGCCACTGGGAGGGCAGGCAGAAAAACATCCAAGGAACACTGTGGAGATCAGGTGCTGCGGGAAGTACCCCCCAAAGGGCCAAGAATGACAGCACTCTGTGGACCTCTGATTGGCCAAGTGCGGAATATAATCCTGAAGGGTGCTCCGGGGAGTTGTCTGGGCTACCACATGGACTTGTGGCCTGCTGCAGTGGCGTAGCTATGAGTGGAAATTTGGGTGGGCCCCGACTTTTGGGTGAACGGGCAATGACAGACAGTTAGCTCAGCTTCTCCCCTGGTGCTGTGCCCTCTTCCTACCCCTGGTGCCCCCAGACACAGGGCTTCACCTGCTGAGCTGGGCACGCGCATGGTGTGGTGCAGAAAATGGCAAGGCAGAGCTGCTGGAGCGTAGCTTTGTGAAGGGCAGGCACATAGCTCCATCCTGGATTTCAGGTGCCTGAGTGATGCTCCAGGCCACTGTGGCAGCACTATACTCCGGCTCAGATTTGGGTGGGCCTGGATTCTACACCCCTGGCCTGCTGTGACTTCAGACCACACCTTGCTTTCTAAACTCTGGCTTCCAACCCTGGTTTGACTCTGACCCTGCCTCCTGATTCCAGCCTAGATTCCAACCTCTGGTCTCCAGTCTCCAAGCTCAGGCTTTAACCCCCCCGCCCCCAGCTGTGCAAGTAAGCACAGGTTCAAACCTTTAAAAAAGGAAAATGTTTGAGTGTGGTGTGTACATACAGCAGTGGGATTTGGGAAAAAAAAATACACATAGGAGCATGGGCTACAACTGCAGCATAGACATATGCTTTGTAGTGTTGTGGGGGAGGGGGGCTAAGGTAGGAACTGGCTGAGATGTAACTGAGCTGAATTAACGAAGCAACCATGAAACAGGAACACTCCCCGTTATGCGTAGATGAGAAAATCCTGTACAGGCAGTTGAGAAGCTCCTGAGCCTTCCTACACACTAACTAAACTAGATGTCAACACTATATGTTTTCACTGCAAACAAACCAGTATTTACTAATTCATCCTACCTTCACCCTGGTGAGATACAGTGGTTAGGTAAATATGGTTAGCCCTATGGTACAAATGGGGAAATTGAAGCACAGAAGGGTTTAGTGTCACCCCAAGATACACAGCAAGTCAGTGACAGAGTCCAGGCACACACAATATTACCTAAAATGGATAGGGAAAGAACATAGTTTCAGTTATGTAACATGATTTAACAGTGAACCAGTATTAAGAGTAATTATTACTGCAGTCACTCAAACTAGCACTGCAAACCCAGTTACTGGGTAGATCTCTGCAATTGAAAATAGAATCTCAGCCCAACAGAGAAACAAAAGCCTCTGCCTATACTATGTGATGGTCATACTGATAACCCTGGTAATGATCCCCCTATGACAAACAAACATATACTGTGCTGTTCAATTGCCCACATGTACCTTAATGAAATCTCAGTTGAGAGACTAACTTGCATCAGCAGATCAGGAGACAGGATTCATATTAGTCTGGAAATGGCTACAATGGATGATAATCTGCTTCTGTTCTTGATGCCTAACACAATTTCTTCCTACTTCTCACCTAGAAAAGAGAGATTCTATTTTTTTTATGAAGATTACCCTCTCTGAGTGGGAACACCAAGGCACTCCCACTTTCCTCTCAGCAACGTTCCCTATCCTTGTTCTTTTTCATAGCCCATCTCTCTACTTTCTCTTGGCCAGTAAGCCAGTCTTAACCAGCTGCCAGCTGTTTTAAGGAGGGTGGGGGGTGGAGAGAAGAGAACCCTTCATATTAAACTGTTTCCTCTCTCTGTCTTTCAAGAAAAGTGTTTACACACCATGTGAGAAATTCATCCCTGGTGTAACTGCATTGACATCAATGGACTTACATAAGGGATGAATCTGGTCCTGTAAATCTATTATGCAACATTTTCAGATGAACAGTTCTATAATGAATAAATGACTGCCAGATGTGTAAAAAGCAATCCTTGTTCTCCCTTTTTTGAGGTCTGTGCACAAATTCTCATGTGCAGTTTGTTAACTGACTTATTCATTAGCATATACATATATATATATAGCTGCCACTTTAGAGCAACTCCACAGAAAACGTTTAAAATGGCATCATGCAGAAGAATGACCCAAGAAAGGCTGCATTTACTGCTCCAAATTATGCTGCCTTTTTTTTTTTTCTTTTTTTTTTTTTTAAATAAAGGAAGCTCTGACTTCCTCTGCTGCATTTGATTTGTCTCCAGGCTGGAGACTGACTCAGGAAAGGGGTGCAGATGAGAGCTTCAGTCTTGATATATCAAGAAACAGAAATCCAAAGTTAACTAAACACAGAAAAGCTTCCCTTTGGGTCTGCAACTTCCCAGGAGTATACTTAGAAGTATCACCCTGAGGAGGCATATCCTACTTTCTGCCAAAATTCTTTAATGTTACCCCATCATGTTCTGGGGGGAATGCTTCTGAAGGGTGGTCAAAAATAAAGTAGACTCTTAGCCTTCCCGGTCCAGGCATGATGGAGTGCTGTTTGCAGACACATGCAGTTTCTGTGGGATGCAACCATGTTAAAGATCAGGGCAGTGATAAGGTGCACTGAAGAACTCCATGGCATGTAGATCTCAATTAGGCCTCCCTTTGTTGACTGAAATAGGAGCTGAAATTAAAAGTGGCCCAGATCTTTCAGTCTCAGGTTCGTCTCCTACTCATATCTATCACCGGGGGGGTGTAATCTTTACATAAAACCCAAACCAATAAAGGTACAACAGAATTTATTAAAGGGGGTGGCAAGAACACCCAGGATAAACAAGGTAAACAGTTAACAACCAGGCAAATTACAAAATAAGGCAGGCTGTACCAATAAGGGAACTGTGAATACAACCAAGTGATGGTTACAGTACCATTCCTGGCAGCTTGATTCACTGATGTCTTCTCCTTAGGATAGCACAGCACAGCAGGACTGCTAGATCCCTCAGATGGAACCAGGGAACCCAGAACAGGATCAGATGAGTGCTTCTTCAGGTAAGTTGCTAAAACCCTCTGACTCCCTATCCTGCGTCGTCGTGCGTGTGGTGAGTCAATCCTATACAGGTGGATCAGGTGTGTGTAGGTAAGTCTGACAAGTAATCCTTGCGGGGTGAATGGCCTGCACTCAATTACCGAGTTTGTCTCAACCAGACACTACCACTCAGATGGGCAGCCCCGATCTGATTTGAACACTGCCTTGTATAGACTTTTGGTCACTAGGCAGATTAGGTGATTGACAGCTACTGTCATTTCCCGCCAAAACAGAAAAAGCTCCAAACTACAGCTAGGAGAGGACAAGAAGGGCTTACAAGATGGACGCCCAGTTGTCCTTTAGAGGAATTCAAGATGGCCTTATGATTTTATCACTACACCTTGAGTATATTTTCTGTGTTTTGCAATAAATCAAAGTAACAGACACTAAGACACTGATTTCAAACTTGCATGTCTGACAATAGGCACCTAACTTGGGGTACATCTAAACAAGAGCTGGAGGTGTAATTTCCAGCTCAGGAAGGCACACTAGCAGTAGCTCTGATAGAGCTAGCGTGCTAAAAACTCTTCTGAGTACAATTCTGTCTGAAACCCTAATGGCACAGGATACTCCACTCACCACAGAGTGATGCCTCCTTCAGTCAATTAGCTCTGCCTGGTTCAGTGCCCCCTTTCTGATCTTCCATCATTGCAGCTCTCCTCCCACTCATGGAGTCACAGTATGGCTGCTTCGGGATCCAAATCTCCAGCCAGGTCTCACAGTGGTTTTCCCTTCAGGCAGCCCTCAGTCAGCTGCCCTGACTACATCATTCCTGCAATGACCAGGCAGGATTCCCATTCACTGCCCATAGCAATACCACTTTGCAGTGGATGGCAGGGGAACCCAGGCCCGCCCTTTATTCTAGATTCCAGTCCAGGGCCCTACAGCAAGCAGTTAAGGCCTGGGCCTTCACCAACCCTACTACTATCTTCCCTAGACTACTTTCTACCATGCTTCTTTAAGCTCCTCCTTCATCAACCTTCCTAGTCAGACCCCTCTCTCTTAGGCCTACTAGGTAAGCCCTTCCTCATGGGTTCCTACCTACCCTTCCTTCTCCCTTACCGCAGGGAGAGAAACTGCAGACTTCTTCTCTGCCACCTTCTGTGCTGCCTCCTTGCAGTCTGAAACTTCCTCCTTTTCAAGCCCTCCTACGATGCACGACTCGGCAGAGCTACCTTAAGACACAGAACCTCCCAAGCTTCTTCCTTGTCAGTGCAGGATTTATACACCCTGTTGCAGGGGATAACAACATTTTCTCAGCTTTATCATCTGGATCGACAAGTGCCAAGCATTATTATTATGTGGGCAAATCCTGAGCTCCTTACTCAGGTTTTAAATCAGCTGTTTTTGGGTCATTATGCCACCACATATTGGTTTCAGTGGGAATTGGCTTGAGCAGAGAACTGATAAAAAAACAAGTGAAACCTGACTAAGAAATAATATTGTGATTGTTTTTGTCTTCTTTTTTTCTGCCTCGGAATGAATTCCCTTTCTTCCTCTCTTGGCTTAGGAGGTTGCAGCCATGGGTGCTCTTTTCCCTAGACCTATGATTGTGGCAGAGGATTCTCCTTCTTGGTGTAAAAATCAAATTGGAAAGCTCATAAGAGCAGGCTTTCATGGTCCTTGTTCCTCCCTTAATAGGCCTCCTCCTTCCCTGAAGTGTTTCAGTACTTCCCCCTCCAGGCCTCATAAAAACCAAAAAGAAAAAAAATAACGGGATAATAAATAATAAAAATAATCAGGAGTTACAAGAATTTTTCAAATGCCAGCACAATCAGGCACTGAGGCATTTAAGCACTGCTATTTGCATCCATAATTACTTGAGCTTCCCAAAAAAATAGAGCCTCCACATGCAAATCAGGGACTAATATGTATTTTCCCACTTTTTGGTTTGAGACAGGAGTGGGATCTGTTTATAACAGAAGCTAGGGCAGATGATGGCAGATATTGAGTAATAGCAATAGAGTACTGAGTAATAGCAACCGCCCCCCATCACATTCTTGTATGAGGAGGGAGGAATAGACACCTGCTGTTGATTGGTAATCACGGGGGGGGGGCGGAATCCTCCAGCTAGGGATGAGGGTGTTCACTTTAGTGAGAAAGAGCAGCAAAGCCAGCCAGGAGGGGGCTGTCAAGCTGAACATTTGCTTCTATAAGCAGGGTTGAAGAGATTGGGGAAAAGGGGGACAACTGTACTCGGGCCCTGAGCTCAGGCTCCCCTCCTCCAACATCTGAAGTCTGTATAAACAAAGTGAATGGGAAGAGGTGGGGCCCCTGTGAACATGATGTATGGGGGCCCCACATTTTTCTTGATGGGCCTGGCCTGGCCTGTCTCAGACAGCATTGAGAAAGGAGGAAAACCCCCTTCTTGGAACACTGCTAAATGACTAATCCACTTTGTTCTTTGCTTCACATATATGGAGGACTGGAGCAGTGAGACTTGCATGATGTTGCTGCCTTGCCACACTCAGAGGAAGCCTCTTTCTTGCTTTCACTGCTGTAACTTCCCCTTCATTATTCACATTGACTGGCTGATTTGCCTGTTCTGCCTGATTCACAATAGCAGCAGAAGTCCCACTACCTCCCAGCTGGGGTATTTTGGACTTTCAGAGAAGGAGCCTGGGATGTTGGATTTACCCTTGCCCTCTGTGACATCCACAGGTGATTCCCAGCACTTGATTTAAATCAGGAAGTGGAACAAGGAGCTGGTGAAAATACAAATTAAGAATCCAGTGCTGCCTCCACTGAAATAAGTGGCAAAACTTCTATCTAGTTCCGTAGGAGCAGGATCAATCACAAACTTTCCAACAAAACTATTAATCTTTTTTTAAAAGAGATTGTGGTTTTATATTCAAAACAGCCACCAGTGTTTGAAAAGTGCATACGCTGGGGGACACCCTGCCCACCTATTCCAAATGAAAGCAAGTTTTGGATATCTTCCTAGTCACTAGTGAACATCTGCTTACATAACAAAAAACACTACCTGGCTCAGCAAAATTGACATTCTGACCCACAACTAGAACAGCGGAGGATGTAGATGTGGATTGAGGTGTATCACTAGACTGATGGGAATTGGGGAGCTGCACAGCACCTGCCTGCAATAAAATTGGCTTTCAGCTAGCACTGTTAGTCCCTTACTTTCCAAATGAAACAAGATGTTTTGCAGTAGTCCCTTTTTAGTTCACAGCCCCTGTATACTGGTGTCTATAATGGCCAAATTCTGAGCTGATTTATACTGTATTCCATGAAACCCTGATGAAGTGACTGGGGTTGCTTAGGATATATATCAGGTAGATTTTTGATCCTCTGTGTATGTGTGTGTGTTTAGATTTAATGCATTTATTACTCTCAAAACTCTCTAGCTGGTCCCTCCTTCTTGTATATCTTCTGCTCATTTCCTGCAGCTGTAGTAGTATTCAGAATCCTTGGCTGCTTGTTTTTCTCTCCTCTCTTTCTTCTTCCTGAATAATTTGATCCTCTGGGGTATACTACCAGATGAGAGATATTATGTACCATTTCCCAATGGCTAGGTTAGAAGCCCCATTATGTCTCTTGAGGCAGCTAAATGTTGGCAACCACATCCTTTTTTTGCAAGACAGCTATATAAAATTTTCAATGTATGCACAAAGCACAATCTATGACAGAATTGCTGGTGCCACATGCTTTATTCAGGAACTGAATAGAAGCCAAAATGTCAGTGGCTAGGACATTCTGGGCGAACATAATGATGTCAAGAGGGAGAAGCAAATCAACTATTTATTCTAGACCTCACGCTCCTCAATATTGTCTTTAGATCTCTGCTGTGTCAAGTGGGGTCATGATATCAGCAAAAGGTAATGTGTCCTGCTGGGAAAAGTCTGCTTCCTATAACTGTGGGGGGAGAACAGCTATTATTCATTTCTGAACTCCTTGCTGGGGTGGCTATATCGAGAACGGCAATCACTCACTATACTGTCTGAGAGCCTGGTGCAATAGCCTGTAAATAGGGGATTGGAAACCAGTTTCCAGCCTGCTTTATTTGTTTACACATCAGAAGGAAAACTTCAAGGTTTATTGAAGGGAGTAGTCTGATTAAAAACCCAAGTTCCAAACTCTGTAGACTTCCAGGATCAAAATTTCAGGACTGGCCCAAACCAGACCCTCAGATGTGAACATCCTTGAGCTTTGGGAAACTTTGGATAAGTTCCTATGGTGTTTATTATTTTAAAATATTTAAGGCTCCTACACTGCAACTGATCATTGTTTTATGGTACTCTGACCCCATGTTACCCAATTTGCTTCAAGCCTTAATTTTTGTTCATTTGCACTAACTGGTGCTGTAAAATTGTGAGGTACCTGAAAAATTTGTATCCACTTATTTTCTAAAAGTGCACCCATTGTATTTGCATCCATCAAAACGAATAATACATTTTTAGAATTCCATAGATTCTAAGGCCAGAAGGGACCATAGTGATAATCTAGTCTAACCTGCATAACAGAGGCCATAGTTAATAGCACTTTTTTGACCCTTCATTCAGAATTCAAATAGGATTCAAAGTTCAGGCTAGTTTTTGTTTTATCCATACTGATTGTCTCTCTTACACTGGACTCTGACATCACATTTCAGCAAAGTGGCTACCTACCACAGTAGGCTCAGAAATGCCAAATGCAATTGAAAGATGCTTTTAAAAATACATATAGTTTATTATGACAAGAAGCTGAACAGAACATCTGCATTCTTTAATTAAAACCATCTGTGAACACTATAGACACTTGTACTTAGTACGAAGGTTCAGACTGAAGGATAGTGTACCTTTCCTGCTTTCCTTTTCCATCTAAGCAAGATTTCTACCCCCCCTCAACTCGGGAATAAGATAATTCCCACCTCCCTCACCCTCTCCTGGTATCCCTGTTGAAGGCTGGTGGGCCTCACCTTCTCTTAGATGGCTGATAAATTTACTAGCCTGCATACCTCTTTTCTGCCCTTGGTCTTTCAGCCAAGTGCTTCCTCTCTGGTTGTCTCCAAGCCAAGGGAGCAGCTGAAAACCAGTAGCAGGATGAGTCTGGGGAAGAGTATTGACCTGGCCCCACCTCCCAGTTTCCAGCATCCATCTTTCTTTCTGACACAACCATCCTTACCAGCTCCTAAAAAGCCTTTAGGAATTGGCCAGGCCCTGTGGTGATAAAAGGGTACCCGAAGAGACAAAAATTGCCTCAATGCTCCTGTGTTGCTATGCTGCCCAGCATGTAAAAAAGGGTGGAAGGAAGAGCATTGTGGTGGCAATATTCAATACATACATAGCACTGCAACAGGGAGCATGTCCTCCTGACCTGAAGACCTCTTGCAGCTGCTGGTTTGGCATCACTGTCTGAAACAATCCTGCTTGGGCTTGTTTCTAAATATGAAACAGTAAGGCCCAAATTTTGCCCAGTTTCCCTTTCTGTAGCCCATGGACTTTATTGCTTTGGTATAGTCGATGATAGGGCAGAATTTGGCCTAAAGTGTCACCAATGTAATGCCAGTATTCTTGCAGATTTTTAACTGAGAGATCCTGCAAGAATGTTTATTACCTCTAAAGATTTATGCTGAATATTTCTCAGTCAGAAATAGCACAGGATCTCATCTCTAACTGGGGGAGATGGAAGGTGCTTGTGTTATGTGAAAGACGTCTCTGCTCAACACAGTCAAAATTTAGCCTAAGAAAGGGCTTGACACTGTGAGGTGAGCTGCTATTCAGCAACTCACAGAAGGTGTTTAATATCTTGGAGGACTGGGTCTAAGAGGAAAAATCCTGCTCTTGCTGTTTTGAGGGGCATGGACTTTGATGGAGATAATTGCATGGAAAGTGTCTGAGCCATCCTGCTGATACAAGCCCAGATGGCTCAAGGTGGCTAGGGGAATGTGAGGTGAGGCGCCATCTTGCAGTTGCTTTTGTCTTCCATTAGAACATGTTGCATACTGCAGCCTATGCAGTAGGGGACTGGAGCCCTGTCATGAAAACCTTATACCCAAGGCTTTTTCAAGTAAAGAAGACTAAACACAACAAAACCATTCCTAAAATACAAAGCAGACACTGAGTCACTAGATTCAAGTATTTTGTACTTTACATATAACATGAAGAAAAACTCCTGCATACTCTCTTCCCGTACAGTTCAGCCACAGAGCTAATTTCAAACACAGCCACCCAAACGTCTGCCGCACCCAAACCCATACCTCATTATGAGGAACAGCCCATATTTTAGACCCAAATTTACCTCGATCCTACATGGACTTGGTGTTCTCAATTCTTGTATAGTAAATTGCTCTCATAAGAAATATTGAATCATGAAACACAGGTTAAAGAGCTGTTCCTATGTAATTTCCTCCATGAGTTCATGTTAGGATGTTATCCCACATTAGGTTTCACAACTGGGCATACTTACAAACCTCCCTAAACCCCACTGTGTATTAACAACAGCTTCCTTCTTCACAGAAGTTAGACCAGAAATATAGTTTTACTCTCACAAACACTTACTTGCTAACCAAAAAGCTCTATTTGCTCCCTCCCTTACAAATCTTGCCCTCTGCAAATTAGCCTTTTTTTTTTGTAATTAGTATGAGGTAGCTTGCTTGAGCAAATTGGTGACTTGTTGACATATCCAGCTATCAAGAAAACAATCCACCAAAAAAAACCTCCCAACTCCATTTGCTTTTAAATACATTTTTAAAATTCCTTTTTTAATGGAAGTCAATGTTTATAGAATGCTCCTTATCCAGAGGAGCTCAAAGTGCTTAATAAAATGAAATGTTTCCCTATCGTTGAAATGCAGCCACCTCTGAGGTGGAATATGGCAGCTAGGATGACCACATAGCAAGGGTGAAAAATCGGGAAGGGGGTGGGCGGTAATAGGCATCTATATAAGACAAAGTCCCAAATATCGGGACTGTCCCTATAAAATCACCGTAATGGCAGCCATTCTGTTCCAAGAGCAAATTTGCAGGTGGCAAAGTGAATGCTAACTATTTTGTGTCATTCTCCTCTTCCTTTTCAGCCTCAGACCCATACCAGTTGTTTATCCACTAAGGAACCTCTGTAATGGATAGTACCAATTTTCAGTTACTGGCAGTCCATAGGAGCAGTGTGCCCCATCTTACTATAAATATGACTTGTGCATGAAATTTAGGTTGCTTGCATTGCTTTTTTTTTTTTAGTTCATGAATCCCAAAATGTGCATTGTGTGATGAGCCCATTTTAAATGGTAGACTGATGGGATGCTTCATACCAAAACTATATTTTGGAGGGTCACCAAAAGTGTTGTGCTTTTCCTGGGTTGTGTTTGTTTGTCTTCATACATGCATATATTTCCCCCCCGTTACTCTCTTCCTATTGTGTTTCCTGTTAAGCGAGCCTTACCTCCCTGCTTCTGATATAGAAGCTACAGCAGATGCAAGGAGGTGGATCAAGCTGTCAAATTCAGACACCATCAACTATGGGGATACTTAGTGACTCATAGCTATACGGTAGAACTGGTATTGTGTTATACTATCAAATAATTACCCCCCCCCCCCCAGAAAAAAACTTAAATGTATAAAACAAGACCAAAAAGACTGGATATATAAGGAGAGAGAGGAAATTGATTATCTCAATCTTAATACGTTTAACAGCAAATTTATTGAGCTCTATAGATTCAGTTCATTTGCAGAAATCTTTTATTTCAACATATAATACCGAGCACTGAAGTATTAAAGTGCACTGTGCATCCAAAGAAACAGCATCAGCTAATTTGTATCTAATAATGTTAAATACCTAAGATTATCATAATTGAAAGAGATGAGGAAACAATATATTTTTCTCTATTTTCAATTTGTTTGGTATTTGACAGCATTTTGTGTGCAGCCAGTTTCAGTATTTCCCCTGCACAGTCATTCAGCTAGTTTCCCCTGTTGTTTGTGAGTCTTTATGTAGCCGGAAGAGAGTGAAAAACATTGTAGAGAGAAACAGAAAAATGTTACAGTAAAACCACAAAAACTGGCACGGGGATTTTCAGGGGGAGGAAAGGGATTCTGGGCCAGTATCTGAAAAACATTTTAACTTGTTTTTTAAAAAGTGATCATCCTTCAACCTGCCATGCTGCTCAGTTCAACAACCCCAATTCAGCTCAACTCAATTCAATATAAGAGAAATGATGAGGCTAAGTGGCCCACCCTACAAGGAAGCTACTCCACTGATGAATTTGCTGTATCCTAAATCCATTACCAAAATTGGTTCATGGAATATGCCTGGTAAAACAGTCCAACTAACAAAAGAAATGGACTGAAATAAACTAGATATACTAGGCCTATGTGAAATGAGACGGGTAACATCAGGACAAATAACACTGTCAGTTGGACATATAGTACTATATTCTGGGCTACTGAATGCCAGTGATGCAGAGAGAAGGCGTGGGTCTGACACTATAAAGGAGGACAGCCAAAAGCCTGATAGAATGGGTACCAGTGTCAGAAAGGATTATAACAGTACGATTTACATCAAAGTTGCAGAAAGTGTCCATTATTCAATGTTATGCTTCAATAAATCAAGCTAGCCAAGAGGTAGATGGCTAGGACATACATGGAGAAAGACCCAAATAATATAACAAGATAGGCATTGGACTGGAATCCCCAGGGCAAGAGGCAATGAGGTAGACCAAGGATAACATGGAAACAAAGAACAGAAGCAGAATTAAAAGCTATCAAAATGACAAGGGAAGAAGCTGAGACTGCAGTAGGAGACTGGCAAATATGGAAGACAGTCGTGAAATCCCTATGTTTTGCATAGAATAGAGAAGCATAAGAGACAGATTTCAAGTTGGTTGTGGCTTTTTAAGGATAATAATAGTAATTGTATATGCACAGTATAGAGATCGCCTTAACAATGTACTGGAAAAATGCATCACTATTGATTGATGTTTATCTTGTAATAAGAACATTTGGCCTGGATAGAGCCTCACTGAAGTCAATGGTGCAAGTGTCTGCCCACAAAAATCTGAATGCAGAATTGGAGCCACCCTTATATTTGTCTAATACACAAACTTTTGATTTTGTAGGTCCTAACAGTTCAGGAATAGGCATATTTGGAAGCAAGGGAAAAATCACTCTTAAGTCACTTATAGAAAGATAGGAAGCAATTTTGGGGCAGGGACTATCTTTACATTATACCTGTATATAGTGACTAAGAGACTGGGGGCACTGATCCTTAATTGGGTCCTCAAGTTGTTACAGCAATGCAAATAATGGTTATAATAATAACTGTCAGTGATCTTTCTTTTATAGTGCTAGAACCAAGGTCAAGTGGCTTATTGGTACAGGTGTCTCCAAGCAAAATACTCATTGCAAGATCTTCATTTTCTGTTATTGTATTTCTCTAACAGTTTGTGGTTATCAAGAGTTTATTGGCACTGAAGAGGAATGGCAGATAATGGAATGAACTTGTACAGATGTACGTGGCAGCAGAATTTGGTTCTAAGGGACAAATGAATACCTGATGTTATTTGGTTCAACTCCAGTTAACTCAGTGGAGTGGCTCCAGTTATACCAGGTTTGACTTTGACTCTCACTCATTGGTATTTAAGAATACCATTGATACTGGTGGGCATATTAATACAGTCTATGGCAATCTTCGCTTTTTGGTGGAGTTGTGTTGGATAATATTCCAGTGAAACTTGATACAGATAGATGCAACTGCAGTATCAGCAATATCAATTGCTCACAATATATTTTTGCTTGATACTACTGTTGCCCTTTTTGGCCTGAGCAGTTAGCCAATATTCAGTGTCTTGCGGGTCATCTCCATTGGAAGGAGAAACGGATGAGAGTCTGATATTCCTTTGGTGCAATCCAGTTTATTTACAAAGAATGTACACAGAATCCTGCTTCCTTGAACACAGTAAGATCAAACAACAGGACACAGTTTCCATTTCCAAACTTGTGTCCAGCCCTCTATCCAAAAACACTCTTTCTTGGTTTTCTCTTAGGGCCACACTACACGTCCTTCTCTTGCTATCTCCTGATTTTCTCCTTGCTTCCTGGCTACTTCTTTACTGCTTCTGACACACATTTCTGCAATCAAAATCAATCCCTAGCCCTCATGTTTGTGTTCAGTGTAGTCTTTGGGCAGTGGCTTCCACTGTTTCAACTATTACTAAACAACAGGGCATTTACCTGTTCCCTCATTTAGCCTGAATGGGAGGTAGTTATCATGCCCAACAGCTCCAGTGAGATCTGTGACTGCCCACAGATTAAAGATATCTTCCTGCTATGAAGGTTATGAGGCCTTCATAGCCTTGTTTGTAAAGTGTTTGAGAATCAGAGATGCAAGGGACAGATATCCTGGAAATGCAGTCTTATTATTATTTCTCATTTGTAATTTCACCTTTTCATTGGGCTAAATTCTACCACCCTTACTACTCCACTCACACCAGTATAAATAAGGAATGATTCCACTAAATGAAATGGAATTACACTGATGTAAAGGTGGTGCAAATGAGATAAAAATCAGAGCCAAGCACCTATACTTGGATACCCTGTGGGCCAACTTCTCTGTTGAGCCCTGCACAACGTGTACAGAAGTTGCTGCTGGGAGGGCAAAGGTGATTCTGTGTTGGTCCAGGGGCCAACATGGTATCTAGTGTAGGTTAGACCTAGGTCTACTCTAACCTATGGCAGCTGCTCATGGCCACCAATGGGATGCTTTGCCGTCTAGAAGCTAGAGTGTAAAGCACTCCTTTGTCTCCTATTCCTGCATTTATGCCAAGGCTGAGCTGTCTTTGTGGCCTTTCTACAGCAGCTCAGTCACCATGGAAGGGCCTCTTTGGGGCCACAAATTGGATCTTCTGCATAATTTTCATAACCCATGCTCCCGTCATCCGTTTGATCCTTTATAAAAAATACAAAGTGTTTCATTCACCTGCATGCTTAAAGGGACACTATCAACTTAAAAGTCACATTTCTGTTTGACTTATTGCTGTTACGTGTAATCCCTAAGGTTTCTATGTCAGCAAGAGATTAGAGAAGAAAACGTGGTTTCATTTATTTTTTGCAGTATGTATACTTTGTGCAATTGACAGCATGTCGTGCTCACCATTTCTGATGTATTATAGTCAGATAGTGACTCAGTTTCCCCTGTGGTGCAGGTCTTTCACACAGGAACAAGGAGGAGAAAAAATAGCAAAGAGCAGCTAAAAAACCACAGACATTTCCAGTGGATTTTGAGGCAGGTGTAATAGCTGAAACCACACAAGCCATTTTGAAATGAGGTCTATTTAAAAATTGGTGTTCTTTTTATTTAGTCATTTCAAGATTCACTGAAGCAGCCGAAGGACCAGAAAACCAAGGGAAATTAAAACATTACAACAGTATTGCTACAGTATATAATACAGTAGAACCTCAGAGTTACAAACAGCTCAGGAATGGAGGTTGTTTGTAAATCTGAAATATTTGTAATTCTGAACAAACTGTTATAGTTGTTCTTTTAAAAGTTTACAACTGAACATTAACTTAATACAACTTTCAGAGTAGCAGCCGTGTTAGTCTGTATTCGTAAAAAGAAAAGGAGTACTTGTGGCACCTTAGAGACTAACTAATTTATTTGAGCATAAGCTTTCGTGAGCTACAGCATCCGATGAAGTGAGCCGTAGCTCACGAAAGCTTATGCTCAAATAAATTGGTTAGTCTCTAAGGTGCCACAAGTACTCCTTTTCTTTTTGTTAATACAACTTTGAAACTTTACTATGCAGAAGAAAAATGCTGCTTTTAACCGTCTTAATTTAAAGCACAGAACAGTTTCCTTACCTTGCCAAATCTTTTTTTTAAACTTCCCCTTTATTGTTTTTTAGTAGTTTACATTTAACACAGTATTGTATGTTTTTTTGTCTCTGCTGCTGGCTGATTGTGTACTTCTGGTTCCAAAACAGGTGTGTCGTTGACTAGTCAGTTCGTAACTCTAAGGTAAATGTACAGTATATTTTTTTCTCTCTCTCTCTCTTTTAAAATTTCAGCTTCTCTGGCTTGATTGTTGCCTCTTCATTACATTCTCTAATTCTAATTCATTTATGATATGATTATGTAGGACTGTAGCAGAGAAAGGAAATGTACTATGTTTATTAACTTTGTTCTGCACTGAATAATGGTTGCAGATTATGCTTTTTAATGCAGGTGAAACACTGCTTAGACTGGGCACTATACACTATATTGGACAGATGGCTACTTTTCTTTCTGTAATGGTACCTCAGAGTGGGCTCAAACCTGCTCCCAGTGAATTTAATAGCAGTTTTTCCTTTATATTCAAAGAGAGCAGAATAAGGCCCCAGAACAGTATCTTTCAGAAAAGCCATAACATATCCCCTGCAGCAGATAAGTTAGTTAATATGATCAACTCTGTAAAGTTTTGATTCTATAAATATCCCTAAAATATAAATAAATAAATACCCCCTAAGACCTGGCCTGGCCTAATCTCGCTGCTGGTTGCCGATTGTCCCTCTCATACAGGCTTAGTGATTACTGGCCCCCTTTGTGTCTCACTAATTTTCAAAGCACTTAATCGAAAGGGCTTTCCTCAAAATTCCTGCCCTTCTGTACAATTCAAAACACAGCAGAGAGCAGCAAAATACTTTAGAGAAGGAAAGAGATTAACTGGTAGGAAATTTAGGATCCATTCGTTGTGGTAAAGTGAAGCCCCAGCATCTCAAAGGGCTTCAAAAAGTGAAAGAAAGATGAATCAATGTACAATTTATTTATTCCCTATTAAATATAGGGTTGTAGGATGATCTTTCTACACTGATGATGACTATGTGTCATGTTTGTGACACATCAAAGCTTGAAGGTTGTGTTTCACTACCACAGTGGGGTTGCCTTGGTGATCTAGACAGTATTTCAGATTTTTTCCAGTAGAAATATGGTAATTCACATTTCTTGAATGTAAAATGTGATTAAATTTAACAGACCATATTTTAAAAACTTGGGCTTTCTGTGCATACAAATAACTATTGGAAGGCAGCGTGAGTGCAAAAATAACCATGGTGAGATTATATATTGCTAATATGTGTGATTTACCAACTATGAAAACAGGATCTTCAGGGCCCAATTTTCATAGCTGTCCATAAATTATGGATATAATTACCGTGATTGAACATTCACTTGCAGTAACAGCTCAAACACATGGCCAATTAGAGGTATAACTGGTAATTTGCATATGCAGTTACTGAGAGTGTCAACAGAATTGTAATAATTTAATGCATACTATGCATGCCAAAATAGTGTAATTCTGGTCATCTGTTATGATGTCTATCAGTCCTGCAGGAAACTGGTTGCAAACTTGATGAGACTGGTATTCTCCTTGGCTGGCATTCCCAAAGTTCAGCCAATTTCCTCATGGATCTGGTTCTCTAGTTCAGTGTTTCTCAACGACCGGTCCACAGACCAGGGCAGTGCCTGAGATCTCCCTGACACAGTTTAGAAAGGCAGCAAGCCGGTCCCTGGTATCAAAAAGGTTGAGAAACACTGCTCTAGTTGTTGTAAGCATCTTTCCCTACTTGCACAGTTTCAGATTAGCCTTTTTAAAACATAGCTGCAGTAGCTGGACATTGCTTTTCCCCTGTGGCTGAATTCCAGTTTAACTACCTCCAAATGAGCATCTTAAATTGGTACAGTTGGATGACAATGATTCAGATTTGTCATCTAAGGCTGGCAGTGTGACTCACAGACTATCAGTTTGCTGATGGAAAGTTCCCTGCATGTCCTGGAATGAGCCATCACCTCCAGACGCACTAACCAAAGGTGAAGCTTTCGCTTCAGCATCACAAGACTGTGGCTTGAATTTGTGATGTTAACGTACCACAGTTCCTTGGTGAGAGAGAGGAGGGAAAAAAATTTAACTTCTGCATTCTGTTTGCTTCTCTTGAGCTCTGTAGACAGTTTGGAGCAAGCATAGAAAGGTATTCAATTCCGCACTGGACCACATCAAATAAATATATTATGTTTAAAGAGTACATTAGCCACCTAGAAATGAGTAAATAACCTAGAAGTGGCCCAACCCCTGTCTGCACTCTTTGGCACGCCACATCAATCCACCATCTAACCAAAGCTGTTTCTACTAATCATACAGACTAAACAAAAATAGGAGAAAGATACTCAATTGGATTTGATTATTAGAAATTGCTCATGTGCCCTGAAAACACATATTTAGAAAGAAAATAGTCCTGCTCTACTGACTACTTAGTTGATAAGGTACAGCCAGAGCCAAATTATATTTAATTACAATAACGTTAATTACAGGAAGTAGGAAAAAAAGACACCTTAGTAAGCAGAATTGTACAAGATAATCATAACACATGAAGCCATGGGAAAATTCAGCTGGTTTAGAGTTTTTTTATGAACTTGAAATGCAGATCAGGTTCTTGGACCTTTCAAGAGAACTTGGGCCAATATGATGTGAAACCAGTGGAAGTTTGGCAGCTTAGGTTTAGAACTTTGGGGTTCATTTCAGCCCTAACTCTCAGGAGGGTGTGAATTTGCAAGAATTAAACCCAAGGCAATGTTTGCATGAATCCGACTGAAGCCACCAAGTGTCTCTTGGCCTAAACCTGTTTGAGCAATTCAGATGCCCTCTAAATGATTAGCCAATTGAAACTGAGCCAGGAGTTTTTTTTGCTATTTTATTGAGTTTCAATCAAGGCACAGACCATGAGATCTAAAATATTCCCCGCCCCCTTTTTTGTCAGTTGGCAGAGCCAATCTCCCCTGTGTAGTTTCAGCTTTCACAAATGCCACAATCTTGTCAGCATATTGCATAGCTTTAGGTCATGTAACATCTGTTTTGTCTGTTCTTGCAATCACTTCAAGCTTCTTAAAATTATACCCCTTATAGTGGGCTGGCCCTCATGATTGATTCCTGTAGACTTCCATTTCCTTTTTTAGGGGCCCTTTACAACTGTTCCTCAGAGGAATGTAGGAGAAAACCAAAGGGCAGCCATGTCATATGCATTATTTCCTTGATTAGATCATTATATGCTACAAAGAAAACTGTCCCTCATGAAATCCAGAAAAAGATTGGCAGAAAAGTAGCAGAACTCCATCCTGAGCCTCTATAAGGCAGAAGTACTGACCTTTTTAGCTAACCACATAGCCATAGGGCACATATGATTGAAATTACTTTAAGCCATCCTTTAATTTAGATAAATAATCAACTGAATGGGATCAGCTTTGTACAGATACCACACTAAACCTATTCACATATGTAAACTCTGTGAAATGAGAAGACATCTGCCACGCCGATGTACTGCCATCTCCTTCCTTGTTTAAAATGCTAAAAACAGTGTAAGCTCCCCATCCCCTGAATATAAGTTAACATGATCTAAACCCAGAGGCCTCTAAGGTTTAGAATAATTATGCAGGCAATGAATGTTTCCTGAAAAACTCTGCTCAACACTGTCAAGTTTAAGGATGTGGAAATTACTTTAACTTGTAATAGCGTCTCATTAAATTAGCTGACCAATTAGAGGGGGGCCTCTGAAATTTGATCCTTAATTAAATACAGTGACTAATAATATATGGCACTATTAGGCTATTGGTCATAGATATTTTGCTTTTGAATTATGTTACATACCATTACAACTGCAAATACCTTTTCTATTGAGAGGATATGGTAAAACATTCAGAGTATATCTGAATGCCAAGAGCAGCAACTGGAGTGGATAATAGTTTTAATTACTTGCAAAACCCTGAATGTGGGGATTTGAGATTTTCATCATGATGGATAAATATAATACCATAGTTTTCTTCTTCAATAAATGTTGCTTTTAATGGTCTGCACACACTCCTGTAATTCATCCTGCATAACCTAGTAATTATGAACAACACAGAAGATCAGAAGACAAACTAGGTACCACAGCAATGTTAAAGTTGGAATGGAGTGGAGTCTAGTGGTTAGAAAGAGAACTGGAAATCAGGACTCCTGGGTTCTATTGCATTCTCAGCTGTGGGGCTCTGTTTGCTGAGTTCTGTTGTTTGCTGCAGAGCCTTGTACATAATCTGGACCCAGATTTTCTTCAGTGTGTACCTGATGCTGCCCGAGTGTACATGCACAAGTCAGAGATTTACACGCATGTACGTTCTGGAAATGCTGCCTTGCAGCTGTTACTGAGACCACATGAGTCCTGTCCTGCTTAGGGGTGTGTGGGTTGGATGATGGCCAGAGAGGTATCTACCTGCTTCTCTTAAGGGCTTTTAAAAATGCCCGCAGCTTCCATTGAAGTCAACTGGCCTATGAAAGTCACTTCCTGGAACTAAGAAGTCCTAGGCCAAATTCAGAGGTGATGTATAAAGTGATATAAGGCAGACTCCTTCAGTCTCATCAAGACTCCCTTAGGCCTACCCATGAATTTACTCATGGGTCAGCATAAGGGATCTTAAATTGGTATGAGTAACTCACATACTGAGGAACTGGAATAAGGGAGATGTTAAAATAGGGGTTTGTAACTTATACATTTTGCACCCAACTGTTAGATGATTTTCTGCTACCCTCTTGTCTTCTGGGATCTCGGCATGTGACTTACACCATCTTAGGCATTTACTAGGCCAACAGAGATAATATATAACAGTGTGTTATGGGAGAGATAAGTAAAACCTTGGCATGTGAGTAGGAAAGTCAGTCAATCTAAGTCCAGAAGGAATCTAAGGTGGTGTAACATGCACATTGATGGGGCCAGAAGAAGAAAATTGCAGTTTGAAGCCAGGAATAAGTGTGCATGTAAGCCTTCATTAGAATTAGTCACAACTGTCTGGGGCGAAAGCCCTGAAAGAAAGATTGAGAGTCTAAATGGAAGGGAGAAACTTGTGATTTTTATGCGAGGGGGTTATTTTATTTTTAACCATGAATCAGAAAATAGATAAGGAGAGAATCTTTGGTAACAATATTATGCAGGCATCATTTGACACCACATAGTCTTTACGTCTCCCACTGTAATGTAATGGGACAATTAAAAAAAAAAAAAAAAAGCAGCAGCAGAGTAGCACTGGAGAATGCGGCATAGATTGTAAAATATCTCCAGTAGCCGTAAATTGCTTCCCATTACATATGGGAAGTTAACAGCATTGTTTAGTTAAAGCAAATCTGGGGTCAAACATTTTATTTCCTTGCATCTTAGAAAGGAAAAATTTAACACTGGTGTTTAGTATTTTTTGCTGGGGTGGTTCCAGTAATGGATATCTTTGGTCTGACATAATTACAGAAAAATGACCTGGGGAAATGAGTATGAAACACGGTTATATTGGTCTTTTTATTTTTATTGTGGGTGGATTTCCTTATTTTATAAGATTTCTCTTTGATAGTTTTCCATTTTAGCATCCAAGGTTCCATCAAGAAGCATGGCTGCCTATGCTAGGTCAGGTAAGCTACCCACAAACATTCTGACAAACAGAATAAAATTAAGGCTGTTTTGTTTTGGAGTTACTAGTCACTCATAGAATTGGTCTCTGGAGTTAAGCTCACACAAAATCAAATTCTTCAGTGTTGCAAGAGGAATCAAGCGGTGGTAGGATAGACAGTTTTCCTTACTTACCTTGCAATTACAAGGCTGTTACACGGAATGAAATTTCAAGCGATTCTTTGGCCAATTTTTACCAAAGAAAATTCTGGAAGTGACTTGACAAGAATAAATATGAACAAATATCAGGTGCTTTCCAACAAAGTTTGCAACACACTTGAAATTATTCTTTGTTGGTACACACAGGAGGGGGAACACCTGAGGGATTTCTTCTCCAGATTTGAGAAGTTCACCTGAGAGTTCTCAGATGTGTCTAAGTATCTGGTGCTAGCCCTGAAAAACAACCTTCAGAAGTTAATATCAGTCCATTCATATAATTGTATTTGCTGACTATAGACAACACTATGAATTTGCATAATTGGATGGAGAACATCAGTTTTTTAAGTTGCTGGGAGGATATCAGAGCTATTGGTTTTGAACATCTTTAAAAATTATTGTTAGTGGATAGTCTATATCAAAAATAAATTTGAAGGGGCCTTCTTTGTCTGTGATAGTCCCCAGTTGTTATGATTCCTTGCATAATTATAAAAATGGCTTTGACCAGCACTTGATTATTATACAACATATCTCTGACATGTGCACACTTTTATGTGTGCTGATTTAAAACTGTCGGTATGAGATAAGAGAGCTAGAGTGAGGAAAGAACTTGGGCCCAAATAGTTAAAAATGTACAGAAATTCATAGACTCAGACTTAAAGGCCAGAAGGGACCATCAGGATAATCTACTCCTGCACATTGCAGATCACAGAACCTCATTCACCCACTCCTGTAATAGACTCATAACCTCTGGCTAAATTATTGAAGTCTTGATTTGAGGACTTCAAAGTTACAGAGAATCCAGCATGTAACCCAGGCCCCATGCCACAGAGGAAGGCAGAAACTCCCCACAGTCTCTGCCAATCAGACCTGGGGGAAAATTCCTTCCCAACCCCAAATATGGTAATAAACTAGACCCTGCGCATGTCAGCAAGACCCACCAGCCAGACAGCTGGGAAATAATTCTTTGTAGTAACTCAGAGCCCTCCCCATTCAGTGCCCCATCTCCGGCCATTGGAGATATATGCTAATAGTAGTCGTGGGTGTGCCATATGCTACTGTTGGCAGTCTCATCACACCATGCCCTCCATAAACTTATCAAGCTCAGTCTTAAAACAAGTTAGACTTTTGGCCCCCACTGCTCCCCTTGGAAGCCTTTTCCAAAACTTCACTCCTCTGATGGTTAGAAAACTTTGTCTAATTTCAAGCCTAAGCCAAGCTTTTTGAGTCTCCTCTCATAAGGTAACTAGTAACCTCTCTCGAGCCTTACAGTTCACATTTCATTATGACGTGTTGTAGTCTCACCTTTAATCAGTTCCTTACCCACCTTTTGATTCTCATATTAATCCCCATCTATCTCCAAATTAACTAATACTTTTCGCACATGGAACTGTATCAAATGCCTTACTGAAATCCAGGTAAATTAGATTTACTGCATTTCCTTTGTCTAGAAAATCTGTATCTTCTCAAAGAAAGAGATCAGGTTGGTCTGGCACAATCTGCCTTTTGTAAAACCAAGTTGTATTTTATCCCAGTTACCATTTACCTCTATATCCTTAACTACATTCTCTTTCAAAATTTGTTCTAGGACCTTGAATACAACTGAGGTCAAACTAAAGGGCCTGTAGTTTGCTGGATCACTGTCCCCTACCCGCCTCCTTCTCAAAAATATATACTATATTTGCAATTCTCAGTCATAAGGTAATAACATGTTTTTTAAGTACATCAGAAGCAGGAAGCCTGCTAAACAACCAGTGGCGCCCCAGGATGACGGAGATACGAAAGGAGCACTTAAAGTCATCACGGATAAACTAAATGAATTCTTTGCTTCAGTCTTCATGGCTGAGGATGTTAGGGAGATTCCCAAACCTGAGCCATCTTTTGTAGGTGACAAATCTGAGGAATTGTCACAGACTGAAGTGTCACTAGAGGAGGTTTTGGAATTAATTGAGAAACTTAACAGTAACAAGTCACCGGGACCAGATGGCATTCACCCAAGAGTTCTGAAGGAACTCAAATGTGAAATTGTGGAACTATTAACTATAGTTTGTAAGCTGTCCTTTAAATCAGCTACTGTACCCAATGACTGGAAGATAGCTAATGTAACACCAATATTTAAGAAGGGCTCCAGAGGTGATCCTGGCAATTACAGACCGGTAGGTAAGTCTATTGTCAGTACTGGGCAAATTAGTTGAAACAGTAGTGAAGAATAAAATTGTTAGACACACAGAAGAACATAAATTGTTGTGCAAAAGTCAACATGGTTTCTGTAAAGGGAGATCATGTCTTACTAATCTATTAGAGTTCTTTGAGGGGGTCAACAAACGTGGACAAGAGGGATCCAGTGGACACAGTGTACCTAGATTTCCAGAAAGCCTTTGACAAGGTCCCTCCCCAAAGGCTCTTACGTAAATTAAGTTGTCGTGGGATAAGAGGGAAGATCCTTTCATGGATTGAGAACTGGTTAAAAGACAGGGAACAAAGGGTAGGAATAAATGGTAAATTTTCAGAATGGAGAGGGGTAACTAGTGGTGTTCCCCAAGGGTCAGTCCTAGGACCAATCCTATTCAACCTAGTCATAAATGATCTGGAGAAAGGGGTAAACAGTGAGGTGGCAAAGTTTGCAGATGATACTAAACTGCTCAAGATAGTTAAGACCAAAGCAGACTGTGAAGAACTTCAAAAAGATCTCACAAAACTAAGTGATTGGGCAACAAAATGGCAAATGAAATTTTATGTGGATAAATGTAAAGTAATGCACATTGGAAAAAATAACCCCAACTATACATACAATATGATGGGGGCTAATTTAGCTACAACTAATCAGGAGAAAGATCTTGGAGTCATCGTGGATAGTTCTCTAAAGACGTCCACGCCATGTGCAGCGACAGTCAAAAAAGCAAACAGGATGTTAGGAATCATTAAAAAAGGGATAGAGAATAAGACAGAGAATATCTTATTGCCCTTATATAAACCCATGGTGCGCCCACATCTTGAATACTGCGTACAGATGTGGTCCCCTCATATCAAAAAAAGATATACTGGCATTAGAAAAGGTTCAGAAAAGGGCAACTAAAATGATTAGGGATTTGGAACAGGTCCCATATGAGGAGAGATTAAAGAGGCTAGGACTTTTCAGCTTGGAAAAGAGGAGACTAAGGGGGGATATGATAGAGGTATATAAAATCATGAGTGGTGTGGAGCAAGTGAATAAGGAAAAGTTATTTACTTGTTCCCATAATATAAGAATTAGGGGCCACCAAATGAAATTAATGGGTTGCAGGTTTAAAACAAATAAAAGCAAGTTCTTCTTCACTCAGCATACAGTCAACCTGTGGAACTCCTTGCCTGAGGAGATTGTGAAGGCTAGGACTATAATAGGGTTTAAAAGAGAACTGGATAAATTCAGGGAGGTTAAGTCCTTTAATGGCTATTAGCCAGGATGGGTAAGGAATGGTGTCCCTAGCCTCTCTTTGTCAGAGGGTGGAGATGGATGCCAGGAGAGAGATCACTAGATCATTACCTGTTAGGTTCACTCCCTCTGGGGCACCTGGCATTGGCCACTGTCGGTAGACAGTATACTGGGCTGGATGGACTTTTGGTCTGACCTAGTATGGCCATTGTTATATTCTTATGAGGTATGACCCGCATGTTTATGGATTCATAAAAAAAAAATCCTTGCCATTGGCTTTCCAGTTTCAAGTGTCAGTTTGTTTAATATCCTTGCAGGGAGATTATCTGGGCCCATCAATTTGGTCCCATTAACCTGTTTGAGTTTGACTTTCACCTTGGATGTGGTAATTTCTACTTCCATATCCTCATTCCCTTTAGCCACCCTGCCACTGTCCCCAAACTCCACATTACTCTTATTAAATACTGAGGCACAGTATTCATTTAGGTGTTGGGCCATGCCTAGATTATCTTTAATCTCCACCTCATCCTTAATGCTTAGTGGTCCCATGTTTCTTTCCTTGGTTTCTTTTTATTTATATGGCTAAAAAACCCTTTTACTATTTGGTTTTAATTTCCTTTGTCAAGGTGCAACTCTACTTGGCTTTTTGCAGTTCTCACTTTCCCCCTACGCTTTCTGATCTCCAGGATATAGCTTTCTTTGCTGAGCCACATCTTCTTCCATTCCTTGTCGGCAGCTTTCTCTTAGTAACCTGTTTGAGATGCTTGTTCATCCATCAGTTTTAGTAGCACTTGTCCTCCAATTGATATCTGGGAAATTAAAGTCTCCCATAATCACACTATTCCCAGTAGTATTTACTTAATTAAAATATTGAAGAGGTCTCCATTCATATCCAAATCAGATCCTGAGGATTGTAGCAGACCCCCAAAACTCTCCCAATGGAGCCTCTGTTACCTTTCTTTCCCAAAGTGAGTTTGACCTGAACATTTCCATTATATCCATTCCACCACTTCTAGTTTCTTTACAGTCTACCTTGTCATTAATATGGAATGCTACTCCACCACATTTACCTTTATTTCTGTCTTTCCTGAACAGCACATACCCTTCAATATCTGTAATCCATTCAGGATTACTATTCCACTATGTTCAAATTTTCCCTATAATATCTGGTTTCACTTCCTGCACCAGTAATTTTAGTTCCTCCATTGCATTGGTGTACAGACATCTTATTTTTTTCTGCCTAGCTTCAGCCCTATTCATCACCTGATTAGGTATAGACCCCATGATCTTATTATTATTAGGAATAAGGCTCTCTTATCCTAGTTGCTGCACAAACACAGAGGAAGACTTGATCCTGTCCCAAAACAGTTTATAATCCAATTTAAGGCAAAATGCAAGTGACTGTGACAAACAATAAAAGGAACAAGATAAGGAAAATGAGGGGGACAATCATAAATTCACATGGTTACATAGACTGGCACATTTACTTCCATCATATAAACTCCTTATTATGTTGATCAACTTGTCTGGAACCCCACAGTTTCTAGCAATATTCCACAAGGTCTTTCTGTGTACACTATTGAACACGTTCTTAAAGTCAATAAAGTTGATTAAGATGAGTTTTTGCCAAGCAGTTTTTTGATGACCTGTCAAAGAGTGAATAGTTTACAGCATGATCTACCTGGATGGCACCTAGCCTGTTCATCTTGTAATATTTCATCCACTGCTTTCTTCATTCTATTTAGCAAAATGGTAGCCAATACTTTGCCCATTGATGGTAGCAATACAATACGTCTCCAGTTCATGCATGGAGTAAGATCACCTTTTTTGGCAATGCCACAATAACATCTTTTCCAGTTTTTTGATACTTGTTCTTTCAACCATATTTCATTACAGAGTTTTATTAAAACATAATAAGGAGTTCATAATAAGGAGGTTTGTTAGAAACATTTTAAGGAGTTTATACGATAGGAATAAATGCAGAGTAAGATGGTTTGATATTATGATTGGAATTAGACAAGGGTGTGTATTATCACCAAACTTTTTTGTATTAGCAATAGACTGAGTGATGAAGTGGGCAACAAAAGGCATCATGGGTGGTATAAAATGGGTTAGTGGAGATGAGTTATATGATCTTGACTTTACTGATGACTTTGCTTTACTAAGTATGATGTAGAATGGAATGATTGCCTTTATATCAGAGATAAAAAAGGAAGCAGCAGGACTGAAAATAAACACAGGGAAAACACAAGATTATGTAGGTAGGAAACTGGACAACAGGTGAAAAGGTGCATATAGATAGAAAATCAAATAGGTAGAAGAATTCTGCTATCTGGGAAGCGTGAGGACTTTTGAAAGTGTCTGTGATAAGAGATATTCATACAAGGAATAGCAAACACCACTTTTGGAAGGATAAACCCCATCTAGTCAAACAGAGGTCTCCAAACCAAACCAAAGGTCCATGCAATTGTTCTGAGCACACTACTATACAATGCAGAAACTTGGCTGAAGGCAGTGACTAACAAAAAGAGATCAGACGCTGCCCATTACAGGTGGCTGAGGAAGATATTACACATTTCATGGAAAGACAAAACAACAAATGTGAGGGTCAGGGAGCTGTCAGAGCGGGACATGTTGGAAAATATCAAAGAAGAAGGCTCAGATGGTTGGGACACGTACAGTCTATGGAAGATGGGAGACACGCTGAGCCAGCATTGAATTGGGTACCTGCAGTAGAAAAGAGAAAGCCAGGAAGGCCAAGGAAGAACTGGTAGTGACAGAGGATTTTGAATGCACTGGCATCACCTCAGAAGAAGTATAACAACCAGTGAGCGACCATAATCCGTGAGGAATGACTACCTGCTGTGTCAGTGGCACAGGAGGAACTAAGGTCTAAGAAAGGACATAGACTGGGAATGTGCGCATCATCCGCCTTTTATGCTTTAAAAGGATTTTTTTGAAAAGTCAATAAATAAATTACAGCTAACTCCAATTACCACAGAACACAATAAAGTAATGATTACCATATCTGTCACAAAATATAGTAAATGCAACCACCTATGCAATGTTTGTTAGCGCACAAAGAAATGCCTGAGGTTCAAAATTTGTTTCTAATGCCTTATTCTATGGATGTGTGTGCCACCAATATGTGTCTATTCTGGAAGATAGGCTGGGTAGTCTAATGATTAGAGCAACGGACTGATAGTCAGAACTCCTGGAGCGTGTTGTCAATTCTGCCACTCACCTTCTTTGTGTTTTTTTTGGCATGCCACTTCACTTTGTTGCCTCAGTTTGTCTAATAACTAAAATAAGTATCTTACCACCTAATAATGGCATTTTGAGGCTTAATTAATGTTTGGAAATAAATTGATCTTCCTTAACTGAAAATATAATAAAAGTGCAAAATATACATGTGTTTCTGTCTCTAAGATCATTTTATAGTATTATTATAATGGTATTTTGTTTTTGGGAGAACTATTGCATCACCAGGTTTCAGAGTAACAGCTGTGTTAGTCTGTATTCGCAAAAAGAAAAGGAGTACTTGTGGCACCTTAGAGACATCACAAATCCTTCATCCAAGCCATTTTCAAAGCCCAGAAGAACATATAATGCAGGCCTCAAAACTATATGTGCACTCAAGAGCTATGGGTGGAGTGTTACGGATACATTGTCATGGTCTTTCACCCAAATAGATCCAAAATTAATTCACAAATATTATATGTATGGAAATCACTTCATATAGCATTGAAGGGCAGTCACCTCTAAGTTAGAATGAGGCTGCTGTTCAATAATATACAACATGATTGTACCTGGAAACTGATGCAGTTCCCATAGAACCAATGAGAGTAATAATGATTTAGGAAAGAAAGTAAAGAATCCAATATCCAACTGAAATAGGTACCTTAGGTGAAGTACAGAAGGCAGAATGTTGGTACTAAAACTGGAATTTGTTTGAGACACCTGAGCTAACACTCCTAACTCCTGCGTAAAGATTGGGATCTTAAAGGACCACAAATGGTCAGGATTTTTATTTTACATAATGCCTGAAATACAATTTAAAAAAGAACCCCAAACTTTCATATTTCTAAGATATATTGTTGAAATCTTTCTCTGGTATTTGTACAATTGTAATAACTTCTGCTTAAAAGTTACACACTGGTCATATTTTATTAATTGGTTTTGTTTTAAACCAATTCAGATTCAGGTATGGTGCTGTCTTGGTGGGGCCAGTGATATTTTGTTTATGAATATCATAAGCATATTGCCAAAAACAATGTGAAGTAAGCTACTTCTGATCCTGTTCAGTAAAAGGTTAGATATGATTTGCTTCAAAAGTGGGCAAATAATCTTTTGCTGGAGACCACATCACTCAAAGAGGAATTTTCAGCTGAGGCAGATTTATGTACTGAAAGACTCAAAACTAACAACCCCCCTTGTACCTCTTTTATTCCTTATTGCTGCTGCTGCTGCTGCTGCTGCAAAAAGGGGTATTATCAAGGAATTACTGTCATGAATAAAGCAGATCTGCTGGTTGCTATGTATGCAAAGAAACCTTGTAACTTTCAAACTTATAAAAGAGAAAAAGAATACTACTTTTGAAGATGATGATGTACAAGTGCTTTTTTAAATTTCATTGAACTTCCGTTCTTTAGCACCATGCAACTTCATTTCAACCTCTAGGAAGTTCAGGGGCTTTACTTTAACCTCCTGATCATTTTATGGTGAGTTGGTGAGTTTCTAGTTCCCTGTTTGTGCTGCAATATGGGGTAGTTCCCAATTAGTGGTGAGAAAGAGAGAAACATCAAAACCAAAGGGATCCCACACAGTTTGTTCCAGGCATTTGCTGCTGGCTTAGGAACAAAACTTATAGGGGAACTTTGCAACTGCTTTTACAAAGTAGATGTTACACAGTTTAAATACCCTAATGAAAATATCTACTTTTTACATACCAATCTTTCTCTCTGAATGAAGAAAAAAAATAAAAAGCATGTGGCACTAGTTCACACAGGCATTTCTTAGGATGCCTTAAACAAAACCATCCTTTAAAAGGTAAAAAATGGTTTACTCTCTTCTCAGTAGCATGTCAGAAGATGGTATGTACTTAAGAAAACTGTGTAGCACATTTGCCTTTCCTCTCTGTATGAAGCTTGGTTAACATTTAGCTCAAATCACAAGTAAAAGTGTTTCCTCTTTAAAAAGTTCTTTGTTATAAGATGACAGGACTGTGGCCAACTCTCAACTCCATTATAAAGTCATTATTCATAATGCACGTAAGCAAAAATGCACAGCAGGATGTGGGTTATTGGGAGATAGCCACATGCCCAGTGGCTTTGCTTTCATACCCTTGATGTTAATTTAGGGAAGTCAGTGATGAAACTCCCACTCATTTCAGTGGGAGAACACTCGGGCCTTTAGATCACAAACACACATGAGCTGCCACGTCTTACTGTGATTACAAAATTACTTTTAAACACAAAAGTCAATAAACAGTTATAAGAAAAACCCCAGAACAATATGATAGATATGTTGATTTAACTCTTACAGATAAGGAGGGAAAATCTTTTTATAATTGTACTAGAGCTGAGCAAAAACCAGAATTTCCATATTGCAGGAAATTCTGATATTTTAACATTTTTTTCATCTTGGATTGGGACAAAGAACTGAAAATGGTAAAATGTTTCATTTTAGCATTTTCAGTCAAAGTAAAACATTTTGCTATTCCTGAATTCAAATGTTTTGATTGTTAACCTGCAACCATTTGACTCCCAGGAAGCATCATGTGGCTCCATCATGTGAAATGTAGCCTGGCAGGGAAGCCTGGCCCACAGGAAAGAATGGGGCCATGAAACACACCAATGACAACTTGCACAAAGCAATGAATTTAAGGAATAAGGAAATGAATTTTAACATTTAACTGACCTGAAGTGAAGCATTTTGATTATTTTGATTCGGATTCAACGGCTGTGTAATGGAAAACCAAAAAATTTATGCAAAAGCTACATTTGCAGAAACTACATTTTCCATCAAAAATCATTTTGACAGAAAATTCCTGACTCTCTCTAAAAAGTAGTCTATTTAATTTTAATGGAGATAGGCTCACGTAGTTGTGAGAGACAGACAATCACAACTCAAGGATAAAGGATATCTTAACTCAAGGGTAAAGGGGACAGATTAAGGGTATGTCTGTACAGCAGAAGCTGTTCATGGTCTAGCCTTCCTTAGCTAACTTGAATCCAGCTAGTGCAGGTATTGAAAACAGTTAAGACAGCACAGTCTTCACAGCAGACTAAGAAGTCAAGTACATAACCAGGGTCTATGCTGGACATCGAGTACCCATGCTGAAGCCCATGCTGTGCTCTCTTCGCTGTTATTGTTATCCACTCTACTTGGATTCAAGTTAGTCCATGCTTTTGCTTTTAGCTTTTGCTGTACAGACATATCCATAGTGTATGATGATGAATGCTTACAGTATGAAGGCTTGAAGGGTCAAGAGATTGGTAATGTGCTATGAAATCTCTCATATCTATGTTGCTGCTTAAAATCGGGTCCAGTTCAGTAGTGGCCAAAGTTTCTCACGGCTGTTTTTGGACCATATGAAATAAGACAGTGGTCTCAACGCATTTCTCAGTGACAGGCGTTCACAAGACAAAAAAATACAGTGTAGCCACGGTAGTGTGAGTATAATCCTGTCTGAGATGCTAGGTGTATACTTGGCACAACTTTTTATGAGGTTTGAAAGAGTTTTGTAAACTATTGTAAAGTTATTTTTTGTGTCTCTGTGCTTCCTGGTTTCAGGCAGAACAGGAATGGGAAATACCAGCATACTGTGAGAAAGGCTGTTCTTGCACTACATCTGATCTGAGTGAAACAAGGAAGTACTGAAAAATCTCATGACTGTCTGTTTTTATGGGATTTTCAGACCAATTTTCAATTTCCAGACTGAAGAGATTTGGATGAGATCAGATACATTTTGGAAAAGCATCTGAACTTGTGGAAGAATATCGTAATTAAACCCCCAAATCCTTGCTGTTCACCCATTACCAATGTCCCTCTCTTGTGTTGGTAAATGTATATAAAATAGCTTTACTTTGGGGGAAAAAAAGGTTAGAATAGTGCACAAATCTGAGATGTGCCTGAAAGCATCATGGAGTAAGGAATATATCATGAATCTGATTCTTCCATTGATTACAGTGGTGTAAATAAAGTACAAGTCCATGTAAATGGAGTTAAACTCTCTTAAGTGAGAGAAGAATTCTGCCCTACCTCATTAATACCAGGAAGTCAAATCCCAGACACACTGGGCCTAATTAATCCCTGGTATAACCTGCATTTGCTTCAATGGCATTGTATTAGGGATGAATTTGGTCCACTAATTTTTGCTCTAGTCCTCTCTTCCTTTAATCACTGGCTTCAGATACTGGAGTGGCTCTGTTTATAATGGTTGGGATAGTGTTTACGGTTATGGTGGCTTAGACTAGCTCAGCCATATCTGTTGTTTATCTGCAAAGCAAAGCTAGACTTCCAAGGCTAATATTGATCCCATGTAATTTAGGACTTTAAAATAAAGTTGAGACCTGTTTTTGCTCATTAAAGAAACAGATGTGTTGAAGGGTGAGATAAGGTTTGGATAAGAACCTTTAAGCATTTTATTGAACTTTAAAAACTTTTATAGACTTTGCCACCAACCTGAACCAGGTTTGAAGATGCATGAGGAATATGAATGAGTCAGTCTCCTTTTCAACCCTAAATTTATAGCTTCTTTTAATGATATGTAAATCAGTATCAAACTACATTAATTTTCTTACATGTAACACCACAAACTTAAAATAAAACCTTTTTGTGTATAAGTCATGGCATGGTTATGGGAAAACACTACAATTATGTACTCAGTTTGCTAAATCACAATGGGATGGGAACTTTCAAGGGACTGGATTGAAGTGACACAAAAGTCAGGAAATGACCCCTGCAATGGGATTTCAGAGGCAGTAGATTAGAAACAATGTGTTCTTACAACTTCTGTAACTTTGGGACATACCATCCAGAATGAAAAATAGGGGTAGTGAAACCTGACATCTGAACTATAATGAGCAGTGATTTAGTTGAGGATTACCACAAAGAAAAGATTTCTGTATGTGCACAGTTCAGAAATGAAAGCAAGCTACAGCTGATTCTCATTGTTCAGGCTGGTACTGAAAAGGAAGTCTTCATCCCACTAGACAAATTCAGAATACTGAATTGGAATCACTGGGAGTTTTGTTCAGCCAGCGAATCCTGTGTCTGTCAGATAGCGTGCTCAAGCCAACCTCTCTGTGGTCAGAGAGTGGTGCGGAAGGGAAGCTGCTCTCCATACTGAATAGTGTCTTTGTTCGTCCTGCCGCAGCAGTTACATTCTGCAGGCCCTGCAGATACAACAGTGGCTGTATGAGAACGGAATGGAAATGAGAGTCTGGCTCCCTCCAGAAGTCTTGCTTCTTTTCCATTAGAACTGCAAAGGAATGCTGGTAGCTAGAAAAATAACCCTTCAGCTGGAGCAATGTTTTCATTTCTCTGAAACCTTATTGAGTCAAACGATTTGACAAAACGAAAGTAAATTTAATTGTAGATGAGCACCAATGTACCTTGTTACTTTGCAGAATGGAACAAAAGTTTCTGACAAATTAAAGGCAGAAATTATACAATCTCATAAAGGCTACCTGCAAACAGTCAGTTTAACTGTATGTTACACCATTTAGCAGAATTCCAGTGCCTGCTGAGCTTACCTATGGGTTAAACAATTACTTTGGTACCTGCAACTCAAATTACAAGTTAAACCATTAACCGCTGACCTGTACACCTGTTGCAATCTTTTTGTGGGTAGAAAAAAATGTGTTTGGAAAGAAGGTGTTCAAAAAATGACCATCATTTTCCTTTTTCCAAGATGGGATATATTGTTCTCATGGCACTTCAGATCATATAATCTTTTAACTGGATGTGGACTGTAGTTGTGCAATACGCCATTCCTGCTTCTACTGCTGAACAGTAGGATCTGGCTTCCTTTTTATAGCTAATTCTGTCTTGTAGAATCCAGTTTAGAAAGACAACATTTTGAAAGAGCATTTTCAGATACACTCACCAGACACTTTAATAATATTCAGTGTGAAACTCTGAACAGTCAGAACTGTCTTTAAAAATGGATCATCAGGACAGTCCCTTCAAGAAGCCAGAACTGAAGAGCAAATGTGAAACATACAATCTGAGATATTAACACTGAAGTATAGGATACCAATTTGTAGAGGATTATTTGTGGATATATTTGTTTTTTTTTCTGCCATGTTTTGTGTAATAGCAAAGGCAACATTTATTATACCGTGTTATTTTCAATAGTTATTTCAATCTTTTCACAGGTACCTCCTGTTTTGATCTGCTCTGCCCTTGTTCTATTCATTATACAGCTATGATGTTGTTTGTTTCTACTTTTTAATGTGCATGCTATGATATTCCTAAGAACTTAATAGTTTAAGTTCCTATACCTATACTGGTTGGAAGAACCTATATGGTTTCCTTTAAGAACTGAAATATTTCAAAGAACATGGCCATGAAAGGGAACAGAAAATGTTAGGGCTTAATCTTGGAAACAATTACGTTATTAGGTCTTACTCAAATGATTAGTCCCACTGATGTAAACAAACACAGGATGCAGGACAGGCCTCTTACTTCCTAAGAGCTCCATCATGGGCCCAACTGTGTGCCTGTGCAGGGGAGTGTAAGGAGCCCTCTTACTCCTCTGCATGGGCTGTTTCAACAAAGCCTTTGCCAGAGAGATAGTAGCTACTACTGGGCAGCCACGAAGTAGCCACCCAAAGCTGAGGGCCCTCTCTAACTTGCCGGAGGTGCTCAGCACCTCACAGTATCAGATCCTAAATGGTGAACTGCAAATGTACACAAGTTTCTGGGATGAAATCTCTTTTAACTAGAGGCGGATGAAGCATTTGAGGGGCATTTGTCCCTGCTCATTAAACATTGCTAGTGTCAATGATTACGAACAAAGAATTTGAAGCTGGGAGGGAAAAGTTTCCAATGGGATTTCTATCACACTTAAGAGGCACACACATATGGATCCAGATTTTCAAAGAAGGTTAGTACATCAGATTATGAATTCTGAATCTCTCTCACATCGTGCCCACAACTGTGCATTGTGCCAGCACTGCACAGAGCCTTATACAGATTGTTTATTTTAGTTTGCACTTTAACATACTGGGCCAAATTAATCCCTGCTGCATATTAAAACGAGAGTTGCATGCACATTTTGGCACCGTCTGTATAGAATTTGACCCATTCTGACCAGCACATCTGAATAACATAAACCCTAAGACTCACCCAGCACCAGATGAAATAATAAAATAAGTAAGTGACAAATGTCAGTTTTAAAATGTACATCCAGACATTCTTTGATCTCTAGCGTAAAGCAAGAGAATTTTCTGCATTTACTCTTAAAATCACTTGCATAAAGAATACAATTTGCATTGAAAGAGAATACAGAGTAAAGGAAAAACATTCTTGATATAGACTGGTGAAATCAGCAATATGCATAAAGATAACTTCACAAAGTTATCAGCATTGCATACTGTAGCAGAGGTTAACAGCTTTATTTACTTATTAACTCTTGAATAATTTTCTGCACTGCTTATTTACCTAGAGGCTAGGAAAGTAGGACAAAGCCTATCCTTTATTTACTTAGCAGGTTATCCACCATTGGCACACTAGTTATTTTTAACTAGGTCCAATCATAGATCTGTTGAGCTGTGGGGGGGGCTTTTATTTGCTTTGTTGTTAGACCAATAATGAGGTGGGGTCTTATTCACCCACTTGGTAGGACCCTACAATTCTGAATTCTTCACTGTTTATCTAGTGACTGTATTAGTATGTGCTGGGTTGGACGATGTTTACCCAAATACTAGTCCACTGACAACTAGGTGTGGCTTTATTGGACTGTTACTCACACAATTTTGACAGAGAAGCTCAATTTTGTATTAGCTGCAATGCTTAAAGACATTATAGAAGGAAACACAGAAGGATAAACTAAAACTTTATTTCTAGTAACACATACTAATTGGTAATGTTTTGCTTATGGGAATTTTATCTGGATTTAAGGACCAGAGGCCAGAAATTAGGTGTTAGTGACAGTGACAAAAATCTATTTTTGTTAACCATGTGGGCAACAGTTAAATAAAGGGAACATCTGTGTATCATGCAGTGCTATGCTGCATCTAATTACACCATCATCTTGTTCAAGGCTAAATTAGTGACTAGGAGTGCAGATCATATCCTCAAACTGACAGGCTTTAAGACCTCCCTCTCCAAGCCTAACACATAGTGAGAGGGAAAAATAAAACTTCCTGTTTCATATTTAAAATAGGTATTGACTCATAATTGTAGCTGTTGTGAGGGTGAAAGAGACTTTGAGTAATCTAGTTCTTGCAGCATTGTGTGCTTAAGGCTTCTGCTTAATAACATTGGAGGAAATTTTGTCAAACAGGGGCTCACCTGCAGTGAACCTTAGCCAGAGAAAGTTCAGAGGTAGAAGTTGTGACATTTTTACATCGTGATAATAATTAAGAAATTTCAAATACTTTGAAGAATAAAAACATAAAAACAGCCACACTGGGACAGACCAAAGGTCCATTTAGCCCAACATCCTGTCTTCCGACAGTGGACAATGCCAGTTGCCCAGAGGGAATGAACAGAACAGGTAATCATCAAGTGATCAAGCCCATTCCCAGGTTCTGGCAAACAGAGGCTAGGGACACCAACCCTGCCTATCCTGACTAATAGCCATTGATGGACCTATCTTCCATGAATTTATCTAGTTCTTTTTTGAAACCTGTTATAGTCTTGGCCTTCACAACATCTTCTGGCGAGGAGTTCCACAGGTTGACCATGTGTTGTGTGAAAAAATACTTCCATTTGTTTGTTTTAAGCTTGCTGCGTATTAATTTCATTCGGTGGCCCCTAGTTCTTGTGTTATGAGAAGGAGTAAATAGCTCTTTCTTATTTACTTTTTCCACACCAGTCATGATTTTATAGACCGCTATCATATCCCCCCTTAGTAGTCTCTTTTCCAAGCTGAAAAATCCCAGTCTTATTAAACTCTCCTCATATGGCAGCTGTTCTATACCCCTAATCATTTTTGTTGCCCTTTTCTGAACCTTTTCCAATTCCAATATATCTTTTTTGAGATGGGACAATCACATCTGCACGGAGTATTCAAGATGTGGGCGTACTATGGATTTATTTAGAGGCAATATGATATTTTCTGTCTTATTATCTATCCCTTTCTTAATGATTCCCAACATTCTGTGAGCTTTCTTGACTGCCACTGCACACTGAGTGGATGTTTTTGGGGAACTATCCACAATGATTCCAAGATCTCTTTTTTGAGTGGTAACAGCTAATTTAGACCCCATCATTTTATACGTAGAGTTGGGATTATGTTTTCCAATGTGCATTACTATCAACAAGGATTTTCATCTGCCATTTTGTTACCCAGTCACCCAGTTCTGAGATCCTTTTGTAGCTCTTCGCAGTCTGCCTGGGATTTAACTATTTGAGTAGTTTGGTATCATCTGAAAATTTTGCCACCTCATTGTTTACCCCTTTTTTGAGATCATTTATGAATATATTAAATAGGACTGGGCCCAGTACAGACCCCTGGGGGACACCGCTATTTACCTCTCTCCATTCTGAAAACTGACCATTTATTCCTACCCTTTGTTTCCTATCTTTTAACCAGTTATCAATCCATGAAAGAACCGTCCCTCTTATCCCATGACTGCTTACTTTGCTTAAGAGCTTTTGGTGAGGGACCTTGTCAAAGGCTTTCTGAAAATCTAATTACACTATATCCACTGGATCCCCCTTGTCCACATGCTTGTTAACCCCCTCAGAGAATTCTAGTAGATTGGTGAGGCACAACTTCCCTTTACAAAAAACATGTTGAGTATTCCCCAACAAATTATGTTCATCTATGTATCTGACAATTTTGTTCTTGACTATAGTTTCAACCAGTTTGCCTGGTACTGAAATCAGGCTTACTGACCTGTAATTGCCAGGGTCATCTTTGAAGCCCTTTTAAAAAATTGGTGTCTCATTAGCTATCTTCCAGTCATTTGGTACAGAAGCTGATTTAAATGGTAGGTTACAGACTACAGTTAATAGTCCTGCAATTTCACATTTGAGTTCCTTCAGAACTCTTGGGTGAATACCATCTAGTCCTGGTGACTTATTACTGTTTAATTTATCAATTTGTTCCAAAACCTCCTCTAATGACACCTCAATCTGGGACAGTTCCTCAGATTTGTCATCTAAAAATAATGGCTCAGGTTTGGGAATCTCCCTCACATCCTCAACCGTGAAGATCGATGCAAAGAATTCATTTCGTTTCTCCGCAATGGCCATATCGTCCTTGAGTGCTCCTTTAGCATCTCGATCGTCCAGTGGCCCCACATAATTTGAAATGTGGAAGTGCTAATTTTGGCACTAAGGCATTGTATCCCTACGCCTAGCTAGGAGGATGTTACAGCTCCAGATGCATCATGTCTTTCATCCAAAATTATTTCATAACATGACTGATCTATTCTAAATGAATCATGACCTTTCCAAGAAAAAAAAAAGATTTTTTTAAAATAACCCCTATCTAAAAGCAGCAGCTCATGAGAGAGTTCCCTTGTTTAATTCCCAGGAGTATATTATGACTAAAGAAGAAAAATAGTTTGTTATAGACTTTACACTCTGTTCTCTGGCATTCTGCTACACAATTAAGTATAGCCTTTGAAGAGAATTCATGATGTTGCCACTTTATGCTGGCGTTGCTGGTGTAAAAGAGTTGCAAAGGTGTCCTAAGGAACCCCTCATGGAAAACTTCCTGTATAGACACTACCGCAGGCGCCCACAAATGCAGCATGAGAGCATGTCCAGAGAGATCCTATATCCCAGCTATTTCTGGCACGTTGAAGCTGCATGGATGAAGCCCCTGAAGCTGCTCTGACCTATGTTGGGGATCAGTTTACCTCAGCATTTGGGCACACAAGCCGCAATCCCTCACTTCCTGAGCTAACCTAAGTGACAATGCAGGGATGACTTTGGGACACAGAGACAAAAATTGCAGTTGCTTCTCAGCTAAAACAACTTGGTTGGATAGACTATGAACCAGCCACTCTCTCAACTGAACTGTCTAATGGTGTCTCCTCTGTGTTCCGATACAATAATAAAGAACAACATTGCAATGGGATTCACTCACTACTGGGGGCTAGGGATCAGCTCTCATGTGGTCTAGGCTGCCTTCTGTTGTTTGCTTGCCCCAAGGCCCCTCTTGCTCTCCAGGACTCAGGGGCCTCTCTTGCTCTCTCTTCATGACTGGGCCCTCGGGCCAGGTCACTATATAGTTTTCCTCCTCTGGGGTAGCCAACTCTCACCAGACAATCTGCCCATGTGCCATCTCAGGCAGCCTTCTGTAATTCCTGGTATGTGCCACTTTCCTAGTGGCTCATAGGAGAACCTGGGCCTACTCACTACTCTGCATTCCAGCCCAGGAACCCTATCAGCAGCAGCCAAGTTCTACACAGTCTCAGTCCTCGCTGCCCTTACTCTGGGCTTCTTCCTTCCACAGACTTTCTTCCCTGCAACTCCTCTGGACAAACATCTCCTGTCAGAGACAGAAGCTCAGGGCTTTTGCTCCCCACTGGATTTCTTCCTATCCACTATTCTGTGCTCAGAGAGTGACTTCCAAGTCTCTCCTTATAGCGCCCTTCAACTTGCCACTTTATGGCTTTATACAAGTCCAGCCTGCTCCTGCCCAGATGGACTTCATCGTCAATTGGTGCATATCAGTCAGGCCTGACTCTCCCCCAGGTGCAGCCTATAAGGTTAATTGACCCCTTCTGAGCCACCTTAGTCCCTTCAGGGTTGGTGTGAGGATCCCATCATATACATATTTCAAAAATAAATGAAGTTAATAGGAGTTAAGAGTGCCTTATAGGTTCAGGCCCTTATAAAATCCAACAGAGTAGTAAACAGGAAGAGGAGGACTATTCATGGAGATGCTGAGAGTTTTTGGAGAAAACAATTGTGACCCAGAACCTCTCAGTGCCAACTGGCAAAGGACACAGAGGAGGGGGTACAGGGTTTACAGGAATCTCCTGATTTAAATTCTAGCTCACCAAAAGAGTGTCATTTAAGGTCTCTAATAAAAGCACATGACACTCTGGTCAGCAATATCATTGTGAAATGTTTATACAGATGCTATGTAAGGAATTAGGTATACATACTGAAAATGTGTTATTAACGTCTGTGTCTAGGGCCTGGTCACCCACAAAGGTGAAAAACAGATTTTCTGTCAGATAAGAGATGTTTATCCATCTCTCTGTTTAAACATAAATTAAATATTGTATTATTCACAATGGGTCGCCACTCACCAGTCTGAACTGACTACAAATTAAGTATCATGAGAACTTCAAAGAAAGCAAGTAATAGGAATAGGAAAAACAATAGAGGGAAGGGGAAAAGAGCCATATCTTAAGGTGCACATCAAAGGTTTGTTCTACTATATTTGAGGGCAAAGAAGACATTCTGGCACCTTTCACTTGGGAAGTAAAAAGGCAGCAATTTTGCTTCATGAAAAAGAGTCTCAACTGTGCTTGGCTGAAGATCCTGGAGAGAACTTTGGTTGAAATAAGAAAGGATGTTAACCTGTTAGTTAAGTTTAGTCTCTACAAGTGTTATGATTTTGTTTTATTTGTAACCATTTGTTTCCAATATTTTTATTCACTATCACTTGAATCTTTATTTTTTTATAATAAACTTATTCTTGTTTTCATTATAAATATATTCATAGATATTAAGGTCAGAAGGGACCATTATGATCATCTAGTCTGACCTCCTGCACAATGCAGGCCACAGAATCTCACCCACCCACTCCTGCGATAAACCTCTCACCTATGTCTGAGCTATTGAAGTCCTCAAATCATGGATTAAAGACTTTGAGGAGCAGAGAATCCTCCAGCAAGTGACCCGTGCCCCATGCTACAGAGGAAGGCGAAAAACCTCCAGGGCCTCTTCTAATCTGCCCTGGAGGAAAATTCCTTCCCGACCCCAAATATGGCGATCAGCTGAACCCTGAGCAAATGGGCAAGATTCACCAGCCAGATACCTGGGAAAGAATTCACTGTAGTAACTCAGATCCCACCCCATCTAACATCCCATCACAGGCCATTGGGCCTATTTACCGTGAATATTTAAAGATCAATTAATTGCCAAAATCATATTATCCCATCATACCATCTCCTCCAAGAACTTACCAAATTTAATCTTAAAGCCAGATAGATCTTTTGCCCCCACTGCTTCCCTTGGAAGGCTATTCCAAAACTTCACTCCTCTGATGGTTAGAAACCTTCGTCTAATTTCAAGTCTAAACTTCCTGATGACCAGTTTATATCCATTTGTTCTTGTGTCCACATTGGTACTGAGCTTAAATAATTCCTCTCCCTCTCCGGTATTTATCCCTCTGATATATATATATCAGATTGATATATATATATATATGTCAGGGTTGGAAGGGACCTCAAGAGGTCATCTAGTCCAACCCCCTGCTCAAAGCAGGACCAATCCCCAATTTTTGCCCCAGAACCCTAAATGGCCCCCTCAAGGATTGAACTCACAACCCTGGGTTTAGCAGGCCAATGCTCAAACCACTGAGCTATCCCTCCCACGCAGCAAGCAAGCAAAAAAAAAAAAAAAAAAAAAAAATTTATAGAGAGCAATCATATCTCTCCTCAACCTTCTTTTGGTTAGGCTAAACAAGCCAAGCTCCTTGAGTCTCCTTTCATAAGACACGTTTTCCATTCCTCGGATCATCCTAGTAGCCCTTCTCTGTACCTGTTCCAGTTTGAATTCATCCTTCTTAAACATGGGAGACCAGAACTGCACACAGTATTCCAGGTGAGGTCTCACCAGTGCCTTGTATAACGGTACTAAAACCACCTTATCTCTACTGGAAATACCTCTCCTGATGCATCCCAAGACCGCATTAGCTTTTTTCATGGCCATATCACATTGGCGGCTCATAGTCATCCTGTGATCAACCAATACTCCAAGGTCCTTCTTCTCCTCCATTACTTCTAATTGATGTGTCCCCAGCTTATAACTAAAATTCTTGTTATTAATCCCTAAATGCATAACCTTACACTTCTCACTATTAAATTTCATCCTATTACTATTACTCCAGTTTACAAGGTCATCCAGATCCTCCTGTATGATATCTCGGTCCTTCTCTAAATTGGCAATACCTCCCAGCTTTGTATCATCCGCAAACTTTATTAGCACACTCCCACTTTTTGTGCCGAGGTCAGTAATGAAAAGATTAAATAAGATTAGTCCCAGAACTGATCCTTGAAGAACTCCACTGGTAACCTCCCTCCAGCCTGACAGTTCATCTTTCAGTAGGACCCGCTGTAGTCTCCCTGTTAACCAATTCCTTATCCACCTTTCAGTGTTCATATTGATCCCCATCTTTTCCAATTTAACTAATAATTCCCCATGTGGCACAGTATCAAACGCCTTACTGAAATCTAGGTAAATTAGATCCACTGCGTTTCCTTTGTCTAAAAAATCTGTTACTTTCTCAAAGAAGGAGATCAGGTTGGTTTGGCATGATCTACCTTTTGTAAAACCATGTTGCATTTTGTCCCATTTACCATTGACCTCAATGTCCTTAACTACTTTCTCCTTCAAATTTTTTTCCAAGACCTTGCATAGTACAGATGTCAAACTAACAGGCCTGTAGTTACCTGGATCACATTTTTTCCCTTTCTTAAAAATAGGAACTATGTTAGCAATTCTCCAATCATACGGTACAACTCCTGAGTTTACAGATTCATTAAAAATTCTTGCTAATGGGCTTGCAATTTCATGTGCCAATTCCTTTAATATTCTTGGATGAAGATTATCTGCCCTTCCCTCCCCCCCCAATTTACTGCCATTAAGCTGTTCCAGTTTCGCCTCTACCTCAGATATGGTCATGCTACCATTATCCCTAAGATCCTCTTTAACCTTATTAAAGACTGAGGCAAAGTATTTGTTTAGATATTGGGCCATGCCTAGATTATCCTTAACCTCCACTCCATCCTCAGTGTTTAGCGGTCCCACTTCTTCTTTCTTTGTTTTCTTCTTATTTATATGGCTATAGAACCTTTTACTATTGGTTTTAATTCCCTTTGCAAGGTCCAACTCTACTTGACTTTTAGCCTGTCTCACTTTATCCCTACATGTTCTGACTTCAATAAGGTAGCTTTCCTTGCTGATCCCTCCCATCTTCCATTCCCTGTATGCTTTCTGCTTTTTCTTAATCATCTCTCTGAGATGCTTGTTCATCCAGCTTGGTCTACAACTCCTGCCTATGGATTTTTCCCCTGTCTCGGGATGCAGGCTTCTGATAGCTTCTGCAGCTTTGACTTAAAGTAATCCCAGGCCTCCTCTGCCTTTAGATCCATATGTTCTTCAGTCCAATTCACTTTCCTAACTAATTTCCTTAATTTTTGAAAGTCAGCCCTTTTGAAATCAAAAACCCTAGTCACAGATTTATTTTTGTTTGTCCTTCCGTTCAGTTTGAACTGAATTAGCTTATGATCACTTGAACTAAGATTGTCCCCTACAACCATTTCTTCTGTGAGGTCCTCACTACTCACCAAAACCAAATCTAAAATGGCATCCCCTCTAGTCGGTTCAGCAACTACTTGATGAAGGAATCCATCAGCTAACGCATCTAGGAAAATCTGAGCCCAATTATTGTTACTAGCACTCGTCCTCCAGTCTATATCTGGAAAGTTAAAGTCTCCAATGATTACATATTCCCATTAGTATTTACTTCATTGAAAACATTAAAGAGGGCTCTCTCTATATCCAGATTAGATCCCGGCAGTCTATAGCACACCCCAAGCACGATCACAGGCGAAGCTCTAGTAGTTTTCTTCCCCAATGTGCTTTTTGCCCAGACGGACTCTGTCTTATCCATTCCATCACTTCTTATTTCTTTACATTCTACCTCATCATTGATATACAATGCTACTCCATGACCTCTACCTTTATTTCTGTCTTTCCTAAACTGCACATACCCTTCAATACCTGTAGTCCAGTCATGACTACTATTCCACCATGTTTCTGTTATCCCTATAATATCTGGTTTCACTTCCTGCACCAGTAGCTCTAGTTCCTCCATTTTGTTACCTAGGCTCCTCGCATTGGTGTACAAACATCTTATCTTTTGCTGTTTGCCCTCGCTCACATTCTGTACCCGATTAGGCATGGTCATTCTACAGCCAGTATGACCTATTAGACTGGTATCTACACTACCCTTCCTCCTTATGTCCATTCTCCTACCCAGGATCACTACTTTGCTTACCCTATCTCAGGATTGTGAGGGTAAGCAAAGTAGTGATCCTGAGTTGAATCCTGCAAGCTGTACTGTTCCTTTGGGAACAGCAGGCCTGGTAATTCTGTTCAGGGGATAGAATGCTCTGAGGACTCAGAGGTTAGTGTGTACCTATCACTACCTCTACAGAGGGAGCGAGGCTGCTGGTGCGTGTAAGGTAGTGCTTGTGCTGCCAGAAGCTGGTGGTTTAAGGGAGATGATCCACAGCAAGCATAGACAAGATTTTCTCACACTAGGGGCCGGTGGTGAGGAGATGTCTCACAATCCTGGGTACCCTTGGGGAGAATCACGGTGGCAGAATATTACACCCAGTACCCTAGTCAACTAAGGATCACGTTCCAAGCACTTATACATTAGATTCTGAGAGATTCACAAGTGAGAAGGTTGGGATCAAAGAAAAGGTTGCAGTTTGTTATTTTCCATTTGTTTATTTTGGTTAAGGGAAATAGAAGAAAGAAAAGTATAAGATGAGTAAGCAGGATAGATGGCAAAGAGATCAGACTGATCCACCAAACTGGACTGAGCACCAGGGTGGAACAAGCTTAGAAGACCAACATGACAAATTGTCAGTGAGGCAGCCATGAAAGTCAAACTGGTTGAGATGGAGGTTCAGAAGATAGTGAAGCAGACCAAAATCTGGAAAAGGAAGCTGAGAAACAAAAACAGACAGCAGAAATGGCAGTGCTCCAGAAAGCATTGGAGCTGGAAGACAAAAGGCTGAAGTTTAAGTATTAAATATTTAAATAAGTTTAAATATGAGCTTGAACACAGATTACCTTCCCCAGACCTGTGGAAGAGCTCTGTGAAACTCAAAAGCTTGTCCCTTCCACCAATAGAAGTTGGTCCAATAAAATATATTAGCTCACCCACCCTGTCTTTCTCAGATCCTTGGACCAGCATGGCTACAACATTGCAAACAACTGATAGTATATAGTTATGTATTGGGGTTTATATTAAAGTTTAAATTCTTCTATCAGAGCCATGTGGTGTGTGGTAAATAGGTATTGCGAGTGAAACACAACATGGAAATGTAGATTAGTTGGATACTACTGAATTGCAAAATAGAGATATAACATGCTCAGGATACCTAATTTCTGAGCTGAGGCAAAAGGATCTCTAAAATAGGTAGGGTGTAGTTTAAAAATCGGTATTTTTACCTTTAACATATCACAAAATCAAATCTTCAGTGTTCTAATAATGCACATAAGTGAAAATACTATAACATCTTTTAAAGATATATTGTAATAAGGTGTTTCTTTTTGTTTTTGTTTTGTTTTTTCCTAAATGAACTTACTTACAGGTTAGCACCAGGACATTTAATTCTCAATTTCTCTTGGGTGAAGTAACTAATGAGAATCATCCTGTTCGGATTATGAAGTCTGTAGGGAGATATGTGGGATATTCAGTAAATATAGCATATCTACATATTATCTACTAATGCAAATGTTCCAATACCAACACTGGACCTGATATGGATTTTGGGAACTAATTAGTGTCTTTTTAGACAATTTCTGAAAGTAAAGGTAAAAAGCGACTCCATATAGTTCACACTATTTATAAAGGGAAACTATATGCCATGGACTAGCACACTCATTTCAAAAGATACTGGAAAAGTGGGGTTTTGATGGGGAAGGAAGCTGGAGAGATATACTAGACTGCTAACCCTCCCCCTACACATTTGTTTGTTATATTCTCCCAGTGCTGCAGAGTAATTGTAAGTATAATGAAAATTCATGTCTGAGAGTAGGGGGAAAGGTTTCAGCATGGGTAGTTGCTTTAACTTATATACATACACTTTATACTAACTGGTTTTAGAGTAGCAGCCGAGTTAGTCTCTATCCGCAAAAAGAAAAGGAGGACTTGTGGCATCTTAGAGTCCACAGCATATGCTCAAATAAATTTGTTAGTCTCTAAGGTGCCACAAGTCCTCCTTTTCTTTTTACACTAACTGTAATTGAATTGCTCTTATAATGTAAACTCCAGCATTGTTCGGTTGTTGATAACTTCCACTATTTCTTAAAACCAAAAAGCTAAGTACAAAAATTAGGCCTTGGTTCAGCAGAGCATTTCACTGCATGCTGAATTTTAGCACTTGAGTAAGTCCATCCCTGTTCAACAAAGCATCTAAGCACAACCATTGGCAAAACTTACATGTTTAAGGTGAAGCAGAAGCTTAATCAGGATCTTAGTTATTATTACCCCTTTGGTTTTATACTTAATACAAGTGTTTTTAGAATCTTGGGAATATCAATTATAGCATATTTACACAGTAATTGCTCTCATTTCTTTGGTCATCTATCCAGTTATATAAATTAATTATTTGTGCTAAAGTAGACTAAGCTCCATTTTAGGAGGTGCTAGACATATATTACTTATCCCCACTTTCACATGGGGAACTGAGGTGCAGAGGTGCTCAAGCTCACACAGGAAGTCTGTGTCAGAGCCATGATGTAGTGATAACCAGTTAGGTGGCATCAGATCCTTGAAATGTATTATATCAGTTCCTCAACTATGCCACTGTCTTCCTATTTATATCAGTTCCTCAACTACACCGCTTTCTTCCTGTTCATATGTGGTTGCATCTCATGATGTTAACTTTGTTCTCCTGAGCCATATTGTGGTCTAACAGAGCCAAAATTTACTAATCTTTTTGATACAATGCAAGCCCCATCTCGTCGAGAGCATTTACCTCAGGGGATAGCATAAGGTGATTAAGAAAAAGCAGAAAGCATACAGGGAGTGGAAGATGGGAGGGATCAGCAAGGAAAGCTACCTTATTGAGGTCAGAACATGTAGGGATAAAGTGAGACAGGCTAAAAGTCAAGTAGAGTTGGACCTTGCAAAGGGAATTAAAACCAATAGTAAAAGGTTCTATAGCCATATAAATAAGAAGAAAACAAAGAAAGAAGAAGTGGGCCTGCTAAACACTGAGGATGGAGTGGAGGTTAAGGATAATCTAGGCATGGCCCAATATCTAAACAAATACTTTGTCTCAGTCTTTAATAAGGTTAAAGAGGATCTTAGGGATAATGGTAGCATGACCATATCTGAGGTAGAGGCGAAACTGGAACAGCTTAATGGCACTAAATCAGGGGGCCCAGATAATCTTCATCCAAGAATATTAAAGGAATTGGCACATGAAATTGCAAGCCCATTAGCAAGAATTTTTAATGAATCTGTAAACTCAGGAGTTGTACCGTATGATTGGAGAATTGCTAACATAGTTCCTATTTTTAAGAAAGGGAAAAAAAGTGATCCAGGTAACTATAGGCCTTTTAGTTTGACATCTGTACTATGCAAGGTCTTGGAAAAAAATTTGAAGGAGAAAGTAGTTAAGGACATTGAGGTCAATGGTAAATGGGACAAAATGCAACATGGTTTTACAAAAGGTAGATCATGCCAGACCAACCTGATCTCCTTCTTTGAGAAAGTAACAGATTTTTTAGACAAAGGAAACGCAGTGGATCTAATTTACCTAGATTTCAGTAAGGCGTCTGATACTGTGCCACATGGGGAATTATTAGTTAAATTGGAAAAGATGGGGATCAATATGAACATTGAAAGGTGAATAAGGAATTGGTTAACAGGGAGACTACAGCAGGTCCGACTGAAAGGTGAACTGTCAGGCTGGAGGGAGGTTACCAGTGGAGTTCCTCAAGGATCAGTTTTGGGACCAATCTTATTTAATCTTTTCATTACTGACCTCGGCACAAAAAGTGGGAGTGTGCTAATAAAGTTTGCGGATGATACAAAGCTGGGAGGTATTGCCAATTTAGAGAAGGACCAAGATATCATACAGGAGGATCTGGATGACCTTGTAAACTGCAGTAATAGTAATAGGATGAAATTTAATAGTGAAAAGTGTAAGGTTATGCATTTAGGGATTAGTAACAAGAATTTTAGTTATAAGCTGGGGACACATCAATTAGAAGTAATGGAGGAGGAGAAGGAACTTGGAGTATTGGTTGATCATAGGATGACTATGAGCCACAATGTGATATGGCTGTGAAAAAAGCTAATGCGGTCTTGGGATGCATCAGGAGAGGTATTTCCAGTAGGGATAAGGAGGTTTTAGTACCGTTATACAAGGCACTGGTGAGACCTCACCTGGAATACTGTGTGCAGTTCTGGTCTCCCATGTTTAAGAAGGATGAATTCAAACTGGAACAGGTACAGAGAAGGGGCTACTAAGATGATCCGAGGAATGGAAAACTTGTCTTATGAAAGGGGACTCAAGGAGCTTGGCTTGTTGAGCCTAACCAAAATAAGGCTGAGGGGAGATATGATTGCTCTCTATAAATATATCAGAGGAATAAATCCTGGAGAGGGAGAGGAATTATTTAAGCTCAGTACCAACGTGGACACAAGAACAAATGGATATAAACTGGTCATTGGGAAGTTTAGACTTGAAATTAGACTAAGGTTTCTAACTATCAGAGGAGTGAAGTTTTGGAATAGCCTTCCAAGGGAAGCAGTGGGGGCAAAAGATCTATCTGGCTTTAAGATTAAACTCAATAAGTTTATGGAGGAGATGGTACGATGGGATAACATGATTTTGGTAATTAATTGATCTTTAAATATTCACGGTAAATAGGCCTAATGGCCTGTGATGGGATGTTAGATGGGGTGGGATCTGAGTGACCCAGGAAAGAATTTTCTGTAGTATCTGGCTGTGAATCTTGCCCATATGCTCAGGGTTTAGCTGATCACCATATTTGGGGTCGGGAAGAAATTTTCCTCCAGGGCAGATTAGAAGAGGCCCTGGAGGTTTTTCGCCTTCCTCTGTAGCATGGGGCACGGGTCACTTGCTGGAGGATTCTCTGCTCCTCGAAGTCTTTAAACCACGATTTGAGGACTTCAATAGCTCAGGTGAGGTTTTTTGCAGGAGTGGGTGGGTGAGATTCTGTGGCCTGCATTGTGCAGGAGGTCAGACTAGATGATCATAATGGTCCCTTCTGACCTTAGAATCTATGAATCTATAAGTTGTTTATAAGGGATGCCCTTTTCTGCCTCTGAAAGAGGTGGAGTTATTTTATTAAATTCCACATATGAACTTCAGGGATGGATACATTTTATAAATCATATGAACATAAAATGTCAAAAAAATGGCTTTCTGAGATTCATTATTTACTACAGGTACTGTATTTTTGGTGGTCCAGTAAATATATTAAAGGGATACTTACATAACAAAGCCCTGTCAGTCAAGGTCACACTCACTGAGCCAGTAATGTTTGTTGGTTCACTATTTGAAAATGGCTCATATTATAACGGACTGCCTGTTCCATGATTTCTAGAATCTTTGTTCTAGTTATTAACATGAAGCAACTTGAAGCTAACAATTAAATCAAGATCACAGAGCATAAAATAATTTAATGTCTTTCAGCCCTAACCTGTGGCTTTGCCCCAAGCAAGAGGCAGTGTGTCCTTGGGCTGCCAGAGGAGTGGACTGTGAAACAGCTATTGTTGCTAATTCTTGGTTCCCCTTCTTGCTCTGGTGTGCGTGTGTGTAGAAGTAATCTGTGCTAACTCCATGCTGGATTACTTCCTGTGGCACACCAGCTCAGTTGCACAAATGATGGAGCCACACAACAGAATTCTTTCGTTTCATCCTTCAAGAGCAATGTTACATTTGCATCGTTGTATAAAATTTGAATGGTTGTAGTGAGAGAAGGTGATCTGATGAATTCCTTTATTTTATGTCACCGGAGTCTTCTGAGCCCTCGGTTATGACTGACATTATCTTGATCACGATAGATATTCTGATGGGTTTTCTTGCATATTTGGTTAACCCTATCTCTCACGGAAAAAGTCTGTGCATCTGTAACATATTAGGTTGCAAATTTATGAACGGTCAATAGAGAACATGCACAGCAAGGCTAGCTGAGCAGTCAAAAGAAAACAAACAACCCAACCAACCAAAACAACAACAAAACTCACTTGCTTTACATTGTCTTTCCGCAGCATATCGTACCGTTACAGGTTCAAGTTTGTGGACTTCAAGGTCCCAAAATCTTCACTGTAGAATCTCTCTCTTCTGCATCAGAGTATGTTTTTTGGGAGCTCACTACTCCCATGGCATAGGGAAGAGGAAAAGGGTAGCTGGATCACTCCTGCCATATCTATGGAATGGTCTCTTGGGCTAGATTGTGATAGGATGATGTTTTCATTGTAACATCAAATTCACTATGCTGAGTTCAGGATTTGTTGAAATATTTTAGACTAAGCTTTCAGCCTGAATTAGAACCTGAAGTTTTTTTGTAAACTCTTCCCCTGTCCACAGGTGCTAGTTAGCCTTTCCTGCATTTTCTACAGTTTATAGACTATAACATGGCTAATCACATTGCTTTTCTTCTGAAAGACCCATTTAAGTGGAAATAAGGACTCCGTTTAGTACTAAGACTTCTAAAGCCAGGAAAAAATATATTTATGTTTATTACATTATTTCTCTTTTGTTCTGTATCTTGATATTAATGTTTGCCGTGTTGTTGTAGCCTTATTGGTCCCAGGATATGAGAGAGACAAACTGGATAATATCTTTTCTTGGACCAGCTTCTTTTAGTGGAAGAGACAGATAATCTTTTGAGCTACACAAAGCTCTTCTTTAGGTTTGGGAAAGGTAATCAGAGTGTCATTGTGAAATACAAGGTGTAACAGATTGTTAATCATAGGAGTTAACATATGTTACAAGGAACCATTCAAAATGAAGTGGGCCATTAACATCTCGGCAGTCAGAGGACAAAGCAGGGTTAGGTCTTGTAAAGAGACATAAAACCAGTATCTCTATTGAGTCCAAGATTTTTAATGTCTAGCAAAATTATGAATTTAAGCTCACAGACTTGCCTTTTGAAAGTGTTGTACAGGTTTCCTATGAGGATGTGGATTGAGAGGTCAGATATAGAATGATGATTTTGTGAAAAATGTTCACACCTACGTGGCGGGTGTTTTTCTCTTTTATCATTTTTCTGTGGGATTCCATTCGAGAGCATAGTGATTGTCTCGTTTTACCCACATAGCTGTTGTAGGGGCATTTGATGCACTGAATGAGGTACATCCCATGTTGTGATAGGCCTGTGTCAGACCCATGTATCTTGAAAGGCTTGCTGTGGGGGCTACTGATCATCAAAGCAGTGGAGATATGTCTGCAGGTTTTACATCTGTTGTTCTGGCAGGGTCTGGTGCCGCTTTGGGTTGGTGTGTCCTGGTCTGCGGGAAGCTTCCTTCTGATGATGAGCTTGGAGAGGGTGGGTGGTTGTTTGAAGGCTAGAAGAAGTAGTTTGGGAAAGATTTATTTCAGGATGTATGAATTGTAACTGTTTCATGATATCCCATACAGAATCCAGTGTGGGGTGGTCGGTGACAACTAGAGTTTCAGTGGAATTATTTTCCTGTATTGAAGCAGGTTCTCAGGGTATTCCATAATGCGATCTACTTCTTTGGTGCAGTGTCCTTGTTTGGTAAAGGAGATTTTAATAATGTTAAGGTGAGTACTCCAGACTTTCTCCTCAGAGCATATTCTGTGGTATCTTTGTGCTGGCTGTAGATAACAGGTTTCTTGGTGTGTCTGGTGTGGTTATTGGATCTGTGGAGATAAGAGGGGTGAGCCATGGTTTCTTGTATATAGTTGTCTGTAGGGGTTCCATTGCTGAGGCTGATTGTGGTGTCCAGGAAATTGATACTGGTGTGGGAGTGTTCTACAGAGAGGTTGATAGATGAGTGGTGGTTGTTGAAGTTGTGGTAGAAATTTATGAGGGAGTTTAGGTTGTCTGTCCAGAGGATGAAAATATCATTGATGTAGCTCTGTATATCATTGGTTTTGTGGTGCATTTTTCTAGAAATTTTTCCTCAAGGTGGCCAATGAAGGGTTTGGCATGTTGGGGAGTTATCCTAGTACCCATGACTGTTCTGATGGTTTGGACAAAGTGTTTGTTGTTGAATGTAAAGTTGTTATGGTGAGGATGAAATGGATGAGTTTGGCAATGTGTTTGGGGTGGATATCTGGGTGTTGTGCATTGTCTCAGACATTTGAGGCAGGCAGCTATGCCATCATGGTGAACGATGTTGATGTATAAGGAGGTGACACCCATGGTGGCAAGGATGGAATACTGAGAAAGGTTATTAATGCTGTGGAGTTTCTTGAAGAAGTCACTTGTGTCCTAGAGGAAATTGACCTGTTGTGTGGTGAATAGTTTGAAGATGATTTCTGTGAGCCCTAATATTCTTTCCATAAGAGTGCAGTGGTCAGATATGATGGGTCTGCCTAGGTCCCCTTGTTTATGTATCTTGGGAAGCATGGAGGATGAGGTTATCAAGTTTATCTTGGACCTGTTTGATGATATTCATAAATTCCTGTGTGAATTGTGGTACAGTAACTTATTTGAGTTGTTTATAGTAGGTGGTGTCAGAGAGTTGTTGACATAATCTAGTTGACATAGTCATCACAGTTGAGGACTACAATGTTGACCCGTTTGTCTGCTGGTTTGAGCAGTATCTAGTGACTGGATTTCAGGAACTCTACGGCTGACCTCTTAGCTGTGGAGAGACTGTGGTGGGTTTCATGTTTGTTAAGGATTTCAGAGTTTATTTTTTTCCTGAAGCAATCGATGTTATGATCAAGTGTCTGGTCTTATCCACTACAGCGTGTCTGGTCAGATGATTCTTTTTTATGACTATCAGTGGGGACATGTTGTCTTTTTTGTTTGTGAAAATTCTTTGAGTCAGAGTCGGCAAAAGAATTCTTCTTGTATGCTGCATGTTAGTATGATATCAGTTTCTCTGGTGGGGCAGAAGTTCAGTGTCTGGAGAGTCCAGATAATGCAGCTCTAATTAGGTATAGTCTTCATAAGTTGAAGATGCTCTCAAATGGACTCACATAGAAAAATGATAAAACACAAAAACACCTTGTCACCTGGGAGGAATACTTTTCACAAAATGATCATACAGTGTCTGACCTCTCAGTTCTCATTCCCACAGGAAAACTGTACAACACCTTCAAAAGTCAAGCCTGGGATCTTAAATACATGACTTTGCTAGATACTAAAAATGCTGGACTAAATAGAGATACTAGTTTTATGTCTCTTTACAACAATCTGTAACCCACTAAGGCCAGGTCTATACTAGAAAGTTAGGCCAGGTTAACTATGTTGGTCAGGGGTCCAAAAATTCACTGACAGAAATGGTCCAATAAAATATCTGATCTCACCCACCTTGTCTCTCTCTTGATATTAATGTTCTTTGCTGCTCTGTTACTCCTGCGGGAATTCTGTGCCACTGTGCAATGCAGAATTTGCATAGAATTAATGTTCTGTGCAGAATTTCATCTTTCCCTGCAGAATTGGCACTGCAGAGCTGCTTGCTGCCAATAGGGGCCACTGGACCCAGCAGAGCCCAGCTCTCCAGCTCACAAATACAGGACCCTGGAGTGGGAGGAGGGGAGAGCTGGAGGTGTTCCCAGCAGCTGTGGTTCCCAGCATGTCTTAAAGGAAGGAGGCAGTGTGCAGGAAACTCTGTACAAGCCCGGGACCCAGCATCAGGCTGTTTCTCTCTCTGGATCCCGAGGGGTAGGGGTTGCGGGTGTCTGGCACCCTGCAGCTGGACTCTCGGGGAGGAGAGGATGTGGGTGTCTGAGTACGGAGGGGCAGAGTTTTCCCCCAAGATGTGCCCAGCCGGCACATGTGACACACCCATACTGAGGCGCCGAACAAAAGCATAACAGAGAAAAAGGAACTGGGTTGTCATAGGGGTTTCTTTAAGTCACTATTCTTAGAATCTTTTTCATTGTCTGTATTGTTACAGACATACTTGCTGACAGGCATTTTGAAATAAATTACCAAAAGAATTGAAACTGGTGTGATTATATTTTGTTATGCTGACAAATAAAATATCAGAACAGCTCTCCAACTCATTAATCTCCAACTCAGAACTGGGAATGAGCTTCCTAAAGTAACTGTGTACCATCTCACAACCTAGTAGGTATTGTCAGTGATAAGTCCATATCTATAAGTGACATAACCTGAGCCATTGAGGCAGATGATTAAGTGGCAAAATCCTCCAGTAATAAACATACTTTTCTCTGTTTTAGGGTGTTTTGGCATCTACTTCCTAAACATAGGGGTAAAACCTACCAAAATTCTGTTACAGTCCATCCCATCTCCAGCTCCCAAATACACACATCATACCCTGGTTAAAAACCTGATTTTTCACCTGATTTCTGTGTCCTCATCAATGTGACTAAAAAAAAGCTGCTTACTTTTAAATTAAGGGTGCTCACTAGCATTTTCCATTCCAATTCCTTGTTTACCACTGGCATTTTTAAAAAAATCTCTTTCTGTCACAGCTCCTCTGGTTGTAGGGTGCCACTGTCCATTGGCATTTTTACCACTGTGTTAACTATACCAAGGCTTACCTGCTCTGAGTAGTGATAGACATAGATAGGATGGCAAAAATGCCCGTGTCTTCTTTTCATTTCCATTGCCAACACTGGTGGAGCTATACTGGGCAGTACAACAGTGGGAGATTTTTGAAAATGCCATGTTAGACAAGGCCTAACAGCAGTGTATGGTAAGTTTGGAACACTCCTCCCAGTTCTGTCAAGGCCAGAGCCCTGGATGAATAAACATGAACAGAAAATGCAAGTGATAACCCATCAGTTTGTTCCTATAATAAATCTAAGTAACTGCAAAAGATTAATTCACTTTTAGTGACCAATTATGCTTGAATACATTTAAATATTAAAAAACAGGTGTGACTTCTTTTCCATTCCAGTGAAGATCCCACCAACATTTATTTTGCTTTATTTCACCTATTTTTTTATAACCTGATTTAAAAAGGAATCAAAACATTCGCCTTTTCTATAAAGTAAAATATATTGATGAACATTAAAAAGGCTAATTTAGCAAATAAAAAAGCCAATCAAAATGGTTAGATCACTTATAAACAAGATGACAGCGGGGCAAGATTAGCTACATCAGCAAATCAAATTTGCTTTTAACTCTAAGTGCCACCAGAGTCCTAGAAAATCTTACAGAAGGCAGGCTTCTCAAGGCTTTTCAATCTGCTGAGTTTATTGGCTTTCTTTTAGTAAGATGCTTCACTTACTTTATGAGCTCTCTCTCATACACAGACTATGTCCATATTATTTAGGATGCCATGTGGTCACAGCAAAAGTCTAGCAGGCAGAAATGTCCTTGGTTCAAATCCCAGCTGAGCCACTGACTCATTTTGTACCCTCAGGCAAGGCACTATTTCCTTGTGCTTCTATCACATGTGTTGGAAAGGTGGGTAAAAAGGAGGAGCTAAATGGGAAAAAAAATAGACGCTGATATAATTACATCAGAGATGCTTATAAATTACTCAGACCAGAAAAGAGCCCCAAGCTTTAGCTGGCAGAGGCAAACTCAGGCTTTTGGTAAGCCTTTAAGGCCACATGGTAAAGTTTTCTTTTTGCTCAGATAAGGAACATGGTTTTTATTACATCTGTAGGGATGACAATCCTAACTTTGATCATAGACTAAACTCAGTCTTTTAATAATCCCATAAATTTGAACATGAAGCTGGCATTCTTACCATCTCTGGAACATTTAGAGATTGCATCACAGCTTTGCCTGGAGGATGCTGAATTGCTCATCCATGCTTTTGTTATCTAGCTGGCTTATTGTAACTCTCTCTTTAGAGATCTCCAACGAGGATTTTGCACTCATTTGTGCAGTTTTATAAAGCTTTTGCCAAGATTTTAATCCACATTAAAATGTCTTCTCATGCATAAAAATGATAGTATCTACTTCTCATTCCCCTGTACTGAGGACATTAAATTGGCTTCCATTAAAATAATTAACAGATGCTTTGTTTATATTTAAGGCACATGGCCTCTCCTGCAGCTCCTCAGATTTAGTAGCACCCTAGAGCAGGGATTGTCCACCTGAAACCCCCAAACCAGCTGTTTTGTGCCATGTCCACCATGCTACAATCTTTTGTGGCTAATTATTTCTAAATTGGTGTTGATTTTTAATTTCTCGGCATGTTTTCAGTCATTCTGATGGGTGCATATTTTCAGTCTACAATTTAATATATCTCTATATACCGATTTATGGGGGAGGAAGGCAAGGTGGGGTGAAAGTTTGGCTTCTGAGGCATAGATTGATCTAACCTAATTTTTCGCCTCCCACCCGCCCACCCCTGGACTCAGTTCTGGGGCGGGCACTGCTTAAGGATGGTGGGAAGCCAGCTTCACAGTGACGGGCTATAGCCCAGGTCCCCACTCCTCCCTGCTGCTCAGAGTGCTCAGCTAGCTCCACACCATCTGTAAGCAATGCCTTCCCCAAAACACCTCCTTTTGGTGAATACAAAATATAGAGCAAATATAGAGCAAATATAAAGCAAAATTAAATTCTCCCCTCGGACAAAGTTGCTGATGGTACCACCCAAGGCAAATGCACAGTGTACTTTGGGCAGCCTTAACGAAGAAACATACTGAGGGAAAAATAGGTACGCTTCTCAGACTTAAATTTTTAAAAAATTCTCATTCAGCTTTCCAATAAGCACAGACAAACAAGTAGAAAAAGAATGAAAATGGATCATCTGCATTTACAACACAGAATATAGTAAATCTTCATGATAACACAGTATGGCATGCTTAAAGCAGCTTACAAAAAGTGCTAGAGCTTGTTACTATTACTCAGCAATGGAACATCACAAGTCAGCAACAAAGCTGCACAAACAATATAATGTAATCAAATCTCACCTCTTACTTTGTTGGAAATTTGTCTGTGGCTCGACTCCTATTTTCTTAAATGTATTCATTGTTTGAAATTATCTGCTGAATAATTCTTGGTATGTATCTCATTCATAAAACAGCTTGTTGAGAGCATGTGACATTTTACATTCTGAATGCAAGCTATTCTGTTTGGTCATATGATAGATTTCTGCTCCCTGGTTCAGTGATCAAGGCTCTTTCAATCAGGAGTGAACACTTGCAATTAGAAATTAAAAATTCACTGTCTGAAAAGAATGTGTGATATTTGCTTTTTCTAAAAATATTCTGTCAGTGAACACATTGGCTAGAACAATGGTTCCCAACTTTTCCAGATTACTGTACCTCTTTCATGAGTCTGAAGCCCGAGCCCTGCCACCTGGGGCTAAAGCATGTAACTTAGCTTTGTGGGGCCTTGTGTGGTGTGGTGTCCCAGGCAATTGCTCTGCTTCCCAACCCCAATGCCAGCCCTGCAGTTGCAACCTCCCTAAACCTGTCCTGCACTCCCCAAGGTGGTCATGACCCCCAGTTGAAAAACACTGATTTAGATGAATTGACATACCCCCTGGAAGATCTCTGTGTACCCACAGGGTTACGCATACCTCCAGTAGTACGCGTACCCCTGGCTGAGAACCACTGGGCTAGAATATATCTGGAATATTCAAATAGAGCGTCTAGAACAGAGTCAAATTGATTTAAAAATTCAAATTAATATTTTCAGATTTCCTCTTCCCACCTAGTTTCACCCATCTACTTAGTTAAATTAGCTTGCTTAAAACTTAAATATCTTTATAATGTCCTCACACTAGCAAATGGCCCACCTCAGGGGTCTCTGTTTTGTTTGGTCACACAAGTCACTCCCTGAAATATATGGTATCAGAGCCACAGGAAGTGCTTTCAGCTTGATATAAACTTCCTTCATAGTGGCATTACACCATTCAAACATGGACGGTGCCTATAAAATCTTACAGCAAAGTCCATGCTCCTGCCGATAAGAACTTTGTTTGATTTCCCAGAATAAAATATGTTCTAAACTACTATTTGAAAGCTTCCCAATCCTGAATTTGCACTTATGGGGTGTGGAGCCCTAAAAGGAGATGAAAATAGCCTTTAGAAAGAGCTTAGAGGCTTAGCTCTTCTGAACACATTTATTATTATTATTTAAATCACTGTAGCATCTAGGAGCTCTAGTAATGGACTAGGACCCACTGTGCCAGGTGCTGTCCAAACATAGAACAAAAAGATGGTCCCCCCCCCCCCCACCCCGAAGGTGCTTACAATCTAAGTATAAGACAAGACACAACAGATGGATACAGACACACAGGGGCGTACAAAGACACAGTGTTGGTCAGCAGGACAGGCTGTGTACTCAGCACACTAATAACCTAACCATTGTCAAGTTTTTTGTAGTCATTCTGGAAAAGGAGAGTTTTATGGAGGATTCTGAAGGAGGATAATGAGTTAGTTTTGCAGATTTTACAAGGAGCTCATCCCAAGCATGAGGAAGCATGGGAAAAAGCACAAAGGCATGAGTTTGAAAATTTAACGAGTGGGCAATGGAGACTGGCATCATTGGCTAATTGGTGTCAGAAGCTGACATCTCGATAATGAATGAGAGATAACAGGTAGGGATGAGAATAGGCTGTGAAGGGGCCCTGGATGTGAAGACAAGTAGCTTGTGTTTGATATGATAGAGATGATGGAGCCAGTGCAGTGATGCAAAGAGATGGGTGACATGGTCAAAGGAATGGGCTAGGGAAATTATCTTTGCAGGAGCATTCTCATGGATAAGAGTGGGCCAAGATTGCATTTGTGAAGGCCAAAGAAAAGAATGTTTCAGTAATCAAGACACAAGATGATGACAGCCTGGATGAGCGTGTTATTTGTGTAAATGGAAAGGAAAGATCATATCTTGAAGATGTTATGCAGAAAGAATTGCAAGATTTAGACATACTTGGATGTGAGCACCTAGAGAGAAGTGTGAGTCAAAGATGATAGCAAGGTTGCAGGTTGGTGATGTTGTCCACAGTGATCAAGAAAGAAGATGTGGGGAGGGCTTGAATAGAAGGGAAGATTTAGAGCTCTGTTTTAGCCATGCTGAACTTGAGCTGACAGCTAGACATCCACAAGGAGATGTTAGAGAAAAAAGCCAAGATTTTAGTTTGGACAGAAGGCAACAGGCAAGAGGGAAGTCTGTGAACTGTCAGCATAGAGATGGCAGTTGAATGTGTGTTTATGGATGAGATTACCCAGAGATAAAGTGTAGAGAGAGAAGAAAAGGGCGCCACGGGTTGAGTCGTGTGGAGCCCCCACAGAAAGTTGGAGTGGGGATGAGGAGAATACTCAGAAGGACTGAAGGAGTGATTAGAGAGATTGGAGAACCAGGAGAGCACAGAGTCATGGAAGCCAGAGGAGGAAAAGATTTCAAGAAGATGAGCATGGTTGACACTGTTGAAGATGGCGGACAGGTTAAAAGAGGATGAGGATGGAGTACTGGTTCTGAGATTTGTTTAGGAAGCTCTTTTGAGACTTTGGCAAAAGCGATTTCACTGTAGTGCACCGAGTGGAAGCCAGATTTGGGAGGGTCTAGGATGGAATTGGAGGAAAAGGAACTCAAGACAGCACTTGTAAACAGCATATTCAATGATTTTAGAGATTAAAGGGAGACGGGATGGTATATGGAAAAGCAAGTGGGGTCAAGGGTGCATTTTTTTAATGGGACAGACAAAAGCATGCTTGTACAGTATTGTGAAAAGAAAGGGATAAAGGAAAGTGAGAGACTGGGAAGAGTGAGGCAAGGGTTGAGTGTGGACCCGAGGGAGAACAGGAGATGGCATGGAGTCACTACGGGAAGTGAGGAGGAGATCAGACAAGATACTTCTGTGTCTATGGCAGGGGAGGAGGTGAGTTGTAGAGTGTGTAATTGGGTTGCCTAGGTGGTGCTTCCTTGTGATCCGTCAGAGCATGACTCACTCAGCCACCGGTTCCCCGATGGTTGGATGGCACCCCTCCTTGATTCAGTGCCATGGTGCCTTAGCCTTCCAACTATGGCACACTGGAGAGTCCCACACCATCCAGCCAGGGTATTAGACTTCAAAATAAAAGGAAAACAGTAAACTCAAAAGTTGGGTCACCTGAGGGTTCATTGGCAGGATCCCACTCTTCTACCTGGGGTTCATCTCTGTTGAGCTAGTCCTTTTTGTCAGTTTTTCTGGGCGCATTTGTCCCATTCATCAGCCAGCTTGTTCAGGCAGCAAGTGGTCTCAGATTCTTGGCTGAAATCAGGCTTCCCTTGTCGAGGGAGAAGAAGAGTTCTGCTCTCCTTCCTGGTCATCCCCTAAGTAAGGTTGGCTTCTTCCTTTTAAGTCCCCTCTCCATGGAGCTGTGGGCCCCATTACCTCCCTTCAGTGTCAACTGGATCTACACCCTATAAACTGTTGGACAGTTACAATAGCACCTCCCTCACAGGAGCACCATGGCACCACTTTCAGACACCTCATATTCTGGCATAGTTGACATGTGGATGTATTTGTAGCAAGAATAATAACTAGATCAACCACAGTGCAACAGTAAGATGTTTTAAAACTTAAATATGGAGTGATGAAGAGGGAATATTCCCAGATTTAAATACTAGCTTTTCTTAAATGGCCATTGTGACAGGTTGACATCCCACTCCTGTCTTCTGCTCTGTTTATGTGGACTCAGAGATCTTCAATTGTGAAACATCCCAGTGAGTGTATTTACATTTGCTCTTCCCACCACTTTACTGATCCGTACACCATAATTATTTACAATTTAAGTTTCTCCTCCGTTCTCTGTGAAGGAAAGGAGAGGGAAGAGATCTCTCTACTCAGAGGTTGGCTCCGGCTCCACTCTTCCTTCCTGTGCCTCTCTCCCTGCCCCCAGCACTTCCTTCTCGTGCCTTTTATCTCCTGTATTAATGGGTCAATATGCTTGTTAGTTCTCCCCCAGCCCATTCTCATTTCCTAATTAGGTTCTGTCAGGTTCACCCACGGGGAATTAATTGGTGTTTAAGTGACCAGAGTGCTGGCTCAGCTGTTGGTTTTCAGCACTCTGTCACAGCCATGAATATCTGGATCAATCTGAAAATAAATATTTTATATACCAAAGTAATCCAGACATGCTAAGCAGCAGTTCTGCAGAAAAGGACCTGGGGATTACAGTGGACAAGAAGCTGGATATGAGTCAGCAGTGTGCTCTTGTTGCCAAGAAGGCCAACGGCATATTGGGCTGTATTAGTAGGAGCATTGCCAGCAGATCGAGGGAAGTGATTATTCCCCTCTATTCAGCACTTGTGAGGCCACACCTGAAGTATTGCATACAGTTTTGGTCCCCCCACTACAGAAGAGATGTGAACAAATTGGAGAGAGTCCAGCGGAGGGCAATGAAAATGCTTAGGGGGCAGGGGCACATGACTTACGAGGAGAGGCTGAGGGAACTGGGGTTATTTAGTCTGCAGAAGAGAAGAGTGAGGGGGGATTTGATAGCTGCCTTCAACTACCTGAAGGGGGGTTCCAAAGAGGATGGAGCTAGGCTGTTCTCAGTGGTGGCAGATGACAGAACAAGAATCACTGGTCTCAAGTTGCAGTGGGGGAGGTCTAGGTTGGATATTAGGAAACACTATTTCACTAGGAGGGTGGTGAAGCACTGGAATGGGTTACCTAGGGTGGTGGTGGAATCTCCATCCTTAGAAGTTTTTAAGGCCCAGCTTGACAAAGCCCTGGCTGGGATGATTTAGTTGGTGTTGGTCCTGCTTTAAGCCTAATATTTGAACCCTAATATTCTATGATTCTATAATATGTTTAGAGATAAATTACAATAGAATCTGCACGATTGATTTTAGAAAGTGCAGAACAACAGGTGCTCAACAGATAAGATCAAATATACATAAAATATTTGTTTAAAGTTCTTACCATAATTGTCTCCCCTCCCATGTTCAGACATTATGACTGTCTGCCTTTTTTGAAGGCAGATGGACACAAAATTGGAGGAAGAAGGTGTTGAATTTATGGACCTGTCAATAAAGAAAAGCTCAAAATATATTTGAGCTTAACTCTAAGCCAATAACTACACGTGTGCACCTGTTAATCTGCACTTTCTTACTCAACAGGAACAGAGCAACATTCTTGAAAATCTACCATATTTGAACTTAACTGAATGTGCTTGTGATTTATGTACCACTGTTAGACCCATAACAATTACTGCTGCTTTAATAAGCTCCAAACTAACTTCTGATGCATCCGATGAAGTGAGCTGTAGCTCATGAAAGCTTATGCTCAAATAAATTGGTTAGTCCCTAAGGTGCCACAAGTACTCCTTTTCTTTTTGTGAACACAGACTAACATGGCTGCTACTCTGAATTCTGAAAAAAGGTTTTTTTAAAATGGTATCATTTTAAGCAGTTAAGTTGGACTGATGCCTTTTGGCTTTTTGTGGTCAAAATCTCTCATGCAAACCACTATATTTATTGCTTAAAAAGCATCTATAGCATTCATTAACATGTATTTGAGAGTGGTAGGTGCTTTACAGATAAGTTAAAAGAAGTTCCCTGCTCCCAAAGACTTTCAAAGTGAAACACTGGGACCATTACTACCATAAAACCTCAGAATTATGAACTGACCAGTCAACAACACACTTCATTTGGAACAGAAAGTACACAATCAGGCAGCAGCATAGGAACGCTCCCCCTTCCCCCCCCAACCCCCCCGCCTCAATACAGTACAGCACTGTGTTCAACATAAACTACTAAAAAAAAAAAAAGGGGGAAGTAGCATTTTTTTCTACATAGTAGAGTTTCAAAGCTGTATTAAGTCAATGCTCAATTGTAAACTTTTGAAAGAACATCCATAATGTTTTGTTCAGAGTTACAAACATCCTTCATTCCTAAGGTATTCATAACGCTAAGGTTCTACAGTATTTCTAATCCACCTGTAGAACTGTATTTAATAGGAATCGGCGTTCCATATACAGACTGAGGATTTGCATGGCCATGATTATGTAGGTGGTAGGTTCAAATTATTTCTTAAAATTTACATCAACTTAATCAGTAATTTAACAAAAGACATTTCTAGGTGCATGAACACACCCTCATATAAATCGTATTGAGGTACTAAGGACAAATATACTCCCTATTCCCTTACTGACAGAATTACATTTCATCATACAATACAATCATGATGAAGTGTGTGTATAATCATGATGAAGCTTAGACTAGTTTCTAAAGAGATTATTAAAGGGTGGGGGGTGGCGGGATGTATCTGGCTTTCTAAGTGAATGGCTTGTCTATTTATCAGTTCCAAAGATAGATTTCATCCAGCCCAAATTCATGTTCCAAGGAGGTTTGTGTACACGGGGTGGGGGGATTTAGAAGGACATTTCTGCAGAACAGCCTCCCCCACACCCCAGAACATCAGGTGTTAGTCTGTTTTTTGTCTCTAAGTGAAGCAATGTTGATGAGATACAGGGAGAGGTCAAAGATTATAAAAGAGCTGTGGGAGTCAGTGCATCTGTTTCCAGGTCAACAGAGGCTCCTCCCCAGAGGCAGGCCCTATCGGTTTTTGTCTTAATCCTGTCATGAAAATTGTTGCCTGGTTACATGGCTTTATCGTCATCTGATACAGTTTTTGTTGCCTGATACACTGGTTCTTTGAATCAACAAGCCTGGTTCCGGCAATCTTTTTTCACAAAAATACAACCCCCAAACCTCACATCACCATTACTGGGAACTACCAGGCACTACTAACACAAATGTAAGGTGCTATACATAGGAAGAAAAACCAAATGCATACAGAATGGGGGATAACTGGTTTTGAAGAAGTACGGCTGAAAAGGATCTGGGAGTTGTGGTGGGGCACAACCTCAACATGAGTCAGTAATGCGATGACGTTGCAAAAAAAATTTAAAAATGCAATTTTAGCTTGCATTAACAGAGTCATAGCTTGCAAGTCATGGGAGGTAATAGTACCACTCTACTAGGCACTGGTTAGGCCTCAGCTGAAGTACTGTATCCAATTTTGGTCACCAATGTATAGAAAGGATGTGGAGAATCTGGAAAGGATCCATAGGCAAGCATCAAAGATGATCAAAGGAATGGAACGCAAGCCAGATGAGCAAAGGATGAAGGAACTGGGTATGTTCAGTTTGTAAAAGGGGAGATTAAGGAGGGATATCATAGCAGTCTTCAGATACTTGAAAGACTGCCATAAAAAAGATGGAGAAAAGTTGTTCTCTCTTGCCACAGAGGGCAGGACAAGACGCAATGAGTTCAAACTACAGCATAGCCGATTTAGAGTAAATCTCAGGAAAAGCTTCCTAACTGTAAGAACAGTATGAAAATGGAACAGACTGCCTAGGGCGGTTGTGGAAACTCCTTCACTGGAGGTTTTCAAAAGGAGGCTGGACAGCCATCTGCCTTGGATGTTTAGATACAACAAATCCTGCATCTTGGCATTGGGTTAGTCGAGATGATCCTTGTGGTCCTTTCTAATCCTATGATTTTATGATTGTGGGATGCCTTAAAAATAAGCTTTGTTCTGTATTTTTCATAATGTTGTTCTTTATTCCCTTGAAGTGTAGGTCATCACCCCACTTTTCAGGAAGATTAAAACTTCAAAAGACCTGAGTTTCCTAGAAGAAGTACAGACTGGAGGCCCACTCTGTACAGCTGTGAGGCAAACCTGCAACTGGACCAGGGCTGCTCACTTGGCTACAGTGACTCACTTCTCCCGTGGAGCCTGCAGTGACTCATCTCTCAGGTACGCTGCAGTAGTCTATCCCTGGGCAGCATCTAGGTAATATGACCTGTAGGCATAGGTATTTCACCCTGACCGCCAGAGTCACAAGTTTGTTTTTAAAAAGAAAGGGAGTACTTGTGGCACCTTAGAGACTAACAAATTTATTTGAGCATAAGCTTTCATGAGCTACAGCTCACTTCATCGGATGCATTCAGTGGAAAATACAGTGGGGAGATTTATATACATAGAGAACATGAAACAATGGGTGTTACCATACACACTGTAACCAGAGCGATCACTTAAGGTGAGCTATTACCATCAGGAGAGCCGGGGGCGGGGGAACCTTTTGTAGTGATAATCAAGGTGGGCCATTTCCAGCAGTTGACAAGAACGTCTGAGGAACAGTGGGGGGTGGGGGTTGGGGAATAAACATGGGTAAATAGTTTTACTTTGTGTAATGACCCATCCACTCCCAGTCTCTATTCAAGCCTAAGTTAATTGTATCCAGTTTGCAAATTAATTCCAATTCAGCAGTCTCTTGTTGGAGTCTGTTTTTGAAGTTTTTTTGTTGAAGTATTGCCACTTTTAGGTCTGTAATCGAGTGACCAGAGAGATTGAAGTGTTCTCCAACTAGTTTTTGAATGTTATAATTCTTGACGTCTGATTTGTGTCCATTTATTCTTTTACGTAGAGACTGTCCAGTTTGCCCAATGTACATGGCAGAGGGGCATTGCTGGCACATGATGGCATATATCACATTGGTAGATGTGCAGGTGAACGAGCCTCTGATATTGTGGCTGATGTGATTAGGCCCTATGATGGTGTCCCCGAATAGATATGTGGACACAGTTGGCAATGGGCTTTGTTGCAATGATAGGTTCCTGGGTTAGTGGCTCTGTTGTGTGGTGTGTGGTTTCTGGTGAGTATTTGCTTCAGGTTGGGGGGCTGTCTGTAAGCAAGGACTGGCCTGTCTCCCAAGATCTGTGAGAGCGATGGGTCGTCCTTCAGGATAGGTTGTAGATCCTTGATGATGCATTGGAGAGGTTTTAGTTGGGGGCTGAAGGTGATGGCTAGTGGTGTTCTGTTATTTTCTTTGTTGGGTCTGTCCTGTAGTAGGTGACTTCTTCTAGTAGGTACTCTTCTGGCTCTGTCAGTCTGTTTCTTCACTTCAGCAGGTGGGTATTGTAGTTGTAAGAATGCTTGATAGAGATCTTGTAGGTGTTTGTCTCTGTCTGAGGGGTTGGAGCAAATGCGGTTGTATCGCAGAGCTTGGCTGTAGACAATGGATCGTGTGGTGTGGTTTGTTTTTGCAACAGTAGTACTCAGCTAGGAATCCTTCTGCTGCCTTGCGGTGTTACAGCCTCACGAGACTTCCTGCCTGCTCTTGATCCTGTTCCTACCCCAGCCTTGTTCCAGCCTGCTTCAGCCTTGTCCACACCATATGTTGATGTTGCTCCAGCCCTGTTCCTGACCCGCTTGAGCCCTGCAACTGCCTCCTGACCTAAACACCTTTGCACTGACTCCAACCTGGCTTCGACCTTTAACCTGCATACGGACTCTGACTACCATCCTAATTTGGCTCGTCTACAGACTCTGACCCCAGTTCTGACCCATGACCTGTCACTGGACGCTGGTTTCAGCACTGCCCTGGAGCCAGTCCTGACTCTATATCCGGCTTCAATTCATGTCCACCACTAGACTATAATATAAAATAGATTTCTCCCAGAAATTAATCGGTTTTCCTGGTAGAATATAAGAACAGTCAAACATGCAGCAATTTACTGTACAAGCTACATTATGGACCCACATATGGAAAGTCTTTATACTTTTTTCTTTGATCATAATCCAACTTCAGTCACACAGCAAACATGACTCAATATGCAGAAAAAGCTTCTAATACTTCTTATAACATACAACAGATTATACAACCAGCTTTACCTCAAATGGTTTAGAAGTTGCCTAGCTACGGGACTGAAATGGCTGAGGAACTCCCTCCTAAAGTGACAGCAAATGAATCTGCCTTACGGAAAAGGGCAGAGGCTTCAGGCTCCATCTAGTGACCAAATTATACCATTGCTTTCACAAACAATCCCAATAGGGTGCAAAGCATGGAAAGAATATGAAGCAATGCAAAAATTTTAAAAGATCTTTGCTTGAGACTAAGAGTATAAAAAAAACAATGCAAGATTACATCACAACACAATAAAACAGGATGAAACAGGGATTAAATTAGGATCTCACAGGAGAGCAGTAAAGTTACAAGGATAATCAGTTAGGTGGCCTGGCTGCTTGATTATGAGATTCAGCATGATTAATGGCTGGAAGCAGAACACTGGTCATTTCTGCCATGTTTTACCATCAGGAGAATATCCTGCACTTTACAGTGTAGAGGTGTGTGATTTTTTTTTTTTTTTGGCCTAATAGTTTAGTCACCAAAAAATGCAGTTTTGGGTTGACTAAAACTATTCATTAATTCAGGTTGAATTCAGCAAATAGTTTTGGCTGGAAAAAAAATTTTTTTGTTTAAAAAGTCAAAATGTTTAGTTCTGACATTTTTAAAACATGACATTTCAACTTTTAGTTTTGTAAAGATATTTTGTTTTGAAATTAAGCTAGATTTATTAAAGGTGAATGAGTAAAAAACACCCCAAAACTAAATGAAACCTCACAAACAAAATACTTTCAGGTAAAAAAAACAACAACATTTTTTTCAGCCACAAATGAATTTTTTCACATTTTTTTGTTTCAGTGAGAATTCCCCTCCCCCACACACCAAATTTCAATTTTCGCCCAATCAAAAAAAAGCGATTATTCGCTTAGCTCTGTTACAACACGAGTAGCTCAATGTGGGAACAGTGAAACTTTAATATTGGACTACAGTAGTGAGTTTGGCATTGTTCAGCAAGAAATGAAGAAGATATTCAGACTCTTCATGCCAGATGTTCATTGGCTGTACAATTGTGTTATATTCCATAAGCATACAAATCTTTATTACATCATGGCAGGAAAAAAAAAAAACAAAAAACCTAGGTTTCCAAATGCCTGTCAGGCTTACAGCCCATGAAAACTGGTATGGTGAACACCATTTCTCCAACCAGAAGCCACTGCAAGCTTTAGGGAGTATGGTTTCTTTGTTGTTTGTGCTTGACATTTCTCTTCCATCCAATGCACGGAAGATGCACCATTCCTGCCTGTTTTGGTTCTGTAGTCTATACATCATACTAGTCTACTTTATGGTTATGTTGTGCTATAAATTCTATCAATAACAATATTCTATTCTGGTTGATTTCTGAATTAACTTTACTATGTAGAATTCAAGAAATATGTCTGTCCTTTCCTAAGTTTTCTCAGCTACATTCAGATAAATTGATTGCTTCAAGGTTTATTTAATCTTCTATAAAATATCCAAACCTCTGTGATCTTCAAAAGTGGGCTAGAAGTTTCTTGAGAAAAGGACAGTCTTGGAGTTAAAACACAGAAATAGGAGTCTGGAGATCTGGGTCCAATCCTTGTTTCTATCACAGACTTCTCATGTGACTTTGTACTGTATAATAAGAATAATAATGTTTCCCTACCTCAAAGGGAGTTGCAAGACTTAATTCATTAATTTTTTATTCACTGCTTTGAGATGGAGGCACTATGGGACGTGAAACAGATTATTTGTGGTAGTTCCCATTCTAGTCTTGAGTAGACTCAGAAAACGGAGAGCTGTGCAAAAATGAAATAATTAAGTTTGACTTTTTCAGACATTGTTAAAGATCCATTTCAGGTTGAGTTTGGTGTCCCACCAGAAGTCAACAGCAATAGTTGTCAATAACCTTACATTTGAGAGCTCCAGATACTTTTGAACTAATTGTGTTGGGAAATCATATAATCTTAAAGAAATGCAGAGACAATTTCTCATACATGCTAAATCTCGAAGCAACTTTTCATTTGAATGTTAGAGAGCCAAGGTGGGTGTGGCAATATCTTTTATTAAACCAATCTCTGCTGGTGAGAGAGACAAGCTTTCAAGATTATACAGAGCTCTTCTGCTCTGTGTAAGCTTGAAAGGTTGGCTCTCTCACCATCCAGCAGAACTTGGTTTAATAAAAGAAATTACCTCACCCACCTTGTTTCTCTAATATCTTTGGACCAGCACAGTCACAACACCACTGCATACATTTTGAATGTTGTCACAGTACTGTACCTTGATTAAGGGAAAAGCTGTATAAGCAACATGCTTAAGTGACAACATGAGCGATGGAAAGGAAATACTTATTGGAATAGAGTTTACTATTAAATTCTGCTAAAGTTTCTCAATTTGTGGTGTTTTAATTCTATTTCGGATGGCGCCTACTAGTGAAATCTGGCACTGAGCTACTGTACTTATGCTGTTAGTCAGGGAAAGGACTGCAACATAAAAGGAGGCAACTTAATTGAAAACTGATCTGTTACCATTTTGGAGTAATATGTAATGCAAGTTTCAGTAACAGACTAATAATGATATGTTAACTTGAATTGTGTTGTATGGGTTCTGCTATTGGGGCAATATATACTAGGGTTTGTTTATATTAAAGATGTTTGCAGTGGCCTAGCTACATTCAGGGCAGCCAGCTCTACACTAGAAAAGGTTTGCCAGTATAACTATATCAGCAAAACCTCCTACCGTTTATACTGGCAAAAAAGTTGTTTTTGGCAGTATAGCTTATATTGATTTGGCAAGTGAAATAAACTATAATGGCAAAAGCCGTTTTATGCTGGTATAGTAGTGCATCTATACTAGGAATTTGACAAGTATAGAAATATTGGGGAAAAAATATCATATCCCTAACCAACATGGCTATAATGGCAATCATTTTTAGTATAGATCTGGCCTTATATAAATCTCCACTGCAGATGTGCTATACTAGTATAAAGTGGAGCTTGCATACATGTGACTTATCCTGGTTTGAATACTGAAATTTGCACCCTTACATTTTAGAGTTCACACCTCATTGAAAAAAATGGAAGCTATTGTTTCAGGGTCCCTATGGAATCAAGTAGACATCACTGCACTGGTTGCAGTCTGTTTCTGTTTCAAAGAGGTTTTCTTTGCAGTTGGAAGAGATAAAAACTTAATTAAAAAAAAAAGATAGCTTGGAATCTGGAGCATAATTCTGTGGCTACAGAATCGCAAAGCACATGGGGCCTGACTTTCACTTACACGTTATAACTTCTCAATAATTGCTTTACCTACTGCAGTCCTCTCCCTTATGCTCCCCTGGGGTAGAAGTTACATCATTTTAGGGCTTGGCTACATGAGGCCACGCATTTGATTCAGTTTACTTTAATTAAGAATGAGAGGGTCAGATAGGGGTTTAATGCAGTTTAACTAAATAACTTAAAATTTACAACTTTAGTTAGTTCAGATTAATTTACTTGAGTGTCGCTGTGGAGACAAGCCCCAAGACTATTACACAATCTTACCTGCTGAAAGTCAGGTATGTGCTTAAGTGTTTTGCTGGATGAGAAGTACAAACAGCAGGCCACATTCAGAAGTGATGTTTAAGGGAGTGTGTGTTTAACTTCCACATTGGCAAATGGGCATGGGATGCGGTATACCAGACCCTCTGAGGCGTCCTGTTGGAGGCCTCGTGGCCCTGCCACACCCCACCCCCAAAAAAGGGCAGTGGAGCGCTGCCTAGAGTGGCTGTGTGGGACACAGCCCATCAGGGCCCAGCAGCCTCGTATAAGAAGAGCTGTAGGGCCAGAGGGAGTTCAGTTCTCTGCTGGAGCTGTAGGAGTGTGGCTGGCGCGTGGCTGGCTCACAGAGCTACAGAACCCCGGACAAGGCAGTGCTGCCAGAAGCTGGGGAGAGCGAGACGGAGCCCTGAGCTGGTTGCTGGGACTCCATTATGACAAGGCCCTGAGGTAAGGGTGAAGACAGTGTAGGGCTGTGAGGAAGTGGTCCAAGGAATTAGGCAGGGGGAATGGAAGTATAGTCGCCCAGCTGGAGAGCTGTAGCCAGGAAGCCCCAACTGGGTGAAGCCATTGTCTCCAGGGAGGGAGCCCTGGGGCTCTGCTCTACCCCAGAAGAGGGACAATCAGAGAGAGAGAGAGAGAGAGAGAGAGTGTGCAGGCATGTGCACTTGGCCAAGGGGGCACTCACGAGAGGTGAGTGTACCCCGTTACCGGGTGAGTCCCATAAATGCAGGTCAGTAAGCCTAAGAGTACCAAATAAATGTAAGGGAGAGTAGAAGGAATCTGTGTTGGTAAGACTTACACATTGAGGGCGCCAGAAGAAAGAGTAACAGACTAATTTTAGGTTTCAGAGTAGCAGCCATGCTAGTCTGTATCTGCAAAAAGAAAAGGAGTACTTGTGGCACCTTAGAAACTAACAAATTTATTTGAGCATAAGCTTTCATGAGCTATAGCTCAAGTACTCCTTTTCTTTTTTTAGACTAATTTTAGACTCATCTCTGACTTTGGTCCACTGCCTCTGAGTCCTGTCTATTTTACTAAGAACCAATCTGGCACTGATAAAGCTAGACCATTTTACAACATCACTTACTATGCAATGTAGAGGATGCTACAGCAGCTTTACAGCAATCAAAGATCCCACTACACAGGGGTTATCGTTCCCTCGCCTGTTAAGTTGTGTCTATGGCAGCTTGGTGTCAATGGTGCAGTGCAAATCTGTTGTAACACTGCTAGAGATTTGGCTCAATGACTTTGTTCAGATGTATTTGCTTGTAATTGCTGCATGAAATGGGCATGCAAAGTAGATTAATTCATTTTACAAACACTGTTTTCAGTTGCTGTAAAGGAATCTGTACATCAGAGTAAATTGACAACAAAAATGTCAACCTTTTTTATTGAGGCAAGGTGGGTGAGGTAATACCTTTTATTGGACCAACTTCTGTTGGTGAGAGAGACAAGCTTTCAAGCTACAGAGCTCTTCCTCAGGTCTGGAAAAGGTACTCAGAGTGTCTCAGCTACATACAAGGTCAAAAAGAATGTTTAATATAAGTAGTTAGCATGTATTGTATGGGATCATTCAAGGTGAAGTAACCCGTTAACACCCCAGTAGTCATCGCACAAAAAAAAGGGGGTGGGGGCAGTGAGTAACAGATTGTTGTAATTAGCCATAAATCCACTGTCTTTATTTAGACCATGATTTTTAGTGTCTAGCAAAGTTATCAATTAAGCTCCCAGGCTCGTCTCTTGTACAGGTTTCCTTTGAGGATGAGGACTGATAGGTCAGATATAGAGTGATTGCTTTGTGAAAAGTTTTCCCCCACAGGTGATGTGTTTTCTTTTGTCTATCATTTTCCTGTGTGAGTTCATTCGAGAGCATAGTGATTGTCTCCTTTCACTCACATAGTTGTTATTGGGGCATTTAGTGCACTGGATGAGGTACTCTACATGTTGTGATAGACATGTGTAGGACCCATGATATACAATACTTAATATCAATGTGGATAGAATTTGAGATCGGTCACTTATTAATATCACTGAAGTTCCATTATTTTCTACTGATGTTAAGAATTTATTAAGGGCAACAGCAGAATTCACCTGTGACTGCCACATGCTACTGTCAACGTGAGCTTTATGAATTAAAGTATTCAAAGTACAGAGGAGGCCCCTGTCCATGTGATATAAGTATAGAGATCAACAATTCCTCCTATTTGTGTACATTGTATTGCAGTTCAGTACAATGTAATTTAATTTTAAACTTAAATAGTCAATGATGCATATCATTGAGATAGCACTGTTTGTCCACTGATCTCGAAGTGCTGACAAAGATAGATAAGTATCATTATTCACATTTTACAGAGATGAATATAACTTAGGCAGGAGGAGGAGAAGTGACTTGTCCAAAAATTACTAAGCAAGTCAGTCACAGTGCTGGAAATAGAAGCCCACTACCTGACTCCGGGTCCTCTTCCCAGGGTTTTGAACATGCTGAATCTACATCATTCAACATGCAACAAAAAAACCTCTTGTTACTGGTTTCAGAGTAGCAGCCATGTTAGTTTGTATCTGTAAAAAGAACAGGAGTACTTGTGGCACCTTAGAGACTAACAAATTTATTAGAGCATAAGCTTTCGTGGGCTACAGCCCACTTCATCGGATGCATAGAATGGAACATATAGTAAGAAGATTGTATATATATATATACATACACACACACACACACACACACATATACAGAGAAGGTGGAAGTTGCCACACAAACTGTCAGAGGCTAATTAATTAAGATGAGCTATTATCAGCAGGAGAAAAAAAACTTCTTTAGTGATAATCAAGATGGCCCATTTAGACAGTTGACAAGAAGGAGTGAGGATACTTAACTTAGATTAAGTTTAAATAGATTAAATAGATTTAAATAGATTAAATAGATTCAATATGTGTAATGACCCAGCCACTCCCAGTCTCTATTCAAACCCAAGTTTGCATATTAATTCAAGCTCAGCAGTTTCTCACTGGAGTCTGTTTTTGAAGCTTTTCTGTTGCAAAATTACCGCCTTTAAGTCTTTTACTGAGTGGCCAGAGAGGTTGAAGTGTTCTCCTACCGGTTTTTGAATGTTATGATTCCTGATGTCAGATTTATGTCCATTTATTCTTTTGTGTAGTGACTGTCCGGTTTGGCCAATGTACGTGGCAGAAGGGCATTGCTGGCACATGATGGCATATATCACATTGGTAGATGTGCAGGTGAACGAGGTGCAGGTGAACCATTAACTTGGGTTTGAATAGAGACTGGGAGTGACTGGATCATTACACATATTGAATCTATTTTCCCATGTTAAGTATCCTCACACCTTCTTGTCAACTGTCTAAGTTGGCCATCTTGATTATCACTACAAAAGTTTTTTTTTTTCTCCTGCTGATAATAGCTCATCTTAATTAATTAGCCTCTGACAGTTTGTATGGCAACTTCCACCTTCTCTGTATGTATGTATGTGTGTGTGTATATATATATATACACTTCTTACTATATGTTCCATTCTATGCATCCGATGAAGTGGGCTGTAGCCCACGAAAGCTTATACTCTAATAAATTTGATAGTCTCTAAGGTGCCATAAGTACTCTTGTTACTGTGAGAGTTGCATGGAATCCAACCATTCCAGTTCACAGTGGTTCACGGACCCACTTTTTTGGGTGTCAGTTCACACAGATTTCCACTCCCTGGATTTCATTTCAAATTTTGAATTTAAATAAACTCAGCCCTCAAAGCAAAACACAGCCAAAACTATTGTCTTTCACATAGATTTATGTGGTTTCAATGAAAATCCATAATTAGGTTCAGGTTCACGTGAAACTTTGACCACATTTTGCTCTAAAGATTTGTAAACTGTAGCTGAATTTTGAGTTTCTGACAAAACCAAAAACCAAAGCATGTTTTACAGGGGTCTGAAATTTGTAATGAAAGTTTCCGAAAGCTGTAATTACAACGATGCAAATTACTGTTAAATTATAACAAGAGGGTCTGACAATAAGCAGGGACTGTAGTAGTAAAGGTGAAGTGTTGGAAATATAAATTGTCAGGATGGAGAAGTGGTTACCATCTTGTTGGTTCTAGAGCTTGAGCCAAAAGCCAAGCTCTGAATTCTGGATTCAGGTTTGGATCCAAGTTTGCATCTTAAGTATTTCTCTTTTTTTTTTCCTTGCATGCTGAATTTGATCAAGGAATCTGAGCAACCCTGAACTTTAAGATCTGAATTTTGAACCCCTAGGTTTGAGTGTGTCCAGAGTTGGGATGCTAATTTATTCCATTATGGAGATATGAAGTTTGTACCTGAGGTATGGATTCTAGGTGCAGTTTTAGAAAGGGAGACGATAGAAGGAAGGTTATTTTACACTACAGATCAAGATAAATACAGGTATAGAATAATCACATCTACCTTGGAGGAAAAAAGTGTTTAGTACTGTGAAATTATTCTTTCAGTTTTTATTTTCCCCTTAAACCTACCAAATGCTAAACTGGCACCCACAGCAAGCAATTCCTTTAAAAGGACAGCTGTGATGCTGCTATTCTGCATATTTTGGGGGGACCAAAATATTTGTAAGTGCACCATTAGGAATGAATTTTTTCCCTGCATAAAGAAAGACCCGTATGTTGTTACTGAAATTGGCCTATTAAAGCTGAAATGGAATCTTTTTCAGCAGCAGCTCTATAAATAGCAGTGGAGGTGGGCTTGTGCGAGTGCAATTGTCATCAGCAGCAATAGGCCTGCTTTTTTAAAAAGTCCTCATCTGCAGTTGAGCTGTGTTTTTTTTTTTAAATAGAAGGGTCTTTGGTGTTATTGCTTATTGTTTTAGCTTTAATCATGACAGGATGCTTAGATCCTCATGTTACATTTCTGCAGTTCTTACTGTAAGGTTAGGTTTTAAAAGAGTGAAGAAGAACTATATTTTATATATATTTACTGCTGATTGCTCCCATTAGGGTTGCCAATTTTGGTTGGTCATATTCCTGGAGCAATGACACATCATAATCTTTATTTCAAGATTATTTTTTAATTCCTGGAGACTCCAGGACAATCCTGGAGGGTTGGCAACCCTAGCTTTGGGGGAAAAGATATGCTACTTGCTGATTGGGTTCATATTTTTCCATACTGAAAGTTTCTGAAGAGAACAAGAACCCTAAACACTACTCACAGAAGATTTTAAGCTGCTTAAATAAGAAACAAAAATAGTTTTCATTCCTTTTTAAAAAAAGAAAAGGAGGACTTGTGGCACCTTAGAGACTAACAAATTTATTTGAGCATAAACTTTTGTGAGCCCGATGAAGTGAGCTGTAGCTCACAAAAGCTTATGCTCAAATGAATTTGTTAGTCTCTAAGGTGCCACAAGTCCTCCTTTTCTTTTTGCGAATACAGACTAACACGGCTGCTACTCTGAAACCATTCCTTTTTAAGTCATCTTAAACTGTATAACATGATCTCCCTAAAACTCTGGAGAACATGATCCCCTTGCTGATACACTTCAAGGATTTGGTACTAGGACAGGCTTAAACAGCCTACTGTATTTCTTGTACAACATAGTTGGAATGATTTTTCTTCAGGGTTTTCATATGGATTTGTAAGCGAGCCACAGTTGCAGTGAATATTGTTTTCCCCTCACTAAGTCAAATACAGCTTCCAACCTCATCTCATTTTCTGTTTTAAGCACTTATGGAAAATTTATGGGAACCACAAATTTGGTTTTGGTGAAAACTGAAATGACGATCAAACTAACCTTGCTTCTGCATACAATGGAACTGATTTTGATCTCACAGTGGTGTAAATCAGAAGTATCTCCATTCTTCAGCAGCATGAAACAAACTCTCCTGCTTGCTTACAGTGCTCCACAGACCCTTTGATTCTAGGACTGAGATACATTACATAATACTGTGGGCCTAAGGAATAGCCTTAATCTCCTTGACTATGGTGAGAGTGGAGATGGGTGGAATCTTGAATTTGTTGAGGCTGGAACATCTTCTTTAGCCCTCATATGTTCACTACTGCTAACCCTAAGCATTCAAAAGTCATGAGTCAGGCCCTCAAAGGCCATGAGATTGGCTTACAAATCAAGACATTTAAAAAAACAAGCCTGAGCTTCTTTTCATGTGCCTTCTGGTTTTTGAGCCTTTATAACTGTGTTTTCAAGCTTTTCTCTAGACCCACAAGAGCGGGAAACTTACTTGTTTTATTTAAAATGAAAGCTGGGATTCTTACAATCACCTAACTCCAGGAGCTGGGGCTTTCTGCTAAATGCCAAATATTATGAGACTTGTGATTAAAAACAAGAGTGAGCAACCATAGGCACCGACTTTCCCGTGGGTGCTCGACCTGCCCCTCTACCCCCAGCCCCACCCCCACTCCACCCCTTCCACAAGGCCCCGCCCCTTCTCTGCCTCTTTCCACCCTCATTCCAACCCCTTCCCAACTCTGCCCCCTCCCCGCCCCATTCAACTGCTTCCCCAAATCCCTGCCCTGGACTTGCCTCTTCCATGCCTTCTCCCCTGAGCGTGACATGTTTCCTCCCCCGCCCCCCCCAACGTGCTAACGCTGCCAAACAGCTGTTTGGCGACAGCCGGGTGGGAAATGCTGGGAGGTAGGCAGAGGAGTGGGGAGGCAGTGCGCTCAGGGGAGGAGGAGGAGGTGGGGAGGGGTGAGGGAATCTTGGCTGCTGGGGGGTGCAGAGCACCCACTAATTTTCCCCGTGGGTGCTCTAGCCCCAGAGCACCCACAGAGTCGGCACCTATGTGAGCAATGCTGAATACAAATATGTTTTAAAATATCAAAAAACACAGCCAAAAACAAAATCGTAAAGAATGAGTTATTAGCTAGAAGAATAATTTAGTCATAATTCATGATGAGTGATCATTCTTGCCACCTTCCTATGATCCAGAAAATGACTTGCTTCCCACAGTTTCCTTTCTGCAACATACCATAACAAAACAACCACTGTCTAATATCTCTGAGTATGGGTTAGTTACCTGATAATAATTACATCTTCCCATGGTAAGCGGGAGAAATTGAGCTAAGAGGTAAACTTCATTTTGCTGAGAGGATCAGTGGCACAGTAATTCAAACTTCCTGCCAAGTGATGGAAGTAGGGTTTCCATAAAGGCTTTGAGTTAGATCCTCAGCTGGTGTAAATCAGTACAGCTCCACTGAAGTCAATGGAACTAAACTGATTTACATCAGTTGAAGATCTGGCCTTCCAAGCATCACGTAGCATTTTTGCCACTCTCCACAGACCTGTGATTTCCTTTTGCTTGTCAAAGAACCATCTTCATATATTTTATGGGAAGTCACTGAGCATGCAGTATAGCTAATGTGATGGCGGCGGTCTTAAGTCATTATCAGTGGCAAATTCATGAGCTTTTTGGATACTCTACTTATTAGCCAAGCAAGAGGAATTAGACTAACGATGGGAGTTCAAATGTATAAAAGACAAGCAGGAGAAGAGGAAGTTGGCCAGAGACCTCACTGAAGCTATATTGAGGGGACTTAAGCAACAAGAAATCATCAGAAGAACTGCTTACATGTTAAAAATGGAGATACAGTACACAAGGACTAGGCTGAGAGACCATGTTGGAGCTAAAGACGGCCATTATATTGTGGTAGAAATCTGACAGTAGCCAAAGAGAGCTTTGATTACAGCATGAATGGGCTCTATAGTTACTGTTAGAACTGCAGCTCTTATCAGCCCAGGGTTTTCATGGTTCCTAAGGGCCCAGATCTCTAGCTAAGAAATCTAATTCAACACAATGTTCTAATTTATTTACTTTATTAGCTAAATTTCCAACAAACAACGACTAAAATAAAACGACCAAATATATCAAAGATATTTTAACATACTGGTCCTATATATGTATTGGACAAAATGTAATTATCAAACCAAAAGGTTTATTTCTGGTAAAATAAAGATGTCTTCAACAGATCTAAAATCCTGGGGTCTTTGATTGATATGTTTCTCTCGAACTCTAGATATTGTAATTCAGAGATGGCAAAACCTGTTTAGTTGTCATGTTAATTCCCCCAGCCAATGAAAGATTATATTCTTACGTACACAGATTTTTCAAATGCTGGCTTCCATTTTGCACTTGCCAATATACGCCCCTTCCAAACAGGAAGCAAAAACGGAGGTTAAATTAAAGCTGGGCTGAATGTTTTTGTTGATCTTACACTAAGGATGTTAATGAGACCCTGGATGTGTTTTCTTAAGCAAAGATGAGTATTTTAAGCATGGAACTTTTTAGTAGTATTTTTTTTTTCTATGTAAAATATGAAATTTTGCTAACAATTAAGGAACTAATTAAAGATACAAGTACAAAACATCCACAATTTCAGCTGAAGACTATCAAATGTGCTGAAAGTAAAGAAATAATATTTGGATTTAAATTTTAAAATGTTTAAAATTAAAAATTCATGTTTTTAAATTTACATAAACATCATTTTTATCCATCCTGATTGTTTGACACTCTTACTAGCCTTGTACCATATGAATACAGAATCTGTGCAGCACATTGTCTCATATCTCAGTATATGCATTTTCTTATGAGACAGAGAAATTATTTATGTATAAAATTTGCCAGGGTTTAAAATGCAGAGATGTTTGTTGGGTTCAGGACTAGCTTATGGACAACACAATTAACAAATTAGAAACCTGCAGTTTCTTAACTCTGCCTGCATTAGCAGGTGCAGAGGCAATCAGCAGAAATTGCAGACTTTGTGGAACCATGAACAATCTGGCCAATAATACTATTCCAAATACCGCAATCCAGCCACATTGTTTTAATTGGATAACATGACATTACAATGACAGATGGCAATTTCAGTTGAACAGATTCAACCAGCCTGATAACATTCTGCCACTGCTCCTCTGTGTAATTTTTGAGATAAAAGGCTACAGATTTTGAGTTTATATTGCTATAATTTCATTCAGAGTTCACACTTACATACCCACTATTCTATTATGAACACAAGAAACATTTAGGGCTCTACACAGAGCTTTTATGCTAGTTTGTCATAATCATGTGACAAGTCAGTACGTGGCTATAGCTTCTTTCCACAGATGTCAGAGCTGAGACCCAGAGCAATTTCTAAAGGAGAGCAATTGTCTTGTTATATTAAGGGCCAATTTATGGTTATTGCAACTACAGACAACTGGAGGAGGAGGCAAGTTGCTGAGGAGACATTCTGCCTGAGGAAATGCACCAAGGAACAACCGCTACTACACCCTTTATAACAGTGCAATATGATATCCAACAAAGCAGTCACCTTCAAGAACTGGCAAGTACAGAGGAAAGGGACAGGACAGGACCCTGGCCATACACTCCACTCCCCACAGCCATAGACTCTTTGGAATGTAGAGAAGTTCAGGTTGCACTAGCCTTTTGCTTCTCCCTTAAATTCAGGAAATCTCAAAATAAAAACAAGACCCAAACACTTGCTGGCTGCCTCCTGTGCTCTGTTTGCCCTCACCCTCCCCTTCCTCACCTAAGCAAGAGCACCTACAATCCAGCCCTAAGTTTTTCCCAGCTCTTGTCTGATTCAATGGATGTTAATAATGGACATCTGAGCACTACCGACATTCTACACAGCTTTCTGCTAGTCTGAAAAGCTTCCAGAGAAATGGCTTTGATATTCTGAAAGGGGGTGAAGGGGACTCTGGTTCTTGATGGGGATATTTTTAATCAACAATGATTAGTTCCCTCCAGAGAGTCATTCTGAGTGCTGCAGTGCTCCAGATGCTTTGGTAGCACACTTGGAAGCCACCACTGCAGGGGAGAGATCATAGTGCAAAAGCAATGGGTATGTTCCAAACACTAGGGCCTATAAAACTTGCTATAGCAGGTACTTATATGGCTCCCATTACCATAGTATCTAAATGCCTCACAAATCTTTAGTGTATTTATCTTTACAGCACCCCTATGAGGTACGGAAATACCAACTCCATTTTAGAGACAAGGAGCTGAAGCACTAGCCTGAGGCTAAGATGGAAGACTATAGCAGAACAAAACATTGAGTCCTTGTCTCAAGTTCCACACCAGCACCCTAACCACCAGACTATTATTCCGTCCTACGCTCTACAGTCTCCAGCCTTTGGTGGGATTGGATAAATACTGTTAACACCACAAATAGTTGCTCACAATATAAAGGGGGACTTTGCTTGAACAGGAAAAAGAAAATGTTCAAATAGATACAAAGTCTTAGTGATTAATTACAGAAAGAAAAGTCAGATAATTCCTGACTATGCCCCTAGGGGCTGCTCCATATGAGGTTACAGTATCCTGATCAATAAACTGGACTCAGAGAGCCCATGTTATCTGGAGGGACTATTATTGATGGTGGTGGCCATTAGTGGAACAGGGAACTCAGGGAGTTAGGCTGGAAACAACACAACCACATGGACAGAGCAGTCTTCAGGGTTTAATAAAGTTCCACTTGTTCACCTTAACCCGCGCTCAGCCTCACTCTTTGCTAATGGAACATGGTGGCAGCATTGGAGCTGTGAGGTCTCTGATGTGCAGCACGTGTCGGCATGAGACAGGGAACTCAGTCTGAAGCCCTTCAGTGCCCTGGATTTTGCAAACACAAACCTAGTCCAGGGATGGATCGGGTGGAACAAGGAGTTTGAGCTGTTCACAGGCCTGGCCATGCAAACTGAATGGTTTTTACCTTATTGGGAACAAGGTGGAGAGGTCTGCAGCACTCTGAAGCTCACCACTGCCAGCTATCCTAGAAGCCCTGCAGCCCTATTGCTTCTCAGAGCAGAACAAAATTGTGGAGTGACATAGGGTTTTCACTAGTGACCAATCCAAAAAGGAGCGGATAAACCCCTATGTTACTGCCTTACGCATGCTGGCTGCAACATGCAATTTTGGGGACCTGACAGACTCCTTAATCTGTGACAGGCTAGTCTGCAGGATCACCACCTGCAGGAGCATTTGCTTGGGGAACGTGATCTCACATTAAACAAAGATGCTTAGACATGGAGTGCGCACGGGAAGCCTTAAGAGAACGGATGAAAGCAATAGGAGGCACACCCTCAAATACATGGGGTGATACAACAGCAAAAGAGAGCAGGTGCCAGGGTTCCATAACCATAGTGAGATGCATTCACTCTGGGAGACAGCAGAAGTGGATAAAGGAGAACTGCCCCATACTAGAACAATGTTCCAAGGAATGTAGCAAGTTCCACAGAGAGAGAGTTTGCTAGATACTGAGACAGGTGACAGAGAGACAGAGTTAGGTCACTCCCGATGTGGTCATCTGTTGAGGAGACCAAGCTATCTCAAAGACTATGTAACCAGCTGAGTCTGTGATAAAGACAGAACTGCAACTTGACTACAAGTGAGCAACTTCTAGCTGAAGGGACACAGGGTAAGGGTCTGGGCATCATTTTTATGTTTATATGAAATAGGGAAGATGTACCATGATCAGTGAAACTCGATTCAGAGGTCCCAGGTTTCCTGGGGACCGTTATTAAGGGGACACCAGGAAAACAAGGAGCGAGGGAGTTAGGCTAGAAGCAACACATACAGATGGACAGAACAGCACACAAGATTTAATAAAGTTGTTCTTGTTCAATTTAATCTGCACTCCGCCTCACTCTTTGCTAATGAAACAGGTACAAGGCTATTCTTGTCTCTCAGGGTTCCACGAAACTAGTACCCCAGATTTCCCTGTAAGTCCACCCTTCTGGTAAGGGAAAGTCATAGGCTCTTGGTTACACAAGTCTGGGCTTGGCTTGACTCTGGTATTCTGGGTGTCATTTGGTAGCCATATTGGGGGCTCTTCAGTGCTGTCCCGTGGCTGGCTACTCATGCTGGTGGCCACATCTTCCACTTAACACACAGTCTCTCCTCCTGCACTTAAGAAGCTACATGACTTCTCTAGTTACCTACAAGAACAGGGGTGTGTATGTGTGTGTGTGTACCCACAAGAGCAGGTGTGTGTATGTGGTGCTTGCTTGGAATTAGATGAAAAGAGCTAGCCAGCACTTGTGGGGGCAGACAGACCTCTCAGTCACTCTCCAGTGTCAGATTTCATTTAACATAAAGTCTCTAGCTGTTGTGGTTGTGAAGAAAACCTTCAAATCATGAAGTTAGTGTAACTGATGCAAAGATGCCTGCCTGAGTTTGCACAGAGCCTAAAATAATAATTCTAAGGGATGAAGTGCCCCATTCATTTCATTAGGGGCTATCTCAGCTGCAAATGAGGATACTTTAAAGGTCAACATTGTTAACTATTTCACTTCTTATCCAAGCATGAACAAAAGGAGAGAAAACACAATCACTTCAGTGGTGCTAGATGGAATTTGAAATAGGAGAGAGAGACAAAGAAAGAAACATTGGTGGAACTCGAGCCAGGATGTTCCAAGTTTGTTGGGCAGGATAGGTTAGGCTGTTATAGATTTTTGTTGATTATGGTGCCGTTAAAGATCCATGAGAGGACCGGTTTAGCTTCTCTTGTAACATGGATACGCACTCAGCTAACATTCTACCACGCTCAGTTAAAACAAAATTTCCACCAACTCCACTCAGAAGGCTAAGAGAAAAATATATCTTGTTTTTTCAGCATTTCTTCCAGTCCCAGCTGGAACCAAGAAGCACTGAGGTGAACGTTCACTGTGAATTCACAAACGGCACTGCACTGGCTATCCCAAAATGGCAGGCAAAATGATCTCAGTCAGCCCAGCCTGTAAGCTAAGGATAACATCAAGACCAAGATGTCTCATGGTTGGGCACCTAAAATCAGTACCCTCTTTTGAAAATTTGGCTATAAATGCTTAGGGATTCCAACCTTCAGCTACTGGAAAATGTGGACACGCATTTCTCTTATACTGAGCTCTAAAAATAGCCACACTCAGATGTCTAAAGCAGTATCAAATTCCACAGGATAGTGGGCTGCCACATAGAACACCAACTCCCTTGAGCATTATCTTTGGGATTGAAGCATGGCTGCAAAATGCAGGTGTTGTGCTGGGAAAGGAGAGAAGCAGTTTCTAAGATACCATATTTAGGTATAGCTCCTTTAAGTTCCATTGGTAAGAAAATACTCTGTTTTCTCCGCTCTAGATGTACAGTTAAATACATACTATAGATGCTTGTCTCTGATTTCCTGGCAAAAGCTTTCATTGGACATACGACTGAGTTACTGAAGCCTCCCTCAGGCGGAGAAAAGTTGAAACATATTAGAATCATAAAACTCAAATGTTATGAATAAAAGGTTAAAAAAAGATTTACAAGCTCCTTGCACTTTCTAAGCATGATGCAATTTAACTACCATTTGTCTGCAGGATACAAACAAGAGGGACATTTGGCAGAACATAACATTTGGCACTTCCATCCCATCTTTCATCTGAGGATCTCAAAAGCACTTTATAAACACTGAGAGCCCCATTTCTTTTTCACACCGGTTTTATACCAGCACATCCACATCTACTGCACTAGAGTTACTCCAGATTTACTCCTGTGTACGTGAGAGGACATGCAGGTTCTACATCTACAAGACATGCAGGAACACCAAAGGGATTAAATTAGATTCCATGGTCCTAATTCTGATTCCTGTTTTATATTGGGATAACTCCACTGACTGCTTTACAGTGGTAAGAGAGAGCAGAATCAGTCTCCATCGTGCTAAGTGCATTTGAGATATGAGAAACAGATACTGTGGGATCTGAAACTCTGGCTATTCCAAGTTAGCTGGGTAAAATAGGCAGTTATGGATTTTTGCTGATTATGGTTCAGTGAAAGATTATAGAAAAGACCCATTTAGCTTCTCTTGTAGCATCACAGGATGTTTGTTCAGTTCATTTTCCACCATGCTCCTTTAAAACAAAATATTAAAGTTGGAAAAAACGAGCAGGCAGTTGGCAAAACTTGGCATCTGACAACCTGGCAGCAGTTGCCATATTACTGAAGTGTATTTACAAATGTTGGCCTCTTCATCCCCAAGGGAATGCCATAAAAGTACTGACCCTAATCTCTCCCTTCCCAGACACACCAGTAAGCCCTTGCTCCCTATCACACACTCCCTTGCCTTGTTTAGGTGAGGAAAATTTGAGAGGCTTTAGTGTAAACTGGGTGCAGGCATTTTTATCACCATGTCAGCTAAGCCCTGTCAATGCTAGCACTTCCACCATTACTGTTATTGGTGGGACTGAGTTGGTGGAAGCAACACCAGGAGACTATGGGAATAGAAAGCAAATCTAGCCAAAACCAGACCAGAATGAGGAGGTTGTTCATGTGACTTAAGGCTACTATATAGGTATATGTATACAGATAAAGCATCTGATTCGGATCTCACCTACTCTGTGTCACAGTTTCAGGGCAACTGCATCTGTATTCCACCTCTGTGGTCTACCAAGAGTGACCACTTTTAGGCTTCTGGTTCCCAGCTGTCACCTCCATCTCACTCTCTCCTGATTGGGGTAACTTTATGGCTGCACAGCTCCCTGCCTACACTGAGATATCTCCAGACTGCCTAAAAGGCTTGCATCTGAGCTTTTCTTTCTATCCAAGGGCTATGACTAGTATATTGCCCATAGTTATAAGTTATCACACAGCTCTTTTAAGCAAGCATTTTAATCCTTAAGGTGAAAGCATTACAGAGAAAGCATATAAAAATAATAAAAGAACCTATACACATGCTAAAAGCTTACCAGAGGTCACCTTCAACTCTAACCTTGGATGCTGGCAGGAGTCAGTCTTTCAAACCCCACAACTGAGCTTTCCCTGTGGTTACAAGTTCATAACTGTCTCAGATTCAGAACCAGAACACTGATTGGACAGTTCAGCCATTCCTTTTTACACCTGAGGCCTTTGATCTCCAGTCTCCAGGACCAGACAATGACCCACTCTCCTCAGCATAGATTTTTGCATAACTGGCTGGGTTTTTGCATAACCGGAGGTAGGGAATTTGTATTAATCTCTCCCTAGGTACTCCCCAAGAAATCCACTTCACACGTATTATCCCAAAAGTCCATTCTTGTCTGACACATTTTCAGCAGAGTCCTTTGAACTCCCAGGCTTCACATCACACCTCCCCACTGCCCCTCAACAATATATAAACTTTATACAAGTTTTTTCAAGGATATTGCAGGAAATTGCCATATCTGTCATGCGCTGGTTTTACATCAGAGTAAATCCATTGACCTCAAATTTAGTTACTCCTGATTACACTTGTTGGAACAGAATCTGGCCCATACCCCATACAGTATTGTATTCAACATTCTATTACTGGAACATTACCAAGGAGTAATAACAGAATAATTTTAGGCCTTCTGTTAGGTTAGCTCTGCAGACCATAACAGTACAATGCAATGCCCTGTGAATAAATCAGTTGGAATAGGTACAATTTCCTGGATTGATACCTGTATTTCTTCCCATTCATATAATTTTTGATGATCACACCTTTACTGTTATCCAATTTAGATTATCAGAGCTAAATTCAGTCCTGAATAGACAGACAATAAATATGGCTCCATTGACCTTAATGGAGTGTCACCCCCATACATCAGGGTTAAATTTGATCCGGGCACTCATCTGTTTACTGTAAGATATAATTAGATCATGTTCAAATTTATTTATTTATTTGCAGTTATTACTGATCCAGATTATTCCCTCAAATGTGTGTGTGGAAGGGGCCCTCCAAATTCATATATCTCCTCTCCCATGCAGAAGGGGTGCTCAGACAACTGCAGAAAATGGTCCCTGCTCCCGATGCAGAACCCACATGGAACACGCAGAAGCCTCTCTGGTGGGAGGGATAGCTCAGTGGTTTGAGCATTGGCCTGCTAAACTCAGGGTTGTGAGTTCAGTCTTTGAGAGGGCCATTTAGGGATCTGGGCAAAACAATTGGGGATTGGTCCTGCTTTGAGCAGGGGTTGGACTAGATGACCTCCTGAGGTCCCTTCCAACCCTGATAGTCTATGAGTCTATGTTGGTTCACGATCAGCCCAGTGGGAGGGGCTGGTGAATGGGCAGGTCAGGAGGAATGGCTGTTGTAGTGCAACCAGCAATCCACTCCTGACTGCTTGTTCTGTGCAGGATTTAAGCAGACCCAGTGTGGCAACACTGTAAAACACAGACGATAGTCCTCCATCTAGGAGCTAGAGAGTCAAGGATAGCTAGTGTCTGTGTGCTGCCAGCATCCCCAATAAGCACAAAGGGGGATTGTGGCATCTTAGCGACTAACAAATTTATTTGAGCATAAGCTTTCGTGGGCTACAGCCCACTTCATCAGATGCACAGAATGGAACATATAGTAAGAAGATATACACATACAGAGAACATGAAAAGGTGGAAAAAGAGGCTAATTAATTAAGATGAGCTATTATCAGCCGGAGAAAAAAACTTTTGTAGTGATAATCAAGATGGCCCATTTAGACAGTTGACAAGAAGGTGTGAGGATACTTAACGTGGGGAAATAGATTCAATATGTGTAATGACCCAGCCACTCCCAGTCTCTATTCAAACCCAAGTTAATGGTATGTAGTTTGCATATTAATTCAAGCTCAGCAGTTTCTCGTTGGAGTCTGTTTTTGAAGCTTTTCTGTTGCAAAATTGCCACCTTTAAGTCTGTTACTGAGTGGCCAGAGAGGTTGAAGTGTTCTCTTACCGGTTTATGAATAGCTGAATGCTGTCTCTACTCCATTGCTTGGAATAGTGCTTGTAGGGATATATATCATTCCCCATAGGACCCCAGTGATAGCATCCTCAGGAACTCAGGGTCATGCACTATCAGGGGGTGGGCAGGACAAGTAGATCGGGGTCATTATTACTGTTAATTATTACAATCAGAATCATGACCATGTTGTGCTAGGCACTGTACAAACATAAATAGAGATATACTTGACACATTTTGAACACATATTTAGGGTACATCTACACACCAAAAAACTCCCCACAGTAGCAAGTCTCAGAGCCTGGGTCACCTGACTTGAGCACACGGCACTTGAACTGTGGGGTTAAAAATAGCAGTGTAGACATTCGGGTTTGAGCTGAAGCCCAGACTGTGACACCCAGCAATGAGGAAGGTGTCGGAGCCCAGGCTCCAGCCCGAGCCCAAACGTCTACACTGCTATTTTTAATGCTGCAGCACAAGTCCCACAAGCCTGAGTCAGTTGACCCAGGCTTTTGAGGGTGTGTCTACATTGCAATAAAAAACTTGCAGGTCAGCTGACTCAGGCTCACGGGACTTGGGCTGAGGGGCTAAAAATTGTAGTGTAGACATTTGGGCTTGGGCTGATGTCTAGGCTCTGAGACACCCACTCCCCCCACATGGGGTTTCAGAGTGCAGGCTATAGCCTGAGCCCGAATGTCTACACTGCAATTTTATATGCAATAGCCCCTCCCCCCCAGCCTGAGCCTCATGAGCCGGAGTCAGCTGACCTGGGTCATGGGTCTTTTATCACAGTGTAGATGTACCCTGAGACTTGCTACCGTGGGTAATTTTTTGCTGTGTAGAGGTACCCTTAAGGGCACATCACTATTCAAGTAGTATTCATAATATAGGGTAATTCTTAGGGTACAGTGCCATCTTGTGTGTATGATGAATATAGCACATGAACACCTTCCTGCATGGATATTGAAGTGTATGAGCCAGATTCTCATTTTGTGTAAATCGGCATAGCTTCACTGGTTTCACTGTTACTATGCTGATTTACACCAACAGAGTATATGGCCCTATGTATTTAAAGTGCCGTGCTGGCTACTGTGCAGTGTTGGCTACATAGTGCCACTGTAAAAAATAACCTTGTTATTGTATGGAGTTGATCTGTTTCTTGGGAGACTTCTTAGTCATATCTGCCTAAGTGTACAATCACAGAACCACAGGGTTAGAAGGGACCGCAAAGGTCATCTAGTCTAACCCCCTGACAAAATGCAGGATTTGTTGTGTCTAAACCATCCAAGGCAGATGGCTGTCCAGCCTCCTTTTGAAAACCTCCTGTGAAAGAGCTTGCACGACTTCCCTAGGCAGTCTGTTCCATTGTCCTACTGTTCTTAGAATTAGGAAGTTTTTCCTGAGATTTAATCTAAAACTGCTATGCTGTAGGTTGAACTCACTGCATCTTGTCCTGCCCTCTGTGGCAAGAGAGAACAATTTTTCTCCATTTTTTTTATGGCCGCCTTTCAAGTATTTGAAGACAGCTATCATGCCTTACTTCTTGTCTATGTGGTGTAAACCAAATAGATACAGCATTGCAGGGCCAGTAGTTTTGCAAAAGAAGAAGTGTTCTATTGAACTTGTGCCCCATCAGGTGATCAATAGCCTTAGGGGGATGCACATCTATAATAGCACAACCACATGACAGCTCCAAAATGAAGCCGTCAGCAAGGGCAGAAACCTCCCTCCACCTCTGGGCAATGAAGCAGAGGGAGGACTGGTAAAGCTTCTCCTGACTATGTGAAGCCACCTCACTCATGGGGAATCATTTTGTCCCCATGTCACCATTACCTTTTTCCCATCTCCCTAAAGGTGGGCCTGTGGAGGGTTACTACAGTCCCTCTAGGAGATCCATAAGAAATGGAAGGGAGCAGGCTTTCTAGAGGAGAACCATTCTGGAGGCATGTGTCAGGAACCGGGGCATGTGCAATCAGGTTCAGTGGTTAGACACATAGGCAGTCGGGCCAGAGGGGTCAAGGCAGATTCAGTAGCTGAAGTCCAGAGCCAAGGGTCACATCACACCACGGTCAATCGCCAGGAACCAGTGTCTAGGGCTGAGCTGGAGTCAACAGCGAAGAATCAGAGTCAAGGGTCAAGCCAGAGTCAATAGCCAGGAACCAGGCAGGGTCTGTCTCAGCAGCAAATCATGGTTATGTCTTGTTGCACACATGACTTCTCAGTACTCTCTCCAGGCTTAAATAAAAGAAAAGGAGTACTTGTGGCACCTTAGAGACTAACAAATTTATTTGAGCATAAATAGTAGGCTTAAATAGTAGGTCTGGGTCAGTCAGAGGTCATGGCAGACCCAGATTCGAGTCCCATGAATTATAACAGCATGGAGTCCATTTGTATGCATTCACTCTGAATCCTCTTTCAGGAGCAATGTGGGCCATTTGGCATCAACTGGACGCTCCCTAGCATCAGTCCACAGCCATCCTCCACAGTGGGAGGATGAGTCTTCTGTGCCCTCTGCTACTATGAAAACTAGAGTTAGGATTTATTTTAATTCAGTGATTTCCAAGCTGTGGCCTATAGCGCACTTGCTAGTAGCTTGCAGATTATGTGGTAATAGTTCCTTTTTATTTCCTATTGGTACATCATGTTAAAGATGTCTAAAAACAAAACTTTTCCATGTGAGCAATTGGTATAGTTGCAGTTGGCAATGACTGCCATATTAATGTGTGTAATAAATACAAAGGCAAAAGGAGAGTATATATGGAGTGAGACAGTTGATGGGGGAGCTGAGGTGTGCAAGTTCACAATAAAACCCCAAACCTTACGAAACTCATTGGGCTTTGGATTTTATTACAAGCTAGAAATTCAGATCAAGTTCACGGAAAGGTTTGCTAAGGTGCATGAACCCTTCTAGGGAAAACCTTTCAGCCACTGTATGGTTTTGCAAACTTTGCATGGGGTTTGCTGAGAAACCATTTTCAATTAAATTAGTCTCAATCAAACCTATAAATGAAAGTGAAGCTCCAGAGCAGAGCTGGGGATGGGGGGACGGAACTGAAAACCCACTGTGGATCAAAATCAGAGGGGAAATGCTTGCTTTGTGCAAAACAACATTTCAGAATTTGCTCCCTTCTAGTGGAAAACCTGGAGGACAAAGAGAGAAGCAAACTCCCAAAACAAAACAGATTATTCTGCAGTCCAAGATAGAGACCTTCAGTCTCAGTTATTACCATTTATTGTCACTTTGCCTTACAATCAAGGTCCATTGAAAGTATATCTACACTGCAATTGGAAATTTGATTGCAGATGAGTAGGCAAAACTGCACTAACTTTAATCTAGTTAGCGTGCAATGAGGACACAGTGGCACAGACTCTGGTATGGGCTAGCAACACATGCACCTACCCAGGGTTATGGCTGGGCTTGTACCACTCATGCTGTAGTCAGTGCAGCAGCATCTTTGGGCTAGCTAAACTAAAGCTGGTGTGGGTGTGCCTACATGAGTTGCAGTCACACCTTGGATTGCACTGCAGTCGTATGCTGAAGTGCCTTACTAAAGTAGGGTGTAGGTGGTGCTGAACACAGAAGAATGATTAAACAACACTCTGATACTAAAGTTTTACACTGCCACCCAATCCCCTAGCATCTAAATGCCTCCCGTGTCAAATCAAAAGTAATCCTGAAATCCTTAGTGGACTTGATAGACTCTTCATAGACTTTGTTAACCCCGTCGTGGGGTAAAAATGCTGGTTGGGGTAGGTTTTTAAAACAAACACATTTTATTAATGTAGGTTTGGGGCAGGTTGATAGAAGAAGTGACTGTGTAAGGACTGTAAAATATTCACAAAGAAAGGCCAAATCCTACAATTACTTGAAAAGAGCTTCAGAGCTTAGATTCAGTGCAGTTTTTATTTTGCCAACTTTCACCATCTCAATTAGTTTCTGTTCCTTCCAGTCTTCTCTTACATCCCTAATTTCCTACTTTTCTTTCTCTAGGTCTTTCTCCTGCTTCCCATTCACCTTCTTCTCTTTCAGCTGTAATGTGATTGCTAAAATGGGTGCCATCCTTTCTTCCTACTAGTGGAAAGGGCACTTGATAGTGACCTGTTTCATCTCAGCATATGGAGACAAATTCTGTACTCAGGACTCTGACATTCTCCCAATTTGTTACTCATGTCCCTGTTCTATTTTAACTCTCATAGGTTTCCTGTAATGCCATTTGGGGTCCTCTAACAAAGTACATTGTCCAAATAGAAGGCATCCTTGGGGTGAAATATTTTGCACATTTAAAAACCTATTGTTATTTACTACAGCTATTCTCTCCATCCCTCTCCCTGCCTAATATCCTGTGAAATTCTAATCCTGACAGAGTCCTTCACACAGGTCAAATAATATTTCCCAGGTCTCTCAGAACTGCCTGAGTCTTACTAGTGGTAAGATAGAGCTGCTACCAGTAGCTCCTTCATGACACTGAGATAAACTATTCCCTTCATCAATCCAGATAAGTGACATGAAGCTGCAGGTCTATCTCTTCGGGTGAAGCACCTCAGAGGGATCACAGACTCCAATTCATCTTTTAATGATCATATTAGCTCTGTCACTTGGCAGGTGTTGTATCACCTCAGGAACATTGCAAGGTTATACTACCTCTCACATGAAGACTGAGTGACTCATTCATGCTTTTGTTACTTCCTCCCTGAATTCCTGCAACTGTCTTTGGCGGTTTTCCAGCTGAAAAATACATAAGTTACACTCAACCCTCGACCAGCATTTTAATTCAAACTAAAATTTCCTCTCATAGATCACCTGCATTACAGTGCCCACTACTGATTTCCCCACATTTTTAAATGCTACTGTTAAGACATTTCATGAACTCAATACACATTGGGTCATATTCAACTTGGGATGTTGCTGGCTTCTGCCTAACTTCATGAATTCTAGCAGTGGTAAGTCCACCGATGGGGAAAGCTGCTGCTGCAATCATCTCTCCACTGACATGCACATAAGGGGTCAGCACAGCCCCCGAAGTGAGCAGTGATGATCAGGAATGGTGGGTGCAGGGGAAGCACTGGTTCTTTAAATACTTTTCACAACCACCCCCTTGGAGTGCCTATGGAGTTCTGACTATAACCTAAAACGGTCTCCTGCTCATGCAAAAGCCTAACAAAAGACAGCAGTGATATACTGTATTGTGGTGCAGGGGCCAGGGTAGCATAGGGAGGTGTGCTTCGTTGTTCTAGTTCTGTTCCCTATCTGTACAGCTAATCTGAAATTCTATGGCCTGTGTTGTGCAGGAGGCCAAAGCAGATGATCACAATGGTTCCCTTTTAGCCTTATAATCTATGAATCGTGGCTGCTAAGATCACTCAGTTTCACTACAAATATTGAACAAAGCAAAATCCAGTGATTTTGGAAAGGATTGACCCTCACTCTTATTTCTGTGGTGATGAGCAAACCTCAGGTTTGGTCAAGAATCAAAAAGTTTAGATGCGTATCTGAACTTTTCTAAATCTAGAGAAGGTGGTTGAAAATTCAGGAGAGAAGTATTTCCAAATAGATTTCCAGTACATCTCAAGTTCTGTCTGCACTGGAAATAGCACAAAAATAAATGTTTTCACAACATTTTATTGTTTCCATTGCTTGTACCAGATGCTGGTATGAATTTTTAGAAAATATACATTTATCCTAGAAGATCAAGCATGAGTTTTGAGTTGGTTTTTATTATACCAGAACAGCTATTTTAGAAACATTGCTTTATCTTTGAGGTTCTCTACAAGTAAGAGGTATTCTGTCTTCATGACCTCAGTCTTTGGCTTTTCTGCTAGGACTGATAAGAGTCCCAGTTAGTACCATATGTGGTTTTGTGATGAGGACACCTGCTATTCACTGGGAACTCAACTGAGATCGCCAAACTCATTCCCTGTAAACCACAAAACAGATGGTAAAGATTTTTGGTCACTCAGTACCAAAGCTAGATTTGGCCAAAATATGCTACATTTTATCCAGCAACCTAGAGTATCATGGTTCCTTCATCCTTAGTTTTAATACCTTCCTAGCCCACTTCTGCCTGCCACACTAGAATTTCAAGTCCTAATTTGGCTATATATTATAATTATTACAAGAAAATATTTTTAAAAAGAGACTGGATTTTTATTTCAAATAAAGCATGCCAAAATTAGGAGGTGTCTCTTCACAAGTGCTGCAGTGGTTCTGAGAAAGAAAATATACCCAGCTTGAGTGACACCAAAAGGGACTGCAAATGCAAGCTAAGCATTTCTTGTCTGCTCCAAACTGAAAATGCAAGCAAGCATATTCTAATAGCAGACAATCTTCCTGCTCCACCTATGAAGCCTCCATGCTGCAAAGGCATTCCCTCCTATAGAAGATGACTGGATGTAGTCCCTCTGAATCTTATCAACACCACTCTATGTGTCTGTCAGTGAGGGGTCACTAGAAAGTAACAAAAGCTCTCAAGCAAATAAATAAGACATGCAACCTTTGCACTTCTTTATTCTCTAGGAGGAGACTTGAACTTAACTCTGCACCTTGTCCTTCCCCTAGACTTTTGAGCCAGCTACAAGTCTGCGAGAGAAAGTCTGATTGTGTGGTTGAGATGGAGGACTGGGAGTCAGGAGATATAGGACTTATTCCCGGTTCTGCCACAGACTTCCTGTCTGACCCTGAGCAAGTCAGGTGTTAACCTCTCCATATCTCAGTTTCCCTGTCCACAAAAAGGGGATTATAATTACTTGCCTGCTGCAAAATGTTTCAATAATTAATTTATGTTAATATATGAACTGCTTTGAGAGCCTATGACAGGAGTCATTATAGAAATGCCAAGTATTCTTATTTTCCAAGAAAACACAAAAGCGTCCAAACATTGACAGGATATTTTTAGATGCTTTGCAACTCTGGATATCTCCTTTTTTCCAGGTTTCAGAAGACCATGTCCAACATCTGAGAGCTAGGTTTCCCTTCTCTAAAATGACTGCTAACTGTGTTTTCAAGTGGAGATAAAAGGAAAAGGGACAGTGAAGGATAGTGGCAGCAGTTTGGAGCAGTCTCTTGTGGCTCAGCCTTGGCCCTCTCATCTCACCTAATGGCAGAGTGACTGCCAATGTTTATTTGGCCATTCTCATTCACCAGCTGCTCCTGTACCATGTTGTTTTTCTTTCCAGATGGCAGCATGATGTTCCACGATAAAACTGACACAAAAAACAATGCAAAATTTGTCTAAGAGAGGTTCAGCAAGCATGAGAAAAACATCTGATATCTCTCAGAGCTAGCCAAGTTGCCTGATCTTGATGCCAGAGTAATTATGGGATGATTTGAACAGAGGGTATGAAAAGAAAAGCCACTGCCAAATTTATCAGGTATATTTCTGGAGGAGCAAAAAAATTAGAGCCTCTACTCACTTTTTGGCTCTGTGACAAAATCAATCACTGCAATCTGAAAGGCTCCCAGAAGTCCCATCTATTACCAGAGCCTTGTGGACTATTACATGCTGGCTAATTAATGGTCTGCTTATTTTATATATATAATTCAATCATGCTGTGACCTAAGTCAGAGGAACATTGATATTATCTAAACAACAATATTGTCCTGGGTTCTGTGTTTTATTTATTGATGTTTTCTTTAAAAATACTGAATAAAGGTTAATATTTAAATGTTAACTTTAATACCTGCCTCCCAAGCCCTGAGTTAAAATGCTACAAAAGAAAGAGGCACAACACAAGTCTTAGTCTTACGTTTTTCCTAATAATTATCAGCCTTGCTCTTGGAACTAGCCTGAATGGTATTAGAACATTTTCTCAATGTTACCCAGCATATTATATAGGCATTTCTCCTAGCAATAATAAACATGTACTTACCATATGTTTTTCCTTCCTCTAGATTCCCACTGCTTCCTGTCTTTTAGGCCGTGGTCTTACAATCAGATTCCTGCGCTCCTCTGGAACCTTACTGATATTAATAGGATCTGCCTGTGCACCTGCATGGAGCTAATTGCAGGCCTGGGGTGTTAGACTGTAAACTCTTCAGGACAGGGACTCTGGTTATGTCCAAGCACTTTGTCAGTGCTAAACTAATAGCTATAATAACTACCACCACCACTGGGAATCATGAGGCCTTATGGTTCAAGTACAGGCTGAGAAGCGGATTTATTTGAGCAAGTTACATGACCTCATTGTTCCTTAGTCAATGCAACTAAAGAAAGGAATGCTGAACATTAAGGTTGCAGTGTAGTTCTAGATGTGTCGGTCCCAGGATATTAAAGAGACAAGGTGGGTGAGGTAATAGCTTTTATAAGAAGGTATAAGAAATCAGGCAAAAAAAGATATTACCTCACCCACCTGGTCTCTCAAACATTAAGGATGTCACTGAAAATCAGATGCTGCAATGTAGCTAAAATGGTTTGGATGAATTGGGCACAGGAGGAACTTGCTTGAACCTGGGCTGCCCATATTCCAGGGGAGTGCCCTAACCTGCAGGCTAGTCATGGATCTCTTTCTCACACACATACCCTGGCCTGGAGAAACTGTCCTTGAAACTGGAAGGTTTCCATCAAAGGTTTCAACAAATGCATTTTCTGAAGAAAGGGTTTTGTCAAAAAATTCCTGATGAGCTCTACTAAAAATCACAAGATGTTTTAAAAACAGAGACTACATTATGTTTTGGGGGGTGATTTTAGCCCTTGCCTGGCCCACCCCCAATGTGTGTATGACAACTGCAGTGTAGCCAACTCTCACAAATTAATAGCAAGTAAGATGATGTTGACTCTTGTTGCAGGAGCTTTGATGAGGGGACCCCAACCAATATCAGGGGCCCATTGTGCTAGGCACCATACATAGTAAGAAACTGTCTCTACCTTGAAGAGCTTACAAACTAGTGTCCAACACAGTGGTGAATTTGTGATGTCAGAAGTGGAACTCAGACTTGCCAAACTCATTTCATGTAGGGGCCACCAAGCATCCATTCAATGGGAACAATAACAACAGAAAGTCAAACTGGTATTTCCAGGTTTTCAGAAATTCAGAAGGGACTATTGTAACCATCTAGTCTGACCTCCTGTACAACACAGGTCATAGGACTTCCCCCAAATAATACCTAGAGTATATCTTTAGAAAAACATCCAATCTTGAGGTGAAAGGCTCTACAGCATGTTAGCAACACCCTGCAACATCCAGGCTCCAGAAATGTTAACGTTACACCTTTGAGAGCAACGCTTGCATTCTGGAATGGTAAGTGTATTTAATCATGTTCTGACCTTTTTGGAGCTCACACAGGCAGGATCATCCACTCTGGCAACACAGGCAAAATCTCCCAGAGGCTGTTCTTGAAGAGGCAGCATGCATTAATCAAAATATAAATACTAAAAATTCAACATTAATACATCATCAAAATACAATGTTTTACAATATAAAATCATGCCAACAATAACTCAAAGGTCCTTATACTAACTTCTATACATATACGTACATTATTTTTCACCCCTGCAACGATCACTAGCAGAGTTCTGAGTCCCAAACTTCATATCCATAGCACAGATCTTTTCCATTTCCACTACGGAGTAGTTTGTAGGGGGAAAGCATGATGTTATCCTCTGTGTGAACTAGCCCATACAAGGAGACAAAATACACACCGTGAAAGTGTTTTACTCGTGTAACCTACACAGGAAATGCTATGTTTGGACTAGCCTACCTGAGCTAGCTAGCAAAGGTAGCAATAACAGTGAAGAGAGTATAGCAGTCAGAAAAATCTAGGGCTAAACTCAGGCTATAGCTACACTACCGAGAGTACAGTAGAACAGCTGCACCAATGCAGTCGTGCCGCTGTAGCGCTGCGAGTGCAAACACTAAGCCGACAGGAGACAGCTCCCTTCAACTTAATTACTCCAGCCCCTACGAGCAGTGGTAGCCTGTGCAGATGCTCTAAGCTGATAGGAGAAGCTCTCCTGCCGACATAACGCTGTCTACACCGGTGCTAAAGTCGGTGCAACTTACATCTCTCACAGGAGAGGCATATTCACACCCTGAATGACATAAATTATACCGATTTAAGCTGCAGTGTGTACGTAGTCTGAGTCTCTGGTCCTGTTGTTTCGCATACCTTTCCCTAAGCTACAGGCCATCGGGTGGGCAAGTCCCTCCTTCCTTCCTTCCCTCCCTACCAAAATCACTTTGGCACCAGTGTGCAACTGCTTGCAGCAAGCTCCAAAATCATGTTACATGCAAAAAAATTGTAAGATAGCAACACCTCCCCTAATCTTCACCTCTCCTCACACAGTGCTTCTGTGAAAGGAATTACAGAAGAAATGGCATTGAACTTCTGGAGCAATATTTCCATGAATGGCTTCCCTAGTACAAATAAGTTAAATCTAGTTAAATACAGTTTCCGCCAATGGTCATTCATATTTGTAAAATGAATTTGTTTTGGCTAAGTTTGTGCCCCTTTTGTGTTCCCTTGTTGCCAATGGAGTGACATAAGTTCAATCAACTTAAAGCAGTGTCCACTTGCAGCGGTGGAGTAATTATGCCGGTGGGAGAGCGCTCTCACACTGACGTAGCACATCTTCACCAGACGCACTACAGTGACGCAGCTGCACTGATGTAGCGCCGTACTGTGGACTTGCCCTCAGTCATTCAGTAAGGCAACAAACCCAGTCAATCACAGCTCAGCAACACAACATGAATGCACAGTAGCGAAGGCTTGCAGAATATGGTTTGCAATTAAACCAAAGAGGTAAACAAATTTCAAAAACAAAATCTGTTAAATACTATTGATTAGTGAATAAATCTGAGGAAATCTGATTTTATCTGGGATAACCCCTCAACAGAAAGAAAGGCTAACTTGTTCAGGTAAATTGTGTACTGTGAATTATTTGCTCAGTTCTATTGTGTAGCTCTTTATATTTTCAGTGATGTGTGGTGGAATACCAAATCCCTGACAAAATCTTAAATCTTACTTTTAGTCTTGTTGAGGAGGTTGGGGGGGGGGGAGAGGGGAGAAGCTACTTTCACAGTTTTTATAGCACTACTCCAATTTAAATGAAGATATAAACCAACATGATTCAATGGTTTGCTACCCTCTGCTATTTGTAGATTAGACCTCAATTTGAACACAATTAGCCAAACGTCACAAAGTTTCAATGGTATATATCTTTGTCAATGGAAAAACCCAGCAATAGCATAACTGATCTCTGTAGTTTCATACCATAGGACATTTGATGTACAACAGTGTTTCTTGTTCACTTGCCTCAGGGAAGGATGTTTTACTACAAAATCATCATCAGAGCATCAGTGCATTGACTATTTCTCAAAAAAATGTATTTTTTTTTAGGAAGGCTCTCACCGGCCACCTATCTTGTGCTATAACTCTGTGTATATCTAGGTTCATAAATCAAGTGGTATTTCATACTAGTTTTTGTGGATGATGGCAGGATGCACTTTCATCCCTTTCCCTGGATGAAAAATCAGATGTTCTTAGGCAATGAAACAGTTAAGGTCATAGGATTTGCCAAGCATCATGATGTAATTCCTTTGAGTTTACTCATTGCAAAGTGACTTAAGACTCTGGATAATGTTCTCTTTCTTGAGATTCCAAGGGGATCAGAGGACCGTCTCTATAAACAAGATTAAGCAGCAGTTGACTTAACGAAAACTTGGCTTTAAATCAGATGTCACTCTGTCATTGTGAACTTCTCAAGTTCTTCAATGCTTCTCACATAAAGTGCAGCCTCTTAAGTAACATTATAGCTTACAGTGTAGTTATGGTTAAAAAAGAGTGACTTATAAAAATTGCATGTTCTTACTCAACAGATCTGTTCTCTGTACATATTCAGAAGTATAACTTGTAAGGCAAGTGACAAAAATAAACTTTTACTCCTTTTTACTCATATAGGCCTTGCAGAACTAACATAGCTAAGACAAATGAGTTAGATTCTATTCTTGTTCATACATCTTCTACAGAATTGTTAACTAAGATCTAAATGTAACTTATATACATGCAAGTCACCCAGTGAAATACAGTCTCTAGAACTTCATGCTTGTCCAGATACAGCAAAAAGTTTTGTTTCTTATTTTGAAGACAGATTCACAGACCCCACAAAATTTGGCACAATTTTTTCTGTCACATTTTCCTATGTGCAAGCCACAAACTAGTCTAAGTCCTAGTGGTCTCAAGTTTGTAATTAAAGGTTCACACATTTCTAAAAATAATGCTGCATTTCTCTTCATCTCAAAGTCAGCCTTTGCATAAGTACCATATCCTCCCTTAATAACCACGCTAGGTTATTGTTTTGACATTGATACAGAGTGAAGTGTATTGGTTCCTTTTTTGGTTAACTTTTAAATTATTTTTACTATATATCCTCTATTTAATGGCCATTGCAACCTTTGAATCTTATCCCTACCCTCCAAAAATAAAATAAAATAAATGTATTAAGAAAGCAAAGGTTAAAGCCAATAAAGACATAGACCCAGAAAGATCTTTTGCTAAATTATCTCAGCATCAGGTGAATATTTTTCTTTGCCCTATTTTTTCCTTTAGGCCAGTGGTTCCCAAACTGGGGTTCGTGAACCCTTGGGGATTCACGAAATGTTACAGGGGGTTCTCAGGAAAAAAATTTCCTAATGGCGGCCAGAGCTCTCCGTAGGGACCCCGGGCAGCACGGAACCAGCAGCCCGGAGCCCCTGGACTTCCAAGGGCTAAGCAGATCAAAGCAAGCATATCAATCACACTGAGGAGATTTAAATTTCAAGACTCCTTATAAGAGATGGAAAGGGAGGTGGATATTTTCTGCTGTTTTAAAATTAAATAGGCAGCTAGTATTGTTTTTAAAATTATTATGAAGAACAAGTTTAAGCTTTGTTGTAACGTGTGTTGTTTGCCTGGACTGCTCAAGACCTGAATGCTTGTGTAGGAGGAACTCTTTGAGTTGGCTTCTTAAATACCTTCATGCTGTTTCACATCTGATACTCCTTGATGAAACATAGGAGTCTTGTCTCATAACAGGCTTATTCAAAATGATACAAGCTACGAAAGTGAGATCTTGGAAGAATGTTGCTGTTTTCATAACCACTCAAAAAAAAATCAGCTTGCAATCAATGTTGCCAACTCTTGTGACATTATCACAAGTCTCATGATGTCTGGGGTGAAATCCTGGCTACTCTGAAGTCAGTGGCATTGAATTCAATGGGATTAGGATTTCACCTGAGTGTTTTTCTTAAAGCTTTAACTCCTGGACTCAGCTGATTAAACGAGATTCTCAGCTTTCATTAACACATAAAAGAAAGGATGTTTCTCGTTTTCATGGTTGCAGAAACAGCTTGAAAAGGTAAACGGTTAAGGCTCCAAAATCAGAAGACAAAAGTAACACCCATCCATGTACTATTTTTTAAATCTAATCCTTAAGTCAATCTCATGATTTCTGATGGGCGGATTCATGTTTTTGATTTTTTTTTAAATGCTTGGGGTTCCCAATACCCTTACGCAGTGACTCCAGAAAACAAGAAATAAGGGCTCAGTTGCTTTCAAAGAACCAATATGGATAAAACTAAAGGTCTGATCTTGCTCTCACTGAAGTAAATATGAATTTTGTCGCTGACTACAAAGGAAGAAAGATCTGGTTTTAAATCATCATGCTTCCTTGTATCAAAAACTTACTGAAGATTTACAGAAAACTATCTAGGGACTGGTAGACTTAGGACTCTGACAGTGACTGGTCTCATAACTGGTCAAGAATTTTATCACATTTGAAGTCTGAAAACAAGTGTTTTATTCCCTCAATACAGCTCTGTTTCATATTACAAGCCATGGCCTATTCACCAGAGACTTGTAAAACTTGTTACATGCCATCAAGAGCGGGTGTTGATATATTGGAGAGGGTTCAGAGCAGAGCCAACAGAATGATTAAAGGATTAGAAAATATGCCCTATTTTGAGACACACAAAGAACACAATATATTTAGTTAAACACAGAGAAGTTAAGGGGCGACTTGATTACAGCCTATAATTATCGACATGATGAACAAATATTTAATAATGGGCTCTTCAATCTAGCAGAGAAAGATGCAACACAATCCAAAGGCTGGAAGTTGAAGCTAGACAAATTCAGACTGCAATAGGCATACATTTTTAACAGTGAGGGTAATCAACCATTGGAACAATTACTAAGGATTGTGGTGGATTCTCTATCACTAAAAACGTTAAAATCACGATTGGATGCTTTTTCTAAAAGATCTGCTCTAGGAATTATTTTGGGTGAGTTCTATGCCCTGTGTTAGACTAAATGAACACAATGGTCCCTTCTGGCCTTGGAATCTATGAATCTATATCAGAGTCTGTGTTGACAAAGTGTAAATTCCTGTAAATAGCTTTCTTCACAATGACACAGCACTTTGGAATGAATAAATTGAGACGGACAGTGAAACTTGACCTGATTGAGTAGAAAGTCTTACAATGGGGAGATGCTTATTAAACTATTTTTCAATTAATGACAGACACTGATTATAATATTTAGGGCCATATTTTGCCCTCATTTACACCTTGCACATCACCCTTGAGTTCAGAATTTTGCCTTTAATATCTTACTCATATTATGGCATATTGTACACCCTACAAATTAGAAAAATTCCAGCTCTAGTTAAATCCTAGTCTCAGTTGCCAAATTCAAGTGATGTTTTTGTACATATGCTACAGGCTTGCCATCCTTGAACCACCATTGGAAGTAAGTGACTGTTACTCTGCTAAAACAATCCTTCCCATCTAATCAACTCCATTCATTTTCTAGGCTGCGCTTGCTAGACTCAGGCCACTGTTGGAGCAGGGGTTGCAGGTGGATTACACTGCAATCATCCTCCAGGTGGACTTTTCAATACTTCTAGTAAGAGCAGGTTGAACTATTCATTATGCAGCCCAGCTCCCAAGGGCAATGAAACTGGTCTAATAGATCTTTCAATCACTAACTTCTGCCCTGCTAGGGACCCTTTTTTAAGGCAACAATGTGTTCATATCCAGGGCCACTAAAGTTCTAGATAGATGTTTGTAGATTCTTTCCCTTCCCTATCAAGGCTGCACCTTATCTTCTCAATTGGATTATATTCTGATCATTGGATTACTTCAAGCACATGCATTATATGTCTGGTTGGTACCTAATTCTTCTTCATATACCTGATTGTGTTATGATTTCCACTCCCTTTTTGCTCCCACATTCCTGCTCTTGTCTATAGGATGGTCACACTTAATATTTTCCAGTTTTGCCTTTACAATTAGATATCATTGCTGTGATATTCGTAGTATTCCTTCTTTCTATCATTAGTATAAAGAGTACTGAATGCTGCAGTAACTTTAATTGGTTGTAAAGGCTATTGAAATGATTTTATACATGACCATTGTATATAGAAAATCAGGTTTTTGTTTAAGAAACCTAACACATGCATTCTGACAGTATAGAAAGAGGAAAAAATGGGCTCAATACTGGGCGAGGATATTACTTGGTTTCCCAACAGTGGTTTGTGCCTATTACAAATTATTTCCCCATCTCTTAACTGCTTGAAAAAAGTATGTGTTGACTTGTCATACATCTGATCCATCACCACATCATGAATAATATATTGCATCCCATATTTAGGAAATGTATATACAATTGGGTCCTAAGTCTACCATCAAATCTGCAGTTTTTGTATTTCTGCTTTTTACTGTGACATAAGTGATGGAGAAAGCTTGAAAGCAGCCTCCTTTACTTATGTTACCAGCCACGTGAGTTTCACTGTGCTCTAAATATGTGGATCAAGTCCAATTATTGGGTCATATTGTACTGTTAAATCAATGTAGAGTTCTGCTTAAAAGTTAACTGAAGAGTTCTGATTAAAAATTGATGCAACAATGTGGCCCATTGCCCTCAGTCTGCATGCGTTATTACTGACATTTGGAAATGTTATAGTCATTCATACTCTATTAGTTATAGTTATAATTGCCGCACTTCCTTTCAGAGATAACATCAACACCAAAAAACCGATACAATGGCCATTCCTTTTATTAGTGAGAGCTGTAAACAAATAGCATGAGCCATATTAATCTTCTGTTAAAGCCTTGTTCTTTTACCCATTTGATCATAAAGGCCTTTGACTGATACACCCTAGGACAAACTGAGAATGGCCTGAGCAGGACTATCGTCTAATAAAAGTAAAGAATTTACTGGTTAATCTCTATTTTGATGTTCCTGGGGTCTGTCAGTCTCAGGGTCCTGATTCCCCATCGACCCTTCCCCCTTTTTAGTACTGGGAGCTAGCAACTAAAACACCCCCCCTGAATGTTAGTAAGGGGGCAGCAGTCCCCTTACATAGGGAGCCAGATACACGGAGACAGAAATACCACCTACAATCAGATCTATCAATGCCAGATGCTCAGAAAACAAGGGATAAGTGCATAGAAAATGTTCTCAATGGACATCAGTCAAAATCTCCCATTTTCATGTGAAGATCCTCAAAAGAAGAGATTTTGGTCCTTCATAGTAACACGGTAATTGGAAGTAGAAAAGACTCACATTGTAGAGTGAATCCCCAAGCCAGGCAGGGGGTATAGATAGTACTATGCATCCATATATTTAAATTCAGCTTGTAGCTTTCTGTGAATTATAAATCTGCTTTCATGCCAGCATGTTGACTTTAGGCATATATATTTCTTGGACCACCACAATTAAAATCCAATACTGAATCTGAGAGTACAAGGAATGGAAAAGCATGATTTGACGGAATATGAGAGATAAATGATGAAGTATGTCTTATAATGAGTCTTCATACGAAACAAAGTGCTTGTACTAGAGGCAAATTCCATTTATGTAATACTCATGATAGGATTCTCATAAATTAAGAGATTTGTTGATTGCAACCCAGTGATTTTCAAAAGTTTTTTAAACAAAGAAAGCAGGCTTGTACTTCTATTATTATGCCAAAAGAGGGCACTTGAAGGTCTTAGTATAGAGGCCAAAACATAATCAAATCTAGCTGTACATGGATTACTTTTCAGGAAGGTTTCAGAAACGTCTCCTACTTTATGCCAGACTACACAGCAATGTAGAATCTGTCCCCAGACAATGGGCTTTTTCAGACAAACAAGTGTATCAATTCTTTTAAGGGAAAATCATGCTGCAATATGACAGCGTCCTGAAGGAGGGGAAAAAAAACCAAACATTATAGAACATGCTTATACACCATCCAAATGCAAAAAGGAGCTTTAACAACGGACATTGCAATAATAACAATCTTTCCTTTTCTCTTCTTTTGGGATTTTGTTTCTCAAGGGTAACGTCATCTTTCTTCTTATTAATCTAACATTTGTCAAAGAGTTTAAGGTCACCTACTGCTTTACCTCACCACAATAAAAGGTTAACACCTAGACTTCACCAGTTAGACTCTGTAAAATCTGTAAAATCTCACAGTGCCAGGATGGCATTCAGTGCCTCAATCCCGGTAACAAATGGCTGTGGGTATATCTACACTGCAGTGTAAACCCAGGGTTCAAACTCAGTCTCAAGTCTAACCCCCCTTCCATCTACACACAAATTGCGCTGCCCCAGGGCCCAAGGATCCCACGGGGTTGGAGGGTCCAAGCATGACTCAAGCTGAGACTCAGGATTCAAGCCCTATTGCTTTGCAGTGTCGATGCAGCACCACTAGACTTGCGCTCTGGTAGTCCACTGAAAGTATTCCATAATCCTATGAGCCAACTTTCTTTGTCCTCTGGACAGTCAAGTTTTCCCACACAGCACCACAAACAAAGGGCTAGAGGGGCCCACATTTTGGGAGGGCACTACAAAGTCTGGGATATGGGTGGCTGGACTTAGGACCACATACTGCAGTGTAGACACTGGAGCCCCAGAGTTCAACAATTTCTAACCACCTGGGGTTACAAATGAGTGTAGACACTGAAGCCCTAGGTTAACAAACCGAGGGTTTGCTAGCTCAAATTCTACTGACCTTGGGCTTACATTGCCATGTATGCATACCTTGTATTCCCATACAGAACACTTGCTTCTTAAGTGGCTCTTTGAAAATGCAGCTTTTATCTAACTGCATTTCCACTGATATGGAGACGTGAGTGTGGAAAATACTCACCACTCATTATTGAGCTCCGCTTGTTAGTTCTGATTTTGATCTTAAGCTATGGCTACATTAGAGAGTTTACAGTGGCGCAGCTGCACTGCTGTAAGCTCTCTATGTAGCTGCTCTAAGTTGACAGGAAAGAGCTCTCCCATTGGCTTAATTCCTCCAGCTCCTGCGTGCAATTATGTTGATGGGAGAAGCTCTCGACTGAAGCCGTAGTGAATCCATAGCCTTAATTACAGTGGTTTTTCTACAGTGGTGTAGCTCCATTAATTTTCATGGAAGTACTCCTGATATACATTGGTGTCAGTGAGGTTAACATTAGGCCCAGAGTGGTTATGGACTAGATTCTGCAAGATACTGAGCAGTTCTACTGAAGAAAAATCTGATGATAAATAGCTTTAAAATACAAATGAGTTAATATAAAGTGCAGTTATTTGATGTAAAATAAATTTTATAATGAAAATATTAACTTTGTGCAAGAGTGTCTTGCACTGCCCATATTGGTATTTGGATTGGTTAAAATATTTGGTATTTAGCTGAAACCCCCAATTATGAGGAGACATATTACTAGAACAGAGAATTTCTGCTTGTGTATCCTTTCCCCTCATCTATTCAGTTTCAGGGTAGCACACCTTAGGAGACTGGGATCTTGTCTAAAGTGGTTTAATCCATATTAAGTCATTGTGTATATTTTTATATTCCTTACTGTAGAGCTAGAGAAAAATGTAGTGTATGCTGATAAGGAATGCAGGGCAGAGCAGTTGATTGAGACCTTGAAGGGAATGTTGGTGGGAAGAATAGAATACTATCGTTTTAAAAGTACTAAATCCAGCGCTTGAGTTTTTCTCTCCTAAAATGTGGAGAATCACAAAAAGACATGACAGGTAAAGAAGAGAGGCTAGGAGGATACATGACCAAAAGGAGAATAGGGGAATGATCATGTTTCACAGCTACATGTCTATGTTTCTCAGCAATCTTTACCTGTTATTTGCTGGACCCCCCGGTTTGTCTGCTGGACACTGTTTTTTGGATCTTGTTTTATTTAGAAAAGTCAGTCAGGATTGCATTAAGATATTTCCAGAGCTTACAGCGGGAAGTTTCTACATTGTCTTTGTGGCTCAGTTAGATTACATAGCTGCATAGTTCAGCAAAAGAAGTTCTGGATGAAGGAAATTGTCAGATAATGATGGAGGAACAACTAGGTGAAGGATAAAAGATCTTATTACTGCTTATTACTAGGGCTGACATGCCACCTTCCCACCTCCCTCCAGTCTTATGAACCATCCTTTATGTATAGTCTCTCAGTGCCAATGTCTTTTTGTGTGCCACACAGAGTATATGTACTTAACTGGGTCCTATGGACTAGACTCAAACTATGACCACTTCATCTTTCCACAATCAGGGGAGGTATTTGCAATGGTGTGGGGGGGACACCCCTCCCTCCCGACCGTGGTTCCCTCCATCCCCCAGACTTTTCATAGCACCTCACCAGCTGGTGCTGCAGTGTCTCTACTGGGCTTGCGGGGGCTGCTGTGAGGCAGGCTGGGCTCGGAATCTTGATTGGTTTGTTGTCACTGCTGCCCCCCGCTCCCCAGACCAGCCATCAGTGAGATACCCCACCAATCCATCGCCCTTCTCTTTCTCCAGCATAGGGCTGACAGTGCCACCTTCCCACCTCCCTCCAGGATGGGATGAGCCCACTAACCCACCATGAGCAGCTGCAACCTCAGTGGGGAGGTGGAAGCGGGGAGAGAGAAGCAGGGATGCTGACGTAACTTCCCGCCCCCCCGAATTCTGCTGAAATGATGCCAGTGATTTGCATAAAAGAATTTTCTCATTCAGATTACCTGAAATCCAGATTATTATTCAAAACTTAGTATGTGTATAGTCCTAAATGGGGAAGAACAGAGGGAGGAGTGTAGGAGGGTGGTGAGGAATGTGTGCCTTTCAAAAGAGCCAAGGATTGCATATATAATGGTGCAACATGCTCAGACATATGGGCCTACATTTTAAAGATTTTGGATCCTTCAGCTTTTGGGTGCCCAAGTTGAGATTCCTTAAAAAGCCAGATTTTCAGTGATGTGGAGCTATCACCCTCTGAAAATCAGGCCCCTCTAGGTGTCTGAAGCTGGATACCCAAAAACACCCAAAAACGTAATCACTAATATTTCTGAAAACTGACCATGTACTACAGTCCATCTTAAAAAAAATAAATCAGTGCAAACTAGACACCACTGTTCTAGGGCTCATTTGAATCCCACACAAAACCTGATAAGAAATGAAATGCACTAACTATGAAAATAAATGAAAATAGTAATGGCTAAACCTTGAAAGGTTTGCAGTTGGTTTTTGCTTGGATACTGTAGGGCAGTGGTCAACCTGTGGTCCACGGACCACAGGTTATGTCTATGATTTTTAATGGGGTCTGCACCTCCATTCGAAATTTTTTAGGGGTCCGCAAATGAAAAAAGGTGGAAAACCACTGCTGTAGGGAATGCTCCTGCATTGGCTTGGGAACAGTCTAAGTACCTTAAGAGGTCTTTGGAATGTCACCTTGCCAGTTTTAAAAATCAGTAATAAAATGCTCCAAGTTGAAAACACTCTCCTGCACATTATTGCATATATTAATACAGCCATCTGTATAAATCACATTATGATATTCCAGAATATATAACCAGGCAACATATATCTCAGATCCTTCAAGCAGCAGGTATTGGTACCTTACTAGAATGGATGTATCTAACAATTTGGGTACTAACAAAACAGTGTTCCAGAATTTTCTATAGTGATGTGGATTCAGGATAAAGTAATTTGTTATGAAAAATAAAATGACAAAGGTAACTGTGGAGTGGATTTCACTTCCACAGGTCTAGCTCTTTGATCAAACATTACGGTATATCCAAGTTTTTCTATTAACGTATTTTACAGGTGCTGAGATTATTTTGGTGCACTTATGTTTAACCTTAATGTCTGCTTTTTTAAAAGAGGAGAAACTGTGGCTCAGCATCTCGAATTGTCAAAGCAACCTACTGGAGTTTTCTTTTTATAGATTAAAAGAAATGTCCAGATGACGAAAGGATTCTCAGTAGCAAAACTATCACACCATGATTACTCTGCCAGCAACATCCCATCTCAAAGTACACATGGCTGCATAAACAGAAAGCTCGGAAACTTTCAGTGATACCCACAACTTTTTCAATTACATTTGAAACTTCATGTCATCTCAAGAGATTCACTAGCACTGGAGCTGCTACTGAAAATGTCAATTCTATTCTCTTTTTAAAAAATCACTTTATTTTTGAATGGGCCAAAAGTAAGTTATCTTCCCCTGCTAGGGACCCTCAAGTTTAACATTAGAAGAAGTTTTGTGACAGTCTAGTAAACCATTAATGAGATTTCTTTTTGTGAGAGACAGATGTAAATGTATCCCTCTAATCCTATCCTTTCAGGTCCCTGTCTGCCGATGAATGTTAATAATTAGTAGTTGCGTTCCCCCCTCCCTCTTTATAAAATTGCATTCTTCATAAACTCATCATCCTCTTTTTTTGTTATGTTTTGTTTTCTCAAAGTACCAGCAGCCCTGACAGCCTCCCTTTGTTCTTATGTTTATAAATTATTTATAATGTAGAAATATCTCTTCTTAGTCTTAAAAAATAAACTAATGGGTGAACATAACATACTGCCAGCAGCAGATCTACCACAAGCTTTCAAAAAAAGAGCTCACACGTAACAAAGGAAGAAGGAAAGAACATTGCATGGAAATCCATTTATCTGAGTGTACACTGAGTTTTGTTTGCAGGTATGAAATACATCTGAGTTACTCTCACTTTATGCTCTTTTTCAGTTGCTTTTCCAAACTAAAACACCTTCACTGACTCCACAAAAGTAGCCTCTTTTAGGACTTCTCAACACTCACAATTTGTACCACTTTAACTATACCTGTATACTTACAGCGGTACAACCCTCATAGTGTGGACACAGTTATACTCATATAAATGTACCTATAGTGCTATAGGTTAATTCTGCATGGGAAGGGGAATAAGTTTACATTAGTATAAAGGCACCTTTAAACACGTAAACTATGTTCACACTAGGGGCTGTACTCCTATAATTATACTGGTAAAAAAACCCCCACACCCATAACTAATATACTTCTACTGATACAGAGACTGTACAGACCAGCACTCTGTCTCTTTGGGTTTTAAATAGGAGTGCCACAAAAATTCCATACATTGCACTGCATTTAGTGAAGGCTAACAGCGATGCACCCCAAATTTTTACATTTCTCAAACACCGAATCAGTATTGAAAAATAACAGTATTTGCCACATAGTGAATAGCAATGAGTGATTCATTTTCTAAGTCTATGGCTCCTTATCTCTGTTCCACATAGTCACCAGCAGGAGTAGTAACCTAACCACATATATGACCAGAATGATTATTAATTAAGGTAAACATAACTTAATTCTGTATCATGCAGTCTTATATAAAATGTATAGTCAAACCTTTATTTTGCAGTAAGTTAGCACGTCAACAGAGATGGCTTAAAAGTCATAGTATTATACTGGAAATATATCCAGGGCTTAGATAAACAGCACTCCTAATAATGTTAATGCTGCCTGGCATGTAACTTAGATAGGAATCAGATCACCACCTTACATCAACTGTAAGGATTTTGTACCGAAGCAGAAATAACATCTTATCTTCCATCTGAAAATGGGACAGAGCGATGTCATGAGTTATTTACGGACTTACTGCAAAACAGCTCCATGGTAATATCAAATAGGGTAATTGTCCAGCCATTCACAGCAATGGTTCCGCAATGCCTCAAATTACTTCATCCACTCCTAAAACATAAGTTCCACCCAGAAGTAGCTATCAGCCACTATGTCAGCAGCAACACTGCATGACAACAATAATACAGGAACAAAAACCAAAAAAACAAAAACCAAAACAAAAACCCATCTCCATTTAAAGTAAAGGGAAATTTATTAGTAGAAATGGACTTGATGTATGTAGGATCCATGCTCTAACCCAAGTTCAAGGGTGTCTGGAGAAAAGACTTTGGTTTGGTTTTGCAAGTAGAAGCTCAGATTGGCCAGAAGCCCTTTGCAAATTATTCACACTGGTTTTTGACTGGTTTCTGACTTTTCAGGATGGACTATATCTTGGCCAGAAAGAACACTCATGAAAGACCTTTAGAAATCACTAGTAGAGGTGCTTTCTGAATGAATGAAAGAGGAGGCAGCTCCAACAGCTTGGGGTGTGTGACTCAGTTTAGACAAAGCCAGCATGGACAGAGCCAGCTTGAAGCTCAGCCAGATTCTCAGAATGAATCTGAACCCACTTTACATTGTAAAAGTGTGGAGAAGTCCTCCACCTGCTCCCACTCCTTGCCTTCAACAACCCATAATAAGCTTTTGATCTTTGTTGAAATCCATTTTGGGATTGTCTCTAAATCTATGTTGGGATAGCTGGAGGGTAAGATGCTAGGGTTGAATGGATTGGGAAAACAATACATTTAGGAGAAACTCTGAATGGGAAGCCCCCAAGCACATATGTTTTAAATAAAAGAGCTAAGCAGAGCCCAAAGGAGAGACTGCTCCATGACTAGAATATAATCCACAGGTAGCAGGCCTGTCAGGAGACATTTGGTGAGTCAAGGGAGTGTTGTTGGGGATTGGAAGAAGCAGTTGCTGGTCAAGATGTTTGTTTAGAGTAAAGAAACAATGAGTTGGCACCACAGAAGGTTGGAGGAAATGAGAAAGTTGTGCTTGGGTTGGATGAAAGGAGAGGAAAGCTAGAGAGGTGGGGAGGAGGGAAGAGACCCCAGCAAGATGGTCTAAATTCAGATAAGTATCTAGGAAAAAATGCTAAGCAGCTGTAGCTTCGTTGTTTTCAATGGAGTAACAAAAGCAGAGAAGTGGGTCCCTAAACTTTTCTGCATTTACTCAAACTGAACTTCCAGCTCTTTGGAAAGTTCACACAAAATTACTATCTACCTTAATTATTTCAATTCTGGCATTGTTTCATGACCATAAAAACCACCATGGTTACAATACAATTCTGCCTTGGTTTAATCTGACTCTCAAATTTTGCACAAATATAAGTACTCACCTCTCTTTTTATTAAGCTCTCTTTTGTAACACTTTTGTATTTAAGGCCACTTTCTCCTTGACCCCTAGCTGCATTAAACCTATAACTAAATTTGTAACTAAAAATGGGCTTATACAAATACCAAATATCGATATATCTCTGAATTTAAGGGATATGGGGAGAGGAGTGCAGAATTCAAATTCAAATTTTTTTTGTCTGGTCTGTTTCTATAATGGACCAAACCAAACCCCAGATCTAAGCACTCTTGAACTTCATTGGTTACAAAATCCAGATCCAAAATTTTGTGACTCAGGCCCTTCTCTAGTTATAACAATATCTTTTTATAACACACAAACTGCCTGACTCCCTGGTGCCATTAAAAATACAGTATACAAAGGCTTTAAGCTTAAAATACAGCATGATTATTTGATAGCAGGAGGTGTCAGGTGGAGACAGAGACACATAGATGGAATTGACTTGAGACACGTCATAAGAAAATAAGGGTGATGTGATCACAGTACTTACAGTGTGTGCAGCAGCTGTAGAGTTCTACATGGCAGGTTCCATCATACATTTCACATAAAAAAAAAGATTCTGAGTAAATGATGGGTGAATACAGAATAAATTGTAGTGTATGACAAGCCACTTTCTCTTTGTTTAATATATAAATCAGGAGCACTTATGAATTGATATTAATTAAAATAATGTATTTGCTTTCTTTCGACAGTTATGTCAGCCTCATTAAAAACTGAGTGCTAAATCTTCATTAGATTTTCAATATTAAAATACTTTCATGAAAGATGAATTAACATTTAACTTGTTGCTGGTCATGTTGAGAAAAAGGGGAAACCATCAGGGATGTAATCCTGGCCCAATCAAATCAATAGGAGTTTTGCTATTGATGTCAGTGGGGCCAGGATTTCACCTTAAATGTTTAGCCTGGTGGGAAGAAGATGTAATTTTCCCAAACTTTTTATTCATCATTAACTTCTGGTATTGCATGGCCATGGCTAAAATTTTCAAACCCACCTAAGTGGCTTGGGAGCCTACATCCATTTTCAGCAGTGATTTAGGTACATAAGAAGCATTAGTCTCATTGAAAGTCAATGAGATTTAGACTCCTATCTCACTTAGGTGCTTTTGAAAATTTTATCCCATGTCTTAAACTCGAGTAATTGAATCAAGTAAAAAACAGTATTATTGTAACTATGGCTAGTCTATATCAGATTTTTTTTTTTTTTTACTAAGAACAAAGGGAAACTAAACAACTAGAACCAGGGCCGGCTCTAGGCTTTTTTGCCACCCCAAGCAAAAAATTTGCCACCCCAACTTCCGAGAGTGCAACTGCCGGAATGCCACCCAAGCAAAAAAAAAAAAGGGTGGCCGGAATGCCGCCCCTGGAATTGTGCCACCCCAAGCATGTGCTTGCTTTGCTGGTGCCTAGAGCCGGTCCAGACTAGAATATATGAGAACAATATAATTCAAATCAAACAGGGTACTTGCAAGATTGTTGATTGGGCTGTGGTTTGGATGACATTACTAGGCACAGCCTGACTGGACCAAGAAGTAAAAGGCAGTTTCTCTGGGTAAGTCTACAGTGCATTGTAAACCTGGGTCTGTGGACTCAGTGTTTCCATGCCTGTGCTTGAGGGTCCACACTGCATTTTAAACCGAGGTTTACAATTGCTAAACCCGGGTCCCATAGCTGTGATAACTAAGCCATACTGCACTATGACTCGAGTCTGCGGCTTGACCTGGGTTCACACTGCAAAACGACAGAACTTGGATCCGAGTCTCAGCGGGACTTGGGTTCTGACCCTCCTCCCCCACCCTCTCCAAGCAAGGTCCTAGGACCTAGGTCCTGAGTGCTTGCTGACCCAAGTCAGACTGCTTTGTGTGTGGACAGAAAGGGGGCTTGAGCTCAAACCTGAGTCAGAGCCTGGGCTTAGTGTGCAATACAGACGTACTCTCAGAGTTCTATGTGTTGAGCCTTGCTAGCTCTCATCTCTTAGATATCCTGTACCCTGTTTCAAACTGCTGTAAATTTAGCAGGAATGAGTGGGCCAGAGTGAAAGACGATAACAGTTATCAAGTTGAAGCAAAATATTGTACTTTGCATATTCAGTTGTAACTCTGATCAGTGAGCTCCTTAATTCTGTGGTAGCTGTAGCCTTAAATTGGTGCAAATGTAACTGCAATGGCCTAAGTTGGTGATCCCTATCCAAAAAGCCATTTAAAACGATCTAGTTGTCTTCTTTCAGATGTGTTGTCTTAACGGAATTAGCTTATAAATGTGTCTGTGTTGGGGGGGGGGAGGTAGATCTTATAATTATGTTTTACCTGAATGGATCCTACATGGAAATGGAAACATCAGATTCTCTCATCAATATGTTTATTCATTAAAAAGCCACAAGGTGGTGGTGTGGTGTCACTTTTTAAAACAACAACAACAAAAAAGAGGTTTTGTTTAATGAGCTTGAACTCACAAGCCTGCTCATCTAGTGAACTGTGACTTTTCAAATACCAACCCATTAATGTCAAAGGCAATACTGAAGGGAACAGTTCTGTTTGATTTAAAAAATACAGACAATGTGAAGTCCACTATGCTCTAATATCTATCACCTATGGGGCTCCATTCATGCCTAATGCTTTATTCAAGCTAAGCCTAGTTTTTATATATCAGATTAATACATATCTACAGCTTTGCACCTTTCTATTTTGATTTTTTTATTATCAGGGCTCGCTGGGGCCATTTTCATTCCCTTACTATAGCATCTGCAAGCAGGTGGATTAGAGATAACTCTCATTGTGCTTTGTTTTCTCCTGACACTGTCATTAATCATTCCTTAAGCCACACTTCAACTTATAGTAATCAGGACTGGCTGTTCCCGAGCTGCACAAGAATTGCCTTTCACAATGTAATGTGAAATTGGAAGCGAATGGCTGAAGCCAGACGCTTCTTCTGCATTCCCCATCTATCTCATCATTTAGGTATTTATCCATCTCAGGCTTGTACAGGGAGCATCTCTTTCCTTCCCATGAGGACACAGATTGCAACAGAGGATCAGATTTGTTACCCAGGCTTTGGGCTTTGATTGTCCTCTTATAAATTCGGGATTAAAGTGAAATTTCCCACAGGGCTATGCAGGATTTGCTAGCATTTAACTGTTTAACCTGGCTGTTTGTGAATGAGAATCCTGTGGTCAACTATTCCATAGAGAATATTATGGTAAGCCAGCTTTGAATGGCAGACATTTTGGTAAATTCCTGTAAAGACTGGTACAGTTGATTCCAATTAAGTTCATACTGGATAACAATTGTTTTCTTGTACATGATGAACAGTAATCTTATGATAAAAACAGTTGTCTAAGTATTCCCTTGTGAAATATAGATGTCTGCTTTAGAATAAATGCAGACCTTCAGAAAGTTATAGTCCTCTATGTATGCTTTTACAATCATTGTGCATTAATTTGTCTTGAATTTGGTCTTATCTTCCACTGTGTACAATAGTCATATTCTCTAAGCTGTTAGCCAATTTTAGTAACAAAGACTAGCTAATCACATGTATAGTAGTATGGTATTTGAATGGACAAAAACTGTGAACAAGCTACACTTGATATATTAATAAAGATGAATACAAAGTTCTGGAAAGCATGCTGTTAAATTTCTAGCCAAAACAGATGGATTTTTCCTGGTGTTTCAATGTGATTCTTATAGACAGGAAAGTGCTTCTAATGTGCTATTCTCTACAAAACTGAAAGCAAGGTGAAAAATGTTCAACCCACATTATCTGTCTTTTAGTTTTAGATTTGGAACCATTTAAGGGAAAAGATTTTAAAACAAGTCAAAATCATTTTTGTTATCTAGTTTAAAGAGATTGTATGCTCACCACTGTATATATATTCTATTTAACGTGGATGTGTTTTTAAAATGACTACAAGGATAGTGCCTACGATAATGCCTATGAGGATCTCATGTGCTTTTCCAAGAGAAATACAACATCCAAGCAACAAAAGTACATAATTTAACAAAACATTTTAGCTTACAGTGAAATCAGTTCCTGTGAAGGGAATGGACTTACTAATTAAGCTCAATTCTAACCCTCCTTCCTTGAGAAATGTTTATATCTTATTTAAAAGTTTGCCACATTTTTAGTTTGTGAAAAATGTGCCAAATTTCTAAAATAAGCTTTCATGGGATTTATTTTGAAAAAAATCAAAATGATTCTTATTTACCTTTTAAAAAGGAAGTGTTCTAAAGATCTCAGTGAAAGAGCCCTGTATACTGTCAATTACAAATCTATATAATGCAGACTGCAATTAACTTATAGACAAATATATTAATTTTTCTTTGCTTTAGTCAGATTTTCTGCATAAAGAACCTGCAGTTATGACAGGCACTGATCTTCCGCGAACCACTGTCTCAGTGAAAGGAAGCAGTTTGGTTGTATAATTGTACCTGTGAAATCATCAGAGGCTGTGTGCACATTACTAAATATTTTTATCATTTAGTATTTCTCTCATGGCAGTAAATGAATACTCTAAAGGAACGAGCATGCCTTTCTATTTATATGAAATATCCTCTAGATTCACATGAATAATTTTCAGCTGTGTATAATGCTCCTGAAGTAACCTCTTCATTTCCATTGTTTTAGTGTGAAATCATTTCCTCAGGAGATAATTAGAGTTGCTCCATTTATTACATTAAATGATTAGCATGCACTTGAAATGATTCAGTATATTTTCCTTTATTGCTGATGACTCTTAAATATGGGCCTACATTTTTAATGGATAAATTAAGGTGGTCTTGGCTCTCTGTGGTTGTGTCTGTAGCAAAATGAGAGAGATTTTCTTTTCCAAACATAGGCCAGGCGTGTTGTGTACTATACACTTAGACTGAAGACCTCCTGTTCAAATGAACATCCCACCTGGTCCAACAAAGAGCCCAGTAACAGTTTGAAGGTAAAACAGGCCTTAAATGACAGCACTATGTCTGCTATTATGCAGTGGTGTGTGAGATAAATAACTAACTTAAAGTGTTTTAAGATCACAGTCCTACAAAGAAAAGGAGTACTTGTGGCACTTTAGAGACTAACAAATTTATTTGAGCATCAGCTTTCGTGAGCTACAGCTCACTTCATCGGATGTAGCTCACGAAAGCTTATGCTCAAATAAATTTGTTAGTCTCTAAGGTGCCACAAGTACTCCTTTTCTTTTGCGAATACAGACTAACACGGCTGCTACTCTGAAACCGTTCTACAAAGGGTCTCAACTCAAGTGGATCTACATTATCTGAACAAGCAAAATCCCCTTCAAAAGTTAGAATTATGCATTACCCCAATTTGAGAACATACACTTTATTATTATTATTAAATCTACATAGAGAATTATGTAGATTCAAAAGTGTTACCGTATGATAACTAAAAGTTGTTATCCATATGTTTCTGGTATTAAATAACAACAGAATAAGTAGAATCGTAGCTATTAGTTATTAAAATGCAATACAATTCTACACAACAGTAGGGGGCCACAGTTTCAAACTTGTTTGCCTAAAGCAGAACAGCTAAACCCCTGTGATAGTCTCCTAAACAGTGACTAAGGCCTTGTCTACACTACAGGGAAAATTTGATCTAAGCTATGCAATTTGAGTTATGTGAATAGCGCAAGTCAAGTCGATGTAGCTTAGATCTTCTTACTGCAGGGTCCACACTATGCAATGTTAACGGGAGATGCTCTCCTGTAGACTCTCCCTATTCTTCTCGATCTGGGGGAGTACAGGAATTGACAGGAGAGCGGGTCTTCACTAGACCCGCTAAATCAACCGCCGATGCATTGATTGCCGCTCGTTGATCCCTGGTAAGCGTAGACAAGCCCTCAGAGGCCTGATTTTTGGCCTGATCCTGCACAACTGAAGTTAATGGGAATTTTACCATTGACTTCAGTAGGAGTAGATTGGAGGCCTTTGTGAGGTGCTGAGCACCCTCAACTCCCAATGAAGTTCAGAGGATTTTAAAATGCTCCACCACTCTCAGGAACATTCCTTACATGCCCAAGTCAGCACTGAGGAGTCCAAGAGAGGTATTTAATTGGGTTTAAGTAACCTAGAATGTTCCTATTGAATTTACCTACATTAATATGTGTGAAAGAACTGTTATTATTAAGAGACATATTCTCTGATGACTAACTATGATGTGTACTCCTATCTCCATATTTATTAACCTTCACTAAGGACCAAAGCCCTGACCCTGCATACCTTACACATGAAGTCTTATTAAATTTAAATGGCAAATGTTTTATATTTTACAAATAAAATAGTTTATCAATTTTTAGACTGTAGACTTTTCATTCTCTCAGTTAGTTTTGTGTGTATTTATCCATTAATGAGCTGAAGCCCACAGAATAAATCTTCTGCCCTAACAGAGTTCACAGAACTTGTTTGAGCCTTAATGGCTGCCTGATGGGGCAGGAAGGATTCAGATTCAGCATAGGGGAGTCAGTACAAACTTGTTATTTGCTATTAATAAAAGGACCACAATATGCAATCCAAAGAAAACAGGAATAGTAATAATATAGAATAAGAAAAAAAGAGGTAATGAAAACAGTATTGAATGAATAACAATCAACCCCCAATACATTTGAAGAAGGTAGGAAAATATATTATACTGACTGTGCTTTGGGTGAGAAAATTCATCTTCATAAAAAAACTCACCATTAGTAATAGACAGCATTTCTCCATTTTCACTCGTATTTACTAGTAAAAATGTAGAAAATGAGTGTTCCTACTGAACTGCATTCCTTCCAGAACATCACTTTTCTAGATATTTCTTTGAAGTCTAGAACAAATGAACATAAGTAAAAGAAATGTTCCCCCTTCCGGGTGTATGCTTTACTTGCATGAGCATTGATGAGATATTTGTATGCTGTGGTAGGACACCCGCTCCCTCAAAGTCCAATGTAATCATTCATGTGCTAATATGCACCGTAATTCCAATTTCATGAAGTACAATTTGGCAATATTTCAACTAGCTGACATCAATAAGGGTGAACTTGTTCTTGATACCCTTATGGAGGCACAACTCTCACAGAAGTTAGTATTTTTTCCCCACTGAGTTCCCATGGCTGACCCTCATTTTGCTGATATGGAACTTGATTTTCAGCCTCATGCCTGGGAAATGCCATTGACTCTACAACAAGGTAGCATGGCTTGTTCTCATTTACTTTAAGAGACTCAAGAAAATATTTGGATCAGTTCTTCAGGCCTTACTCTGGCAAAACTCCCACTGATGCCCATGGGAGTCTTGATGTCAACTGGAATTATGCCTGAGTAAAGGACACAGGATTATGCCCATAGGCCACAATTCAGCAAAACACTTCGGCACAAATACACAAATGTTTAAGTCCCTTTTCAGCTATGGGAATTGTAAGTGTTTTGTTGTACTGGGGCCATAGACACTGCTCCTGCTCCTATTGAAATAAATAAATGTCAACCATCCCATTGATTTGAATGATGCTGGAGCAGGACCATGATGACTAGGGATCAAACCCTGCTCACCTTTCTCACATCAAGAGTGGTCCCATTTACTGGCCCTCTGACTAGGCATCACATATGCGATCATACATTTTTCCCTGAAAAACTTACTTGAGCAATATAAAAGCACACCATTAAATAAGAGAGCTACTCCAGGCATATTATACTAAAAGTGTGCCATAATGTTGTTTGTGTATGACAGGCATTTTCTGTGTAGGAATGCTGAAATTCTACACTGATGTTATTAAAGCACTACCAAATGATGGAGACGCTAATATATCGGGATTTAAAATGACACTTGCTAAGTTTTAGAATGTTTTTAATTGAGTCAAAACATATATTTTTAAAATAGATAAAGTTCTAACAATACTAATAGTAGTGGCGTGAAAGGTTACTATAGGTGAACTCCATCTCTCTCAAACATTTATTCCATTTAAGTAAAAATACCTGATAGAGAGCATTTCTATTATTCACAAGAAATCATGCAATATAATGGTTCCTAGCACTCCTTTTGTAATAGCTTATATAAATAGTTGGGGCTGCAATTCAGATTCCCACTTTGTTCAGACTTCACAGAAATACTTACAATTGATCACACTTTTATTCTTTATTGTATTCTAAATAGCCTTTGATTTCTCAGAAAAACAAGACTAAAAATTAAGTTTGCAGTAGTGAAAAGCACAGTACTTAAACACCCCCCCGCCCCCATACTCAAAATCCCCAACTCAAGATACTTCCCCCCTCCCCACAATTGAGGAACAGAAACTACAGAAATGAAGGACAATTCTACATTATGAATCGCATTATTTAGAGAACTATTTTAAAGAATTATTTCTGGAGTCTAAATGGAGCAACATAGGGTTTCCCCCCAGCCTAAAACCTAAAGTGATCGGATAGTAGACGGAATGCTAAGGTTGTGCTATTCTTTTATTTGTGACATTTTAAACAGACAACTTGCAGTTCCTCTGTCTAAGACCATATATGTTCACATAACATTACGAAAACCAATTAAATAGGGAATTTAAAAAAAACATCACACAGCTGCTTACCTGATTCTGCTTATGTTAAAAAAAAATTAAGACGAGGTAACAGATTTCTATTCATGCTGATGTGTGACAGCAACGGTAAATGGCAGCGTCTTCAGAACTTTTCTCAAACTACTTCAGACAGTCTCTTTCTTCAAATCCATTACTCAACCATGTTTGTAAGGAGAATAGGCTAAATCCTTAGCTGGTATAAGACAGCATAGCTCCACAGAAGTCAATAGCTCCAGTGTAGCTGCTGATTTATCCCAGCTGAGGATATAAGTAGATATTTTAAACTTTAGACTGAAATATTGACAACTACTATGACTTGCTTATGGAGTAAGTTTATATATAAAGAGCAAATACAAGTTCTTTCATATAAACAAAAGAATTGAATCACAAGAAAAATAACGAGAGCCTGGAGGAGAGGAATTCAGTTAAGGCCGACACTGTATTCTTAATCCATCCCCCATTCTGCCAAGGTTTTTCAGCACAGTAAGTAGCATATGTAGTATTTTCACCTTATTATTATAAAGTTAAAATTAACAAGAGTAAAGGCTCAAAGAAATGCATGAGAGCTGACAGGCCAAAGTGCATGTGCATGATGAAGATATATCACTGAATTATGTAAACACATATTTAAGGAACCTTTAAAAACACAATATTTACCTGACTTTAAAGATACCTTTTGGAGCCCAGACACTTTAGTATGGACCTATATAATTTTTAAAACATGTTATTTACCTGATAGATGAGACTCCTTTTGAGGTGAAAATACACAATATTTTCTTACAGGCTTTAAACAAACAGATAAAACACTTATTTGAAGATACTATTGCACACTGACTTAATAGGATAAACTTATTGTCTCAAACTGCGGCCTGGGACTGTTACAGTATTCCCAGCATTCATCTTAATACCACACCCATTTGCATTTTAAATCACCAAATGGCCTTACACAATTTAATAGAGAAAATTTTATTTTTAAAAATGAATGCCAAGAGACATTTGTAAACAGCAGCACAAATTGCTCCTGGGCTGTAATCCTGAGTGCCAAGTTTCACTCTGGTGTGAATACAGACAAGCATTAAAAGTCTGAAAAATGGGTTTCCTAATGGAAACACTGGCAGACCTTTAAATGCAACAGACTTAGCAGGTGCCACTTTAATAAAGATCTCATATTTGATCTTCTAGATTACACTTTGCTTCCTAATTCCAAATAATTAGTACAACAATACAAATGGAAATATTTTCCCCTGTATATCATATTTAAAAATGTATAAGGGGATGTTATCCACCAGTTTGTAAGCCTTGAAGAATATTCATTTAAAACACCAAAAATAAAAATAAATCCTTAAAGATATAGCAAACATATGCAGTTTCTTTATTAAACAAACAAAAATAGATTACAAACATCCTTTCAAAATCAAAGACATTTGCTTTGTCTGAAGCAAGGGAAGACATCTGGGGGCTTGAATCCTACTACTTTGCAACACTATATTGTAAGTGCATCAGGAACCTTTTAGTTAACCAGATTATTTACAGTCAGACCCTTGTAAAAACCACACCTTGTGCTGTTGGCTTAGGGGAGTGAAGGAGACATCTAAAATGAAATATAAATGTGATATTTATTGTTACATTTACTATAGTGTAACCATATATCAAATGTGCTAAATTCACAGACATATAATAATACAATTGTAGCAAGATTGAAAATGTAATACTAAACTGGGACCTTCAAAGTCCCTTCCATCCCAACTCCTATGGTAGTTCATCTTAGCAAATGTTCTCCCTGCTTATTGGAATTCTTCTTTGCATGTGTCATTAAATACAAGTGCTACTTCCCCCTGAAAGTTCTGCTAATAGGATGTAAATCTTTACGATTTAAAAACAAAACTTTAATAAAAGAAAACTAAATCATAATAATTAAATAATAACAAAAGCCCAACCAACCAAACCCCAGCCAATCCTCCTCTCCCCCTTCCCTTATTTGTGCAGGCATCACCAAAGCAAAACATCTTATTATACTTGCTTGCCTCTGTGAGAGAAAAAAATAAAAGCTCTCCATTACTGTGAGTGTGGCAGAGGGGAGGCAGCCTGTTTTAGTTGTTGATATTAATATGAAAAATGCAGATTGGTCTTTGTAAGTAGTTTGATGCTGACGTAAATTAGTTTATTTTTTCACCTGTTATTCCCGGTTGCTATGCTAAAAACGCAGATGGAATGCATATTGGCAGTGTCTGTTTATAGATCACACTGGTGTGGTCTGGGTGTTTAGGCTTTTCTTTTCACAAGTACTACATTCAGAATGAGACAAAAAGGAGGTTCAAGAAGTCACTGCATCTACGGATTCATTTTAGTTGAAAAGAGGGCAGTATGTTTGGAAGGTGGAGCAAGAGTGCTCAAGATTACATCATATTTGCTTTTGGTTAACCAAATAATAGCAAACACCAACTAGAGAAACAGCCTTCAATTTGTACCTGGCTTTCTTAGACTGAAAAAAAAAACCACTTCACTATATATGCTTTCTAATACACTTTAAGTACTTCTCCAGTATATACTCATATAACATGATTGTGCTTCTGTCAAAATGCAAGAAGTGTGCATAAACAGATACAGTAACTTTCTGTAACAAAACAAACTGGGCCAAATTCAGCAGCTGGAATTCTACTGCTGCCAATGGATGAAGCTGGCCCTATTGAATGAAGAATATTTAATCATTTTCCTGACGTCAGTTAAAACAATGAACAAAATAAATATTGTTAGAAAAAAAGTTAGCCTGTTTATGGATGCTTTTATTTTCCCTACTCTGAAAGCTCTTGCAAAATAAAAAGTTCTATACAATGAAAGCTAACTCGCTGGAGTGATTCTAAAATGCTAGAATGCATCATTTTGAGGTCAGGATCTAATTTCTACTCTCTGTTACCCTGGTGTAAATCTGGAGTCACTCCAACAACTTCAGGGGCATGACTGCAGATTTGCACCAGGATTTGCAACAGAGAGCAGGATTTAGCTCTTGGAGTAAAGGCTTTAAAAAACAAAAATAAAAAACAACTCCTGAAAGAAATAGTAACTGTACTACTCTTTCCAGTGACACAGCTTAAATTAATTCACAGCTACATATTTTCAACCATTTAAAATAGTAGAAGCTCAGTTTTGAGTGGTGCTGGTAAATTAACTTACTGGGAGGAAAAAAACAAAAATAGGCAATAACAGTACAATGTCTGCTGATTCCTCTTAGACTAGAGAAACTGTGGTTGCTTTCTTGACAGTTGAGACTGCAGGATCTGGAAAATGATTTTTGTATAGATTTTAGAGATTTTCTCCCAATTATGTTTCTTTGTAAAGAATACTTTCATAATACTTAAAAGTGGTATCCTTTATTACAACTCTTATTACAGGAAAATCGATGAAAGCCTGAGTGGTGGGTGTATTGTTGTGACACTTAAACTATTTGTAAACATTGTTCACAGCTTTCTTAGCATATTTTAGCAAGGCAACATTTCAGCAAAGTATCATTTATCACATATGATATATACTGTATGTTTCAAAGCCAATCACACTGGAAAAAGAAATCAAGAGAGGAAGCCATCTATGTATAGGTCTTGCTTTCAAGTAAAGCATTTCAACCTCTGGGTGTAGAGGGTTTGGAGGGGATTATGCTACAATCATAAAACTCTGAATGATAGGCAGGAAGCCATCTTTACATTACTTTCAGTGCCCAGTGTAATCCAAACAATGCCTGGTAGAAGGTATTTCTCTGAGCTCTGTTGGTCTTGCTTCCTCTTGTAGTTTATGCTCAAGCAAGCTCCTCTGATTGCAGCATTGGAGCCAAAACTTCGGTGCTTTCAGCATCATTTCATTCCAGATATGAAAACAACACATTCTTTTCATAAGTCAGATCACATTCAGGAAGGGCTTTATTTAAAATTCACCTAAGGGGAGTTTAAAATATATTTTTTTAAAAATTACCAGTTTACACCAGTTAGATTTAAAAATAAATGTATCTTTTTAGAAAGGGAAGAGATCATACAATGCATTTTCTGGAAAAGAGAATGTTTTAGTTTCAGGTCCCAATTTATAGTAAACTCAAAAAAATACCCCAAAAACATGTTAATATTACCTGTATTCTCTTCCATCACTATCTTCAGTTTTATAATTTATGTGATGAGACAATGATCTTTAATGTTATAATGTTAGCTTGATCTGTACTTCACTTAATATTAAATGGTTGGTTTGACCAATTGGCCTACTGGTCATCACTTTAAAACCTGTGCCCACAAGCCCCAAACACTGGTCACTTTATAGGTGTAATCAAACCTTTACTTTCATAATATATCAGCAAAGGTTAATATTGAGAAGCGGACTCAAGAGACCAGAGTTCACATAGTATATGAACATTACATACAAATGCATAAACATTACACCTTTCATTTGAGATTATACTAGAGATGAGTCTGCCTCAAAATTCTCAATACAAAACCTCCCATATTTTGGGAATGTTCAAAGTATGTATCCAATCGTGAATTTTGCCAATTGCCACTTCCTTATATTGGGGCAACTAAAAAACCTAGATCCAAAAAAATCCCTTAACTTTGGGCTGTTTGAAGTCCAGGTCTGAGTTATGTGATTTGATTCTGTTCCTAGATTTCTTTCCAGCAAACTTTTTCTACAGAATGTATAGGGTATTGCCTTTGGGTACAGTTCTGCATTCCTTAATTAAAGCAAAATTCTCATTGAAACCAAAGGTGTTTTTGCTTCAAGATGAAAAGCAGGCTTCAGCCCCTTGTCAATAGAATGTTGTATGCTTGTCTGCTAGCTTTGTGAATTTACAATAATCATTTAAAGATCGTGCTTTTTGAAAATAAAGGGTAACTAGGTGAAGTTTGGGTTATGGACAATTTTAAAAAATCTGAAACCTAAACCAACTTTGTAATATTAATAAAATACGAATTTGTGGAATGTTTTTCATTTCTGATTATCAGGAGAAGAAACAAGCTAGACCAGATGAGCAGAGGCATCAGAATTGACTGTTCAGTGGGTGAGAGGAATTTAGCTCAGCTCATTATGATGTTAAAATTAAGGCCAGGTCCTGCTCCCACTGAAGTCAATTAAGCTGTGATCTTTCATCATTATATCACAATCACAAAACAGTTTGCATTTCTTTCTACTATTTAAAAAAATCTTGACTCACCATAATTATATAGATACAATGCCAAACATATTACTAGCCATTCTTTTTCCAAATAAAAATTTATAATTTTACAATGTTCTCATTTCTGACAGACATCTCAAAACATACAGCAAATAAGAAGTAACACTTGCATGCAGAAGCTTGCATACAACTTATATAGCACGTGTTAAATTTGGTGACAGTATAGAGGGTATGACTGAAGAAATTACTCTATATAAGACCACTGTTTACATTGACTTTGAAGCCCTGAAGCCCTGATATACTGCTAAACTGATTTTTTAAAATATTAATATGCAAATGTACTAAAATGAGCAAACTATTTTTATTCCTTCAGTTGATTCCAATACATTAATTACTGTGGGTGAAAATTCCCACTAGGAAAGGATGCTCAACTTTTTTTTATTATGGTTACTAAATCCAGATAAGTTTCACATGCTGATGATTTACCAGTGCTTCAATTTACCCCTCAGTTTTACAGATCTGAATAAAAAGGACAGCAGGAGTACTACTATTAGAAATTGTGCCACCATTAAATATCAGCTAAAGTGACTAGACTTACTAAAATGAGGACTAAAAATATCTTTAGGGAAATTCTTCTCTTAAACATAGCAATGTAGCAACACACATATATATTTAAATAGCTGTTTTGAATTAACAAGTTTCATAATTACAGACTATCAGTCTGTGTAATCACATCTTCCCTTGGATGAAATAAGCATATCTGAAGAGAGATCAGCTGTAGTGTGAACATTCTAAACCAAAATGCTGTCTTAGGTCACATCGCTGAGTATAACACAAATCATTTAATATGTACTATGTGCTTTCTGTGCCTGTATATGTGTGCACCTAAATGAGGAAGCTGCAGATTGTAAAGAAAGGGCAACAGAGAATTTAAAATATTCCACTTTAGTTCTAATTTTTTTTAAAAAAAAGCATGGCAGGAAAATTATTAGTATAAGCAAACTTGGATTTTATGAAGCATAAAAAGTAAAGTGCATGCTAACTTAATTTTCATCCTAAACTTAACAGACATCCTACATGGCAACAGTATTAAAGCAAAAAGGAGGGACACATTTTCCTATTCGATAATAAGCTATGGAAGTTGCATGGGGTAGAGTCTCTAGGAAATCTACTCTTTCTTTGAAAAAATGTCATTGGTGAGATAGGAGATTGGCACCACAATGAGCAAAATATAGTGAGGGCTGATACGCATTGTCAGCTAGAATTTGGGTTAAGACACTGACTTTTGTCTGCATGGTGTCTACCTTCCAAAGAAGATGGAAGATGCAAAATTGCAAGTTTCCTTTCTCTGGTTAATGTGGTCTATACAAGTGAATAATGTATAAGAAGATGTTCCCCTGATAATGTCACAATTATTCATTGTACAGCCATAAACTCAAATATTCACATTAACAGCTAGGTATTATTTTTCTTCTCTGAAATTAAGTGAGTGGCATCAGTGGTCATAAATGAGAGCATTCATCAAAGGCGTAGGCCATGGCAGAGGATTAAGCGAATGCTGATGAAGTATCCAGATTCCCATAACTTGGAATGGGGCTGCATTCAGCATTCCTTTATTATCCATCTGCCACATAACAAAAAGTCTCATATATTTAATGCAGGTTTGCCCTAGGCCACGTAATAGGATTAGGAATAATTTCTACAAATTTACAAAAACAAATCACATGGGAAGGCTTAGAATTTGCTAATAATTTCTCCATAGCTGGGAGATCAAAGGGCTGTAAGAGTCCAGAGCCAGGCGGTAGTTTGACCCTGGCCAAGCTTTTTTAATGAAAGGGTTAATCTTCTCAGAGGTGACCATAGAGGAGCAGATAGTGTGACCAAAGGCAGATTCAGGCCTCCAAAAATAGGAAGAAAATAGTCTGGGAAGTATGATAGCAAGAAACCATTTACAGAACAACAATACATTTTCTGGCTGGAAAAATAAAACAAAACAAAACAAAACAGCAAACCTCAATGAAATGTGTGTTTAAACAAAGGGTGGGGGTTGCAGGGAATGAACTCACAGAGGATCAAAAACACTGCTGCTTCATTCTAAGTAGCAGAAATTATTCTGCAAATCTTCAATCTGAAAGAGTCTCTATTGTCTTTAGGTAAGATCTGTCTTCTCCAAATGTGTGATGGTTCTCCGTTTGCCTGCTTGTTTTTGTTTTTTAAGAAGAGCTGATATGCAAACACACCCTGCTATACAGGTGAGTTTCTTGTGGAATTTTAACAAGTTGCCTGCTGCAGCTTTTTAAGCAATGCCTTTGGGCTGCGGCATCTAATAGTCACATTTTGTCCTCTGTAGGCACTGAAGGCAATTCTGTGCCTCAAATCTAATAAAGCAGCAACAGAAGAGGAGACAGGAGGAGAAGATGGAAAAGAAACCAAGGTTTATTTCAGCAACTACTAATTGTATGTTTTATTTTCATCTTCCTTTTAACTATTATTTTGAATCTACCCTCTTCTATTATTAAATTGCAGAGGTGGCACGTTAACTACAGCTAGATGCCTGAGCCATCTACTTTAATTTTGCTTCATTAGTGGGTTTAATGACATATGGAAAGTACAGCACACTAAAATGCTACCTTTCTTCTTCTAATAGCAATCATGTGATCAATTCTTCTGCTTGGTTTCTGACCTGTTGTAACAAGTCTAAACACAGTGCTCCATTCCAGTGGTCTTCTTTACCTATCAAGCTCCTGATCAAACAGAGGATTAAATTATCTGATTACAAGTAAGGTGGTGAATAATTTAGTACAGCTGCACAAAAGCACTTGCCAGACATCCAAACCTGGGTGAAGATCCTATTTGTAATGCTCCTTTCCTCTGGAGAACATTTTAAACAAAAAGTCTAGTTCAAGCCTGAGTTAAACTAAATCTGAATGAACATATTTGTCCCACCATACACACTGCCAGTAAAAACAAAAAACAAAAGAAACTCCAAACCAAACAAACACAAAAAACACCCCACACGGGAAAAAAGAAGCATTTCCTCCCAGAGTGCCATGGTTTGAACAATGGCCTCAAAATGTGTTTTTTACACTCAATCCTATGCACCTTCAAGGGACAGCGGTCAATATTCCGTGTTGGGCCTGCCACCTGTAGCATCATGCCCAAACGTAATACCTCGTGCTTTGCACGGTTTGGGTGATTGTACTGTCAACAGAACTGAGCTCTCTTGGCAGGTGGATGAAGGAAGAACTGACTTTCCATTTTGTTTTTTAATTTGTGTGTATGAATACAGTGGCTGTGAAAATGCCACACTGACAACCCTGTTGAAAGAAACTGTCTGTTTATTCAGTGCACTGCATCCTTCTCTCACAGTGCATCAAACTCTGCCCTGGAGGGACCACCTCTAGATATTGCAGTGCATTTCAAGTATGTCTGCTCATTTCAGTCCTGTCGCTCTCAGATTGCCCAGAAGGTTACCAAATAATGCCCAAAGCTGTAATGTACTCTGTGTATGTGTGTGAAATATACAGTTGATAGCCAATGGAAACTAGGTTGAGATCATTACATTCATTTCACATAGGTCATCCTTCAGTTATCAGAGAGTGATAACTTGCTATCTCTACCAATCTGGATGGAATTTGAACTGGTAATTTAGAGTTGAGGGGCTCTAAATCCCATTACCAATGCCTTCAGTGAACCATCCCTTAAGTACTCTGTTCAACATGTATACGTATTGGTACATCTCAAGTCTTACACATTCTGAATGATTCCATTTAGAACGTGAGATCTAAGGTAACTTTTTTTAAAATACAAAATGCAGCTCCTCACCTTGAAAAGAGAAAATTGTTTAAAAACCTCTTCCAGTTTTTTAAGGAGTGGTCCTGTAAATAAACATGGTACAGGGTCTGATGGTCTATGCTTTGTGGTATCAGTCTGTAATGGTCATAGCAAAAATAGCATCCATTATCATCCATCAAGAGATGGATACTGCACATACTCACGTAACCTATGAACATATTCTTGTTAGTGCACCTGATATCGCAAGACAGTTTAGAGACTCCTACATGGGTGAGAGAGGAGAAAAGTTTTACAGTAGAACCTCAGATTTACAAACACCAGAGTTACGAACTGACCGGTCAACCTCACACCTCATTTGGAACTGGAATTACACAATCGGACAGCAGACACACACACACAAAAGCAAATGCTGTACAGCACAGTATTGGGTTAAATGTAAACTACTAAAAAAATAAAGGGAAAGTTTAAAAAAGATTTGGCAAAGTAAGGAAACTGTTTCTGTGCTTGTTTCATTTAAATTAAGATGGTTAAATGCACATTTTTCTTCTCCATAGTAAAGTGTCAAAGTTGTATTAAGTCAATGTTCAGTTGTAAACTTTTGAAAGAACAACCATAAAATTTTGTTCAGAATTACGAACATTTCAGAGTTACAAACAACCTCTATTCCCAAGGTGTTTGTAACTCTGAGGTTCTACTGTAGTAAGTTTTAGCTTTAGGCTTTAGTTTTAAACATAAAATGCCAATAAAAGCCCATCTGACCTCTGGCTGACTTAAAAAGTAGAGGCATTATTACAGTGCAGTTTGACCGTGAAAAGTGACCCATATGCAAAAAATGGCACTTCCATACTCAACATATGTTAGTGTGAGTGTTTGACGTCAGCTCTGCTGACTTTAGGAGCTAAAATAAATTTTACTGCTTTTTACTCGGGTTAGCATTGTAAACGGAACACAGCAAACAGAAAGGGAGCTGCATTCTACTGCTCCTTTTGCATTCTCGGGCTTTTTTATGAGAGTTCAATCGGTTAAATCTTTGGAGACCCTTTGAAGGCAATTACATTGTAGAGGTACCAATGACGGCATCTTTTGATGATGGGGTGTGGCACAGGTGTGATGGAGGGTATACTTTGGACTGCAGACCTTTCAATTACTGCTAATGCTGCATAAGAAGGAAAGAACCCAGCTTGACTTTGCAGAAGCCAGGTGGAGTTGGGAGGGTTGGCAACTTAAAAAAATTATTTGTGAACTGAGCAAATTGAGAGAACAGAGTTATAATAAACGTGGAACCTCATGATATCATCGGTTTAGTCATTTTTTCAGAGTAAATTGCATTTTAACATCATTGATATACAAGAAACAGCATCTGAAATGGAGGAATGTAAACATGAGGGAAGGGTTAAACCACAAAGTTTGGATCCAGATTAGGTTAAAAAATCTTTCTAAATTTCAGGAACAGTCAGAACGTCTGGTTCCAGTCTACACAGTGGGTGTTTTAAATTTACAGATTCAAAAGTAAATAGCAACTTTTTGCTGGAAAGTCGACTTCATAGTTGTAGTTACAAAATACCTTTGAATCCCACAACCTCATGCATCTGCTTGTTTTTACCATCCTTAAGGTCATCCCCACCTGTGTGTCTTTCCTGAAGCCATTATCACAATGCCACTCAAAGTAACAGATGAGACCCATTCATCAGCTGGCTGATGCATTGCTGTTACATCGTAATATATGTTCAGAAGCAAAGTTGCATAACAGTGCATAGGTGTCTATTATGCTTTGTCCTGAATTCAGAACTCTGCAGGGGCCTACACCTTTGACCATGGGCTCAACTGTGTTCAAACCAATACTATATCTCCCAGCAAATGGCTTCACACTACAATGGATGTAATTATTTAGTGGAATCCCTGATCAATGTACGCCCTGCAAAGCACCAGCCAGAGCTGAGGCTTGAATCAGGAAAGCTGTAGTCTAAAAGCAGCGGTTCTATCTACCATACAAGGTGAACTGAAGGAAACAATCTGCATCCAAGTCAGGAGTTCAACCATGCTCATCTCAGTTAGTGTAATGAACTCCTCTGAGCTTGATTTGCTTCACTGGATTCTGCTAAATTTAGGCCAGGGACACAGAAAAATCTGAACAAGACCTCAAACAACAGGAAGAAACGGCTTAGTTAACCTCTCTCTCGCTCTGCCCCAAATTCAGACACCAGCTGGCTATGTAGGAGTCTCTAAACAGTCCTTATAGTTGACTACTTAAAGGCGCACCCTACCAATAAGGAGGGGAGAGTAAATAATGTTTTGTTATTTTAAAGTCTGATATTTTCCTCCCACCCTGGGCCTGCAAGTGAGAGCTGATGCCATCGTTATCACCAAACTTGTTCTGCAGCTAACACTTGGAGACAAATTCAAAAAAACAGCTCTCTTCTCTGAGTCTTCTGAGAGCACACCAAGTCCAGTCTGTTGCAATATAATACTTCCTTCTCACCCACTTCCTTGTAAAAGCCGAGTGAGATGTCTGTCACTAACACCAAAATAAACATCACCATCTGTTGGCTAATTGACATTTTAACCTACCTCATGGACACAACAAGGGCAGGGAGAGTAAAATAATGGGAAACAAAATCAATTAGACCAAAAGGCCTCAGAAACATCTTTGAAAAAGGCTGATGTGAACAACAGCAGAAGAATATTGTAGGAGCTGCTTACAACTGATGTGTGGGGTAGGGTTCAACACAACACCTTTGAGCTTTGTTCAGGCAGCTAACCCCTGTAACAACAGAAAAACAAAAGGGCACCAGTTTATTTTACTACCACCTTCATATAAGGCCGTTCCCGGCACCCAAGTTGAGCATGCCAACCTCCATACATTTATAACAAATAGGGGACTAGATGGCTTACAGTATTGTTAACAGGGTAAAAGAACCTTTTGTCTCTAGATCACCAAGTCAAATCCAGCACAGGTGTACAGTGACTGAAAGTCATTAAGATTTGGCAGATATGCAGTGGCCATAGTTGCAGAAGCTAGTAGTTTCAGGCTATGGGCTACTGGACAGCTGTCTGCATAACAAAAATCACTACCGCAACTTGCCAGATAGGCATGAAAACTACCTTCTGATCCACAATGGGGTCTGTTTAGGTGATGCTTGAGACAAATTATCACAGCAGTGTGTATTGTTCCTGTCTGTTCTCCACTTGTTCTTTGGACCGAGAACTTCAGCTTCTCAATCTGACACCAATCATGATCTGGAATATATTCTGAAAGTTAAAACTCCCCAAAAAGATATTAGCAAAATAATTTCTTGAGTAAAATAATCACCATCCAAGGCGTTAAAACTTACCTCTAGACTTATTCCCCACACTGCTATGCCTTCACAGTGCCTAACTGCGCTTGCCTTCTGAGACAGTTCATGTGTTCGTCCCTTCCGCCACAAAGAGTTAAAATATGAAGTGGCAATATGGAAAATAACATATACTGCTAATCACTTTGTTTATCTGTAGTAAAAAGTTAATAGCTCTAATGAAGTTGATTATATTCGTACCATTCTTTAGAGGGGTTAGGGTTGAATTTGTCCTTCAGATACCTGTACAATTTTATCTACAATTTTCCTTTCATCACTAATTTTGTAATTATATCATATTAAATTTGTATGACATGATTTCTCCTTTATGAACTCATGTAGCTTATTGCTCATGATTTCTGCTTTTCCCAGTAAAATGTTGCAGACAACTTCTTTGTATTGATAGCAGCCAAGATTTTCAGATGTGTCTAATCATTTTGGGTGCCTTAAAGGATATGCAGCCTACACTGCAGGAGGAGTGATTCCCAGTTCAAGTAGACAGACTCATGCTAGCTCGTCTCGAGCTAGCACGCTGAAAACAACAGTGTGGACTTTGAGGCACAAACTAGCCACCCAACCCCAAGCCTGCTCAAACTCCAGGTGGCTAGCCTGTGCCACAATGTCCACACTGCTATTTTTAGCATGCTAGCTCGAGCTGAGCTTGTGCGAGTCTGTCTATCCACACTGGGAATCGCATCACTCATCTGCAGTGTAGACATGCCCAAGGAGATCTGATTTGCAGAAAGGCTAAGCACCAGCCCTCTCAAAATCTGGCCCCATTAGGATGTCTCACATCTTGGCCACCCAAAAATTGAGGCAGCCAAAATCTCTAGTTACTTTTTGAAAATCTTGGCTGATGTCATTTAGATAACATGAAGAAGAGCAAACCTGAAGCATTTGTGTATGAAAGACCTCTTTTTCATGCTGAGTCTCTCTACTCTCACATCCTGCCATGAATAGCTAACACCCTATGTAAACCGTGAACTGTTCATGCCTCGCCAAAAGTAATGCAATATGCTCCTCTGCGTAAGATGCACCCACCCCCCCACAATCTCCATGAACACAGAGTGTCTCGTTGCACTGCCCTGCCTTCTCCTGCTGTGTGCTTGGGAAGAGGGCTGGAGGCTGTAAATGGCAAGTCAGATGGAACAGGCATGGGCAGTGAATAAGCTGTTCCATGAAAGGTAAAAGTAGATGTTTTGAAAAGTTGGATGCTTATGTTAGACTAGCCCATGGGTAGGCCTGCCTTATCTGACTGGCACTTACACAGAAGACAGCACAAGCTGACACCACACATGACAGGACTGCAGGGGTTTTATTTAGCAAGTCTTCTTGAGAAACAGATTTTTTTAAAGATACAGTATAAAATATATTTACTGTGGTCAGTGTGTGCCAACAAGATTTGTCTCTCCACTTGTGTTTGTGGGTCAGTGTGTGTTCCTCCCATACCTCCAGGGCAGTGATGCACCACATGGCCTTCTTACAAACCTATACCTGTTTATTTGTATCACCTTGCAAATTCCACTATGGAAGACAGCTGTTAGTGTTTAGTGACCTTCTGCATCAGGAAGAATTTAGAATCCCTTTCCTCATGGTCTGGCAACAAGGTCTCCTAGTTAAAGTAGGGCTTGTCAGTCAGGAAACCTAGATTCTATTCCTCAGTTTGCTAATGGATCACTTAGCCTTTCTATGCCTCAGTTTCCCTGCTGTAAAATGGAGGATAATACTTAGGAATTCCCCTGTGAAAAAACTCTCTCTTCAGTGTATGACTATACTCTTGAAAGGACAGACAACTGTTATGCAGCAGTCATGGCCCAACCCTGACTTCCAACACCACCTGCTACGTCTGTCAACGAGCCTATGGGTCAAGGATCGGACTCCTTAGTCACCAAAGGACCCATAAAAAGTAAAACCTGTGAAACAGATCATCTTTGACCTCAAGGGATCACCAATGCACCTAATCTAGAGCTGTAGAAAGAAGCAACAGTAGCAGGTTTTGTTGTCTCCATTGTAAATGCGCACATATGGCAACACTGTTGTAAGGCAGTTCTAACCAGCACAACTTTACTTTTGTGGAAAAAAACTCATCTAGAATCCATGTTATAAACAGAAAAAAAAAGTTGTCCCTTTTCTGGTTAAAACAGCATTGCCAACTCTTTCAATACTGGTGTATATTTTTAATCCCAGATCCTGGCGTCATATGGTTATATGAGACCCTCCGCTTTCATTTTTTTTAAAAGTACATTTCTAGTGGTCATGATTGAAAGGCTTAGAAATGTGACCTTACAGTTTTGTAAACCAGAAGGTAAATAAAAAGAACCTCAAATGCATTACATTTTTAAAACCTCATGATTTAAAAAAACAAGCTTGTGATTTTTGGGGTGTGATTTGTGAATTTTGGCCCCTTGGGACTGGCAATACTGAAAGAAACAGATTAGCCCTGCACCACTTTGAGTCCACATCCAAATGCCAGTGTGCTGCCACTGACCCCACTTGTTGGTAATGAGCATCACATTTTACCTACCAGAAACAAGTAGAAACTGCATATTGTAGCATAAAGGGTATCAGAATGAATGAGATGAAACCCTATTCTTTTAAAATCCAACTATCCTCTAACAAACCCTCAGACAGCAGTGCCTGTTTTCCTTATAGCTGGATGCTTTCAGGAGCACCCTACCTAAGAAAACTTTCTTTTACTTTTCTACTCCCCAGCCTTTCTCTAACAACATCCACCTGCATTGCACCTAGGGAAGCCAATTACCATACAAATGATGATGTATTGGGATTGCTCCCTCCCAGAGGAAACTCTAGCCCTTGCGCACCAGCACAGGGTCTGTCTACAGTGAGGCTAGAAGCAAGCCTTCCAGGGGGCTGGGAGGGATTGTATTCTGGCCGCTAGCCCAATCCACCATGCATGCCATGGCAGCCACAGTGCTGTTTTAGGCACTAGTTCAAGCAGAACTAGTGCGTCTACATCTATCCGAGCTGGAAATTACACTTCCCAATTGCTTTGTAGACATCCCCATGGGTACATTTAAAAATCCCACCCTTATTACATCCCTTTTTCTTATGGCAGGAAAGTATGCACTGTTGTCAGTGGGAGATCCATGCACGAAGGGAAAACACAATACAGGAGCCGAAGTGACTGAGTCTCCTCTTACATCAGGTTATATCAGTTTCACACCAATGTAAATCTGTCGATTTCAGTGGAGTTACTTCTGATTTATACCTTATGTAAGAGAGAGATGAATCGCTGCTCCCCGATCTTATATGAAGGAGGAAAATGGTGTCTCGTGATTAGGACATCAGCCTAGACCTTGGGGACTGAGGTTCAATCCTATGCGCTGCTACACCTTGGGAAATTCACTTAGTCTCTGCACCTCAGTTCCCCGCCTCAAATGGGGATAATATCTCTTCCCAGCATCACTGGGGTGTTGTTAAAAACTCTGAGGTGCCCAGATACTCCAGTAAAGAGGGCCATATAAGTACCATAGATAGATATGAGAGAAGAATTTCACCCTGAAACTGTAACATTGATTTTGAAAAAAAAATAAGTTCTTTTGGGAATCTGCAGGAAACACTAGAACTCACGTATTTTTCCATTACAAAAGAGGCTTGAGCATCTCTATTTTAATTCTAATTTCTGATGATACCAGGGCATTTTAGCTCCTCCAGTGGCTGCCAATAGCACCACAGCTTTTCCACAGGTGCCAGGAGGTATTTCAGCAGCTCCAGCAGATTCCCATGTTTAATCATACATAATGTACCCCCATAAAGTCACCAGAACCCCTGGATAGAATTATAGTCTTTATTATGTACAATTGGGGGTATATTAATCCTTATATTGAAAGATTTTTTTAGTGACCTGTCAGAAAGTTAGATAAATGATCAGAAATAGGCAAAGTAGGGATTAAACTAAATGTCTTTTAGTATGAAACCCAATGAAATTTTCTGTGCAAAATATGGGAATTTTTAGTTAAGGGAAGGGAATAAAGGGATGTACATATTAATTTTTTGTGGCATAGCTCAGTCAGATGACCAATCTGGGAACTGTGAAACCTTGGATGAACATCCCCTTGATCGCACTAGTAACTGTCTTAACCTACTCACCTGTTAATCCACCATGCATTTTCATGCAATTTATGGAATTTGTTTTATAAACAATGTTCAGTAGAAAGGTAACATTTTAAAAACATGGTTTAGTTGAAACAAACTCTTTGACTAAATGCATCTGAATATACAGGAGATGGTCTCTGTGACATAGAAACAAAAGAAAAAAACACACTGTTCAATACAATATTACAATCTAATTGAAATTATATTAAAAAATTAAATGACATTTTGTGAACTTGTTTAAAAGGGTCAGAAATGTGTTTGAGCTGTACAAGATTAACCTTTGCTCATTTGGGAAAACGCAGCCTTCAACAGCAATCCGCTGCAGTGGTTGCACTTGCTAAAAGTTTAAAACAGTAATTTTTTCCCAAGAAAGGTCATCTTGAGCTAAAATGTCAAATAAATTATTTAGATTACTGAATTAGAAAAGTGAGGATCTGACAGGCTGAATTTTTTATGCACATTAGCCACAGTCAGGGTCTCTATATGCTCTTTTTATTAAGTAAAGTGCACCCCCTCCTGCTTTATTAAAAATCTCTCCATTTAGTCCAATATACTTCCTTTGATAGATACAATTGTATCTTAGCATCTAAATACTGGGTCTGATTCTGTCCTCACTAATACTGGTGTAAATAAGAAATGACTCTGCTGACGCCAAAGGAGTTACACTGCTGTAAAACTGATACAAGTAAGAAGAGAATCTGGCCCCCCTTGTGCAGTGGAACTGATGTGACCAAGACCCAATTGTGCAGTCCTCATTTAGCTGTTACATCCCAGACTCTAGCATTTGAGAGGAGGAGATGGTAGGTTGGGATAACATGATTTTGGCAATTAATTGATCTTTAAATATTCATGGTAAATAGGCCTAATAGCCTGTGATGGGATATTAGATGGGGTGGGATCTGAGTTACCCAGGAAAGAATTTTCTGTAGTATCTGGCTGATGAATCTTGCCCATATGCTCAGGGTTTAGCTGATCGCCATATTTGGGGTCGGGAAGGAATTTTCCTCCAGGGCAGATTGGAAGAGGCCCTGGAGGTTTTTCGCTTTCCTCTGTAGCATGGGGCACGGGTCACTTGCTGGAGGATTCTCTGCTCCTTGAAGTCTTTAAACCACGATTTGAGGACTTCAGTAGCTCAGACATAGGTGAGAGTGGGTGGGTGAGCTTCTGTGGCCTGCATTGTGCAGGAGGTCAGGCTAGATGATCATAATGGTCCCTTCTGACCTTAGTATCTATGAATCTATGAGAGAAACATTCAGAGAGGCAGGAATATTGTTAATGATGGCAGAATCCAAGTGTCATAAATGTCATGGAACTTTTTAGTTAGTTCTAATCTTTCTCTTATGCATGCAAGCACACACATGCAGTTTTCATATTAAAAGATACTACAGTCATAGGAAATTATGAGCATCTCCTGAAAGATATAAGTCATAGAAAAATGTCAGATTCTCATCATTCAAGCTTGGTTCTTTCCTGGCTCTGTGTATCTATTTCTAGGGCCTTACCTAGTCATCCTCACCCCTCAACTCCCACTCAACCCCATCCTTGAAAGCTCTGTTTTTGGCTCAGTAGATTTGACTCTTATAGATTCACAAATTTTGAGGCCAGAAGGACCTTTACAATCACCTAGTCTGACCTCTGGCCATTGAACTGTATCCAGTAACTCCTGCATCAAGCCCAACAAGTTATGGTTGAATGGGAGCATACCTTTTAAGAAGCCATCCAATCTTCACATGAGAAAGGATCCACCACATCCCTCATCTGTTCCAAATGCTTAATTACCTTCCCTATTTTAAAATGGCATTTTATTTATCATGAACTTTGCTGACTTCAGCTTCCAGCCATTAAATCTTGTTATGCCTTTGGCTTGCTAGATTGAGAGTACATATCAGTAATTTAACTTAAAATACATTACAGGGATGTTGCAATTATTCCCAAACCAATTGTTATAAAGCCAGGAAATTCAGAGATAAAATTAAACTTAAAAAGAAATGCAAACATACTGAAGTATGGAAATGCACAGTTAGGGCACCTAAATAACACACTAGTGGCACAATGTAGGGAGAAAAAGTCTAATATGTCTTTAATTTAATTTGGGATCTCAAACACTAACTGTACATTTTCATATAACATGATTAGATTTCTTTTCACTTTAACCTTAACTCTGAACTTCCTGGTGTTATAAAGATTGGTTTTGGGATAATTACAACATGGACCACACGTGGTTAGCTACATAGTACTTAATGTATCCTCCTTGAAAGAATGGAGGCCTTAGTCAACCTACTGCAGTTTGATGCTGTGTTTCTAGGGACCCTCCGTATTTAAAATGTAATGTTTAGTCAACTAAACCATCTTGTCCAGCAGATCCATACTAAAACTTTCCATTTTGTTTTTCCACACTACTGCTCACTCACCGTGGGAGAGGTTTCTCCCCCCATAAAATATTTCCAAAACTGGTAATGAGCCTTGCTGTATCAAGCTTTATTGTGTGCTTTCCGTAAGACAACACTCTGAATCAATGAGTACATATTCAAATGGGGCAAATTCAGCACCCAGCATGAATAGCCAGGACAGATGCTGGAGAGATGCATGGAGTAAGAGGGGGAAAGAAGGGGAGAAATCCTCAGTGTGTGTGGAATAGGGTCCTTGTGCTGCCCCACACAGTGGAAGCCAATCCTTTGGTCCTACCTCAGCCCTCCTTTTGCTCACCCAAGCCTTAACCTTCCCACCACTTGGCATGCAAGAATCCCTTGTAGGCTCTCCCCTACACAGGGAGCACCATCTGTGCAGCCTTGAGGACCTGTGGACCAATGGAGAAAGGGGCAAGATTTGGTCCATATGACATGTAAGGGTTATATTGAAAGTACTACATTTTTTATTAGCTATGGTTGGAAATAGTCATATAAAATCTCCCATAAGTGGCCAGAACACGGAGAAAGAGCTGCCCTCAGTCACTCATCTCTTATGCACCTGAGATTTTTATACCTCTTCTTGAATATGCAACACTTTGCTTGTGCAGGGCGAGCTTCCTGCCCCCCTCCAAACCTGAGTATGACCCATTTTTAACTTGCATACTTTCAGAGACACTTCCTCATTTGTGCATCAGTGAGAAGAGGGATTTAGTGAAGAGGAAGACCATGGACTTTATTCTTCAAACTGTCATGCTCTATTAATGCTGTTTCTCTGTGGGAATTACCCTGTCAAGTAAGGAACCACCAAAGAGTAAAGTCCTAACTGTTGACATTTCTGTTGTCAAGCCAGGTATTAGGCTTTGAGAAAGAAAAAAATATTAAACAATAAAGGTGGCAAGTTTCATGACATTAAGTTTCTTTCTGCTGCATTACAGTGATGTCCACTAGCACCGGTTCCACTTAAGGGTCATTCAGCATTTCTGTTATAAATCCCCTTTTCTTGGTTGGAGCATAATATACTTTTGTCAGCTCACGAAAGCTGAAGTTGTAATTTATGTTATACAGTGTCAAAATGTTAATCAGTTATCTTTTTATGGTCTAAACCAAAGAACAATTTGATTTTAAAAAAAAACCCACGTTTTCAGAGGCTTTGGGATCTAGTCATATCAGATTGCAATGCCTGAAATGTAACACACACATCAAAAGGGGAACAAATGCCTTAGCCCTTACCATGGCTTGACTGCTTTGTGAATTAAACAAACAAAAATTAACCAGAATCTTAATTCTTAAAGAGTTATGGTAGGTTTGAAAATGTAGTACCAAAGATGCATGGTAGGACAGTATCTAATCTTCCTAATATTTTTCCTAAGTATCTGGGACATATTGAAACCTTGTAAAGGCATTATAACCCTTGCTATGTGGAGCTGTTTTCCCCTGATTTTCATTGTTTAATTTCTCAGCTGTTTCAAATTGCATTGATTTAAAATGTTTGCATCAAACAGGATGCTCACTTTGCCCATTTAAATATTTTGGGGCCATCAGGACAGTCTTAAAATAAGTTTAGTTTTTTTACAGTCACAATATTGCCTTGAGTATGTACCAGGCTGCAACTTTTGAGAAATTTCCCAACCCCTACATCTCATGTAACAGAATTTGTCTGAAGGATGCAGGATGCCTGCACTACTGATTAAAATAATTTCTGTGGCTCTTTCCACTGTAAAAATGACAGAATACAGCTGGGCCAAATGAGTTTTGCAAACTAGGAGAACATCCAAGTCACAGTGCTCAGAGGCCCACGAATAGAATGTGCATTTTGCCCCTGAACAAACAGCTATGGTATGACCGTTCAGGCGACCATCATACCAGGATTTACTGCAAACAGAAAATGATGTCCAATTCTGCTCTCAGTTGTTTCCAAAGGGATCATGCAAGCCAAATTATGCCATGGATACCTTCACAGAACACCTGCCGAGTTCAATGCAAGTTGGACATTTGTATCCAAAGGCACAATCTGGCTTGGAGAACTGAGTTTTACCAATTTAAGATAAACTTGTACCAAAGTCACACATATTACCCTCAACTCACATTAACACTGAAAATAAAATCCATCCATCCATCGAGGCACACAAAGCCAACCAGCAAATAGCAAAAGGGATCCCAAGAGTCTGTGTGGGTCTTCACTGAAATGAATGGAACCCCCGCAGGCTATCTCAGGCTCTTACTATATTTCTGCAACAGGCTGAAGATGTGAGAATGTACCATCTCTTCAAGGGTAAGAAAGGAAAAAAATGACAGGAACAAAGAGTATTTACCACTTGGAACAAAGGGAACTGTAGCAAGCAGCAGGCAGTTACAAAATAGACATCTTAGGGCTGCAGCAGCTTAGCGGTGCCATATTTAAAGGGCCATGTCACAGAATGGCATGCTGGGTAAAAAAAGTGTCTATAAAATGGCAACCTTACATGGGAGAGGGTGAGAATAGACAGTTACAAAGGCACATGCTGCTTCTATGTATTGGATACACTACAGTTTATTATATCAGATTGTATTAGGTCAGTAATAGTAAAATAGCACCTTGTTTATTTGTGTCAAAATTCAGGCACTTCTGGAAGACCAAGAGTACAAAGAATACACAAATTTAGGAAGGCATCGGGGTACTGGATCAAACCTACATACTTACCTGAAGACATTTAAATTAAGGGGAATCCTTTGGTTATTTTGAGAGAGATACAGATGGGTTATGAATGGTTGTGTGAACAGATTCAAAAACCTTAGCCCATGTCTGTGACCCTTTCAAGGTCAGGGACTAAGGTCAACAAATGTAATGAGCCTCTAACCTAGGCAGTGTGCAGGTAGCTTTGATATTTCATGCAAATGTTTCACACAGCTCCAGTGAGCCCCTTCACCTGTGAGTGTACAGAAAAAAAGAATCTGGATGCTTTTGGGGCATCAGAAGTGTTAAATATCTGGATTTGAAGCATAAATGTGTTGTATTTAATTGGTTCTTCAGACTTGCCCAATGAAACCAACCCATTTCTGTGAAAAACGTGGTAGTGAATGCTGCCTCTCTGCTGTTGTTCATGGCCATTCAAAGCATTATTTCATTTTAACACTGCCACATTATAAGTCCCAAAAAGGAAGTCCCAGTGCCCTTTGAAATCTGCACTCAGATCCATCAAATCTTGCCCACATGCTGGTGCCCAGTTGCATATTTCAGAGATTCTTTATCCTGTACATTGTGTAGTCAAATTACCCATTGTGTTGTGTGGAGGATCAGAAGGGAAAAGATGCCTTTTCAAGTTTTGATGAGAACTTTTAGTGCCAAACAACATACATTATGCTGCCAATAAAAAGCCACTTTCATGGAGATCTGCTGGATGTCCTGATAGCCTATTAACAAAAACAAAGATTCCTAAAAAGGTCTAGGTGTAGTTTTCTGAGGATTTGGCAGTGAGCATCTTTTTTGTAACAGTCAAAATTCCGTTTCAGAATCATTATACTGAAACCTAGTATGCATCGAATGGACATTATTTTAAGGGTGCTTCTATAATGCATTTAGTAAAAAAGAAAGAAATGTCAACTTATTTCAGAATTTGGGGCTGCATCCTGTTTCTACATCCCCACCTCCACATATGGTATGGTTTTATTTGGTGGGGGTGGTGGGAAAGCCCCTTAGATAGTGCAGAACTCTCTGTAGCAGCGTGGGGGGAAGTTTCAGGGGCTTAGTAGGGAAAGGCCAGAGGAGGGGTGCAGGTGTGAGTAGTGGGTCCATTATGCATCCGATGAAGTGAGCTGTAGCTCACGAAAGCTTATGCTCAAATAAATTGGTTAGTCTCTAAGGTGCCACTAGTACTCCTTTTCTTTTTGCGAATACAGACTAACATGGCTGCTACTCTGAAACCTGTCATTATTATAGGGTTCCACTGGTAAAAAAAAATTCCTCTGTAGGAGGACTGCAGAATGGTAGCCACCACTACAGGCCACGGGTTACAGTAGTAGCTGCAGAGTAGCTGTGCTTAGTCTTAGAGACTGGTGTGCATGTCTGTCTGCAAGCATAGAATTCTGTTCTTTAATCGCTACAGAGATCCCCACACATAGTCTGCTTACATGGGCTTTGCTCTGGGGATCAGAATTTGGCCCATATGTGTCTTTCTCTGCATTTCTCAGTTGTATAACTCGTTATATGCCTATCTAGATAGATACGACATATCCTCTACACTTCTATAGCAAATGGTTAATACATTTCTAAAACAGAGACAAGTCCCTAATGCCCAGTTAGTTCTTTAAACCTCTTACACAGCCTGGCTAGCATCTGACTTGAACAACGGATTTTGAGTTCTAAGTAATTCTTTTTTCTGAAGGCTAATTAAAATCAATTCCCTGGCATTTCTCTGCTATTGGGAAAGATGCTGCTGTTAGATGTTTCAGTCATTAGCAATATGGTACTGTTGGATTAAAAACAAATTTCCATATAACGCAGCAATGATTAGTGAGTCTGTGATAATCTAAGCAATTATTCGGGAACAAAACCTGTCCCGACTCTATACCTAGATTATTTGTTGATGACTTCTGAAAATGTGGATGACAAAAAGCAGTATTGTGGTTTTAATTTTAAATTGTGTTCATTTATTTTAGTAATGTAAATTTAATGAATCTCTGTATTTCACAGACTTGGATTCTGATTAGCTCTCTAACCATAGAGGATACAAACTCTATGAATGTGTGTATGTATAGAATAAAATGACTACGAATAAAAAGTGTTATGTAGCACTCAAATCGTGAGCTGAAATTCTGTTCTCACATATTCTGGTATAAATCCAAAGTAACTTGTTGGTTTCAGTGGAGAACTGAGAGGGTTGGATTCAAAGCCACTCAAGTTGATGGGGTGAAATCCTGGCTTCTCTGAGGTCAGTGGGAGCTTTACCATTGACTTCAATGAGGCTATCTTTCCCCCCGAGAGTCTTTCCATAGACTCCAATGGGTTTTGGATCAATCTGTGAGTGGTGAGAGAACTTTTCACAAAATATTTGGGGGAGGACAGGAACTGTGTTCAATAACAGGCAACTCTCTGTGGCTGTATACTGCTCAGCTGCAGTGCAGACCACACAGAGCAACAGCTTCTCTTCCCTTTATGTCACTTTCCTCTGTGGGGTCTAAGTCTACATAGCCTCTCAGCAGGTATTGTTATGGATTTCAATGTGAAGTCAAACCAGATAGGAGGCTACAGTTACAACCAGGACTTAAGATTTCTGAGTAAAACAATTACAAACCTGATTTACAAGTTCAGGCCATGTGCCCATTAAATGTAAGTTTGAGTGAATTTTAACACAAACTCCATGCACATACAATGAAGTTAACCACTGGATTCCCTTTAACAGCAGAATAATAAAAGCAAAGTAAAATATCTATTGCAATATCTTAATACTCTTCTCCAGCCTCTGGACAATCCTTTTTTGCTGACTGATTCCTACATCTTGTGGCATCTGTACTTGCAAATACCAGGATGCTCTGTAGCATTTTAATACAAGTCATATATACTTTACATCAAATTACTTAAGCGTATGAAATATTTCACTGGAGGCATACCTGCACCAAATCCATGGTTTTAACCTTTTTCTTTTTTTTTTCTGTTCAGAATATTTGGCTGTTAGGTCTCTCTCTAGACTGATACATGTAGTCCTCATAAGCTAAGAGCCATTTCGTATGTAATCATCTGAACAAATCCACTGAGTTATAAAATGTCTTAGCTCCAGTGGCAGAATAGAACTACTTTTCATTATGTAAATCAACCAGTTTGGGAATCACACTTTGCTGGCTTCCCTTGTAGCTGAAATAGGCCACTTTTCTGCAGTGCACTGAATCAACATAGGCTTCTGCCCATGAACTGATCATTCATCACACATTGGCACTGTAGCAGGGATGTGAAAATATGATACGACCAAAAGATGGAAAAAATGCTACAGTTCCAAAATTGAAAATTGCATTTTTTTATTTAAATACTGTGGGGTGGATTGTTTCCTCCAATGGAAAAATTCACAGGAGGGGAAAAATGTTATAAATTCCATAAGGTACCCTTTAAGGAATCTCCTGCAGGGAAGAGGGGCATGGCCTGGAAATTTTGCGGACATACTCTAGAGACACCAGGGATATCAAATTCCAGGGTCAGAGATTCCAGGGAAATAGCTCAGGGAGATGGCCCCTCTGCACACTACCTGGGATCCCCTCACCTCCTGAAGGAGCCACGCAGCCATAAAGTCTCTTTCCCACTCCTATGCCCGATCCGTTTCCACAAAAAAAGGCTTTAACTCCTGCTGGGGTTTCTGACTGGAAGTCAACCAGATTCTGAGGGATCATGCTGCTTGGTGAAGAAGAACCTAGTTTTGCCCTCTTCTGACCCAAGGAGCCCCAACTCACTGTGTGGCTGCAAAATGGCTTCCATTGGCTCATGTAAGCATGCCACAAAGTCACTACAGTTTATGTGCCACTTTGAACCAGCTCTCCCTACTTTTGCTTCCTTACACACTCATAAGGAGAGGGAGCAATAGGTCTGTGAAATGCAAAAGGACTGACACGATATGGACAAAAAGGTAAATCATGAATTATGACTGTAATTGGGTCTCACTTTGCAAGATTTACTACAGCAAAAGAAAATAATTACCACAATATCACTTGACTTGTTCTCCCCATATCTAAGACCTTACAGTACTGTATACATCGCTAACCAGCAGAGATTCTCAGATAGGTTACTTGGAAAGAGAGCTGTAGGGTTGGTAGAGAGGCTTGCTTCAAAGTCACACCATCAATGGATTCACGGGCAAGAGCCAACCAATACACAGAATAACGTGTGTAGTCAGTGCTAGAGTACATACAGAATATGTGTACATATTTACCTGTATATGTATATACAGTAGGTCAGTGGTTTTCAGCCTATGGTCCGCAGTTCCGCAGGATATGTTTTAGACTTCCAAAGGAGTCCACACCTCCATTCAAAATTTTGTAGGGGTCGGCAAAGGAAAAAAGCTTGAAAACCACTGTTAAAGGTGAGTGTGTGGGGAGAGAGAGTTTACATGTGTGCATCTTTAGGAGGACAATATGAGAAGTGCGTGTGTGTGCGCGTGTGTGTAAAATGTGGATTTTTGAGGTATGCCACAAATATCTGTGTTCCAATGTGTGTGTACATGCATGTAGATGGAAGATGTATATTTTTGGTAGGATGAAAGCACGAGTACATATAGACGTATTATTGTGGGGAGTAAACATGTGTGAGAGTATATTTGTGGGGATGTGTGTGTGTATACGTGTAACGCTGACAGACCCCGGTCGTCGGTGGGCGGAATCGAACCTGGGGCCTCTGAAGCTTAAAGGATAAGCCTCTACCACATGAACGAAAAGCCAGCTGGCTGTTTGCTAAGGCTGTAGAGCAATCTCAATCTCAATCTGTGTGTGTGTGTGTGTGTGTGTGTGCGTGCGCGCGTGTGCGCATGCTTGCGTGCGTGTGCGCCACTAAAATGGGACAGAACACCACACCCAGAAGGTGTGGGGGTTACATACTTCCCCTAGCTGAGGAAGCACATCCTGAACTTCAGAGACTTCCCAGTTAAAATCCCGGACGAGCCCCCATTTGTAGCATTGACAGACCCCAGTCATTGGCAGGCGGGATTGAACCTGGGGCCTATAGACCTTAAAGCATCAGCCTCTAGTGCATGAGCTAAAAGCCAACTGGCTGTTAGCTAAGGCTGCAGAGCAGACTCAATCTCAGTCTCTCTCTCTCATCTCAGTGCCACTAAATGGGACAGAACACCACACCCAGGAGGTGTGTGGGTTACATATGCACTTATTTGTGGTGTGTGTGTGTGTGTGTTTGGGGGTGAGTCCAAGCATGGATTTAAAAGTGTGCTTATACATGAGTGTTGGTGGATCTGTGAGAGGGAGTGTGTTCAGGTAGCTCTGTTATTGTGTGTGCGCTGTAGGTCAGGGGGATGAAAGCATTGTGCATACATATATATTTGCAATATTCAAGCAGCGGGGTGTCTTTGAGGATGGGTATGTGTATGGAAAGCAAGCTGAAGGCTGGATTGGTGAGTGTCAGGGGAAAAGAGAAGAGAAGAGAGGTGGAGAAAGGGGAATAAAAAGATAAACCACCACACATTAAGCAATAATATATTTTTTCATATTTTGCCTTGTTAAAGTTTGTAAGCCTCCAATGTATCACTTTGAAAAAGCTTCATTATTTTCTCCATTGACATTAATTAAGCTTTCATGGGGATTAGGAGCCCAGCTAGCTAAAAGAAACATGGAGTTTATTTTTATTATTATTTTAAACAGTGACCTCACCTTGCCAGGAGGAAATTTTCAAAGCTTTCTCAGCTCTTAAGAGATTTTTCAGGGCTGGAAAAGTGGCTGTATTTTTTCTCCATGTATATTTCTTATGGAAACTGACTTTATAAGAGACCTGTCGTATTAAATAGCCCGCTGCACTGATTATTGCTACCGCTTTGAGTGGCACTTCCCACCCCACCGATCATTACCAAACCACACTTTGCTGCTAATTTCCTGGAAGATTCAAATGCTCTTACTTCAAGGTCATCTCAAAGGATAGTTTAAAGAGCTTTTTCTGTAAAATATGTATATTTACAAGAGCACGCATAAATGGTCACCAGGGAAGATAAGCTATCAGACAGTAAAGAGATGTCTATCCTTATACAGTTCACACACCACTGAAGCAAATAAAATTGGTTTTGTATCCAGCCTATGAATACACTGTTAGGAACTCTGTCCTGAAAACTGATCTATACTACTGAGATAAAATTCAATGCATCTCTTTTCATAAATATCTAACTGTGGCATCAAAATTCTACTACTTTTGCCTGAATACTCATCTACTGTAGTTCCAGCAGGTAGTGGAATGACTCACCAGTTTGCTTCACTCAAGTACACAAGAATCACTGTAATAGGCTGCATCCAAACTTAATTAAAGCATTAGCTTTAGTGCACAAAGACGTAAGTCTAAGTTTACAATTATTAAAGTCCGTTCCACGACTGACCAAGAAACGTTAGATTAAGTCCGTGTTTAATTTTAATAACAAAGGCATCCAATATTCAGTAAGTTGTCTTCTTTTAAGCCACTCAACGCAGCTTCGTATTGCTGGCATTCCTTACCGTCTCTTGTGCACATTACTAGCACGCTGTATTATTCACTAAAACCAGAGAGGACTGCAATGTTACTGCAGACACTCTTTTGTTCTGTCTTACTGTGCTAATTTAGTCTGTGGACCTGATCCACCTGTACAAACTTAACTTGAATAGTCCATCAAATTTTTATTTGGGCATCAGGGTAAGTACAGGAGTTAATGTGCATAAAATATATGGACAGCACAGTGACAGACAAAATCATTTGTGGGCACGAGCAAGCACATAAGGACTATTCACAGACTGAAATTGTTCAGGACCTTCTTGACTAACACAGAGATAGTAGCAATTGTAAAGTATTTTTTGGGAAAAAACGAAATTGCATTACGGAGGTGAGCTGCCATTTGAGAACCACTATAGCTTTCCTTTATAGTTACCACTCACTTTTCTCCACATTAATCTTTATGTGCTACATAAACTTCTAAAATAAAAAATAAATATGAGGACAAAGTGGATAATATACCCGGTCCAATACTACTGCCATTACTATCAATGGCAAACCTTTCACGAACTTCAAAGAGGAATAAGGTCAGGCTCATTTTCTATACACTTCATAGTGTGTTTTCTCATAGAAAAGTGTTTGTCTGACCACGTCGGAAGAAAGGCAGAGGGGAATAGATGTGGTTTCATTAGGCTGCAACGTTATTCAATTTAAATGTATGGGAGTACCTGGTAACTGTGGAAGTCATCATCCTTTCCTTAATCATTTCCATAGAATCCCCAGCCAGGCAGGGCTGTTGGAACAATTTGTATAGTGGGGATGCTGAGAGCCACTGAACCAAACTGTAAACCCGGTATATCATGGAAACTTCTTCAAGCAAGAGGGTGCAGCAGTGCCCCTGCACCCTTAGTTCCAACACCTATGCAACCAGATCCTGCTGCTGGGACCCTGCCACCCTCCCCTCATGTGAGGTGAAAGGGGACTATAAAAGGAAGAGGGTCAACTCCCCGGTGTTCCAGATGTAGGAGCCCCAAACCCTTTTCCTCTGCCTCCTTAAGGTTTCTTTCCTTCAAATCCTTTTCCAATCCATTTTATTATATAACCACTTCTCTTCCATACTAAGTACCTGCACTGGCCATCTGCCACAAGTTTTACATACTAAGTTGCAACATTATAACCTAAGCTCCCTACTCCATGCAGTCCCAGATGTGTTGTGCGGAAAATGGAAAAAACCCACCCTTCCTCAGCCTATCTGGCAGTGAGGGAAAAATTCCTTCCTAATCCCCCAAGGAAAAGGGCAACTAGTGTAATGCCCATTGCAGGTCAGGAGTAAACCTAGTCCTTTTGCCAACATCGTGTGTGTGTGTGTGGGGATGGTGTAGACTTCTCTATAGGGCTACATGGGTTATAAATGCGCACTATGCATCTGGCCAGCAGGAAGGGGAATGCAGTGACCTTCTCCTGACCTGGCCCCAACTGCTTCCTGCCCTTCCTGTAAATCCCTTTAAATTTTTCTCCTCCTCCCCACATGTTGTAGGAGATCCCTTAAAGAGGCAACATACCTTTTCTTCTGGTTAGCTGGACAAAGACCCCCCAACATGGCGGTTGCAGTAAACATACTCTAGGTCAACTCTAAGTAACACATTAAAGAGCAGTCATAGTAAAAATCCATGGTTATTGAATAACGTGGAGTCAATTACCCTACAAATGGTCAAAGACTCAGTTTTAAGATGCCTGTTCTAAAGTATCCTTAACAAACAAGCACATCTTTTCTGTTGATGTAAATCATGTGTGTATGGCTGTTTTGAATCAGGATTTGTTCTCCTGATGGCCTCCTGAACTTTCTTGTGGAAAATGCATCCTTAAGGGGAGCACTTGAGCCTCAGCCAGAGAAGAGGAGGAATTGTGATGATGAAAAACAAGCCTCCCAGCCCCCCCACCTGCCCCCCAGCATGGTATGTTTAGTAGTTGGCTGGAGTAAATTCTGTGCAACCCTCATTGAACTGGGCCTATGTGTGGTAATGGACAAAACCACATTAAGTGTCTGAATTCATAAAAATTGGGGAGACATCTGTTTTTGGCCTTGTGGAGGAATGGACTCTGAGCTGCACAGAACCTGAAGATCACTGGGGAAATCCAAGTCCATCCCTGTGCACCTCATGGCATCTACATGGACAAGTAGTCCCAAAGGCTCCCTTTGACAGATCATTCCTTCATGAGACTGATTTTGAAAGATTATTCTTTCATGCCACTGCTTTCAGCTTCTAAATTACTTGAATGTAGTACTATCTCACTTGAGGGTATACATGAAGGGTCAGGCTCTGCCACTCTGTGTTCAATGGCAAAACTCAAGGAAACATTTGTTGTTCTATGAAAGCAGTAGAGAAATCAGTCCCTGGTAGGGTACTGGATTTTGCTCTTGATCTATAATTTGGGGATAGTTTAAAATGCTTATTTGATAAAATGCTATTTTTCCTTTGAATAATTACATTTATTTTCATTCCCTTTTTAACATGTCTGCCTCCATCTTTTTACATTTCTATTTATTTGGTGCTTTTTTTTGTGGGCAGGCATTATAAAGCAATTTGTGGCTATTCCTCCAGTGCTTTGTTGATTCACCTCAGAATAGAAGAAGGAACTTAAAAGTGCTATAAGCAATTGAGCTTTTGCTGGGGGCGGGGGTGGGGGGAGGGAGAAACTTTATTATCTTATCTCATTGAGATTTCCACTAACTCTTTTATCTAGATTCACTTACTCAAACCCATGGCCTGTGGTCTTGTTTAATATCAGCCAGTAATAAAGAGCTCTTCAGCTAAATACAGCTATATTCCACTATTAACGGCAGCTCTTGAAGCAGTCACTGTGGAAAGGGGAGTCTAAACCCTTCAATGTCAAGGCATTTAGAAGCACTCTAGCATCAATCAAGGTCTACGTCCAGTAAGTGCCTGCTTACATTTACATGAAATATTCATACAGCATTCAGTTTTGCTTTTCTCTCTCCTAATCATCACTTTTAGGAAGAAGCTACAATCATCTCAGTTAGGGGAGGGTGTTATGGGACGTGCGGTACCTTTCAATGTCAGGCTTCCTGCAGATAGCTAGTTCTGTAATGAGGCAGCACACTGTATAGACTACCAAAGGTCTTCCTCACACAGCCTAGCCTTGTTATCATGCACTATTCATCTTCAAGTATACAACTTAGAGCAAATGAAAGTAATTAATTAACCATAACAAACCTGTCAAAAAGCTATTTGAAATTCTGACAGAAAAATATTTAACATTTCTTTTAAGTGAACACGATTTCCTGTGCCCGCTCTTCCAAAAATAGCATTCAGAAGGTCTTCTACTGCATTCTTGTTAATTGTATAAGCAGCATTGACTCCACAAGCCTTTGGACTCAGAATTGTGTATTCTTTACATATTTGGCTAAGAATTATTCATTTACACATGTCTGGTGTTTTTCGCATGATTGTTCAGTGCTTTGAAAACATAAAGCGCTATATTAGATAGTGTTGACTAGAGACATTCGCTAGTTTTTCCCCCCACAAATGTAACATCAACAAGTTTGTGTAATAAGAGATCCACTATACTAGACAGTTCAGACTACATTAACCTCCATGCTTTTTAGGCAAAATAATGAACAACATTTGTACTGTGGTACTGTAGGCAAACCGGAAATGCTGTACTGTGCTTTCTGAATGAAGTACAAAGAGCATTCTTCACTATCCTACAATTTACCTTAGAGTCAATTCAGTTACTTCATTACTGTCAAGGATTTTAGAGCATCATACATCTCCCTTCTAATCAGACGTTTGATTCTAGAAATTCAGATTACTACAAAAGAAAAAAAATCAATAACTAATTATTTTATAATCTGACAAAAAGCTGCTTTTGCCACTGTGAATTTTCTTGCAAAACAAGAACTGCTCTTGAAAACAGTTACCTTACAAAATCCTGTAGGAAAAAATAAACAAAGGAATCCGGCTAACAGATGCTTGTAGTTAAAGAAAACAAGTAAAAAATCAAAAGGTACCTATGATAAAAAGCAACATTTAACCTTCAATGTATAATATATGATTTTTAAATATTTTATGACAGAATTTTAGGCATAATATATTCACTTGAGAAGTACTGAAAAACTAATGCATCTCACAAATGTAACAACCTCAAAGTTTGAATTGTTAGCAGTATTGCTATTAAGGTGATTATTCTTTCCTTTCTCTAGCCCCCCCTTCCCCCTCAGTACCCCCTTTTACATTTGTACAGCAAAATAATAGCATTTACGGTCATATTGCTCATGTTGAGCTTGTTGGCATCATCAGTTTTGATTTTTCTCGAAGGAATCAGTCCTATAATACAACACATTCTATGCCAAAATTGTAGCTGATTGCCTGTAAATTGCATATAAATGGCAAAGTGCAGAAACCCAGGAAAAATTCCAAAATGTCAGTGTAGTCTTGTGTGTTTTTTGTAAATGCTCAAGCATATTTGTTTACCTTTAAACCAGTTTAAAATGGGAGCCATCTTCTTTTTTTGTTACGTTTCCTAAATAATAAAAGGACCCACAATCACACTGTACACAAGGGAAGGCAAAGAGGGAAGGCACCATAAAATTCTGAATTTAAAGTATTTGTCTTTTATCCATAAAAGAACAATATATAACAATTTGAAATGATTTTGGTCAATAATGTTCAGTTGCCTTAAATAAAGAAACAATCATATTTAGACACAGAGAAAGAATGCAGTTGTACTTTTGTTGTATATAAAAATATTGCACACATAAACCCTAAAAAATATTATTGCTCTTTTTGACTCACCCTCATTGAGAAGAGCCCAGATTATGAGAACAAAACTAGACATAAAAACAGGAATTTTGATTGATTTTTTTTCTAATTTTGCATCAAATGTACTTTAATGTTTGCTTTATTCTTATTTTTACTGATGGAACCTGGTCAGATGGAACTGGGTAGGCAAAAGTAACATGTAAAGCATGTTCAGAGCCAGTTTTTAGTGGCAAATAAAGATTGCACTGTATCTGACTCAAAGTTGGCAAAGTCTTTCCTCAGGATACCTCGCTCCAATTTTTAAGAAATAATTCATTGAAGGCTTAAGGAAGACATCCTCCAACAGTTGAAAATGGCCATGCTTTTTAATGTGTGTTGGCATTTTTGTGTTTTTAATGTCATAGGACCAGATCCTGCTGGATACTGAAAGTCAATTCGACTGACTTCAATGGAGTAGAGGGTGCTTGTTACCTGGCAGGATTCAGGCTGTTAATCTACCAGGCATCCCACTCCCCACTTATCAGCACTTCAATTTTTTTGTTATATTAATATAATATTATATTAATTAATTAATTAATATAATATAATATAATATTTGCATCATTACAAGCAAACATTTATTAAATGCAGGATTAGACACCTTCTTATTCCCCATGAAGCCAATGTTCAGCACCGTTCAGGATCAAGTCTGGAAAAATGTTTAAATGCTGGAAATAGAGCCCAGGTTTATGACAATTCTCAAAAGATGTTTGTGGCTCAAGTTAAAAAGGGTCTCTGTAACATTAAGCTACAGTTTACAGTAAACTTTCCAAAGAAAGTCCTGAGTTATGATAAGCTCCCTTTGAGTATTAACAAGAAGTTACCGAGTCGGATTCACTATCACCCATATTGAATAAAAATCAAATTCTTGGAATGGAAATGTAATATTTCTTTACAAGTCTGAGTCATAAGTGGCATAATCCATTATTTACCTCCTTATATGTGTGCTAGGGTAGACTTTCAAAGTTGACTTCTATTTTTTGGTCTGACACTAGCTATTGAATTCATATTTGAACTTTCCAAGTGACTAATATAAAATAGAGCTCTGCCTTTTTTTTTTTTTTTTTTTTTTTAGTTCTTTGAGGTGAGAGTAGAATGGCATGCAATCAGTTGTGGTTTGGCTCAGATTTCAAGCTATGTTGGAACCTGCTGAAGTTTGAAGAGTTTGAATCAGTTGTAACCCATCATACCTGTGGGATATCTTTAATCCCATAAGTTGTGGGAACTTATGTATACGGTTAGCTTTTGATCTTACTACAATGATTTTGAACATAACTAGCGAAAGCAATGCTAGTCAGACATAAAAGAACTGAATCTCCCTTATTCTGATTTCTAAAGTGTTCTGAAAGCAGTGAATAACATCAGGGTGTGTGCGTGTGCGTGTGTGTGTACACTACAGCGATGTCTACAGCAGATTTCTACTGACCAGATTCAGGATATAGAAAAGCCAACATCAGCATTCCTCAGGAGTGTTAGAGAAACATAGCTTTTGAAAGCGTTAATACCATTTATCTAGTCCATTATCTCTTCATGTACAGTATAATCTACTGTGTATACATCTATCCATGATCTATATATGCATACAAACAGATATCCAAACCAGAGATCTATTTTTCTCCCTCATTTTATAGAAATAAAGATACACATTTTTAAAACCTGGCTGCCATTTGTGTTCCTGGCTACTTGGAGGTGCAAATTATTCCGGGAACACTTTTGTGCTTGCTATTTGCAGGCACAATTAAAATCACTCGGATGGCTAAAAACCTGATTTCAGCCAGTTATTTGGGCCCACAAAACTGCAGGCACAAAAAGGGAGGCTGAGCTGAGACCAGAGGTATGATAGTAGATATATACAACTCTAAGTTATATGTTATGAAAAATGGATTACAACATTTTAAATATGTGTTTTTAATGTTACCTCACAGTAATTTTTTTAAATGGTTTTCCCCTGGCATAATCCAGTGTGATCCATAATACTGTATTTCAGCAATGATTTTAAAATGATGGATAGGTTACCATCGAAATTATTTGTAAGACATAAATGACCATTGTGTGTTTCTTTGAAGTTGGCACATCTATTCTGTATGACTCAATCACTAAATCACCTTACAAATGTCTAACAAAGCACCTGCATTTAGCCATATTTTCTATATTTACGTTTTTGGCCTCTTTCTAAGATGAGGCATAAATCCATGAGGCCACTTTAGAACTTTAGAACGTCCTTCTTTTACATATCTAGTGCTCATTACCCAGAAGTTATTCTGTCTCCCGTGTTAAATTACTTTATGCTGCAGCTTAAACGAACATGTCTTGCTTTCATCTAGCATTTCAAATAGGGCAAAGACTGCTGTACAATTTCCAAACACAACTGTGCTAACAGAGATGAATTACTAGAGTTTATATAATTTATATTAGGAATTCATAGACCTAGCAAAAGGGATTAGTACATTTTATTTCAGGGTAGGAGATGATCCTGTCATTAATGGTCGATACTTTCATCATCTTTTAAACCTGAGGAATTTCCAGGGTGACAAGGCTGTAAGGACATATCAGGGATTCACAGCTGTGAGCTTTATCTGGCCATGTACTGCTTTACTCACAGTATGTGGACTACGTTCCATCAAAACTGGATTAGCCTGTCAATCATGTCCTGCAATGTATATTGTATTATGATTTTTTGAAAATGTCACTGAGATCAGAGTAATTTCTTGGCTAATTGCATCTTGTCTCTTCTTAATACTGTGCATTTAATGGTTTCATTACCTTTCGTGACAATCACAGTGCCTAGTCCAGCATTAAGGGCAGTTTTATTTTTACTTAAAAAAGAAAAGAAAAGAAAATATAAGGAATCCTCAATCCTTTTAATAACAGAGATAAAAAAATATTTAAGACAATACTATATTTCATTGAATATAATACAATTTGTGGTATCCGTGTTTTTTCCCCATGGTCTGTGATATACATAATAACTGAGATTGTTTCTCTAATCCCAAAAGCACACCTTATGCTTAGCACAGTATTTTTCTCCCCTCTCCTGTTATGGAAATAGATTAAAGAAAATATTAACCTTTAAAAAACTGTCAGTCATTATTCAGACGGCTTCCATTTTATGTGTGCGAGTCTCTTGAGAATCTCTCCCAAACACAAAAATATTTGTGTTTCAATATTACTCATTTGGGCATGAGAGATTCATTTAGATAAACATTACAGCATGTTTGCAAAGGTTTCATTAAATGATACTTTGCCGGCTGCATGCAGATTTACTATATGTCATTGGTGGTAAAATGGGCAGAGACAGATTAAAGTTACTGCAGTCCCAAATTTGCTTTGGTTAAAAGAATGCTGTTTACCAAAAACTCAACCAACTATGGAGGATAATTTATTTGACATAGTTAGCAAATATACTAGAGTATAAGATCAGAGTCCTAAAGTTCTCTGACTACACAAAAGCTGACAAGACCCCTGATTTGACCCTACCTTGCACCTTATCTTGCCATTTATACCTGTGCAAAATACGTGTAAAATACTCCCAAATTGGAAAGACTGTACAAGGTGCAAAGCAGTAGAGAATCAGGCACCCATGTCCCATTATCAGTTCAGAACTGGGGTCTGATGATATTATATTTTAAATCATTGTACTATATTGTTTATAAATTACATCCAATTGCTGCATTTCATTACTGTGGTTTGTTATGTAATTATCAGCCTAAAGCTGGAAGAGCAGAGGCTCTTTTGGAGTATTTCTATTGGTATAGACTAGCGTGGAGTTATTTCTGTATCTGACAATGGACTTGCCCCTAAAGACTTGTCTTCCATTAGGTTAGATGAAGCAGCAGCACTTCTGGTTGTTCTGTGGTTCCTCTTTTTCCACCCTATCGGCTAATTGCAAGCTATAGGGTAGCCTACACTGGAAAGAGAGGCATATATTGCCTGATATTCCTGGTAGGTGCTCATGATGAAGGACACGCTTCTTTTTGGATCTGACAGCAGCCGCAGTATCCTGTTTAAATTTGCTGTGGCAGGCAGAAATAGTGTGAATGTTAAAATATCAAAGGTGATTGTGTAAATACTCTGGCTTGCTAGCCATTCACATCCAGTTTGAGCAAGTCACGTGGTATTTGCTTCTTTCTCTAGCATAAACGTAAGCTGACATCTTTTAAAAAGTTCATCCGCTGATGAGTTTTGCTTCTGAATACATTTGTGTAAACATTCCAACACATTCCACTGATATTCTAATAAGACAGAACTAGAATGATGATTATACCCTGCATCTGACTATTATTTATTTCATGTGAGAAAACTGACTCTGATCTCATCAGCAGATGCACAAGTGCATTCATGAATCACCTAACTCCTGGTAAGTTTCAAAATTAAGAAACAGATCATTTGTCTTGAACAAAAGAATTATTCTGTTCTGGTACAGGCTTGATCACTTTTGTGATTTTTTTTAAATGCAAAGAAAAATTTGAAAATTAACCAAAACTGTTGTGGCAAATTCTTCCCCTGGAGAAAGAAGGTCAGCACAACTGAAGTCAAAAGCATTCCAGAAGATGAACTGTGGTCTAAGTAGAGAGGGGGAAAGAAAGTTTGTTGCTTGAGTGCCAGCAGACCATCAGAGAGAGTCACCTTGCTTGATTTATTTCAGGTCCCAGTGGACAGGTGGCCACATCACAAAATACTCCATCACAATTTACACTAATTGACATCCTTGTCAGAGTTCTTAGCACAGAGGCTAACAGAACAGCAGAGGTAAGGAGACAGATTTATTGTCACATGGAACTGGTTTACTAGTGAAAAAACAGATTTGCAAACAAACAGGCTGACTTAGCTCCTCTACTATTCTTGGGGTCATATGTTTTGTGTGCATTTCAATGATCATTGGGTATTTGTGTAAATGTTTGCAGACCCCCAAAACTTTCATTAATTTTTGGAGTCCAAAAAAGCATGCCAGACGGTGCATCATTGTAAAAGTTTCATTCATCGAGTCGGGAACAGAAGCTGTAACACGTGACTTAGGTAAAGCAATCGCACACCAAGAATATGAATTAGTGAATAGTCAAAGTGAACAGTTTGCAGACAGCTCCATGCACTCAAATGTAATAGTCCAAACTATTTAGCAAATATTTATGACCAACAAAAATAGTTCAGAATTCAGGTTAGTTTTTGGATGACTTGCAAACAGAACAAGAGCTGAATTCATAGAAACATTATTTTCAAAGAATAATCTGACCAGCAGTACTCTCCCTAATTGAAACTGTCCCTACTGACTAACACTTAGGCACGCTGATGGATCAGTGTGGAGGAAACAACACTCTCATTTCTCATGCCGTAACTGTTATGTGGACAACGTGTAAGTCACCCAGAGGCCAGTGCAGCACCTTATTCACCAAAATCACTGAACCTATTAAACGAGAAATTGGCATAATCCATAAAAAACAGAGATTTCATACAATGGTACAGACACACCAAAGTGAGACTATATTAAAAAAAATTTGGTTCAATCAGTGGATTTTACATTGGGTTTGGTCTGCATTGGTTTCAGGACTCTCCACACTCCTGTGGTTTGTGTAATTTTCCTTTCATCCACACCCAAAAACTTAAGCAGAAAGTCAATAAAGCCATGAGAATCTGGAGAGTTTAATCAGTTGCATAATGAAACTTGGAAAACTCATTTGGATGACTCTCTCTTTATGCTGACCCCCACCTCCAAAAAGCCTCCCTCACCCAGCATCTGAAGGAAGCCTGGGGTAGTTATTCCATTCTTTCTGACATCTTCCTGGGTCCGCCAATTGTTTCTACTCTTTCCCCAACATCTTCAGGAGACTGTCTAGCTTCCTCCAGCCTTTGTCTTTTTCCGGCCAACAGGTAGGCCACTACACTCAAAGGGTGTCTTGGCATACAAGGGAATCTAGCCTGAGATCCGGGATTTGACAAGCCCACATTGCACTCTGTGGCATCTTTGACTCTTGAGTGACAAAAGATCCATACTGCTACTGCAGATAGGGATTAGGTGGGGAGTAAGGCTACCTACACCGTGCCCCTCCCACCACATCCACAGTTAGACAGGTGGGAAAGCAAGCTAGCCAGCCAAATAGCCGCTAATGTTTTGGGAAGGGGCCAGCTGGAAACAGGGTATCCACCTCGGACTACTGCCAGTCAAGAGAAAATGAAGGGGATGGGAATATTGGCAAGAGCCGCTTGGCCTGACTCCCTTCTGAGGTTTATGAACGTTGAAGAATTTTGTTTTTAAAAATAAATTTCTCCTGACTTCAAGTTTTGGCCTGAAAGTTTCACACAGCTCTATACCATATTGTATATGGCTCTTTCAGTTCAGCAGCTTGGTGTGTGTGTGTGTGTTATTTTAAAATTGAAATGGTCATCTTAAAAAAGAGTTTGGTAAATTAGACCATAATTTAGATGATTAGCTCAATTAGTCAGAATTGGTCAAAAATTTCCTAACAAGAAATCAGTATTTATTCTTGCTCTGGCTTTTTAAAGAAGCACCTTGCACATTATTTTTTTAAATAAAAGCACAAAGATGACTATACCCTTAGACACCTCTCAAACTTTTGCTCCCTTTGGCTGAGCCTGTAAGAGTGCAAGCCTAGAGATCTACAGGGCACAGCTGAAGACACATTCCTTTTGTCTTTTCTTTGCCATTTGACTGACAGTTTTAAAATAAATATACAGTTGTCTGAAGTGTATGTCAGACACTATGTGGGTCTATGCTTGAAAAATGTAGCCATCCCTACCTGATCTATATCTCAGTGGTGTGTGTTTCAAGGTATTTCTGATCTCTCTCTCTCTCTCTGTATTGTTTCCATAAGGAGATCTCTGCAGCTCTGGAAGTTCCATCAGATGATTTGGCTCCTGCATCTTCTTTTCACTTTATTCATCTTACACCTCCCTTTCAATTAAGCATATTTACACTTTGGCTAAAAACATTTTGGGTGCTGAACAGCTAACCCAGTGCATACTGTCGGTAGTGGAGATGTGAAAATACTGTTCTTGGACCGCTGTACTATGTTACATCATATTATACAGTATTATAACAACTAGAGCTGTAAGGTTTCACTTCTCAGGGGACCTGTGAGTATTTTCTTTGGTCCTGAGCCACATAGGTTTGTAGCCTCTGAGCTTTGCTTTACATTTTGGCTGTAAACAAATGCAAAATATCTAAATGAAACTGTCAAAAATGACTATTTCATCTGGTTTCTCAGATCTGCATATAAATCAGCTTAGGTTCACTTAAAAGTGGGCCCAACATTTGCTTGAAATGTTCACACAAACTTTGATGGTCCTGCTTGGAGTTCTGAATTGTTTGCAGGCCTGAAATCAGGAGGGTTTTATGTGGATTCATATTTCCACACAGACATTTTGCATCCTAAACAAGACATGGCAGTTCCAAACAGGGGTTTCACACAGTTACACAGTATGCTTCCACACAACGTGTACTGTCATCAGCCTGAAAGGTGACAAAAATTATGTAAATCTGAAAAATATAATGCCAGATTTCTGTTTTTTTTAAAATACCCATAAATAGCTACTTAGGAATTTATTTTGTTCAGCTACAGGGGTATCATTTGCTATGGGGAAAGGGGGCAGTTGCTCTCCCCCTACTCACTTTCCATAGGTTTATATGCTCCATTAGGTCTTCCATTTTTGCCCACTCTACATGCCCAGACATTGGATATAGTCATTAGGAAAGCAAACTTTGCCCCCACTAGAATTTTTCTGAAATGAAGCCCCTGTTCAGCTATGTGTGAAGTTAGCAGAAAAAGTGTCAAGTAGTTATTTTGTTGTCCAGGCAGAAGTTTCCCGCCCCCACCCCCCCGTTGGTCAAACCTTGAAAAATAAGATTAATTACAAATGTAGGGCTTGATACTGTGACTATGAAGTCAATGCCAATGTTCCTACCAATGAATTCAATGAGGGATCAGGCCATTATTCCTTTTTTGGTTCCTGTGTGAGTCGATCCTGATTTCTGTGAGTGTGTTTGTTAGATGTAAGTATCTGCAAAATATTCTGACAAATAATTCGCAGTGTATGGATTGGTCACGAAGTTTTTGTTTCAAGTATTTGGTATTAGTTCTTCATATTGTGTGACTGCTCACGCAAGTCAAGTGGTATTATTTTCTATTACCTGACTGAGCGATTGAAAGTTTTTAAAGATAATAATAATGAATGACTAATAAAATTTTATAGCACATTTTACACATTGTAGTTCTTGCTAAAATTTGTTAAGCTGTGGGGATTTACAAACATGATCACTACTACTTGGCAGATGACCAAGTATGCATGAATAATAGTGTCTCACAAATCATTGCTAACTAAATTCAGCGCTTTTGCTTGCAAAATGACTCATGGATCATCTCTGAAACATTTCCTAAATCTCAGAGATGGCATCAAGCTGCAAAAATGTGGATTATGACCACCCCAAAGTTCAGTGTTTTGATCTGATGAATTATAAAGACGGAACACATTAAAAAGGCAGAACTCTGATCCAGACCCACATATGGATTTGGAACATGTCCAAAGCTCTGGGTGCTTAGACTAGAGTTTTGGTTCATGTATGTCTCTATTCAATATTTTTTATTTGTTATCCTTATAGTAATATTTTGCTCTTATATGTTCAGTCTGAAGATGTGACTTTTGCTGTTAATAAGCAGCTGGATGTTGTTTTCATAGTATGGAAGTAACCCTGTTCTGAAGAGAACATATACTTTTTTAAAAAAGATTTTCTCCTCACAGCAGTGATTTTGTGGCACTGCCCAGTGGCAGTACCATGATGTCACAACAATTTATCATAGTTAGAGCAATGCTGCATGAACCTGACTTGTTTAAGTGTTTCTGTGGCCTGATTTCACAGAGAGAACACAGGACAACACTAAGGGGCTCTACCAATCTGCAATCACACAATTCAGCTTCTACCTTTTTGTTCTATTATTGAGGCCCCTTGTCTGAGATAAGCAAAAGAAATGCAGAAAAATGGGACTAAGTCTACAACGACCCTCCAGTGAGATTTGGGTAAATTCCTTTCCATGCTCAGGCAGAACTGAGTTGGTCTCCCTTGACCCTGTGTTTGTACACTTAGTTTTCCTTTTCTCGTTTTAGGTAAGTAAGTCTCAACCATTTATCTAGATAGCAAAAGCCACAACTTACATTTTAATTAAATATTAATGGTCTCCAAGCAAATAATATTAAGATATTATTATTTTGTTCTCACATCCAGCTATAAATACCCTCAAACAGCTATTTTGCAGTCTGTTTCTATTAATTTTTGTGTGTGCTTGAAATGCACCAGCTTCACCCATCTGGAAGTATGTGTGGGATGCAATTTCTATGTGTCTTCTAAGGTAGATCAGCAATATATTTAATTCATCATGTATCAAAATAAAATTTTGTACAAGAAATATCTTTCTAGTATTCTTTTTATAACACTGCACTTCTAAAGTACCTTTTGTCTTAGGATGTCAAAGCATTGCACAAATGTTGAAGGCCTCTAGCCTTTGTGCCAATGCAGAAGCAATTATTAATTATTGTTATAATGTACTTGTATTACAGTGGCGCCTAGAGACCAGGGCCCCATAGTGCAATGCACTGAACAATCATATAACAAAGAGATAGTCCATGTCCTCAAGAGCTTACATTTCAAACTCTGTAAACCTAATCTAAGCAATAAGTCCTAGTCCTCAGCAATTGTGTGTAGCAATGAAAGGAATGGGGACATTCACAGTCGCTGTGTTTAAGGGAGTGCAGGGACTGCTACCTTCAGTTGTCCCTGGAGGTGCCCGTCATCCCAAACAGGATGGGAATGACGCTGCCACCTACACACTCCTGATGTACCCCAGGGAGCCTCAGAAGTAAGGGTGCCATTGTTAGCCACAATCCTTTCCTGAGTGCCTGCTCCCCCAGAGCAGCATGGTTCTCCGCCACTCTCCATTCAGGGATTGCTTTAATGGTACAATCTAGACCTCCTTAATCATGGCCCTAATCCCAAGAGATGTTGAGCAACAGCCGGGGATCACCCCTTTGCAAAAAAAGACAATTTCATTTTTGGGTGAAATTCACCAAAACGTACAGGACCAATGCAAGCCTTGCCATAGCACTTAGCATGACTTTAGTCAATAGCATAGGAAGTGTGATGGCTGAAGCAGCCAAATGTGGGTTTTGTCTGGGAAAAGGATACTGGATCCACACTTTGGCACTCAGTCTGAGCGCCAGTCTCACACAAACTCCACGGAGCACAGCGGTGGTTGTGGATGGGAACATTTCACTGGTTAGGATTTATTTTCTTTACGTCCCCCCCCCTTTATATTTAAATGAATTAATTTATTCTGTTAATTTTAAAAAAAATTCTTGCTTTTGTAGTTTTAAGCCTAAAGTAATGGGGGAAGAAAGATCTTAACACATTCCACACAGTTTCCCCCAAAATGGCCTTCTGTTAAAATGTGACCCCCCTCCCTTTATTTTAAAATATTAAAAATAAAAAGCAACAGATTTCTCCAAAAATAAGTTCCAGCATTTTATTAACATTACTTAAACTATTCATTTATGATCACCATAGCACAAAGGGCTTAGTGATGCACAGGGGTGAATTTCACCTTATAGTGTGTCCGAAAACATCCATATTCATAGTACGATAAGGCTTTTTGTGCCCCCGCCCCTACATGGGTGCACAAGTGGGGAATAGCTACCAAAGAGCATCTTCAGGGGCTGGGCCCAATTAGAGACCTTGAATGTGGGGCAAGGACTCTGCAAGGCTGGCACCCACAATGCCGCTAGCCTGCCAAAAAGGACTGGGAGATAGAGTCCCCACTCAGCTCCAGATAAAAAGCTCAGAGTCCAAAAGTCACTCCTCCTGGGGTTTGGCTCACCGACAGAAGGGTAGATCCAAAGTACAGCTATATGCACCCTCCGCCTTGTCTGCTGCTTCTAATATTTCTTTTCTTAAGATTTGTCTGTCCCAAGTCTTAGCTCCGTCTGCCAGAAGGCTAATCGCACCTCCCTTTTACTGAAGGAGGATTCTAATGCACTACATCTGGCCCACAAAGTAAGCCATAATTGACCTGTAGTTCTGTACTGGGTTCCAATACTTGCTAATAGAGCAGGGGCAACAGGAAAATCCTGCCACTCCAACCCCAGGTCCCAAACTCCCTTTCCACATCATCTAGCAGATCTGGCTTTGCATAGGACAGAGCAAGTGCTGCAGTCCTGGAAAGGGCCACAGAGTGGCTGCTCGCCACAAGTTCTGAGTCAGAGATCCAGTGAGGGGCAGTGGTGAAAAGCTACAGTTGAACCCTTAGGGCTTGATCCTCCAAACCCTACCAGGCTGACGCTGACTGCCGTGAGTAGTTTCATTGGCTTTCATCAGACTACTCACAGCGGTAAGTATTATGCTGGGGAGTGAGCGCTTGCAGGATTAGGCCTTTGAGCCCCAATCCTGAAAACGTGTATGCACTTGCTTAACTTTACTCATGTGAAGACATCTCATTGAGATCCATGGGGCTGCTCAGGTGAATAAAATTAAGCATGCACACAAGTGTTGGAAAATGGTAGCCTTAGTCTATGATTAATTTGTTATAGTGCCCAGTCTTGTTCCCACTGAAGGAATGAATTTTTCCATTGATTTCAGAAGAGAAGAACTTGATGCTGAGTAGAAGTTTCTGAAGACACTCTTTCCTGACATCCAAGCTATGTTCACCCTCTGAGCTAGGGGTATGATTTCCAGCTCACATCCACATACTTGTGCTGGCTCAATGAGAGCTAGTGGGGGTATAAATAGTAGCGTAGCAGCGTTGGCATGGCTTAGCCATGCTGAGTACGTACCCACTGGTTTCAGGCAGGTTTGTACTTGGCACAGCTAAGCCATGTCACCATTGCCACTGCAGCTACACTACTATTCATACTTGCGCTAGCTCAGTGAGCACTAGTGTGTATAAACGTACATGAGCTCAGAATCACAGAGCTAGCTCGTAGCGCTGATGCAGCCTAAAAACCACTTTGTTTGGTAGCATAGACATCATGCACAAAAAAAGGCATAACATTTATTCCATAAAGTCCCCAGCTTTTGGATGCATTTATAGATTTTACTTTATGTAAGGTTTGCCTAAGTGGGCTCCATTTATCATGCCTAAGCCAATTATATTGCTAGGTAAATTCTACAAGTTAGATTTATATATTGTCTGACAGAAACATATAGTAAAAAACAGCATTTAATCACCATACCTTTAAAGACAATTTAGAACTCATTAAAGAGTTCATAGGGGTATCGTGTGTTTTAAAAATCACTACTCTGAAGGTATCATAAAACGTACTTTCATCACGCACACGACATTTACAAATTCTGATGGGCATTTCCTCCTTTCTTGAAAAGAGTGTCTGGCTCAGTTTGCAGCAAATATGACAATAGGCTGTACAAATGTACATCTGAAACATAACCCTTTTGGGGTTAAACATTCACGCTTATATGAGAGATCATCAGTTTCAGGTCAAAGTACTGTTCTTAAATGATCAGCGTAGAACAGAAAAAAGGCATTGAAGTGACCTTGCTGAGGGTCTAAAACTGTGCTAAAGCCTCTTCTGCATGATTAAGTGAGCAGAATCTTAGATTAGCTAAAAGCAGTGCAGAAACATAATGAGTTCACTTATTTTGGAGCATTTAATAACAGTTATAGACAGTTATGTGATCAGGCGGAGTTATGACTTATTCATTCTTTCATTGCTATTAAAATTACTGCATTTGAGGTTTTTAAAGTCATTGAAATAAAAAAATCTGATTTATGTTAGGAGAATTTAGCTTGCCCTTTGGTCTCTCAGTTTTTAAATTATATAATTAGACTTTTTAAAGACCATTCTAAAAGCATTATTAGCATTTTCTATAACTGAAAGTAAATGCATGTTTTGTGGATAGTTTAATTTAAAAGGGATAATACTACTTGATTTAGGCAGCGATAGATTATTACAGAAAGGTTTTTAGTATAAAATTATTTTAAAGGTGACTATGCGTGTATATGTGAATACACACTCATATATACATACACACATTTTTAATTTAGTTACAAATGGGTATTACAAAGAAATGGAGCTCTCTCTCCACCCATTTGGGAAAGGAAGATGAGAGGAAAACCGAGTTCCAAAGGACATATTAACTCATGACCTTTAACATATTACCTCACAAATGACAAAGCCATCCATCAATCTTGGGCAAGAAAAAATGCTTTGATCAAAACAAAGGGATTTGCAGTTGGCTTGAATTAGCAGTAAACAATGATAATAAATAAATCACTGGGATGAGTATGGAAGTGTCATGAGAGGATAAACATTTTAGCATGAACCCATTCTTTAAGTTCTGGCATACATAATATTATATATCAATTATGCATTACCATGTGAATGTATGGTATCTTTACAGACAAAAAATAGATACCATAGATATCTATATCTATCTGATATTTATTTTTGTCTGCAAAGACACCATACATTCACATGGTGATGCATAATTGATTACATATATATACAGACACACACACACATTCTCACAACACAAACATGTGCTGCAGACTGGATGCATCCCGTTGCAAAAGCCAACTGACTAAACCAAAACCACTTTCCTTTCCCATCCATATAAGAGGATTCTTCAACATTGTTTTGTCTTTGGTTTTCCTCATAAGATAAAGAATTTCTGGTATTTATTTGGACATTAAGGGAAAACATCTTTACATATAAAATCAAGCTTACTAAATAAAGTTGCCTTAATTGACAAGTTTCTTGTGCCACATGTGTTCATTTAGCAAACAGTTTGGGTCGCTCTTATTCTATTCAAAACCCATTGTACTTTTCTATTAAAAACATATTATTAAAGCTAAATCAGAAAGATGCCCATTTAATAGTCATTGCATGTGCATGACTGATGGGAATACACATATTATCAGATGAATAGCTGATTAAAATTTAATTAGCATACTAATAAATTATGCTAAAAATATTGTTTATTTTTATTTTTCCTCACTTTTGCTTAAACTTCCTAACTGATGCTTCAATTATTTTATTCTCTAAAATAACAGCTCAGATAAATTATTTATTTGACTGAACTTGGTATTAAAACTGATCGGTTACAATTATTAAACTTCTCTTCTAATCTGTTAAAAGTTTCATATTTTTCATCATATTTTTCCTAATAATTGTTTGTGAAAAGTATGGGACTATATTTATGGCTGACAAAAGGTCAAAAGCAGCTCTGGAAACTAGTGTCCTTAATTAATCCACAGCACCAATATGGAACAAGAGGGCTTCTGTAGGAATTTTCTCACACTTTGCTTAGAGTGATTTTAATTCTGGTCTGCCCATCTCACGACGCCCGGTCTATATTAACTTCATGCATCAGTACCGCCTATATGGCGAATTACATGCAGGAATCTTGTAATGCAGACTCCTTCCCACTGGAGACTGATCTCAGCCCAATAAACTCATGTAACTCAGGGCCTTCACAGTTTAGACTTGAACTATGGTCACAAAGGTGAGAGGCCAATGTTTCATCCACTAAGCCATTTACCCTTTTCCTCTGTAAGGAAGATTGATTTTAAAAAAGCTATTAACCTTCAGTGATTTATCTCATCAGATCATCTTCATTTTGTTCTGCTTATAATAAGACTGTATTATACAGTTTTATTCTTCAGTTAATTCAGCTAGACTATCTGAAAAAGAAGTACATGAAAAACACAAAGAAGGGAGAGATAGCAGAAAATTATGAAAAACTTTTAAATGAAAATGTTAACAGGAAAACAAAAGAAACTGAGCAAATGTTATCACATGTCTTGGAGGCATAATCATGTAAGACATAAATGTTCCTACGTAACCCCATTTTAGAGAAAGTTTCAGGATGTCATACTGATTCTGGGGGCTCTATGCAATGTTAACAATGAACACAGTACCCTACCCAGTCTACCGAAGGGACAAAAAGAACAGTTCTTTTTTCATTTTTGAGCTGACTCAAAGTAGCATCCACTGAACCCACATTCCTTTATTCACAGTACGTATATAGCTACAGAGGTTCATATTGTAAAGAAGAGCAATTTCAAAGATATCTGGATGAGAACCTAAAATTGCACATTTTCCCCATTTTCAGAACTACTCGGAACAGCCTGCAAAGCAGTACTCGATTTTGGTGACACTGTATGTAATTCTAATTTTCTTTAAAATGGAGCAAGATGGGGTTGCTTCATGGAAACTAAGTTATTTCTGATTTAGTGATTGGGATTCTTCTTTGGAAAAAAAAGCAGCGCTGCATTTTGTGAATAATGTGATTGCACTGATATTTAATTCATCTGGCTGAACTTTGATAGACACCAATTTAAATCTCTGCTAGAATATCGGCTAACACAGAGACCTTTGGGTTATCTCTCTCCCCCCCTCCCCCCCCGCCGGTGCTGGATAGCAAGTGCATCTATATAAGTGCATCTGAGGGGGGGGATCATGAGCAAAATGGCCCAAAACACCTGAATCAGGGGTGGCCAACCTAAGCCTGAGAAGGAGCTAGAATTTACCAATGTACATTGCCAAAGAGCCATAGTAATACGTCAGCAGCCCCCCATGAGCTCCTCCCCCTGCCCCCGCTCCCAGCACCGGCAGTCCTGCTGATCAGTGCCTCCCCCTCCCTCCCCGCACCTCCAGATCAGCTGTTTCATGGCATGCAGGAGGCTCGGAGGGAGAGGGGGAGGGGGAAGAGCGAGGGCACATCAGGCTCAGGGGAGGGAGTAGGAAGGGGTGTAGTGGGGGCAGGGCCTGTGGCAGAGCCAGGGGTTGAGCAGTGAGCACTCCCCGGCACATTGGAAAGTTGGCGCCTGTAGCTCCAGCCCCAGAGTCAGTGCCTATACAAGGAGCCCCGTATTAACTTCTGAAGAGCCGCAGGTTGGCCACCCCGACCATTGACTTTGAGACTTAAGCTCCTAAGTCACTTTTGAAAATTTTACTTCATTTTTTGTTTGTTTATAAAACACTGTAAACTTCGAGCCAGATACAAAGTCCACTGAAGTCAAAGTGAATCTTTCCATTGGCTTCAATGGGCCTATAATCAGGACCTTATAGATCCAAATTCTTAACTCCCTACCCCGAATGGCTTCAATGGGAACTTTGTCTGAGTAAGGACTGTAGGATAGTATCGGGGGGTAGCCGTGTTAGTCTGTATCCACAAAAACAACAAGGAGTCGAGTGGCACCTTAAAGACTAACAGATTTATTTGGGTATAAGCTTTGACAGGTAAAAAACTCACTTCTTCAGGTGCATCTGAAGCAGTGGCTTTTTTACCCATGAAATCTTATGCCCAAATAAATCTGTTAGTCTTTAAGGTGCCACTCGACTCCTTGTTGTGACTATAGGATAGTAACCTAAAATTAATAATCTGCATATACAGTGTTATAGATACATAGCACCCAGCTCCACATTATGCATGTGCACGCGTGCCCCCCCCCACACCTCTCCCACCCACAAAGTTTATCTAATTTACGGAGTATACTTCTTTCTTTTTGATACTCAGGAGTTTAAATGGAAAGTCACAGTGAATGCTTACAGTACATTTTGATATTTGCTCAAACCATGGAGCAAGAGGAATCTGCCTGTGCTTATTTAACACATTTGGGCAGAAAGCATTTTGGTTTCAAGATATCTGTTCACTTGCTTAAGTTGATGTTTGGGCAGGCGAGGCAAACTTGACAATGGCAAGTTCTGACAACATGATTCCGAGAGCCAATAACCTGCTGCTTGGCAGGCTATAGTATGGTATTTCCTCTATCAGCGGGAGACAGGACACAGGTAAATGAATGTGAAACATTGGAAGCAAAATACAAAAGAAAGTCTGTGGTAAAATTGTTCTACTTTTTTTCTTTACAAATGAAGCTGATGATAAAGTAACTTCAGAAACTGGTTATGAATCTACTTCATACATATTTAACAGCATACAGTGAATAGGATTAGTAATATCTTTTGTCTAATTTGTCAGTCTAGTTCTTAGTTCCCCACAGTGCTTCAGTCAAACACAAAGGCATTCCCAGTTACTTTTCCATAGATTAAGTAACTCTTGAATTGATATTTGCTGTATGGTTTTGGATTTTCTCTGGTAAACACTGTGACTTGTCAAAGACCAGAAAAAAAGGCAGCGATAAGGAAATAAAGCAGTAGACTTTTAGTTGACTTGAAGGCCAAATCCTCTCCCACCTTCAGCTGTAAAAACACAGTGATTATCTTAACTGAAAAGATACCTGAAGATATTTGCTGTATGTCAGAAATAAGGGCCTGCAGCTGCACCTGCCCCATCATCAGGCAGCCAATGAGTGCAGCTGGGCCACAGTAGAACCACCTGATTGGTTAAGGCAGAGGGGTGGCTTGCTCTTAAGCTCAGCAGAGGATCAACAGCTTCTCAATGCACATGCCTATGGGTTCTATGTCTCCCTGTACTTATCTCAGTCCAAGCCTTGCTCCAGCCTAGACTCTGCCCTGCAACTGGCCTTGTTCCAGTCATTTCCCAGCCTTGCTCCTGCCTTGGAACCAGCCCTGCTCCTGCCTTCCCTGACTTGAAATAATCGAGTTCTGACCCTCGGCTCGGATTCCTGGCTCTGAAGCAACCCTTGGGTCCAACCACTAGGCCTGACTGCCTACGACCTGCTCTCCTGACACAATATTGCTACTTGATGGTTTTTGTATTTTCTCATCTTTCTTTGTAGAAATATCAGAATCTGCAAATAGGGGAAAGGTCACAACTTATTCTTCGCCTAGTGGGTTGTCTCTCAGCTAGCTAGCTTCTGGATAGTAACTGTTAGGGTTGCTTGGCACCTGATTTGGCCTATTCAGACCTTATCAGGTCAACCTATCATTTGCAATCCATATTTGGCAGGTCGTCAGAACATGTTTGTAGAAGCTTTCCTCAAGGGATCTTTATTTTCTAAGCCAGTATCCCCAATCTTTCTGTGGGAATAGCATATTGCTATTCCCACACGACTGTGGTGGGCGCCTGACACCCCGCCGCCGAAATGCCACCGAGAAATGGCAACGCAGGCACTGTGTTGGGGACCACTGTTCTAAGCCAATGCTGCTCAGGAACGTGATAGATTATCTGTGGGGAAGGGGGCAGAGAAGGCAAAAGGTGATGATGACAACCATCTACTACATGAATGCCAGCCTCCTCCTCATTGATTTAGGGAACAGCATTTTTAAAGGAAGACTGTATACATGCTCTGTTGGATAGAGTTTGGCCAATGGCAACAGTTTTGCACACAGGGAATGTTCAGCATGTATATAAAGAGGAAAATGTGAACTTGGAAGGACTCTTCAGATATTATCCCCCACACTTCTTCTGTTAAAGCTACATATGGTGAAATCCAAAAAGTCTACAGCAGCAATAAAACTGGAAATGAACGTATATTTAAGAAAGTAGACTATGTGTGTCTGTTACTAACTTTACATTCTGGGCCTAATTCAACACCCATTTAAATCAACGGAAAGACCCCTACGACATTCAGTGGGAGTTGGATCAGACTCTTCATAAGCCCACAGTATTTAGCTGTCTACGGTGTCGCATATCTCAATCTTCATATAAAAGGACCATGCTTGAATTTAAGAGTAAAGTACATAGAAATTTGCTTACAGCTGTTCACAGCTAATGTTTAAAGACAGGTGCAAATACACAAAGCTATAAAATCCAGTGTATTTTAACTGTTTTCTGGGACAAGCTTTGCAAATACCCATATAATCCTGCACCTTTATATATGCTTTTTCACACATCACAACTTATATATTCCTTGTTCCTATTATTGCAATGAAAAGAAAAGGTCAAGCTAAAAAATGCACAGCATTCATTCAACCAAATGAACTGAAGATTCGCTTCTTACTGTAAACATACAGAAATCACAATCTCTAAGACAGATGTGTTTGTATACCACATTCTTTGCACATGCTACAAAGCGTTTGTAGTCAGAATCTGTTAAAACTGTGTCCCATCTTTCAGGTAACGAAGGCCTGTGAATGCTACACACACATACAGGCTTCCCATTTTAGAATGGATTTTAATCAGATGTTTGAATTTGATGGTTTAAAGATCAATCTTGATGCCTGACCATAGAAAACATCTTATTGTTTTCTAAAAAGCAAACAGTTCACCCACTCTGAAATTATGATCAGGTAATTTCACTTCTCCTAATCAGAATAAGAAGTCACCATTGGCTTGTCATAAGATATGAGCTCTGCTGGCGACTGTGTTCCAGCAAAGATCAGCATAGCAGTAGTTTACCAAGTATGAAACAGTAGCAGACAACATGGCTGATATCCATTGTCTGAGAAGCAACACATTTTGAATGGATAAATATATCATTAGAACGGTGATGGGCTTTATCCCCAATTCCCTGTTGTCGTGTTGATATAGAGCCCCAATGATTCCAAATCACAACAAGGACTCCATTTTGTTCTGCATCGTAGAAATGCATAGGGATGCCAGAGGTCGGATCCTGCTTGGCACAGAAACTGACTGGGGGAGTAAAGACAGCTTTAATCTACTTCTGTGCCTCCCTGTATTCCTGGGTAGTTTGGGGTCTGTCTGTCTGTCTACTACTCCCCAGCATAAGTTAGAGAAATCTGAGGGAGGTTAGTTGATGGGTGCATGAGAACTATGTAACCTTTAACTATTGACTTCGTTTTCTCTTTTGCAGATGTCCAGAATGTGGAAGGTAGTACTGAAACAGTGACCGGGCTTCTGTGTGTGTTCGGGTCCTCATGTGGTGTGAGGCCAGCATAGTAGCTCTAAGGTCACCCCTTGTACAGCTATTGGTGTAGGGGGAACAGCCAGGGAAAGGGGGACATGGCTGGGACTTCTCTTGGCTCCCTGGCTTCTGTATTCGGCCCCCTAAAGCTATTCACAGTGAGTGCCTGTTTAGAGCAGCTCCCAAAGCTGGTGATATGCAACATGGGCTCAAAATCAGCTTTAATACAGCACTGCAAGCACCCACACTAGAGTCGGTTTGTGCGTTCCTTGGCTACAACTGAGGTTCCATGCCTTCGTTATGGCCAGGTGGTGTGAATGTTAATCATCACCAACCCAACAAGATGATCCAGGTGGCAGTTCTCCATCTCTGAGCTACTGCCATAGTGTCTGGATCGGCTAGACAAAGAATACTTGTTAGTGTAACCAGTCCAATACCTGAGCCCTTTCTCTTTGCTCATAAAGTACTGATTTCCTCATTATTTGTCTGTATGGTTTGAATAGGATGAACAAATGTTAGCATAAGGGTTGTTCACAAAATAGTCATTTTCATTATTGACCATTTACTATTCATTATTTATGGTGTGTGAACTTAAATTTGGATTAGCCACCAGAGTAACAGAATCATAAAAATATAGGGCTGGAAGGAACCTCAAAAGGTCATCTAGTCCATCCCCCTGACGTTGAGGCCCAAGTATACCTAGACATACCTGACAGGTGTCTGTCTGACCTATTATTTGAAACCTCCAGTGGAAGCCTGTTCCGATACTTAACTATCCTTAGTTAGAATTTTCTTTCTAATATCTAACCTAAATTTCCCTTGCTGCAGATTAAACTGATTATTCTTGTCCTAATTTCAGCAGACATGGAGAACTATTGATCACCCCCCTCTTTATAAAAATCCCTAACTGGAATATGTGAAGATTTATTAAGTCACCCTCCTCTATCCCCGCCACTGTCTTCTTTTTTTAAGACTAAATACAGCCAGGTTTTTTTAACCTTTCATCATAGGTCAGGTTTTCTAAACTCTTGTGTCATTTTTGTTGCTCTTCTCTGGACTCTTCCCCAGTTTGTCCACATCTTAAAATGTGACACCCAAAGCTGGATGCAATACTTCAGTTGAGGCTTTACCAGTAACAAGTAGAGCAGGACAATTACCTCCTATGCCATACATATGACATTCTTGTTTACATATCCCAGGTTATTATTTGTCTGTTTTGCAAATGCATCGCTTTGACTCATTCTATTTGTGATCCACTATAATCCCCAGATCTTTTTCAGCAGTGCTACCACCTAGCCACTTATTCCCTATTTTGTAGTTGTGGATTTGATTTTTCCTTCCTAAGTGCAGCACTCTGCATCTTCCTGATTACAGACCAATTCTCCAATTTGCCAAAGTTGTTTTAAATTCTAATCCTGTCCTTCAAAGTGCTTGCAACCCCTTCCAGCTTCATATCATCCACAATTTTTATAAACAAACTCTCCATTCCATCATCCAAGTCAGTGAATATATTGATCAGTACCAGACATAGGAAAGACCCCTGCAGGACCCCACTTGATATATCCTCCCATTCATATGGTAGGTATTGTCTTCTGCTTCTTGATTGGAGTATACATTTTTTTAAAAAGGCAAATAGTGATGATTGCAGTAGGCAAATTGAAAACACTTCTCCCTCCTCCCCTCTCCCCAGAGTCTGACAGCTTTGAGTGGTTCTAGAGGTATTCCCCATTATGGCTCCATTTCAGCAAGGTTCTTAGGCATGTGCCTAACTTTAAGCATGCTTGTGATCAATGGGACTACTTACGTGCTTAAATTCAGGCATGTGCCTAAGTGCCTTGCTGAACGGAGGTCTATGTGAGATTTCAAGAGTACCTAAGTGACTTAGGAGCACACATCCCATTGAAAGTGGACCTTGTGCTCTAATTCACTTAAGCATATCTGAAAATTCTACCCTATGTGAGTGAATGACGCTCAGACTGATAGAATCTGTCAAATCGGGGGGAGGGGGGGGGGGACGGGACTTTCATTTCCCCCACAGCAGCAAACAACAGTGAATAGAAAGCAAGGATATGCTCAGAAGGCTGGACTAGTGGATAGGTCAGTGGATTGGGAAGCAAAGGAGCTGGATTCATTTCCCAGCTTAGCCACAAACTTCCTGCATGACCCTGAATAAATCATTTATCTACTTTGTGCTTTGCTCCCATTCCCCCTCTGTAAAAAGAGGGGATAGTACTTCCCTACCTCCACAAAGGTGTTGTGAGGCTACTCCAGTGCTTAAGGCCATGTAAGAAGCCAGATAGCATAATGAACACTCTTGTTTATGCAGAGTGAATATAAGTATTTGTACTAAGGACAGCCATTCCTCAAACATTCATGCAGACAAAGATCTGAATGAGCAAACATTCAAGAGTGGTGAATAAAAAGAAGTGTGCACCTGGACGATCCAAACAGCCAGTTGAAATGTGAACAAAGATTTGCTGAGAGTGTTTTTGCATTATTTGATCATCTCTAGTAATTATGGACACAAATGCATGTTTTGCATGTGCAATTGCTAATTCCATGGCAAAAATGAATGTTTTCTGCATGCAATGTATCCATACTTTACTACTCCTAACATATCCATACTTCAATATTTAACCCTGTATGGCAGAATATAAATCAGAAACAGAAAATATTAGTTATGTACCCAGTGTATCATTTTTAAAAAACCACTGCCACACAGCATTACAACTACTTAACCTGAAGCAATATTGCCATAGATGTCCCCCACATGTACTGGCGAGGTCCTGACAAATTAGGTTGTCTTCACATTCACATTCTGCTGCCACCAGTGTCTATTTGCTTTAACTATAGAGGCCTAGACACCCCTCCTTCTGACAGTGGTGTAACACGTCTCCTAATTTAAGATGCCTGAAGCAGATCTTTCAGGCTAACACTAACCTTTGGTACCTTTAAAGCAGCCACACATCAACTGGTTATAAATAAACAGGAACAAGGCTTATTTACAACTGTAAATATTACGAGGATAGATAATGTAAGCACTGATCAAACAAGTTAAAAAACAACATAAACCGCAATGCAGTTCTCACCCCTAGCTGAGAACTAACAGTGGGGGCAGAAGACCTTCGGGATATTTGTATATAAAAGAGAGAGATCAGTAATCTAATGACACAACAGTTACTTAAAGGTGACCTATAAAGAAAAGAAATGGCATTATGCTCTCTTTTGGCATCTTTATGGTATATAAAAAACAATCTGAAAGTCTATTTCCTCCTTCTGAAATATTTTTTCTCCTTGATTTTTACCTTAGAAATATCAAGACTAGTTTACCTTTGCTTAAGCTAGAGGACTCAAATTGGGGCTCAAAGATCTGTATGTGGTGTAGTTGTAGCCATGTCAGTCACAGGATATTAGAGAGACACGGTGGGTTAGGTAATATTTGTAATTCCCACTAAATATCACTGTGGTCAGGAGTGGATAGGATTTAATAAATGACTAAACATGTACATGGATAGATAGAATGTCCATGGCAGGGTACTGCTCTCTCCCCTGGCTCAGTGTGCCACTGTCTCTCAGTTTATCCTTCTCTGACCCAAAAATAGTCATGCCACGCAATAGAGGATCCTATTAAAATTCTCTCCACTTGGGGTCTGCTTTATTAAGCCACAATGAGAAAATGAACCACCCAAAGCACAATCAGTTCCTTCCCTAGTCAGCAGGGTTCCTCAGATTCGTCCATCTACCCTTCCCACAGCTCACACAGTCTTACAATCCTCTCTCTCGGTTTCCTCCTTCCCTGGGCTAAAATAGTCCCCTCCACCCTTGTAGGAGATGAGTGTTCTTTCTGATACACACTTCTCTTCCTTTCTACTGTCTTCTGACAACATTTCTTATGTGGAGTGGGAGGGAAAACTCCCCTTGGGCCAAGCTGCCTCCACCCACTCCTGTCTGCCTCTGCAAACAGCTGTGGCCCTTCCTAGTAGAAGGGGGTTAACTCTTCCGCTGCCAGCCAAGGAGTAGGTTTATACATACCATCACAACATCCACACGTCTATTGCAGGAAGATAATAATTATCTTTTTTTAAAGAGATAAACACTCATAAATCAGGACATAAGACAACCACATACGACAAAGAAATTTCCCCTCTGTGCAGCTTTCTCCATAATTGTCCGCTATGGGGATTCTTGTCCCTTTCTCTAAATATTCTTGTAGTGTCCTCTGTAAGAGACCCAGTACTGGACTAGACAGACCACCGGTCTGATTCAGTATGGCTGTCCCTGTATTACATACTGCAATGAAGAGAATATGCCTGAGCACACTGGAGATAAGAGATTAAGTCTTTTAAGAGGTGTTTAAACATGAGCACAGGAAACTCAATTTTTATAACTTCATTACTTGCAAACAGCCTCCAGTTCTATTCAGACTTTTAAAAAATATTTCTCCACTGGCCCAAGACTAAACAATTAGCAAGTAACTTTGATTACTTCAAATAATCCACAGACAATGAATAGTATAGACATACTGTAGGAGTGTCAGAGAGAGGGGGAAAGGAGAAAAGGGAAAAGGAGAGGTAGGGTTGAGGAAGCAGAGGAAGTGAGACATGGGAAAGAGGAAAAAGTGAAGAAGTGAGAGCAAGAGCAAAAGAGAGAGTTCAGAGGACAAAAGTCAGCTCAGAGGGATCCAGATAAGGTAGATTTGTTCGGAGAGGGAGCATGATCTAACAAACAAGGGCACAGGAATCATGACTCCCTAGACATCTTTCTAGTTCTGCCACTGATTCAGTGGGTGACCTTCGGCAAGTCAACCCTCCCCTCTCTGTGCTTCTGTTTGCTCTCTCCCCTTTTCTGCAAGCTATTTTGACTGCAAGATCCTTGGGGCTAGGACCATCCATTATTATGCTGGCACAGTGCCTAGCACAATGGGCTCCCATCTCAGCTGGGTCCCAAGGCACTGCTGTAATTGAAACAATAAATAAACAGATAAGTAAAATCTCAATCTTAGCTGTTTAGTGTTTCTTTATGATAAAATGTTAAAAATGACCATAAATCACATTTTATTGTACCACCTAGAGATTTTCAATGATAGTTCTTTCAGACATCAGCATGTGCTTTCTTCAAATTTTATGCACTTTATAACATGGAAGTTTACAGGTTTGCTTATCCCTACAATATTCTGTCTAATATTAGGAGTTCACACTGAACCTGTTTAAGTGGAAGTTTGCAGGCAAATAAACTCTGAACAGCCTGAATGTATCACAGTTACCGTAACTTCTGTGGTGCGTAGCTTTGACCTGATTTATTGCGAAAATAGCTAAGAATGTATACTGTCTTTATAATGTCTCATGCAGTGCAGTATATATGGTGTAAAATATGAACTAAGACTTTGGTCAATTTGTTTATGGGCCTATGCTCCCTGTCTCTCCAATCAATCTATTGCCCACATCTCTATGGTCAGTATTTGTTTCATTCACAAAAAGTGTGCTGAGCGCAAGTTAAGCTGAATAAGTAAAACTTCATATAACTCTGTGCACCGCCCTGTCCAGGTGGCTGAGTTGCTTCCAGCCTAACTCCCAGCATTCCCTGTTCCACTGGTGTCCCCTCAACAACAGTCCCTCCAGGGAACACTGGCCTTGTGTGTCCAGTTCCACTGATTGCTATTAGGCTTGACAGAATTTGATTTTTTGATATAATTTCAATGAATAATATTGATATTTATTTTTTAGTATTTTTTCTGATTTTTATCAATTTAAATTTACACAGTCGCACAAAACTATCAGTTTTAAGATTTCCCCTCCCCTATTTTTTATCAGTTTACATTTTCACAACTGTAGGAAGTTATGGAGGGGGTCAAGACAATTATTTAATGGCAAAAGTTAAAACTTTAACACCTGTTAACATACAAATCGCCAACATCACATCAAAATATACAAAGTAAATATCCTTAAAACATACTCCAGTAAGTTCTCAAGAAGCATTTTTCTTACTGTGCCTATCTGTAAATTTCAATTATTATTGATAGAAATATTTTGTCATCCGTTTGTGTGTGTATACAGTAAAAAATCTATATTTACTGACACTTACCGATAAAAATCTAATCCTTCCAAGCCTAATTCTGACACAGTCTGTGGATCCTGCAGTATGCTTCTGGCGGGTGTAATCTGCATGGGGAATCTGTGCACAGGTCTGTTGCCATTTTGGATAGCTGTGACAACTACTGCTGCTTTTCTAAGTGTATGTAAACCTAGGGAGGCATTGTTACCACTTTCCCTGCACTAGAGAGAACTGGTCCAGTCAGTAACAGGATAGACCCCTTTTGGTGTATGCACAAAGTACCTACATTCAGTTTTTTGCCTATTATATTGTTCTCTCCATTTGTGCCTACTTTAAATTTTTTAAATGACTGAACAAAGTTTAATAGAAGCTGGTTAAAAAAAAGCTGAATATAACACAGAGGTTGTGGAATCCGAGCTTCACATATTTTTTCCCCACTGTGAAAATCTTAGGATTGTCTTACTTGACTGTTTGTATTGCTTTGGTATTATACTTGGTTAACACAGTATCTTAAAATACTTAATGGGTGAGCTTGTCCCTTAAAAGTAAATTAACACCCATCAGAAGTCAGATCTGTACTGTCCAGACATCTTTTATAGATCAATGTACTTACGAATAGTTCTACTGAAAAGTGACTATGTGAAAATTATATTGTGAGTTCCATGTTTATCATCTCTTGCTCATTTCCAAGTAAAATTTGTTCAATTTACAAATAAAAAGATGTTTTTACTCAGTGCCAGCACTGCAAACTCAGCATGAAATGTGAAAATAAAGCTGGGCTCTTTGCATCAGCCACAAATACATTCTGCAACTGGAACTTTCTTAACAATTCTGACGATGCTTGTGCCAGAATGGAGTCCAGTTCACTGTCCCAGGGCGTGAGTTTAAGAACAGTAAAATAAATATTTTAGGTTATCCTGCAACATGCTCCACACATAGGCACCTCTATGCCCACAAACAGCCCCAATGAAGTCAATGTGATTCCATGTTGGTGAAGGCCCTCCCACATGAAAATCATTGAAGGATTGGGGTTTTAGGCCTGGAGCATACACAGAAATTGCAAATGTTTAACTAAAGGTGCAATGGTGCATTGATTTAGTTAAACTGGTGCAACTTTGTCTATGTACACTCTACATTGGTTTAAACTTATCTCACATTGTGTACAATTATTTAAGAGGCAAGCAACACCAGTGTATTACACTGGAATCAAAGGCTTTGAGAACACTGTCAGCTTTCAACAGTGGGCCAAACCCTAAAGTCTGAGTAGAAACTGAACACGGACTCCAGGATTTGACATGATAATAATAAAGTAATATATATAATGTAATGTCTGTATGCGTAACAACTGCATAATCAGTGCTTGAATCAGCACGTAAGGATTGCGCAAATAGTTGCCTGATGAACTTTTTGGTTTTCATCATTGCAAAGCATGCAGTTACCAGCAAAACCAAACTCCAGTCTTAAGGGGTAATGGAAACTGCTATATATGTGTTTTGCACAGTGTTCTCAATCCAGCAACTAAAAGGAAAACTGCATTATGCCTGGTATCATGAGAACTGTGTTCATTTTATCTATTGATATTTGGGTACAGACTGACAAGGGTACATTGTGGCAACGATTGTTCTAGCTGATACCTGTGTTAATTTAACTACTTAGCTTTGTCTGGGTGCACAGGTACAAAGAAGTGCTCTGGACAGTGTCTAGAAGCTGCTTTGACTGATGTTTAATCTTCAAAACTTTTTTCCTCGTTATCATGAGTTATGCATTTTATTAAGAAAAAGCCAAAATAGTGCCTTGTATTTTTTCAATATTCATCATTTAACTTAATCTGAACAGTTTAAAGAACAGAAATAAGTAAAGATATTAATGCAGATACAAGCATTCATATCACTGAGACAATATTACAAACTTCTCTGTGAATAAGCTCAAAGTGTCCACCTCAAACTTAGCAAAGGCAGGAAATCATGTTAAATGGGCCCCTTATTGACAGACAAAGAGCCAAATTCTTCCTCAGAGAAACCCAAACTGCCACTGGTGAATTTTGGACCAGGAAAATCCTACTCCAACTGTCCAAAAGAGTGGAAAACTAACCTTTAATTGTTCTCTTTATTAAGATAAAATACAAAAATGGATCTAAACTTTGCCTGGAAGTTTCTCCATCAATAAGTCATACATTCAGGTTGTATCAGTAATTCCATTATAAACCCCTATTTATACAGGGGTTTATAACTCACCCATAAGATTTTGCTTTGGGCAGAATCTTCGGAGATAAAGTTTTAGCTCCAGAAGGGATTTTATTTTCCTTAAAAAACATTGGCTATGTTTAAAAGATACAAACAAGTAAAAAATAAATGGGAATGGGTGGTTTGAGTTGCTTCTTTTTCTGCTCCTGTAAACTGAACATAGCTTGAAGTTTCAAAATGAAATTTTTGCTGGCCACTAGAGACTCTAGAGGATCAGATACAACAGTGAGGGGAACTGTGTAAGTATCTACATAGATGAGTGGGTAAAATATGTGGAAAAAATGAATAGGTGTAAAAGAGCTCAGTTTGTTTAGAGTACCGGAATGGTACCTTAAGATGAGCGTGAATTGCTGTTCAGCAAAAACGTGTACTTTTTTTCCCCACATGATCCTATTTTTCCATATACAACAGCTATAGTGAGGAAGTTCTTATATAAGATCCTTAAGGCTAGATTCTGATCTCCATGTCATGGATGTAAATTTGTGGAGCCAAAGTAAAGTCAACCTGATTTCCGTCTGTGTAAGCAGGCTAGACTCAGCAGTAGGCTTGAAGGGACTGCTGCTTCCTATACCAGATACGATCACTTTACCGTTGCCTTGGTCTCCACACCTCTGTTGTTCGTTTACCCACCTGTTGTCTCTCATCCTATATTTAGGTTGTAAGTTCCTGGAGCAGTAACAGGCTTTTTTATTATGTGTGTGTATAGCACAATAGGGCCCCAATCTGGGTCTGAACAGATAGATGGTAAGATAGATAAATCGAGCGATCAGAATCTGGCTCTTTTGTGCTAATATTCCACAAAGTAAAGAGGCTTTTAAACACTGACCATAATTTGGATGTTCCTGAACTAATTCTTTCAGGATATGCAGAGACTGAACTGATCCCTTGTCAACTCACATGCATGAGAACATCAGAGGCTGCATCAGAGAGGCTTGGAGTAGTGCTGTGTTCAGAGGCTAGTGAAACTTGTGCCTCTCTCACATAAACATAAACTAAGCCTTCGTACCCTGGTTTAGGTGGGTAGTGCCACATACCCCTCAGCCCACGTATTTTATATGCTCCATCTTACCACTGATGGAACCACTTTAAGTTACTGCTGTATCCTTGAGATAGTTAAACTTTAGAAATAATTGGAGCTAGCACTGCTAAAGAAGTTATTGTGAGCAAAACAGCAGGGTAATGGGTCAGGAAACAGAAAAGAAACTCTACTCTGTATCGTCCTTGACTTCTTTAAATTCTAAATCATCCTACAGCTGCCTGGCTTGGAGATGTTTTACCGCCTCACTCTTTCCTCATATTTGGAAATGGGTGTGAAAGGTCACATGTGCATAACAATCTCTTCTGTTCTAATGATATGCAGTCTGAAACAAAGGCTCCAACATACCAATCTTAGGTCACTTAGTGTGCCGGGGAAACTGATGGTGCATATGTTTTCACTGGAAAAGGAAAAAAACAAGGCACACAGTGAATACTGTATACTATTAATTATGTGTATTACCGTAGCACTCAGCAGTCTTAGTTATGGACCAGGACCTCAGTGTCCAAGGTACCATACAAACACAAAAAAGAATCTCTGCACCAAAGAGCTTCCAAATTAAGTGTAAGACAAGAGACAACAGATGAATATAGATAGACAGGGGAGTACAAGACGACAGTATTGGTCAGTATGATAGGCAGTGTTCTCAGAGCACCAGCTGCTTAACTGCTATCAAGTTTTTTTGTAGACATCACAGAAAAATAGGAGTTTGAAAGAGGACAATGATGTACAATCTGGCCTAGAATAGACACTATTCATGGTGTATAAGGGGGAGAAGGAGAGAGTGGTTCAAAAGACCCCAGTGAACAATTTAAATGGCAGCAGTGTCTGCAAAAACTGTGAATTTTAACCGAGTAATGAAGAATATTTATGGAAAGTTAATTTTAATTTGTGTGAATAGTCACACCAGAAACTTGACCCTAAGAGCTATAATCACCCAGTCAAGGAGAAGAAACATGCCGGGAGACCTATGTGTCCAGTCAAAACTAACCCACCAGCTAGAAGTTTGAATTTCAAATACTGAATACTCACAATGAACTGCTTAAAAAAAGAGCTACAACCAAACATGATTTGTACCATTAATTCAGTCAGCAATTTCAAATAAATGCATTTTAGAAAACTGTAAGTAGTTGCAAAGAGAAAAAAAGGCAACTTTTTAGAATAATGATTCATAATGCAATATTCATCTTGCTTCGTTCCCAGTCTTGCAGAGACGTTGCATTTCTAATTCCATAAATTCTTCTCACAGCACCCTAGGATACGGATAAAGATCTAGCTCCACACGTTGCACTTTATTCTTAGATATCTTTTCAAAGCTCCAGGACCAACCAAAAAGCAATGGTCTTTATCAAGGGTAAAAAAAGGTCAGCAAATGCAATCATTTACATGGCAGAATGTGAGGTTTTCTGGAATATTAAGCCAAATACCTCCATGAGCTGTCATTTAACCTTAAGATGCAGATAAAATAAAAAAATCATGATAAAGTACTAAGTAGCTACGTACTTTACTAAACAGATCTAGGTAAAGTACAGAGCAGTGAGTTGCAGTGTGACCAAGAGTTACCTGATTAAGTTGTATTTCTTAGGCTCCACCAGTAGAAGATAAAAGCAGCTTAGAGTGATCATAAGGTTCATTTTCAAAGCACAGAAGAGCTTATGGTACTACACAAGGTTATGCTAGAAATGGTACTGCACCTTCTATGCTTAGCCATCAATTAATCTCTTCCCCAACATTCACTGATCACACAGATTCAAAATTTTGCAGTTCAAATATAGCTCTATATAGAATGATGAAAAACTTGCAAGAATATAGGGGCAGTTATGATTAAACAAATGGGACAAGCCAAACTTGGGCAGGTAAAACATTCAATGCATGTGTGAACAACAGCATGTCAGGGGCCAGACCGATTACAGTAGAAATGCACAGAAGCTCCAGGTGATTACATGACACATATTTTTTATCATTGTGTTAACTAAAATATTGTCATTGTTCAAAACTCTCAGACAGTCAGTTTCTTTATGGGAGCAGCAGCCTCCCACAGTCCTTACAGCACACTATACACAAAGAGCTGTCTCTGAGATTCACTGGTAGATCTGCAAAGGTTTATAAAAGTAATTTCCATGTAGCCCAAACTCCCCAGGAGCCTCCATGTCTAATTGCTCAGAAAGCCCATGTACAGCATATAAAGGAGACAGGCTCAGCTTCCAGTTTCTCCCTTTATACAGCCTGCATGTTGCTTCAAAACTCAAAGGCCACCAAAATCCATCTACAAACATGTTCCTTCCAGGCTAGCAGCAGACCTTGGTGTAATTTACTAGTGGTCCTAGAGCAGCGTTCAGGGAGTTGAACACTATCTCCCACAAGATGACTAAGGATAGGTCTATACCATAATCAGGGGCTGTGCCTGCAGTACATGTAAAGATATCCAAATTAGCTTTAATCTAGCTGGCTCATGTACTGGTAGCAGTGAAGCTGTGGCAATGCAGACTTCAATGCAGGTTAGCCGCCCAAGTAATTACTGAGGGACCTGGATGGGCTTGTACAGCCTGCATTGAAGTCCATGCTGCCACAGCTTCCCTGCTGTTGGTATGAGAGCTAGTTAGATTAAATCTAGCTCAGGTATGTCTACACACACTACAGTTACAATCTCTGAGTGCAGAAAGCATAGTTTTATCACAGCCTCAGGCAAATTATATAGGTCTACATTTCAAAAAGTGTACTATCATTAAAGGGATCTCCTTTTAGACACTTAGGGGCTGATTTTCAGAGATGTGGACACCTCTAAATGCAAGCAAAATGGACTGGAGCTGTGGGTGCTTAGCACCTCTAAAAAGCAGGCGGTGGGCTCAACATTGCCAAAAGGGGTATCTGATTTTGGGTGCCAAACTTCAGACACACGGGCTATAATTTGCACCTACCAATCCTAGTAGCATCTAAAGGAGTTGGAGGTGCTAAACACTTCTGATAAAATCATGCCCACGATGGCTCTGAGTAGGTGCCCTAAAGCTGAGGAATCCAAAACTAGACCCACTTTTGAAAGTGTAGCCCTCAACATTGGCCTCAGCTTCCCTTTGTGTAAAATGGGGTGATATAATAACTACCCTAAACCGCTGCTAGGAGAGATTAGTTAAAAATAATTGTAGGCACTTCAAAAAAGAAACTGTGCCACCCCTCTCAGAAATAAGAAAGGAAACAAAGAAGCTAAACAAATCCACAGCAGGAATTAAGAGCACTTACCAGCTAGAAAGAAAGGAGATGCAGCAGTCAGTTGCAAAATGGCCACCATAGGGCTGCAGCTGCTTGGCTCCAACAAATTTAAAGGGCCAGACCCAGAAAAGCATACAGGGGAAAAGTTCATATATGAAGACAACCATGTAATAGAAAGAGTTAGTAGTGGCAATGTAATCACAAAGGGAAATGATCTTGGGGAAGAGTCTGCTTTTGTGTATTGCACTCAATAACTATATAATAGCAATAGTATTAAGTACCTGTTTTTCATTACAGACTTTGGCCTTGGTGACTTCCCTTTATCCTCTTTTCCTGATACACAAACTTTAAATGCATTCCTGCTAAAACATTCACAGTGCATACAATATTTGCATAACTATTCCAGTTTTACCTGTACAACGTACATAGGCATAGTAATATCTTTTGCTGAAACTACACACTTCAATATTGTAAAGTTCTTTTTTATTATTACATAGGGCTCTTTAAGAAGGAAATGTACACAGATAAGTTAGAGGTTAATTGACTCCTGATTAAATTATATTTCCAGTTACTAATAATAGACCAAAGACTGAGCAGTTAAGTAAAAGGTTATAGCACTACAATGATTAAACTATGCTAAGTAACTACCAGTGAAAATACACTGTGCCACATTCATCCATGGTGTAATGGGATTGGCTTTGGTGGAGTTGGAGCAGGTATTAATTTAGCCCATTTACTTTGTTATAAATTTCTCTGATGAGTGATATATTTAAGAAATGCTGAGGAGACTAAGAGAAAACACTAATGGAGTGTAATAAAGTGTGAATTTTGTTATTGAGAAATTAATGGTAATTTCCTATTTCTGCTGCAGTAAGTGTGGTTATTAATTACCACTAATTTTTATTTCTACAATTTAGTAATTAATTATTTTAGATGTGGTGAGTTATTAATGCCTGAAAGACAAAAATGAGGTAAATAGCACTTCATTTAAAAAACACATTCTTATTAAAAAGTCACCATTTGTTTAGACTGATTTTTGCCTCTGTTCAATTTAACTTGACTGAACCTTCTTGATACACTTGTTTTCACTGCACATGTTTATTCTAACTGGATCACAAGGAACTGGTGATACATATGGGTCAGAGTTCTACCTCTCCAAAGCCACATGTCCCTATGGAAAATAATTGGGAGTCACATTTGATTTTTTTTAAATAGACACATGGTGCTCCATTGGGGTCAATGGCAAGCACTCAAGTAGAGCTTATTGAAGGATTATGGCCTAAATTGATAAGAATAGCAATGTTTAATTTAAGGTGCCACTAGTACTCCTTTTCTTTTTGCGAATGTTTAATGAGAATCTACATCAAGTGTCCACATACAAAGTGTTTTAAAATTCACAATATTAGGGCACATTGATACCTAACAAACAAAAAGATAGCATTTAATTCAAGAATTGTCTGTTATTCTTTCAATTTTCTCACCTTCTTTCCCCACCTGTTATTCTTTAAAAGCGTTAACCAGACAGTAATTAAAAATGATTGCCTCAACTCTGTTGAGAAACCTTTAATTGCGAAATCACAATTCTTGTATTACACTGAGGCGAAAGCATGTTCAGGATGGAGAAAAATGGACTTCTTTGCTTCCAAAGGACTGTCAAGTACTATATTCCTCTGAACATACTGTCTCATTGGAAAGGAAATATTCATACTGGACTCCAAATCTGCACTGGCATGTTTGTTTTTATAACATAAACAATTGTGAATTTAAGGTGACATTCTTCAAAATTAAAAAGAGAAAAGATCCATTCTTATCTTTAATGCTGGCTACTTATTTCTTTAGTGTTTGAGAGTTAAAAAGAGCCCTCAAAGCAAACACTGGATAAGGAATGCTTCTCTTGGCATCTTCCTTGACCAGTTAGGAAAGGGCTGATAAGGTCTGATTAAAGTCATGCCTCATATTTTAAAGGCTAAACCTCTTGATTGGAGGTTAAGTATCCATCTGCGTCATTTACAAAGCACACATGACAAATCTGGATTGTTTATTGTAAACAATATTTTCTTGGCTACAACTGGTGGCAACCACTCCTGTTAATCTTCTGCTGTTTCCTTCTTTATGTGAGTCTGTAAAAGTAGGAAGATTATCATAACACACTAGCAAGCAGCCTGAGATGACCTAACTTTATTTCCTTTCTAAATTTAGACTGGTTGCCTGAGAAGGCATTTTTGTCACCTCTAACTGGCTTAAAATTACTTTCAGGTGGTTCCTAAAGAAGAAAGATCAAGGCCAGTTTACGGAATTGCTGTACCACCCAAATACTCTAGAGATGCACCTTCAACTCTGAAGGACTTTCCATCATTTGCCCTTTGGAAATGCCTGGCTTAAGCTAGATGCTGAATCATTTCCTGTAGGTCTTTAAACACAGCAAACTGTGTGAAGTTGAGGGTTAGCAGTATTTAGCATTGTTTAAGTAGGTGTTTCAGAAACTTACTGACCATGGGTGTAGTGGTTTCATTTTTTCCTTCTCTCTGTCTCTCTCCTTACTTAGTTCTGGGTTTGGGTTTGTTTTTTGAGGAAAAACAAAAGACCTTAGGGAAAAGAGCACAGAGGACAGCTGTAAGTGACAGATAAGGAATAGAAAGGGAAGTGCCAAATGGAGACATCTAAGTGTCATGGACCCCTCAATCCCAGCACATCATAGAAAATAAAAATACCAGAAAGGGTAAATTAAATATGTCTGTTCAACAACCTCATGGAAAAAAGTCACTCTTAAAGGAAACATTACAAATTATATGATTCTAGGAATTTTAATCTATCAGCTGTTTCATTGTCACAGAGCTTTCAGTAACAATGAAAGCAATATAAGAAAAATCCAAGCGCTTTGAGTCCTTGTTTCTCTATTTGATTTCAAAAATAATTCAGGCTTGATGTCAAAATAATAATAAGTGTTCCCACAAATACGAAATATTAGTGATGGGCCTTTCCCCTCTGTGTTTTTAATCATTATATTGTATCCAAAGGGAGAGGAAGTGTTTAATTGTTTTATTAAATATTCATTTCAATGGCTGTAAATAACAACATTAAAACAAAAATATATTACAAAGATAGGCTTATATCTCACTCTATCTCAAGCCAAATCCAGTCATAAAGCATGATCCCTCTTGATTAATACAGCTGTAGTGTTTACTCTTCTATTAGTAGTACAGTGATAGTGTTTCCTGTATCACTGAGATGTTTATTGTTCTTCTGTGTATTTTTGACCATTAATGTTTTATCCTAAGCGCCGCTCTATCTGCTTTTTTTGGTAACCATGTATTCCACTTTATTTGTATATCGCTGAATTTTTTGATAAAAAGTATTAACATAGCAGCAACTGTTAATTGACAGTGTGAAGCCAGAGCAGTATTAAGTAATTCTGAAAACTCCCTTTGCTCACTAGGTTCAGAACTTAGTTCACTACAAGAAGAGTTACACTGACTTTTTCAAGCTGTTTGTCTCAGACAAAGAACATCACTCATCTCTTAGCGGCAAAACTAGCCCAGTCCTCCTGTGGCCACAGAAGGCCAAGTGCATGAGAAGGGTAAAGTTCCACCATGTAATGGGGATGCTATATGTGGGGGAGACCTACAGCCCCCTCTGCATAGCTCCTTGTGTGTCACTGCACAGGGGACTGGAAGATACAGGGCATGAGTGTGCCAGGGGGATCCACTACTTGCCCAACATTTCAACTCTTCATGGTGAGGAGGCCACATAATGTGCTGTGTGGGCTATGTCAGCCATTGGGCTGAAGCAGCTTCCACAGATGGCTCTGGAGCTATGCTGTGGGCTAAAAGGGAGGTCTCCTCTGTGCACTTCCTCAGCCTCTGACATCAGGATTTGTCCCTTTTATGTGGTGGGACACCAAAAGCCATGGCCTCTCAAACCTTCCCACCCACAAAAAAATGGCTTCTTGGAGAGAGTCTCCCCTGAAAACATTAACAGAAGATGTAGGCACGAAAGAGAGGCTTGGGGTTCCTCTTGAAGATCAAAGATGAATGGGGTCAATCTCAAAAAAGACATTACAAGATTAGATTAGATAAAATGTGGATATTTGGGTGGGATGGGGCACATATCCAAATTGTATCTGAACTGTGAAACTTTTGTGGTTCCCTGATCACTATTAACCAATTCAACAGAGAAGTAACAAAGTTAGGGCTGAAAACATGAAAAGAGAATATACTGTACTCTCACAAGTGACAGAAGAATGATGCATATAATGTAATTAGAAGACTACTGTAAATTCACTAGAGTGCTAGGAAGAAAAAGCAAAAAAGAAAGCAAATAATATTTTGGGATATTTACATAGGCATAGCGAACTCTAGATGGGCTACAGGAGCTAGTCTCCTTCTGTCTCTAAACTTTCCTAATAACTACTCAAAACATGCTCTTGCTACATTTTTCTCTCTGTGGTCATTCTAATCTATTTCTTTTCCTCAGTTCCCTCAGTTCTATTCAGTCCCTAACCACAAAATAAGCTTGGTGTTGCAGAGAGGAAGGTGATCTTGTGCTAGGGCACTGGAGTGGGACTCAGGAGGTCTGGGTTTAATTTCTGTTTTGCCACAGACTTCGTGTATAACCTTGGGCAAGTCACTTAATCTCTTTGTGCCTCAGTTCCCATATGTAACACTGTGATTATGATAACTTCCTTCTTTCCACTGTCTGTCTTGTCTATTTAGATTGTAAGCACTTTTGGGCTGGAGCTATATGTTTGTACAGCACAATGTGGCCCCAACCTTAATTGGGCTCTAGGTTCTATATGAATATAAATAAATAATTCTCATTTATTTTAATGCTCAGAAGCAATGATCTATACATTTGAAGGCTAAAATGTATATCTGGTATACAAAGTTCCCACTTTTCCCCACCATTGATGAATACATCTGTGGAAACTTACTTGAATCCCAGCCCATAGAACATATCCTCTTTATCTAGTAATTTTAAATATCACTTTTCCACATGTTTTAGGTACCACTTCTTTATATTCTTTTCACCTACCCATCTATCTAGTGCACATGATGCTTCCAGGCAGTAACTGGTAGAGATTGGAACATACGTTTGTCCAGATTGGATTTCAATTTGTATCTCAGTTGTTAACACCTTTTTATTAGTGACCTCTTCCTCTTCCAGCAGATGTCATTATGCAGCAAGTAGAAAACAAAGCAGGCAAATAATGTATTTCAAAACAGAAGCACTGGAAAATGTTTGGGTACCTTCAAAACATTTACTAATCTTGCAGGATTTTTTTGTACACTAGATAAAAACATTGTCTAACCTTTTTCATATTCTGACCTATTTAAAAATACGTGTTTCCTTATTTGCAAATGCTACAAGAACAAAATGGGTAACTTTAGAATACAAAAATTGCCATCATGTTAAAAATTTGCGGGCTGAGCTTTCAGAGTGTGTCTCATTTTCATTTAATAACATTATCTATGAAGGAAACATTTCATCACTATTAAAATCAGTCACCTCCAGGGTGGAGCACAGCAGCTGTTTTCCAGCCTGCAAAAACACTGTTCAAAATCTTAAAACAGGAAGTGAAGAAATATAAACATCCAATTGAAACAGCAAGAAAAATATGGGTAGGCAGAATATAACAATTACCCAGATTTAAATTGCAACAGGACATAGAAATTGACAACCCTACTATTACAAAAAACAGACATAGGATGTTTAATGAATGCAGGTGTTTGAGACCTTATTTTTACATGTGATCTGAAAGACGATGGGCTCAGTCTTGCGGTATGCTGAGTTCACATTCAGTGCAGCTGAGACACCAGTGGGACAGAAAGATGGCGCTAAACTGGAGGTCCTGGAGTAGCTGAGCACCCCTCCCTTTCCCCTCACAAAAACCCTACTCTAAGCAACACTGGCAGCCAGCCACTCTTATTAGTCCTAGTTGTATTATTTGTATTGCAGTAGCACCTAATAGCTCCTGTCACGGACCCCATTGTGCCAAGCACTGTACAAACACAACAAAAAATGGTCCCCAACCCAAAGAAGGTACAATATCAGTAATTAGCTGCTGTGCTGGCTGAGAATGTGATAGAGTGCCATGCACTCTACCCTGACTTCTCTGCCCTTTACACATCCACTCCCCGCTATTCCAAGTCCCTAAACAGAGTGTGGGAATGGATGCCATAGAGCCAGTTATGCTGGCTTTGTACCACTTAGGGATACCCCTGAATCATGTGGATTCATCCCTCCTTTTCCAGCATCATAGTGCCACTTAACACCTTGTCAGAGTATTTCAAATGAGCCAGTGGGAAGAGTGCCACCTATGGAAACGCCAGCACTGTTGTCAGCAGCATTCCTAACCAAATCATCATCAATTCTCAGAAAATTCATTCTGTGTCCAAAGAGTGAGTGCTGTGGGTTTGGGGAGGATAGGCTGTATTCTTCATTCATAAAGACAAGGTTGAATCTCTTCATTAAGTACAAAACTCAACTCAACCTTATCTGTGGAGTCACAGTGGATGCCCACACCATGCTGGCCCTTTTTCATTTGTGTAGACTCTATTGTGGATAAATGTGTCAGTTTAAAATTAGTTACCATAACATAGACGTGAACATGTGGCTCTAAAATATGCTATTTTGAAGACTACTACTTTAAAATATTAGAAAGGCCCCACAAGGACTCTTTTAAAAACACCTTTTCAGGTGCTGATTTTTGCAGCCTTTTGTAAAATTCAGGTGAATGATTCATCCAATCGACGGCTCATGTAGTTTGTACTTGTCCAGTCATGCCATTCAAATTCTTTTGGTGGATGTATACTGTAAATAAAGAACAATAACACTATTCATTAGCTGATGAGTCCCCTAAAATTAAGTAGAGTCTACAATGATAGTTTGGTATAAGCTACAGTTTCAGATCTATTTCTCCATAGAAAGGGGAGGGCTGCGAACAATTAAAAATATAGTGACTTAAGAGAAATCAAGTTCCATTCAGGTTCATTCTACTTTTGTTTTCTGCTCCAAAAGTTAAGATAAAGATTTCTGTAATTCACTGAAGGTCTGGCAACCTTTTGCCTGGAAAGGAAATTGTTTATATGCAATTAAGATCTTCAGACACATCAGCAGAGCTATAACATTCTGTTTCATAAGGTCAGCAACACCATCAATTCAATTAATCCTCTCAAACTATCCCCTGAGTTATTAAAAAGCTACTCTTGACAAGGAGGAAAGGGTGATACCATCATATGCCACTGATGGAAAATATTAGCTTTCTTGTGAGTTTTGTTCATTGTTTCTCTATAGAGAGAAAAGATGTATATCTCCAGGATATGTCTCCAGTGCAGTAAAACACTCACAGCTGGCCCATGTCAGCTGACTCGGGTTTGTGGGGCTTGGGCTTCCAGGGTATAACATTGCAGTGTAGCTGTTCGGACCCAGGCTGAAGTCTGGGCTCTGGGAGCCTATGACGGGGGAAGGTCCCACAGCCGGGCTCCAGCCTGAGCCCGAACATCTATGCTGCAATTTTATAGCCGCCGAAGTCATCTGACATGGGCTAACTGCAGGTGCTTTACTGCAGCATAGACATACCCACACTGCCTTGAAATTGTTCTGAAGTCCTCTCTCTCTGCTTTAGTTCTGTTACGTATATACCTCTTACATGACTTGGATGTTGCTGTACATTCATCAACATTATTATTCATTACCAGGCACCCACCCAGTAACACAGTAAATACAAAGACTTCTACTTTATTCTTGCAGTTTGCTTTGAGGGTACATTTATCTATTGTTTTGTCAGTAACATATAGGGATATGTTTCAGAGTAGCAGCCGTGTTAGTCTGTATTCGCAAAAAGAAAAGGAGTACTTGTGGCACCTTAGAGACTAACCAATTTATTTGAGCATAAGCTTTCGTGAGCTACAGATCACTTCATCGGATGCATAAAGTGGAAAATGCAGTGAGGATGTTTTATACACACAGACCATGAAAAAATGGGTGTTTATCACTTCAAAAGGTTTTCTCTCCCCCCACCCCACTCTCCTGCTGGTAATAGCTTATCTAAAGTGATCACTCTCCTTACAATGTGTATGCTAATCACGGTGGGCCATTTCCAGCACAAATCCAGGGTTTAACAAGAACGTCTGGGGGGGGGGGGGGGGGTGGAGGAAAAAACAAGGGGAAATAGGTTACCTTGCATAATGACTTAGCCACTCCCAGTCTATTCAAGCCTAAGTTAATTGTATCCAATTTGCAAATGAATTCCAATTCAGCAGTCTCTTGCTGGAGTCTGGTTTTGAAGTTTTTCTGTTGTAATATCCCAACTTTCATGTCTGTAATCGCGTGACCAGAGAGATTGAAGTGTTCTCCGACTGGTTTATGAATGTTATAATTCTTGACATCTGATTTGTGTCCATTTATTCTTTTACGTAGAGACTGTCCAGTTTGACCAATGTACATGGCAGAGGGGCATTGCTGGCATATATCACATTGGTAGATGTGCAGGTGAATGAGCCTCTGATAGTGTGGCTGATGTTATTAGGCCCTGTGATGTCCCCTGAATAGATATGTGGGCAAAGTTGGCAACGGGCTTTGTTGCAAGGATAGGTTCCTGGGTTAGTGGTTCTGTTGTGTGGTATGTAGTTGCTGGTGAGTATTTGCTTCAGGTTGGGGGGCTGTCTGTAGGCAAGGACTGGCCTGTCTCCCAAGATTTGTGAGAGTGATGGGTTGTCCTTCAGGATAGGTTGTAGATCCTTGATAATGCATTGGAGGGGTTTTAGTTGGGGGCTGAAGGTGACGGCTAGTGGCGTTCTGTTATTTTCTTTGTTAGGCCTGTCCTGTAGTAAGTGACTTCTGGGTACTCTTCTGGCTCTGTCAATCTGTTTCTTCACTTCAGCAGGTTGGTATTGTAGTTGTAAGAATGCTATCTATCCAAATATACAGGACAAGCCTAGAATTCAGTTAAGAGTTTCTGGTGCTGTCACTTACTGTAATACTAGAATATCTCTACTGGAATGATTTCAGCTTTAATATCTTAAGAATCTCAAAGTATCTTCAACTATCTTCATCTGTTCGCAGAGCCTTCTGGGGTTTGTCTTTCCTTATGGACTGTGCTTCACAGATGGTAGATAAAAGACTTTCAGGACTTGATCAGGATATGAACAAGGACAGTCATGAGGATGGATTTTAATTGGCTGGCCGCAGCTTTATTAAAATGTAACATCAGAGAGGAGCACTATCTGCCCTGCATCCCCATTCCATGTGTTTTAGGTGGGTCTAGTGCAGGGTTTACAGGGCACCTATCATGTAGCCCGTAACTCAGGGTAAACTCCACTGCTTTCCTCAAGAATTCAGCTTGCTCTGTTAAATCCATTCACCTTTCCCACTGCAAAAGAGACAGAAGATACCAAAGAAGGACCCCAGTTTGCAAGGACTCAGGTTTCCCTTTTTCCATAGTCCTGTGGTCCACCAGCAAAATCCTGTGTCAACGTGGATGTCTCAACTGGCTCTGGGTAGCCAGTGCCAGGTTGGATCTCTGCCAGTCTGGATGCTGGTCTCTGTGGGGTTGGACCTGCCTGACATGCCTGACCCATGCACTAGCACCCACAGCCGTGCAAAGATGTCGTCTGTGGGGAGGTGGAGTTAATCAGAAACTCTCTGAGCTGTTCTGCTCCTCTCCAGTCACCCCACACAGAGGCCTCCCTATTAGCCTCAGCAGCAGTTTCTAGTCCAGTCTGCGTCCATTACTGATTCCAAGCATGCTGGGAAATGGTGTCAGAGGGCTCTGGTAGCCATTGGTGTTGTAGTCCACAGGGTAGGACCCCCTAAATCAGGGGTTCTCAAACTTCATTGCACCGCAACCCCTTTTGACAACAAATATTACTATACGACCCCAGGAGGGAGGACCGAATCCTGAGCCAAAGTCCGATCCCCGCTGCCACAGGTGGGGTGGCAAAAGCTGATGCCCAAGGGCTTCAGCCCCAGTAGGGAGCCTGTAAGCTGAGCCCTGCTGCCTAGGGCTGAAGCCCTTGGGCTTCAGCCCCGGGTAGCGGAGCTCGGGCTTCAGCTTTGGTCCCGGATGGTGTGTCTCGGGTTTCGGCTCTGATCCCAGGCCCCAGCAAGTCTAAGCCAGCCCTGGTAACTCCATTAAAATGGGGTTGCAACCCACTTTGGTGTCCCAACCCACAATTTGAGAACCGCTGCCCTAGATGCTCAATCCAGAGTTCCAGGAGCTGGCAAACACGAAATGGAGGTCACGTAATTTACAGAATTATTACCGTTTAAAATTGTTGTATTAAATTACACTTGGGGGAAGTTATAAAAGAAACATTATCAATGCTACATCTATTCCAAATGAAAAACTAATGAATGAGAATAATTAATGTCCTGTGGACATACAGCCCAAGTGTTACAAATCCCCATGTTGTTTCCGGATGTTGACTACACATAGAGATTATGTATGCACTGTGCTTCCTTCTGACCCTGCATCACGGAGGTTTCTGTGCATTGATTATTAAAGTACTATAAAATGTATTTGAAAATGATTAACTTTCTATAAGTTATCTAGCTATGCTACAGAATGTAATAGGGAATTATATCCACACTGCAGAATTCTCTCAGAGGATTACAAAAACCGGTAGAAAAGATATTCTCTGTAAACACTACAGAATTTTAGAGTAATTACTGTAGAATCCTATTGGCTGCATTGCTATTACAGCCTATATGGCGTTTCCATATAGGAAATATCTGGTGCCCATGAAAAGTGGCACAGCTACGCTTGTTTATGACAGTAATATGTGAATAACGAGTCGATAAGGCTGTCACGTTTTGGAAATCCATACTCCATTTCATTTGAATTTAGGTCTTCCCAAGGGTTTCTGGGCCTGCAGGTCACTAGAATGTATCAAAGTGCCGAGGGGTGGGGCGTGAAGCTGGGCTCAGCTACCTGCTGGGGGCATTGCATTCTAGTACACGAGATCTCAACACTGCTCAGGTTTGGGCCAGCTTCTCCTCTGTCATGGTGACAGGGCCGGGGGATGGCCGAGCCAAATTTGAGCAAGTGGGGCTGCAACCACATGTGCCAGATGGGGTGGGCCAAACCTTAGTGGACCTGTGACCCCATGCACTAGGTCACAAAGCCCACAGCAGCAAGCTGAGCCTGGCCAGGCCCATAGGACAGTAGCCAGGAAGAAGTGCTTGGTGTCATGTTCTCTGGTAAGTACTGGCTCCCCTATGTACGACCCCACCCCACCGCTGGATGATACCCCATCTTTCACATACCTCTCCTGCCCCCTAGTCCACCAAATCTTCTTCCACGGCACCTCCAGTCCCTTCTGCTCCCCCAATTCTTACCCCAGTTCCCCCCTCCCCACACTTTAGCCCAAGTTGCTGGTGGGAGGGTTCCCCAGCTGTTCATATCTGGTCAGAGCATCCAAATCTTAGTAACCCAGGCAGTATTCCAGTTCATTGCCCCACCGGTGCCACTTCCACGGCGGTAAGTAGGGAACCTGGGCCTGCCCTCTACTCCAGGCTCCAGCCCAAGGACCCTACAACACACAGCCAAGATCTGTTGAGTCTCCAACCTTGTTGCTTACTCCCTGGGCTGCTTCCTACCCCGGCACTCCCTGCTCTCTGGGGTTTGTTGGCCTCTCTACTCTCTCCTCCCAGGGAGCAACCATGGGCTACTTGTCTCTGTAGCCCCCAAACATGCATCCCTTGTCCCAGAGAGTGACTGCAGACTCCCTCCCTGCAGCCCCCATCCTTTGATCACCTCCCTGGCTTTATAGAAGCCCCACCTGTTCCTGCACAGGTGAGTTCACCGTATTTAGGGCTTTCTGCTCAGCCTTCAGGTTTTAGGTTAATTGGCTCATCTGGCCTCCATTAACCCCTTCAGGGAGAGTGTGGGGTGGACACTCCATCACACGTGCCAAGTGGATTCCTGCTGTATGTGGACTCACTGACCACAGCCCTGCTCCACCCACAGTGCCCTCCTCTTCAAACTTGCATGGAATCTCTAAAGCCTGTCACCTCCCTTCAGTGAAAGCATGGCATTTCCCTTCCGTTTTTGCCTTGGGCCCTGGGAAAATGGGGCTGACTATTAGATACCACATAGCAGTGTGGAAAATCCTACATTTCCTGGATTGAAACGTAGTCACCTGTCCAATAATAGGAATAAGAATGCTTTCTATCTCATGTTTTGATATGGTCCAAGATAAGAAAGGTTATCAAACACCACTACAAGACACTAAGGGCTTTTCTACATTTAGATAACAGTGGCCCTGCTGCACTGATGCAGCCACATCACTGTAGTGCTTCCGCAAAGATACTATCTATGCCAACGGAAGGGATTGTCCCATCAGCGTAGGTAATTCACCTCCCCAAGAAGCAGTAGCTAGGTCGACGGGAGAATTTCCCCATTGCCCTAGCACTGTCTACACCGGTGGTTAGGTCAATTTAACTGCATTGCTGAGCAACATAGTTATACTGACCTAATTTCCTAATGTAGACCAAGACTAATATATAATTGTTTTCCATCCTTTTTCTTTCCTTCCCTGCTATCAATCTTTTCCATTTATTTTAGGCATCCCACAAATTTTGTTTCTATATTTAAAGAGGAAATTGAGTATTATTGACTATTTGTTTTCTTAAACAAATCTCTAGTGAAACCCTAGAGCCATGTACTACATTATAGTTAACTGGAAAAGTAATGTAATGACTTCCAAACAGCATTCGGGGTGCCTTACTTAATATAATCAGAAAGAACAAAAGACATTTAAAAGCAGGATACAGCTGACATTATCAAGTTCCTCTATATGGAGTTACAAAAGAGGGAACAGGTACAATCAATTTATAGGTTATCATAAAAGAACGTCACTCTGCAGTATACATACTATGGAGAATCTGTTCAGTATGCATTAGAATAATGAAGCAGGGAGAGATAGGGATTATGCCTACAGTCTTATTCATATTAGGCATAAGAATTCAGAATTTGTTCTTTGGAGGATAAGCACCCTAAATCACCTGTAAAACGTTTGCTTTATCTTTCAGCATTAAAGCAATGGTAGAAGTTCTGCTGAGTTCTAAGAAAAAATTAACAAGCTGGGAAATCAGTTTAACATGTAACCACAAGCCTTGCAGTGAAATGTTAACTTTTTATCCACAGAACTGCTTGCTAACACTTAGGCCTAGAAAAGACCTCTCCTCCCCCTCCCCAAACATACACCAAATTTTATTTTTCTGAACAGAGTAGAAAATATGTAGGAGCAAACAGAACTGTATATACTTCTGACAGTTCAAATGATAGATAAGTATAAGGGCTGACAAGGGTTGGTTTGTCATTGTAGCTCACTTCGATCAACTCTGCATGGTTCTGTAGGACAATGAAATTCAATGCACTTATAATTTCCAAAAAAAGTGAGCTCAGATTCTTTTAAAAGCATTTCTATGTGAAAACGGATCATTTACATGCCAAAAGCACTTTTAATGTGACATATTTAGCACATGTATTATTGAGAACGAAAGCCGCTTGAACTTAGTGAATTTTAAAGTCTATAAAATGGCACCCTGCTGAGCAGAAAGGTAGCTGTTCAGTGAATTTCCCAGTTATGTGATTATTTTGAATAATAGACTTGTACATAACTTTTTATGAAATTAAAGGTATGACATTTGCTTTAGTTTAGCCCTGTAAACTGCACTTTAGAACATAAAGCATGGGCTGATGTATGAATTTGTTGTTCCTCCAAGCAATTTAACTGATTTTTAAAGAACAGTTTTATGTTTCATCTATTGAGTAACACATCAAACAGTTATCTTAGTGGATTTAATGAGCATTCATGTACAACTTAACTCTCATGGGGAACAGTCAGGAGCCTTGAAAATAAAACTCAGACATTGCACGATTCTTTGGTTGCCTAGGATTCACTGGGGCCCAAACATAAGATGACCAATTTGGACATTTCTTCTCTTTCATACTCAGTAAAGATTGAAAAACTTCAAGACATCTGAAGTTTGGTGAAGAGAAGCATCCTGAAGTTCAGATGCTTATCAGCACCTGATCGAAATTAGTTGAACCTCTTTGGTCTGCAAAATTTGGCCACAGGTGCTGGAACTAGGGGTGCCGGGGATGCTGCCACACCCGCTGGCTTGAAGTTGTAATAACCCAAATATATGGTTTCTGCCTTTAGCACCCCCATTATAAAATTGTTCCAGCACCACTGAATTTGGCTAGAAATCTCATGAGATCTCTGGCACTTCCTGAATCCAGATGTAAGGGAAATAGCACAAGAATGACCCATGTTGTGGTATTTTAGCTCTTTTGTATTCAGTCTGACCAGGAACAGCGCAAAAGCATTTGAAAGTGAAAGATACCGGTGTGTGTGTGTGTGCGGGGGGGGGGGGGGGTGTCAAGTCTTCATTGGTGCTAAGAAATGTCAGGGTGGCTTCTGATTAATGTTTGGGTGAATGTTTGGATAAGGTTTCATTTTATCAGCTTCCTCTAATGAAAAGACATCATATATGCTATGCTACAGAATATGGCTCCATTTCAGCAAAGCACTAGCATAGGCTTAAGTGCATTGCTGAATCAGGGCCTATATGACTCAGAAATAAAATGATAAAATGATCATTAATGACACAGAGCCAGGGTATTTTCTTATTGTAACTTATTTATTCACACAATGTACATCAATCCATGAACAGAGGTGGTCACAAACAGCATGCAGGCACTCCCTTCTCTCAGAAATCTCAACCCAAATACCCGTCCCTGTTTCCATGAAACTAACCTGCACTCTGAATTGACTCTAGCTGGAGGGACTAAGGCAAAGAGCAAGCTCACTTACCGTATGCAACAGCTTTCCCACCACCACCCCCAAAAAGACATCACAAAACTAACAATAGAAACAAGGATTTCTTTAAAGTTTGTACACTACATTCATGCTAAGAAAAACCACTAGCCAGATTATGTGCAACAGTACCATCTAGTGACTCCCACCATAATAATATATTGGACATTTGATAATTTTATTTGAAATATTCCATTAAAAAAACTAAAGGCCCTGATAAAAGAGAGAGAGGCAATGTACCCCCAAAATGTGAACATCGAGGCTGTGTTATAAAATAACAAAACAAAGAAATTCCATGTTATATCTGGCACACGATTCTTAACTCAGCCCACTATGCCTTCTCCACATTGCCTCCCCTCAGGGATGTGAGTGAAGGCTGAAGTTTTCCTTTAACTTTGAATTTAGTGCAGACTTGAATACTATGACATGTGCAGAGGGAGGATTAAAGATAAGGGCTCGGGGCGGGGGATGGGAGGATAAAATCTATTGCATATCCAAGGAGAGGTGGAGCTCCATGTTATCTCTGGGTGGGACACTGCTGGAGGTAGAGGCAGGCTTGCTGGTTGGTTTCCAAAGTACTACAGGTCTCTTGGCAAGAGAGTTCAATCTATTGACTAGGGAGAGGGAGGGGCTTGTGTGGTGGGTGCAGTTAGTTCACTTTCTGTAGAGAGAGGAAGAGCAGGGGCACCCAGCCACTGGGAAACAGCTCATTTGAGATGGAGGCTGTGAGATTCAGAGTGACACAGCATATTATACTTAAGGGCCGGGGTAGTGTGTGTGTGTGGGGGGGGGAGGAGCAGTCGTTATTTTCCAAGCATGCTGCGCCTTCCATCAAGCCCTGAAGAGGTCCATTTTAAATTAAAGCGAATAAATAATATTTCTTGTTAAAAAATCCTGCCTGTCAGTTTGTCTCACAACTTCAAAATTCACCAAACACATTTTTAAAAGTGTAGTACATAATTCGGAATGTTAAGGAAAAACACAGCTTCACATTTTCTTCCCAAATGTAACCGTCTTGGAGAGCTATTCATTTCTCACTCTTTTGGTGCTATCTTTAATACAGCAAAGCAGAAAGCCCTAGTCTTCATATCCTGCAGTAATCCAACAGTTACTAATATTGACATGTGTGTGTTGGTGGGGGGAAAAAAAGGTTGTTTATAGCAGACATGAGGCAAGATTTTAATTTGTAGCTGATAATTTGCTACTGGAAGCTTACCCTGATTAGTCTTCTTACGGCACCAACAGTTTTTGAGGTAGTGTGAATTACCTGCTGTGTATGTTTTTACCACCCATTCAGGGATGAAAATGAGTTACAACCTAGATCTCAATTAAAGCTTGAAATAAGAAAACCTAAAACTTCTTTTATGTCCTCACTTCTAAAGAATAGAATTAGTTGCTTCTGATATTATTAGAATTGTAATTCACACTCCTGGAAATCCAGCAATGGATCTTTCAGCCCTTCTCAAATGAAGCACATTTCAGCTGTTACCCAATTATGCTGCCTTTGCTCCAAGTCAAATCATCATCCAACAGCTGAGAATTGAAACAGACTCCATTTGTGAAAATGAACGGCGTATTTATCTGGTAATGTGGAATGTTTTTACGTGTTACTCTAGTTGTCCTGCAGAAATTAATATGTTATTGCTTGTTCTATTAATTCTCATTTCTGGGAAACTGATTTGTAGGTTCTGTTTCATTAGTATTATATGCTAGGTTTTTTTGTACTCAGCATTATATGCAAATCATGCCACCCGCATGACAATGAGCACCATGTCATCTATAGTCTAAGTGTCTAACTTAAAATAAAAAACTCATTGTGGGAATTCTTGCTGTCTCAAAGTAGGATCTACATTGTTCCTTTTGTAGATTGGCATTAGTGGTTTACTAATCTTAACCGACCAGTTTTCCACAAAATAAATGAAACAACATGGAACTGGGGGGGATACAAATAATAATTAATAAGAACCTCTACCCCGTGCCTGCAATTTTTTAAGTGAGAGTTGGATGAGCATTAGCAAGCTATTGGTGCATGACTAGTGCAATATGGTAGCCAATCACAGAGTGTCTTCCATCATCCAAAATGACAGGTTTCAGAGTAACAGCCGTGTTAGTCTGTATTCGCAAAAAGAAAAGGAGTACTTGTGGCACCTTAGAGACTAACCAATTTATTTGAGCATAAGCTTTCGTGAGCTACAGCTCACTTCATCGGATGCATACTGTGGTGAGCTGTAGCTCACGAAAGCTTATGCTCAAATAAATTGGTTAGTCTCTAAGGTGCCACAAGTACTCCTTTTCTTTTTCCATCATCCAAGGACACCAATAGCCTAATAATGCATAGTTTTGCCATTCTCGAGTGTTTCCTAAATTTTATATTTTGTTTAAAAAAGCCTTTTGGATGAAGGATTTAGCTTAAGAATAATTATTATTATTTCATTCCACTTGTGTCCAGAGGCCCCCAAATAGGATCAGCCCCAGAGCCCAAGCCCCATGAACCCGAGTCAGGTGACCTGGGCCAGCCACAGGTATTTTATGCCTGTGTATACACCCCCCCCTGTTTTCTTCAATTTTTTTTAATGTACTGTAGATTATTTGACCCTATTCTCCATTGCTCTTTTAACCCCGCACTGCCCCTTCAACTGCATTTTTGGTCATGGCTATTTTTCTACTCGTGAAAATGATATTTAGAATAATGAACATCTCCCAATTTAATTTTCACAATATGAAGGACCAGATTCTCATCTGGTATTAACTGGTGTAGCCCCACTGAATTTAGAGATACTCAGGTGGTGTAAACCAGTATATCTGACTCTAAGAAGTCTGGAAGGTCACAAACTGCTGGTACAAGAGCAGCTTGGTACTTTGGAGGAAGCTTTCTAAGTAACCTTTTTTGTGTAGCCCCCTATTTTCCCACTATTGCCTCATTGGTTCCCTTTAACCACATCCTTAGTTGCATATGCTATTTATTAGGTTACCAAAGGACAATATTTCTGCCAATCCATTTAACATGAATACATGGATTTTTTGGTGTGTTTTTCAGTAATGAGATCCTAACCCTTCACTGTTGGGAGCTGCTACGAAGGTGAAACATCGTCATAAAGTCCTAACCAGCCAATCAGAATGTGGCCTAAGACAATCAGTGTCCATAACCATAATCTAACAACATTCATTCTCATTGCTCATTATACAGCATGGCTATCCTATACATCTGTTTCAAACAGAACGTGTCGGATGGATGTAAAAATCAGAGCTAGTTGAATTATTCATTGTGACTAATGTTTAGTGCAATTTAGACTTTTTTCTTTTCCCAAACCAATCCTGATTTCTGCTAATGTAGTTCTTATTCGAAACTATTAGTTAAATAGTTTATAGGCTGTAGGTTATTTGCAAAATAACTCATTCTTCATAAAGACTGGTCACCTGAGTCACATGGCATTGTTTCTGTACGCTGTTTTTGATTATCACAATGTTTCAAACAGAAGACTAACAAATAATAAAGAGTAACTAATGAATAACAAGTATTCGTGCTCATGAATGTATTTTCTCACACACAAATGCACATATTTGTACCATAAACAGCCATTTCTCAAAAATTCCTATGAACACGCACAAATACTTGTGAATGTTAAATAACTAACGTAGGTGGATGTAAACGTTTTCACATTTTAAAAGAGTGTTTGCAGACACTGTTTTCAGTATTGAGCCAGTACTGGTATAATTATTAATATAATTCAGAATCTTTGCAATCTAGAACAAATTTTTAAATATACAGACAGATTTTACTTCTTTCTACTATCATATGAGGAGACCTTTTATGACTAGGAATCAGAAATTGACTAGGAGAAAATGCTTCATTTGTAAGCACAGACTATGTTTTGTATTCAAAAAAGATATTTTCTGCTTTGATTAAAAATTTTTTGATTTTGAATGTTCTTTGAGGAAAACTACAATATGTTTCATGGTCTTCTTCTTTTAAGGTAGTCCCAATATTAACAATGGAGTGCCACAGGCCATCATGTTTGTGCACAAGGCCATATGGAAAGCACTTACATTATACACTGTGTGCTATATACACCAAAGGGATTAAATGTCAGGCATGATCAATGATTTTTTCTAAGTATTGTACATTGAATGGAGCCATACAAAATACTTTCTAAGTGCAATAATAAGCAAGTACCTGGTGCAACACCAACTCCAGTTTACATGGTGTTTTAAAAAAATATTGAGACACCTCTAGATAGTTTACCAAAGATATACACTAATTGAATAATACAGTCTGTAGTTCCAGTCTAATGACTGTAAGCAAAGGGAAAACAAGTGAGTCTTTGGTACTAGCAAGCTAGGGAATCTTTCTGTTCCTTAATCTTTGCCTCTCTTGGGGCTGTCAATTGTGCAAAATGGTTTGAATTATGGATTTTTTCCTATGGACTGCAATTTGTCAGGGACTATTGCAAGTAAATAAAGTCATTCAATTTATGATCTGATTGCATCTCCCCCAACTATTTTTACAGTGCATTTTCTATAAATGTTCTACACAATAGTTTTATGGATTACATCTGCTGAAAGCCACATGACTTTATAGCATCTTCAGTCTACACACTGTATAAGATTGTTAAATTACATTTTTACTTGGGTTTTTTATAAATACAGATTCCAGTTAGCATATTCTATGAAAAAAACTTAAAACTTTATATTTCAGGACTTCAGTCTTCAAACTCTGGAGCCTGGAAAGCACAAAATGATAAGGGTGAAATCCTGGACCCACTGACTTCAATGACAGGGAGTTTTGCGCTGGCTAATCAATGGAGCCAAGATTTCACCCTAAAAGCTCAAATGAACCTATCTCCTATAAAAACCAGTAACTGCCAAGGCAGCATAGAATCCTAAACAGACAAATTAAATTTAGCATCAAAATCTGTCTTTAAGAGTTCCTCGTTTCCTTTGTGATATAACTCAGGAGAGAACAGATTCTTTTGGGAATTGGTGGGAACTAAGCCAGCATGGCATGCCATCTACGGTAAGTATGATGCCATCTATTTCATGTGTTTGGTGATCTGTTGACTTTCAAGGGTGCACTTGGAGATCAGATCATAGAATCATAGAATATCAGGGTTGGAAGGGACCTCAGGAGGTCATCTAGTCCACCCCCCTGCTCAAAGCAGGACCAATCCCCAACTAAATCATCCCAGCCAGGGCTTTGTCAAGCCTGACCTTAAAATATCTAAGGAAGGAGATTCCACCACCTCCCTAGGTAACGCATTCCAGTGCTTCACCACCCTGGAATGCACAGATGCAGGTTTGCTTTGGGATTCTCCATCAGAAATCTATGCAGGAATTGGTGTTGCTAAAAACAGTATTAAGATCTTCCGCATTGCCTCTATTCCTCTCCTATGCAACTATGAGAAGAACATCTAAATGACAGCATGGCTCCCTTTGATAGATGTGCTACCAGCTGGGAGAGGTCTGCAGAGCAGCATGGTAGGGCAGGCCCTCCTTGTGGAGGCCCTGTGATCCACTGATATAAATCCTGATTTACCTGCAGGTTCTGGGATTCCATGTGTGTTTCATTACTAGCAGTAGGTGATATGACAAGCAGGCAGAGCCATGTTAAACAGAGCTTTATTAAACATGCTGAGGGGCCAGCGTTACATGCTGAGTCTCTGCAGCTTGTCCCATTCCTGCATTCCTGATCCTCTGGTCTCTGTCTAATCTAGTTTCCTCTTGAAACCTGATCCTCTCTCTTCAGTCCCACTCACATGACAATGTGGCTTAGGAGCTTACACCACACAATGGTATCCCTCACATAGGTAAAATAGGCTCAAGATATCAGTGCCTTCAAAGATGCAGATACTTCAGTTGACTTTTTCCCATGCAAGGACTTCCCTACAGGAGTAGGGGGACTGTAAGTTTTAATGGCACAGGTTCTGTTCTTTGGCACATTCTACTTATTACAAAGCACCCTGTACACTTATAGCGCTATATCATTATTAGTATTATTGTAGTGCCTATGTAATAATTATACAGTACTTAGCACTCATGTAGTGCTTTACAGCTACAAGTCACTGAACAAGCATTTGTGGATATAAATAATATGAGAAAAACATTTTTAAACACATGCAGCGTTCAGGGTATTATCAGGGACTGTTAATATGGACGTCTCTTTATTCATCCTCAAACCAGAGAAAGAGCAAGTGGACACACTAGTAACAGCACTTTACACTGCCCTGCCATTGATCTCAGCTTCGGTCAGGACAGACCACAAGTTTAAAGAGAGGCAGCAGGGATTGGACGAAGGCAATTCAGCTACGGGGTTGCTGTAGGTCAATTCTAAGCAAGACTCTTTTAAGGAGAGACTGCCAATTTAGGTAAATTATGTATGGTGTCTTTATGATGTAGATTACTGTCCATGAGGGATTGGGTTGAAAACACTAAACTCATTGTATATGCACATATAGATTATGTGATAAAGTTAACTGTAAATTAAGAGATCTATACTGTCATAAAAACTGCCTAAATAAAACTATTAGCAAATTGCACACTAGTTGCCTTTTCCAGTTTAGCTTACAGAAGTGGTGTCTGGCTCTGTGTTTCTTTCTTATATCAAAATATTAAATTCCATCTGAGTATCTCAGTGCATTTTGGGATGGTCTGTTGAACGCTCAGACTATGAAACAGAATCCTGATGTATGGATGTAAAACTAGAGCATTGTTTTCTTTCTGCTCTAGCCAGCTGGTTCTCTTAAACCAGGATTATTAATCGATCCAAAATCTGGTTAGTTTTCTCAGATGTCAGAGAAAAATCCAAAATACTGTAGAAATAGGGCTGGATGGATGGTTCTAAATAGCTGAAATGAACTTGAACACCATTATAGATTTCTAAGTTTCTGTTTAGGGGGAAATGGAAATTTGAATGATTTAGGATTCGTATAACACTTAGCAGCATTTTACCTGAGTTTCTGGCAATTTATTCCATTTAGACATTATGTGACAGAATATATTATCATAAAGTGAGATAATGCTGAAAAATGCAGAACTAATGCTGAAAATAATCCCTTTATAGTTTGTGTATGCATGTTCAAATTTTTTTTTTAAAAAAAGAGGACTTTAGAAAACTTAAAATGAAACCAAACGCCAGTATCTTGTGCTGTGACCCTAAAGAGCCATGTTCTCAAAGAGCCTCCTGAAGCTTCTGGGAATTTTTTTAAAAAGGCCATTTTCATGCATGCCACCCCATGCGGTTTAATCTGACTTGGGGGGGTGGGGAAATTCATAGTGCAAAGAGCTGCAAGTGGTTGATTTAGAGACAGCACAGATCTGTACACAAGTTAATGTGGATAATGAAAAAATAATGCCCTCTATTTTTTGGTTTATGTTTCTACAACAGATCCTAAACTGAAGTGCCCTGTGGATTATTTGCACGGCCCTTCTGAAATAGATGGGTGGCGAAGCTCCTTTATGTCAAGAGCACAAGAAGGACAATTCAGTTGCCAGATTAGACTCTAAAAATAAGGTAAACGGCGGCACTGCAAGGATTAGTGCTTTGTGCACCTTGCACTGCACCCCACATAAGGGTGAGGGAGAGGTATGATGCTACACACCATTCATCACTCCCTGCATCAGGTGAGGAAACCGATGGGTGTATAGAAGGACAGAGGTAAAAGGAAGTGGGAGCCAGCAGAGGAACCCCCCAGCTATGCCATGTCACACCATCCTAGCCTGATGGCACCATCTTTCCACACTGCATTCAATTGGCACAATTCACTCAGGAGACTGATGATAACCTAAATGGATAGAAGATCCCAGGTAGTCCCCACTTAGTTCCTCATTTAATGAGCTAGCTGACTCTAGGGATGTCATCCAGCTCTTTTTTCACATGTCCCCTATGAGATGTTCACTCTTTCGTGTCACCGAGATATGGGAAATTCAGTATGATACAGAATGTCTAGTATCCCTTTTCTAACAGAAAAGAAAATATCGATTGCATATAAATAGTCCAAACACCTCTTGTGATGGTGCTGGTGAGGTCCAGAGTGATAAGAGGAGAAAGTAACCCAGCTAACCATTGGTAACAGTTGTTCATAGCAATAAATATGTTTGAGGATATTGTAGAAACAGTACTTTCTTCACCAGCCTGCTAGGCATTCACTGCTGGATGAAGTGGTCAAGAATGAAAAGAAGCCAAGGGGACTTGTTTGCAAAGGTATTGCAGAAGTCAGGGGTTCTCTACCTGGGTGGTTGTAACCACCCTAGGTGAGGGTGTCAGAAAATGTTAGGGGTTGTTACCATCCTGTTCTTCTTACACTGCCAAATAGAAGAATGGTCCCTGCTAGATGGAAGGAGATCCCAGGGAGGTCGCAGTATGGAAAAGGTTGAGAACCACTAGCATAGGTTCTGAAAGAAGTTATTTTTTCTATCAGCAAAAGAAACACAACTTGGAACCTTAGACTGTGGACCCTGCTCCCATTGAAGTCAATGACAAAATTCCCATAATGTTCAATGAGATTTGCCTTTCTAATGCAGAGGCTCTTCTTCCTAAATGTTCTTTAGAGACCTCATATAACTTGCTTCCTCCATTTTATACAACCATTTTTCCAAGCACGGGCCATTTATCACTACATCTTCACAGAACTGCAGGAAAGAAGCTGCTGTTAGAGTACTTGGAAAATAAAGGAATTAGTCCCAGCCACGTAGTTTCCCTTTGCATAGTGTGTCTGTTAAATGATAGAGGTCTGAGTGGCCATTGGTTTGTTTAATCTTTCCTTGACCTGAGGGAACTCAGTAATTGGAGTTTATTGCTTTAGTTTAATTCACTTGATTTTTTAACCGGAGAAACAGATTAAAACTTCTTCTATTTACTGATGTTTCCCTAGTACCTGAAATTCCAAATAACCCTCACATTTATTATTGGTCTTCTACTGTAACCCATACACCTCCTGGGTGGGGTGCTCTGTCCCACTTGTAACACCAACAGACCCCAATCATCAGGTGGGATTGAACCTGGGCCCTCTGGAGCTAAATGCATGAGTCTCTACCATGTGGCCCTTAGCTAAGGCTGTAGCAGACTCATTAATCTCTCTCTAAGTGGTCTTGGTGTCACTACATGGGACAGAGCACCACAAACAGGAGGTGTGTGGGTTACACTATTCTATAAGAGCAACTCTGCCCCTGAGAAAGACTGGAGTTCTCTGTTCTGTTGCAGAATCAAAGGGTTTCTTCACAAAATGAGGAGGATTAGGAGATGTTCTTTTATGTTTTCAAAAGATGAAGACATTTTCCAAGAGAGTCACCATTATTAAGAGGCCACACCTTCCTAAGTACAGTCCACCACCCAAGCAGGCAGTTCTGCCTGCAGCCCTTAGAGAGCTGCTGCTAAAAAAAAAAAATTTCTAATTTACTGAACTTTAACAGAAGACCTAGCAATAAAATAAAAAAAAAAAACCACTTCACAGAGCCAGAGGCTGAGTTGGAGATTGTCACCAAAGAGGATGAGGTGGCTGATGCTGCTCTTGAGGAATGTGCAGTTGAGGATTAGGATTTTTCGGATGTTTAATTCCTCTGGAAATAGGAGTGCCATGAAGTGCAATAGGAAAAAGAAGCAGGAGGGCCTAGATGAGGATGGGGTAGAAATAAACATCAGAGATCTGGAGATGGCTATGGTAGGAGGGGAACCCATCTCACTGTCCCACTGTGTCAGGTAAGTGGATCTGTTGCTCCAAAGGCAGACTGGCCTATGAAACATCTTCCGCCTTTGTTCTTTACTGTTAACTGCCAGATCTTTGTCACTGATGGTATGACACATGTAAGCAGGTGCATAGTGAAGGGAGCTATTCTCATCTTCAGACTTTTGCCATGACTGCCTGCCTGACCTAAATTCCAGAGCATCTACCCCATGGTCCTCTTGTTTAATTGCAAGATGGGGGTGGGGGTGGGAATGGCATTTGATTTACTTATTCTTCTGATTTTTGTTGGTTTGTGATAGTCTGTGTGTGTAGGCGGGGGGGGGAGGCGGGGGGGATAGGTAGTTCATCTCACACCTGCAGCAAACATACAGAGCAGATGTCAGACCACTGACACTGTGTTTGTAAATGCCCACTGGGTCAAGCTTTGTGGGACAAAATTTAGAACAGCAATAGGTGGGTTACTACAGCAGCATTCTGACACATAGTGCAGTTAACTGAATTAAGAAGTGGTTAACTGACAGAGCTCATAAAGTAGTTGTCAATGGACCATCATCGAATGTGGGTATTTCTAGTGGGATTCCTCAGGGAGTAGTACTATGCTTTACATTATTCACCATTTTCAACAATGATCTGGAATATAAAAACAACTGCTGATAAGACTTTCAGATGAGACTATTGACAACTTGGTAAATAATGATGAAAACAGCAGTCATATAGAGTGATCTGGATCACTTGGTAAACTGGGGCCATTCAAACAAAATGTGTTTTAATACAGCCAAATGCAAAATTATTCATCTAGAAACAGGAATGCAGGCCATACTTACAGAATGAGGGACTGTATCCTGTAAAGCAGTGACTTTGAAAATGATCTAGGGGTCATAATGGATAAGCAACTGAAAGTAAAACAAAGGGCTAATGCAATCCTTGGATCTATAAACAAGGGCGTAGTAAGGTAATTTTACTTCTGTATATGGCATTGGTGAGACCATAGTGGAATACTACCTACAATTTACTGGAATACTATGCAGAGTTCTCATGTCCACATTTTAAAAAAGATGTCGAATAATTGGACAGGGTGCAAAAAAGAGCCACAGGAATTATTCCAGGGCTGGAGAAAAGGCCTTATAATGAAATACTTAAAGAGCTCAATCCGGTTAGTTATCACAAAGAAGATCGAGAGGTGACTTGATTACAGTGTGTAAGTCCCTTCTTGAGGAGAAAATACTGGGTACTAAAGGGCTCTTTAATCAAGCAGAGAGAGTCATAGCAGGAACCAATGAACGGAAACTAAAGCCAGACAAATTCAAGTTAGGTAGAAATAAGGCACACATTTTAACAGTCAGAGTGATTAACCATTGGAACAAACTACCAAGGGAAGTGGTGAACACTCCATCTCTTGACGTCTTGTAAATAAGACTGGATGCCTTTCTGACTATAGCCAGACTTCCAAAGAGAAGTTATGCTTTAATCAAACACAAGTGATTGGGCTCAATAGAGGAGTAACTGGGTGAAACTTAATGGCCTGTGTTATACAGAAGGTGAGACTAAATGATCTAATGGTCCCTTCTGGCTTTAAACTCTATTAATCTACAAACCGAAGCATTTAGCAGAATGCCATTTTATTCATGGGATGTTTAAAATCCATGCACACTGTTGGAAAATCCATGCACAAGCTGAGGGAAATAGCAGAGTGAGTGGCTGCCCAATTCCCTAATCTCCTGAGTTTGCAGCCTCAGTCGGTGAGGTCAAAACAATGTGTGTGATCTTGCAAAATGAGCCAGATCCTCAACTAGTGTAAATCAGCACAGTTCCACTGGAGTGAATAGAAAATCTGGCCTCAATTTTTCTGTGAACCTTTTTTTTAAAAAAATGAGAAAACAAACCAAGAGGCGCAGTAGCCTCGTAAGCTAGTACTGTGTCCATTAGTCTCTGAAGCAATGCAGATGGCACAAATGCTAGCTCATGCCGCAATTGAAAATGAGTCTTGTTGACTCTTCTTAGTTCTCATTTTTCCACCTGAAAGGCCCAGTGTTGGAGTGGCATGTGTTCTGCAGGTCCTGATTTAGATACCGTGATAGACTATGTATGGGAACCACTTTCCCATAATTGCGTCCCTGGCTGTAGCCAATGCTTTGTCTCACAATTTCATAAACACTAAATTGAGATGCAGTATTTTAAAAACAACAACTCTGAACAATAAATCCTGGGGGAAATATGTCACTTTAATATTAAACATTTTTCATGCCCCCCAATGAATGAACTCATTTTGAAGTGCATTTTAGAAACCCTTTAAAAACTTTGGACCATACATTTAAATTATGTAGTTCTCTCTGCTGTAAGAGTACCCACTCTTTTTTTCCTAATCAAAGTACATTAAAACTTTTTCAAGAAGGTTTTAAACCTTATTTATGCCCAATAAGGTCCTTGAAGGGAACTGAAATTTTTACAGGGAAAGAATGAATGAGTTTTGGTAGTTGCTTTACAAACCCACCAGATGAATTTAACATCAGAAGTCAAGCTGCTGTTCTGATCACTATTTCTTTTTAGATGTTTATGTTAGGATTGGACTTTCAGCACATACGGTGTTAATAAAGAGAGTAGTTACAGCTGTCTTTTGTAACCAAACTAACAAGGAAAGGAGGGACTAGAGTATAAATGAAACACATTACATGATTCTCTGAGAGGGAAATTATTTTTATATATTAAGCGAGGCTTATAAATGACTAATTTAAATTTAGCATAAAGATATATCATTGACCAAAACATTCAAATATTATTCTAAAGATATGAAAAAATGAACAGAAATAAATGATTTTACATCCTTCTCTTTCTCTATATAGGAAGATCTTAATGACTTAAAACACTCGAATGGGACATTTAGACATTAGTCACCACATTTTCTCAGCTGTTGTCTCAAAGGCAATTGCATTTTACACATGATTGTTTTACATGGCTTTTATAGTAATTATTGCCTCCCAGGAGCTTATGAAGGAACCCCACTTGCCCCACTCCCTGAACCATAAGGCCAATGCCGCGTGAGGTTGTGATTTCTGAGCAGAAGGCCAAGCACACGTTTGTTTTACACAACTGGCGTTTAATGGGTTTGAGACACAGTCACAGAAGTTGGAAGCAGTAATTAGAAGCAGTTTGCTTGGAGATATTCAACACAGAGCTATGTTATGCTTGAGATCTGAACTAGGATACAGATGTATAAGTTTGGCTCCTGTTCCTGCTAATAATCCATCTTTGTTCAAGACAGTAAGAACTATGTGCATGTGGTAAATAAAAGGAAAAAATATACTGACCCTGTGGCCATTCATTTTTCTCCCAACAATGGGTTAAATCGTAAGGAAATACAGTGACCTGGGTGAGGAACAAAATGTCTCAAAAGGCAAAATCATCTAAAAGGGAGACTCAAGCTCTTTGCACAATTGCACCCTGCCATTTGTGCATGTAATTACCTTCGTTCATTTTAGCCAGGCACCTTGCTAGCTGCTTTGACATTCAGTCAGTTACCTAATTTGCATGCACACTTATGTTAATGGCATGTGTAAATAGAGATGTAAAATTGATCTTGGGCCTCCATTTTTCAAAATATGGCCCCCTATATGTGCCAGTGTAGTCAGACTTCAGTGTTTTGGAAATCTGCTCCTCATAAGTGTGTTTGGGTGTTTATTAGGTTCTCAAATAACTAAAAGTGAAGGAAACGAAAGAAGAAAAGGAAATCTGCTACAAATTAGAATAAATGCCTGTTTGAAGGAGGATGAGCAATATAGTGATGATATTGTGATATACTGATCATACATTCTAGCCAGACATACTATAGGGGAGTGAGAAACAGTACTATTCAGATTAATCGCACAGCTCTTCAGCTAGTGAGATGCAGTTTAGCTCCATTGTTTCAAATGATTTGCACCAGCCAAGGATCTGTCCCAACATATTTATACCTCAATGGTTCAATATTAATCTAAGAATCAGAAAAACAACAACTTGTCATTTGTTTAATCTCAGCATGATAGAAGGTGAAACTGACTACAGAAAGCCCATAACAAATAGCCGGACATTCTAAGGTCACTAAAGGAAGACTGTCATTTTCGTATTCAGGCCCATGATGAAAGAGTTTTTAAATGTTTGGACATTCAATCTGTGTAATGCTGCAACCCGAACATACCCTTTTGCCAAACACAGGCTCACTAAATTCTCTTAGAATGTTGTTTACCTCTAAATAAATCAAATTTGACAGCTTAGGTTAACTTTACTGATTCATTTTTCCATCACCGGTGATTGATAATTTTTACACAAAGAAAGGTACAGAATTTGTATTGTATCACTGCTTATTCAGAGTGATATTGTTCTTGGATAACATATGAAATTCCAAGCCATTTTTCTGGCTCCCTGGTTCTCAGAATTCCACCCTCTCTGTGCTTGCACAGTAGCTAGCATGCCTCAAATGATCACCGCTCAGCAAGAATGATTTATCAATTACTTTAAGTCAATGTCTGTCTCCCAGAGGTTGACATGCTGTACTGCACAGTTTACAGCATTGGTCCAGGACTAAAATCCTGAATCCATTACCAAGCCTTATGTCACATAGCAGTGAACAACATGCTATTGAATGAAAGCGAGTGGGGTCTGAGATACTGGAAGGTTTGTTAGTGCTTGATCAAAGACTCCACAAAATGGAAGAGAGCGAGGAGTCAAGTAACTAGGATAAATTAGTTAAAAGAGGGGGGAAATGTTTTTAAAAATCTCTGCCATTCCAGATCCCAAATTTTCCCCTGCAGAATGGTAGGGAATAGCATTTCCTCCCACTAATTTGCATTTGTATTTTATTTCTGTGGATTTAACATTAAAAATAATGCCCATACACAAGCTCTGAGTACCTTGGCAATAATTAGACCGACCACAGATTGCTTGCCTATGTCGATCTTCTAATGTGACAAGTTATGTTTTTATTGTTAATGCAACCAGAGTTTGACAGTCCTGGGTGTCTATTACATTAAAATGTATTATCATTTGCTTTTATTATTATATTGGCCTTTATACATGATGAGCCTGGATTTAATTTAGCTGAGAACATGTACAATAAACTTTCTATCATGTAACGCCACATGTTACATACACATGCAGTTGGGACAACACACGGCGTTGAATTTGTAATAATCCATATAAAAGTTATGTTAGAACAATAGGGTGTTCTTGTGCAAATACAAGCCTTGAAAAGTCAGGAAATACCATCATCAAAGTTGCACATGGAATTTTCTCTGCCCATATGCACATATGCATTAAAATAGCCTATAATTATACGATCACATGCTATTTCTGAGGCATTGTCAGTAATTTTTCCATAAACCTGTATATATGTATAATATTTTGTCACATTTTTCAGACTTTTCTACTTTAATTCTGTTGTCATAATGGTCCAGTACATCTTTATTAGAGACGGACAACCTATTGTAAAGAACTTAATAAATGTAGTGCTTTTTCTCTTCATAAATTATCCAGACAGATTTTTATGACTTTGTTTATTGAAATTATTCAATGAATGTTTTATGCAAACACATTCCAGTGTGTGCATTGCCACAGCACTTGCTTTGCACATTCACCATTCATAATTTGCTATTTACACTATGGAGTTGGTCGCCTAGGTCATCTGAGTTTGTTTCTGTTCTCTGAGGGCCTGATCCAAAGCCCAATTAAGTCAACTAAAATGAGCCATTGATTTATGTTGGCTTTGGATCAGACCCTGAGTAGATAACACCAACTCTTAATTAGGAGTATGGCTTGAATAGGAGGATGGCTTGAAAAGGTCACTTGTGGTGAGAAGACTGAAGCAAACACACTAGCACAGAGCACATTTTACAGAGCAGAAAATAAAAATTATAAATAAATATAAGTTCTGACTACATGCAAAATATTGCTGTGAAATACCTAAAGGAAGAAGGGCTACAGGGCACTTCCTTGTGAGATTAATGTTTTTAAATTGTTATGATTACTTATACAGTAATTTCACAAATGTATAATTAATCAGCTCCCTGCCTCAAATAGCTTACATTACCCTTATCCTGCAGAAAGAACCATATGTTTCTGCAGGAGATGCCCATACAGTTCTCTCTGCAGGACAGAGGCCTAAACAGACAACATATAGACAAAAGCAGGGGGAGATGAGGATGCTACAGAACATTTTAATGCTATACACATTTTTGAATCATAATGGACAAAGCTAATAAATAAAAAGGTACACTATGTATTTCTATTGCTGGCTTGAAGATGACCAATCCAGGTTATTATTCATTATCTGCTACAAAAACAAATTCACTTCAGCAAAGAATGAATTTTAAATAAATGAAAAGTTCCTAATGAAAGCATCTTGACTAGAGTAAGCACGAAGGACATTGCTATCGAACAGAATTTGAACCACAAAAGGAATTTGTGTTGTTTAACCCCAGCATGTCCTAGCTAGCACAATCAGTGGGTTTATCATTAATAGAGAAGGGTGCAACGGCAAAATTCAGATCCAGGGTCACATTCCAAAAGTTGCTGTTCAAGTTCTGTGGATGTGGGGTTCAGATCTGAGGTTTTGTACCTCACCTCTTATTAACAAGACCTTTTTTTATTTTGAATGTCCAAAAATCACCTTGTAGTGCCGCTGCTTTAGATATAAGACAGTGGAGATATGTTACAACAGCATATAAGCTGCGGCTAGAACAAAAGCACTGCCTGAATACAGGCTGCAAAATAAGAAAATAAAACCAGGTCTACTATAAAGCTTCATTTAGAAGACCCACTCAATTAATAGCAACCCTCAGTTAGTAGCCTTACCTTTCCCATATGGTTTTCAGTAAAAACTGCCATCATTTATTTACTGCCCTCGTTTAATAGCCATGCCTTTACCATTTAAGCCACTGGGGGAAATGAATACATTTCATAGAAGCTACTCTCAATCTGAAGCTGCTCTTAATGTAAAGTTATAAGGGAAAGTAATTGCATTTAATAAAAATAGTGGCTTCTAAACAAAAGCCATCTTTTTAAAAATCACCCATTATTGTCTGTCCAGGAATAAATATTAACTTTAAACAGGTAAGTTTAATAAAAGAGAACTAGAAGGTATTTCACATATACATAGATTTTAAGGCCAGAAAGGACCATTATGATCATCTAGTTGGACCTCCTGCATAGCACAGACCATAGAATTTCACCCGATAATTCCTGCATCATGCCCAATAACTCGCAGAGATAAATAAAACTTGTGAAGGAAAATGTCCTTATCTTCATTCTAGATGCTTGGTTACAATTTGCTAAGCATCCACCTAATTTTCCTTCTATTTCTGTCTCTCTCTCTTTCTTCATTAACTACTGTAGACAATATATCCTCTTATTTTGCCTATACAAATCATTAATGAAATAATTCTCATTGTTGAAACGTTGTATCTGACTTCATTTCCTGTCCATAGTGCTCATTCAAGTTAGCTATTGTGTTTTCACTAGATGTGTTTTGTAACAGAGTTAGGCATCTCCTGAACACTCCCTTATGGCCAGAAGCCACTCTTCACCCCTCACTTCTGTTCTCCTTTTCAGGGCCCCTTAATAACTCACTTAGTCCAGCGTAATTAAAACATTCCCTCCTGGGTCCAGTTTATTTAGTCCTTACACACTGGCTCTCCAGGCCCCAATCACAGATCAGTGTCTCTCTCCCTTAACACAGAGAATCCCCAGCCCTTCTCCCGAGAACCACGTCCCAATTCAGCAGTCACTCCCAGGCTTTACCTGGCTGGAGCTCAGCCTCCTGGATCTGACTTCTTAACTCCCCTAGTATCAGGAGCCTGCTTCTTACTCACTATAGTCTCCAGAAATCCCCACCCTCTGTAGCAACCTGCTGCCCTTTATAGGGGGCATCAGCTGCCCTCCAGCAGACCAAATCAAGGCTGTTAAAACAGCACAGATGGGCTGGAGCAGATCCTTCAGTAATTAGGGTTGACTGGCCCCATGTCTTCAGCCCTTAAGGGGCAAGCCACCCTGTCACAGTGCACTTAAAGCTTCACAGAATGCCTGCTACACCTGCAAAAGGTATACTCCTTCTCCCCATGATGTGCACATACAATTTCCATTGGTTGTGACCTTGGGAATTACATGTATACATACCAGGAAAAAACCCTGAACTCAAAGAAACTGCAGGAAAATAGGCCATAGACACATAATTCTTTGAGTAAATAATGCTACCAAGTACCAAGGGACATATGGTTGTTGTACAGTATGTAATGCATCAAAGTATTTTAGGTATTATTTTCTATTCCATTTCTTAAACAGCCAAACCTTTTGGCTGCTTTTTTAACTAACACTGCACAAGTATCATTATTCTTACTACACTAATATCCAGAAGCCTTAACTGAGATCAGTAGCCTATTGTGCTAGGCACTGCGCAAACACAGAGTAGCAGAAAGACCCTGCCCCAAAGAGCTTACAATCTAAATAGAGAAGACAGACACACATTAGCAGAAAGGAAAGATTATTATTCTAATTTTACAGATGAGGAGCTGTGGTAGACAGAGTTTAAGTGATTTGGTCATGGTCACAGGGGAAGTCCACAACAGAGCTGGGAACTGAACCCATATCTTCTAGGTCTCATTTGAGGGGCTCAAGACCATCCTAACTGTATAAAAACTCTACGTCAGCCATTTTCTGACCTAAAATATCAGTGTACCGAACACCTGTGCATACATAATGACAGAGATTTTCATTATACTGCCAACACTGATGCCCCGATGTTTTCCCTTAGTTGTTACAGTTAATTTAGAGCATACAAATGTGCAACATTACATCAAAAACTATTCCTTTGAATTTGTCAATAATTTGTCAGTGTTTGTGATGCCTATTTATCTAACTTTGCTAGGTTCCCTTGAAGTCCTCACATTCTTCTCTAGTCTTGATTAACCTTTTGTGTCACCTTAAAATTGTGCCATCTCACTGTTTTCCCCCTTTTTCAAATCATCAATAAATATATTAAATCGATCCTACTAAAGAGTCTTTGGGCACCCTGCTTAACCTTCTGCGTTGTTGTAAACTGACTGTTTATCCCTTTTTGTTTCCTTTCTCCCAGATCAAAGCTGCTCAGTTTATAAGTGATGTGAAAGTTCAGCTGGGTTCTTTAAGGCTTCAGAATTTCCAACAATAAAAGTTTTTGCAGGGAGAACAAAACTAACAATTCTGTTGATTGTGTGTGAAGTAAAATGGGATCCAGGTCAGTGTTCCAGAGTAAGGTTGATTTTGCAGTGGCAACAGGAGTAATAAGTAGTAAAAACTTATTTTAAAATCAGTGACGTGAGCAAAAGTGACTTTGAATAGACATCAGAAGCAGACCAGCTGAGTAAGAAGGTGCCATTTTTATGTAGTCAATTTTCAGAGTAGAGCTACATTAACTAATGATATGAGACTTCAAAATCATACCGATACTTTACCCATATATAGCACTTCGTATTTTCAAAGCACTCTAAAAACATTAATTAAATCTCACAACTTCTCTAACCATGGGAATAGTCTCACAACACCACTTTTGAGGGTGAAAGAGGTGTGGTTCGACAGTGCTTCCTGGTGTAAATGATCGTAACTCCAGAAAAGTCAATGCAGTTCCTCCCACTTAAACTAGAGCTGAATATGGTCCATTTAGCAGAGATTCAGAGATATAGGCTGTAAATTCAGTATGAAATTTAAGCACTTCAATAGGACTATCTGTGTGCTTAAAGTTAAGCACATGTGCAAGTGCTTTGCTACATCAGGGTCTTAGAGAAGGTAGGAAGTCCCCTGTTGTCCATGGGGAAATGCTTTTGCTAACCCATATACCATGCAGACCATCCAACCATCAGAAATTGACAGTATTTCTTCACAGAAATTAGCAGAAACTCCTATCTACACTAAATGAGCTTGCAGAATCCCTGTGTGAAGAGACCTTAATGCAAGGTAATCCCATTATTCTTACTTTTTGAGGAAGAAACAAGATAGAGACATAGTTTTTATAACTGTGGGGAAGGAAGGTCATACCATATGAGAACTCCAGTCTAGAAAGAATGCTGATCTAGAGTTCTGCAAGATCGTGTCATCGGATAAAGTAAGTAAGAGATGAAATAGCCTTTATTAATAAAAGTATCAGTGCTGCAATAGTAAACTCCACTAAGCAGTGGGTGATTTAAGAATAGGAAACACATTTTTTTTTCTGCAAGAGACTGCTATCTGCCTATGGAAAAAGTCTAGAAAAGAAAGATCAGGGACTGACTGAGTTTAAAAGGACTCAGAAGACTGATTATTGACCATGTCTGCTGCTTTTTTCTTTCAGTAGAGTGGCTACTAGCTTGAATGGTCCCTTACAATATGTGCTAACTACTTATGCTAAACAATCCGTTCCACCCTTGCATTTTGCTGTGATGCTGGGAGAACCTTTGCCAGACCTGAAGAAGAACTCTGTGTGGCTTTAAAGTTTGTCTTTCTTACCAACAGAAGTTGATCCAATACAAGATATTACCTCACCAGCCTTGTCACTGAAAAGATCTATTCAGATAAGCACCCAAAAGTTAGTGGGTGAAATCTTGGCCCCACTGAAGTCAATAGCAACACTCTCATTGACTCCAATGGAGCCAGGATTTCACCCTGGATGATCATCTGAAATACATCAAAACAACTGAATCACTTTGATGCCGCAAAAATGGGCTGGACATTTCACAACTGAGTAAGAATTCCAGATTTCCACCACTTCTGGCTTATAGATGGACTAAAACACTACTGAGAAGCAAAATAGAAAGCACAGTTATCAAAAGGATTTGATCAATTGACCAGTGAGTGAACATTGACCTTGGTGCTTATTTTATCAAATGTATGTCCCTAACTATTATTTTCTTATTAAACATGGTGGGCCAGATCTTTGCCTTAACTTTACGAAGAATTCACTGCAAATCGTTTTGGCTTATCTGGAGAAATGGAGAAGAAAATTTACCATAGCCTCCTGAAATTTCTTACAGGATTTCTGCTAAAAATGGCCAATTCCCCCCCAAATCCGCCAAAGAGTGTTTTCCATAGCTATCATAATTCCATACTATAGCATAGATTTTCTGTGAAGTGGATTTCCAGTGGATCTATCTGTAGGGTCTGATCCTCCTTTACACTGAGGCCCCTTTACACTTCTCTAGTAAAGGAGGATCAGGCTCATAATAGCTAGAAGATCATTTGAGATGAACAGTATTAATTTTAGATAACAGATTAATCTTCTCATAGGCTTGTGCCATGTTTAATCTTTGGGCACAACTCTCTTGATTTTAGTGCCAGCTGGAGTTGTATGGATAAAATTAATCCTGTGCAGGCCTGTGCTCCTCTACTCTTCTGCTTCAGCTGTCAAAATAAGGTTTAAGTGGGGCACAGATGCAGATGCTCTGAGCTGATCCTTTGCACTGGGGTGAATGCCATGCTCTGGGTGGATTTTGGGTGGCATATTATCCTAAATATTTACAAGTAATAGAATACACTTTATTACTAATAAACGGAACTCTGTCTAGCTATATCACATAATGTTAAGAAAATTTTAAAAATCAATATAAAGGACAATCTGTCATCCTATCTGCTGTCCTCTCTGCCTTTATCTTTGCAGAACCACAACACTGGACACTTCACAAAACTTTGTCTAAAAATACCTTGAACACTTTTTAGCAGATATTTTTAAAAATAGAATGTGAATAAAAAGACATTCAAAGAGCAGAGCTTTCTCAGAAGGACTTATCCCACCTCAAGACACTCATTAAAATGCAAAACTAAAAAATGATATTCTTTTTCTTATTGATTTGGTCAGTTGGTAAAGACGGGATGACAATAAGAGGAATGTATGGTACCTGTGTTTTGATCTTTCTTAGGGTTGTAAAAGAGAGGCTATGCATTTCATTTGAGCTGACAGGAATTTGAAGTGTTATAGATAAGTTTCCTGAGCCCAACCATTATTTACTGTTTGACTGTAATGTCAGTCTCTTTCTGCTTTTTCAATATTGTTTGCACTTTGCCTTTGTGAAAAGGGGCTTGATTGAACCATACAAGGGGAGATATTTCTATCTTTCTACGGGATCAATGAAGATGTGTTTACAGGTCCAGGACACAGTGTACACTCCACAATAATGGATTTTAGTCTGTTTGTTGACTGAAAGCTCCTTTTCTTTGTAACTTGTCAATCTTATATCTGTTACTTGATTGCAACATAAAAGGCTATTTGGACAAGCACTGAAACAATGACTGTATCAGTCTAACTGAAGAGGTTAGCTGCACTAAATGTATAGCCTGAGCAAGATAAATCACTTCAAACTTGAAATCGTGCAGGACTCTATTTGCCTCTCCATCTGTCAGCCATTTCGTGGGCACAGTGTGCTTTTAAATATTTTTAATGAAATGTTGTTAGTAATCAACATACAAGTGCGATATAAAGACGAAAATGAAAAGCCCACACACTTCCTTCTTGTTTTAGAATTCTGGACACACATAGCTCCCAACCAGTGCTCAAGCAAATCAGGTCTGTTCCGGCATATGTTTCTTGCAGGTGCCATCTTCTGCATTCTGCAGTAACCGAAATATATGTATTCAAAGGTAGCCAACCCTACCCTGTAATCCTCACACTCAGATTGAGCAATATTGTCCTTTCTGACCTGTTTAAGGTAGGGGATCACCTTCTACGCTGAGCATGAGATCTGCTTACCCTTATCTCAACCTGAATAAATGCATGTGGTAATAATGGTGACATAATTATTCAGCCCTTGAAAAACCAGCTACAGAGTTTGAATCAATGACCTCCTACAGCAGTGAACTCCACCAGGGGACAACATGTGGCACAAACTCTGTTACAGGGTTTATATTTTTACACAGGAAAATACAACAAAAGACTTGGCTCATGGATGTCAACAGTGTCTGAAAGGAGCAACACCTCAGGGAACATGAGCCAACAGGGAAAGCCTGCCCAAGACTATTGTAGAAGAAACTGTTTTGAGCAGGAGAGGTTGCAGGGGCAAATGGTATAATCACAGCAGTAACTGTAAAGATAGCAAGGACAGAGACTGTATGTTCAACAACATCAGTAATCAGCATGGGAATTTCTTGTTTTCCTTGTCCCTGCTTCTTGCTAACCAGACAGAGCCAGCAGTGGGGACACCTGATCCTCCTAACTCAACAACAAGCTTCTAATTCCAACAGCCCATGTGTGCCAACCAGTCTGCAGCATATAGTGGTGTACTGCAAGAAACCAAACACCATCAGCACCCATCATAGTCATTTTGATTGAACTGCGGCCTTTTGTTTACTTAAGACATGCATCTGCTTCAGCCTCTGCTGTCTGTTACTACTGAAGACCACTGCAATTCTGTAACAATGTGTAAATTTGAAAACAAAAATAAAACAGAAAGCGAGGGGGTAATGCCATAGGAACTGTAATGCAGGGGTGAATGGTGCTGTGCAAATGAACAAAGAAAACTGATATCTCTTTAACAAGGCTCAGCAATCTGAAATATTGGAAGACCTTCTCATTATAAATACATTGTTATGCAGTGGTGTTGTAATTTTGTCGATCCCAAGTTATTAGAAAGACAAGGTAAGTGAGGTAATATCTTTTATTGGACCAAGTTCTGTTGGTGAGAGAGACAAACTTTCGAGCTTACCCAGAGCTCTCTTTCAGGTCTGGGGTGAAATGCATCAATGTATTGACAATTGTTATTATTATTATTTTCAATTACAATTGGCATTTCTGACCATATTAGTGGTAGTGGTAGCAGCTAAAATATAACTTTAGCTAGACTGTGGTGCACTCTGGCAGTCTTCAGCTGAAGTATGGTCTCCTAGCAAGTAAGAGCAGCAGCTGAGAGCAGCACCTAAGGAGCAGAAGAGCCCTGCCCCAAAAGCATTTCTTACAAGTGTTAGGCTATTATCAAAAGAGAATGAAAAAAATGGCTCTAGACTTACAGTGGGCTGCATTACTGGTGAGCGTCAGATATGGTAAAACATTTCAATGAAGGTTTTGTGACAAGTAAATGTAGAAATGACCAATTATAACTAAAAAATTTGGCCCAGAATGTGAGCCCCTTGCTCCCACTGGCAAGAAGTTACTCACATGAGTAATCTCTTCAAATTCGGTGGGAACGCTCTTGGGAGTAAGGGCTTCTTTGGCGTTGGTCATGCCAATGAGGTCACTAAGAGATGATGGAGTTCAGCATCTTGCGAGAGCCAGAATTTTATTCTGGAATATGTTTCACATTTTATTTCTAGCATGAGTCTCTCGCTCTTTGGCCTTTCACTATGCTTGGGCTCAGCAAATGGGTTCCATTGTCATTTTTAGAAAACACATGTGCAAATGTTCAGTCAATAATGATAGTCCTATTGTTCTTTGTAGAAAATGAGTGGAGAATGAAACCCAAGGCAGAGACTGGTATTATAGAAATGTAGGACTGGAAGGGACTTCAAGAGGTCATCTTGTCCAGTCCCCTGCACTTATACCAGGACTAAGTATTTTCTAGAGCATCCCTGACAGGTGTTTGTCTAACCTGCTCTTAAAAATCTCCAGATGGACAGCATTCTACGTTGATGCCTTTTCCTAATCTTATGTTACTGTTATTTGCTAACTTACTGCATTTGCTTAAAAATGTTTTTGTTGTTACAAAAGTTAACTGAACTTCTAATTATTTCTAGTTTACTACTAAGTAAATACAAACTACTGATAATATTTCGTAGGTTTGTATACGTGTGTGTATTGGAAAGACAATTACTCCTTCTTCGTTTTTGCCCATGAGCTACCATCGGTGCTGGAACTAGCAGTTCGGGGGTGCTGCCTCACCTCCTGGCTTGAAGTGATTTCCATAATATACAGTTTGGTTCAATGGTTCTGAGCACCCCACTATAAAATTTGTTCCTGCACGCCTGTGAGCTACATAAGTCATATGTGCAACCTCTGATCAAAGATGTTCTTAATGTGAAGACCATTCACTCCCAGGAACTGTAGAAGAGTTTTACTGAGCTATTATATATAACAGATAATAATGTGTGGAGGTAAATTGCCATTTCTTTGTTTCACTCTATGCCACATACTCTATCACCTAAGTCTTAGCAATATGGAGCAGCCTGAAGAAGGAGAATAAATAAAGCAAATACATTTCTTTCTTTTTATCCTGTTTTCATTGTTTATCAAGGAAGTTTCTTAATACAGAAGAGGACAGCAGCGGGAGCATCAGCAATGGCTGGAAGCTGTATCAAATCAGTATTCCTGTTATGCTGTCAGCCAGTAAACAGCTGCCTGTAAGCTGTTATGCATAAAGACAGTTAAGGAATTCTGTAGCTAGCTAGCTAGATTGATTCATGGAAATTAGTCCCCTGCTTGATAGTAAAATATTCCAGCAGTTGGAAACTTCTGAGCAGGCTGAACTCCTGTCAGTTACAGCTCATTTTATACGTAACGGGTTCTGAAAGGTCCAAATTGTGATAAATCAACCATACAATCTAGGTAGCAGAATACATAATCCCTTCACTAATAGAAATGTAGGTTCTTCAGTCGCAATTTATGTCAACAGTGAAAATGAGTTAGGTGGTCTCAACCCAGTGCCTGATACATGCCCACTCCCATAACAAAAGTACTGCAGAGTGGAGCAATGACCGCGGCCCAGTGGTGGCAGGGCAGAGATATTGTGCCCTGGTGGAGTTGTAGGACACTGAACATAGGTATGGTGTTATAAGTCAGAAATGAGAGTGGGTGTCAGAATGACAGAGAAAACAATACAATTCAAGTAATGTAAAAGTGGCATGCAGCTCCAAGTTCTTTTTTAATCATATTGTTTTAAATGTGGACTATATAGCCATTTTGAAAAGCTTTTTCTACCCCTAACTTATTTAGTAAACATTTAAAACATGCCACATATTTTTCCCCTTAAAGGTACAGTATTGCATTGCCGATGGGTATGGATGAAAGGGACATGGGGCTCTTTATATTAGCTGGATTCTAGAAGCATCCCCAGACATTGAACATTCAAAACATTTCTCTATTTTTTCTCTTAAACTGATTTCTCGCTTGACAGCCTCATGTCACCCCAGTGTCACTACCTCTGTCAATCTTTGTCAGTTTTTCTCAGGCATAAGTAGAAAGCAAATTAAAAACTGTCCAAATACTTTGTTTTCAAAGATTGCAATGGAAATTATTTTTGCATTAAAGCCCCAAATGGGTTAAATATTAGCTGTAAAGCTCTTGCTCTAGTAAATGTGCCATCCAACCTCTTCCAACCTTTTGAGCCAGTGTGTTTACCACATGCACTGACACACATACACATATACAATATATAATATGCATGTGTATGTGTGTATCTCTGTATTGCACCAGCTGGCTGAGACCATGCATGCAAAGGTCCATCTCGGGCAGAGGTTTTACAGTTTAAACTAGAAGTTCATAATATAATGGAAAGATGGCAAACTCTTAACTACATACAGACAACAGGGTTGTGCAATAATTCAAACACAATAGCAGGAATCAGAATATTTATGAGTTTATGTTTTCTAGCGGAAAGAAATATTTTCTTAAATAACCCAGGTGCATTGGGTTACATAGCTTTACATCATATGCAGTGTGTCAAACCTTCCACTGAAAATGAAAATTAGTCACTAGCAAAGCTTTTCAAAGCCTTCCCAATATAACCACAACTCAAGTCCTATATAACCTCCAGATCACTCTGGTATACCATAGACTATTTGCCTCTCATCTATTCTTTCTGTGTCTGAATTCAAGAGATGGGCTTGAGAAACAGAGTTCAGATTCAGATCTGATCTTCCCCAGAGTTGCTGAAAAGGGGAGAAAGACTATTTGAATTTGGGATCTGGTCTTTCAATTCATACTCAGCTTTAGTCTGAACTAGACTGCAACCAGGTTTGGGGCTCAGATCATGTCATCTTATTTGTGAGTTGATTACAAAGTACACTGTTGATTCTTATCGGAGCTGGTCAGAAAATGGCCAAGCATTCTCCTTTTTAAAAATATTGGATTTTTAAAATTGTTGAGGGAATGGGAATTCCAGTTTTTGGCTGAAATTGTTTTTAGCATAAGAAGCTACACATTTTGAATGAAAATTTTCATTTAAAAATCCATTTTTGTTGAGAAAAATGTTTCCAATTCTCAATATATAAATAATAACAGCAAGTCTATAGTCTAATTGCATCCCTGCCACAAGCCCAGAGTGCCAGTTGCCAGAGTACCCATACCTGAAAGAAGGATGATGCCTCCATTTCCCAGACTCCATGACATATAAAAACACTGTATGATTACATCATACTGTAGACATCATCATCATCATCATCATGTTCCTATTACGCCTCTGGCATTTCGGGCAGTGATGAAGCTCCTCCACTCCTGTCTGTTTCTGGCAAGTCTTTCAGTGATACTGTAGGCAGCAATGTGGAAAAAAGTAAGTCTCATATTTAAACTTACACCTCTACCCCGATATAACGTGACCCAATATAATATGAATTCGGTAAAGCAGCGCTCCGGGCAGGCAGGGTTGCGCGCTCCAGTGGATCAAAGCAAGTTCGATATAATGCAGTTTCACCTATAACACGGTAAGATTTTTTGGCTCCCAAGGACAGTGTTATAACGGGGTAGAGGTGTATTTGTTCTTAGGCCACAAGCTAACAAACCATTTAAGCATGAGAAGAGTCCCATTGACCTCAGTGGGACTACCTGATGGTTAACATTAAGCATGTGCTTAAGTGCGTTGTACCAGGACCTTAGAATGCGGCAGCTTTGCATTTTAAAACTATAGAGCTATCATCTATCTTAGATACTTATATGGCTCCATAATTTTACCGATGGGGAGCTGAGGCATATAGAGGCTAAATGATTTGCTCAAGGTCATACAGGCTGCTTGTGACAGAGCAAGGAATTGAACCCAGTTCTTATACCATGCCCATCATTGTAGTACCATTGCCTTTTACATGTAGTTAATCTAGGATCCTTTTATAGAGGAGGTAATACTTGGCGAATCTCTCTCTTTCTCTTCCTGTTAGGACACCAGAAGGATTCTGATGTCATTGCTGCAATTACCACACAACAAATTTGGGATTAACTTCTGGAATAACATTACAGTTCATAAACTTGTTTTTTTTCCCCCAATTTTCTGGCTTATAATGACATTCCTGGAAGTATTATTTTCCTGAGGCAGGACTTCCTACACTGGATGGCTGGATTGGCTTGTATATTTAGGTAGATTCAAGTTGCATCTGAAGAAGTGGGTTTTTTACCCACAGAAGCTTATGCCCAAATAAATCTGTTAGTCTTTAAGGTGCCACCAGACTCCTTGTTGTTCAAGTGTATTGTGTGCATTCTATATCTTTCTAAATAAAATACATGTTTTTAAGTATATCTTCCTGAGAAGTAATAGTGAAACACTGTGGCTGATTGAATCAATCAGATGTGTTCTCCCTACTGAAAAGGAAGGAGGAACTGTAGCTATTTCCCAGACTTCCTTGCTTTGGAAAGTTGGTTGTCTTGTTAATTCAGGCAGGTATTAACCATCCAATAAATTCAGCATATACCTAGTTGTAAGCTGTCAGGATATGACATAACATCATATAACATGATACTACATGATACATCATGCCTTAAATTAAAAAAGAAATCAAGACATTTCTTTCAGAGAAATAGTAGGTAGCTAATCTGAATATTTGGGGTAATTGGCTCTGGGAAGAGAAAGGGATCATTATTTCAGATTCCCTAGTGAGTGTTAATTAGTCATATTGCTTCATTGTTTGACACAGAGAACGCTGCTAGTACTGTTAAATCTATGATGACACATAGGCTTTTGGAGCACAGGTATTTTAAACCACCTTGACTGACTGACAGATAGGTAATTCTATTCATAGTAGAGAATGCTTACGGACTCAAAGTCATGTTGTCTCAGAGGCACATGTGTTTTCTCATACTGGTCGTGTGAGGTTTTTGTCTAAAAGAAAAAACCTGCAGAGAGATCAACTTGCACTCTGACAGTAAAAATGCAGCAAGTTCGGTATTTGCAAATAGAGTGTACATACTTTATTTTAAGAACCAAGTCATAACATGTCTGTGTAACTCTTAGTCAACCGGTAATCAACAGGTATAAATAAAGGCACTTTGTCATGAGAAAGTGGTTGTGGAAAGTACTGCATTAGTGTTTGTAAATTTCAGATCAATTTTCTTATTTCATTTAAGTGTTTGCAAAACCCTATTCTCACAGACACTGGTTATTGTTATCTTTAAAATGAGAAATTATAGACTTTTAAAAAGAAAATGTAGTTAAGGCTTTCCTGAGGTATAATCAAATGAGTATGTGATACCCAATAGAACAATGATTAGAAAAAATACACAAAATGTTATTAATTAGAATGGGTCATTTTTATTCCTGCTGTGACATCACTGACCATTGGAGTTGCACAATAGATAGACTTGTGCAGTCCACTGGATAAGACACTAGGCTGGTCATCAGAAGACATAGGTTCTAGTCTAGGCATGTCATTAACTCTTTCTATACCTCATTTTCCTCATCTGTAATATGGGGAGAAATAATGCTTACTTACCTTTGCGAAGCACTGTGAAGTCTTCAGATGAAAAACATAGTATAAGTGCTAAAATTGTTATTATTATATCATTTGTAGCACAGAATTAGTACAGATAATCAAGAATATCCTGGTCACCGATGGGAGAACAGTGAGATTCTGTCTTTGGGCACCACTTATCAAAGCTATTATATTGTACACGGAAATAACATATAGCTGGAATCAATAGTCCATAATATGAGGAAATATAGAAAATGGAAAAAATACACAGTTGAAACTATAGGTTTGTAATGACATCTTAAACAGACATCTGCCATGATTAAGCATATGATGAAAAGAAGTAGCTCCATGCTTCTACATAGGAGGATTTTAACTTCTGATAGGTAGAAACTCAAAATGTTTGGCATTCTGATGTATTTCAAATGAAAATCTAAATGTTGGGATGCTTTTGGAATTTTTTTCCAAACAATCTGGACATCTTGAGTTTGAAATAATGAACCAGAAATCTCATGTGATTAGACTTTCTTGTGAGACTTTCTGCATGTCTGTTTATGGTCCCCACTTGAAATACTATGAGAACAGATTTCCAGTGACATCCTTGGAAAGAGGATTAGGCTAAGTCCATGTGTGTATTACTGTCCTCTTGATGCACATGAGAAACCCCTGTTACTGTCATGTGGAGTTAGGCACATGAATCAAGAGAGGATATGTGTATATACTGGTCATTTTAAGCCATTTTAATAATACTTAGCACTTACATTATATGGCATTTAATATCTTCAAGGCACTGTACAGGCATAAACTAATGAATACTGACAACATCCCTGTGAGGTAAGTGAGTATGGTCATCACCATTTTACAGGTGACAGAGAAGGCCAACTTCATAGTGAGTTACACCTGGGATGTTGTTGGCCAGACTCGTTAAGCATTGTAAAGAATTTAAAACAAGTTGTCTCAGCAAGATAGCAGCAGAGTTAGAATTGGAGCTCAGGATTTCCTCTCTCCTGCCCTAGTTCTAGAGACCATATTACCTGAATGATTATTAAGCAACACTTGGCCAAACATACAGCTGTCATGAGCAGTTGCAATTCCTTTGAAGCCAACAGAATTGCACTTGCTTACACCAGTGTTAAATTTGCTCCAATGACTGTCTGAAAAGTTGTTTCACACAAGAATTCTTCACACTTGATTAAACAGAAATAAAATCTCATTTGCTTGGCAGCAGGTTGTTCCTTCAGGAACGCATATTTACATTTCACTAAATTACACAAATACACAATGCTTTTTGGATAGCTGAAGACATATTAATATTGAACTGCCGACAACCACATGTTGATAATGAGCCCAACATGTCTTGGCTCATGGCAAAGAATGTGGAAATACCTTGTTCTGAGTTATTCTTCCTTCTGACAGTACTGATACACTGCCGCAGGCACTCTGAAAATAATAGCATAAGGTTAACTGACAATTGCATGTGTATTTACACTGATATCCTGATATTATCTTGTTGTTAAAGAGAAAAAAAAACTGGGGATAGAATATGCAACTAAATAAACTTCCAGTTGGTGAGAACAAGTAAGAGAGAACAGACATAGCCCTCAAACTGCTCTACTGGCCTTCATATTCAGCACATGCAATTTTCTAAATTGCAGAGTATCCTGAAAAAGGGACAAAAACAGTACAGAAGCTGTGAAAAGCAATAAAGCCACAACCCTGCATACCTTGTACACCCACAATTCCCATCAGCTTCAGTGGAAGCTCTGAGTGTGCAGGAAATGCAGGATTGGATCCTACAGAGCAAACAGAAGAGGCAAGGATGGGTTCCAATTAAAAAATGGAGCCATTTCTGACAACTGTAACTATGTAGGTGTATTCCCCTGCAAGTTACAAAATACTCTTTAGAAAACAGAGTGGTGTTGCAGTACTTACAGGTTTCACCTGCTTACTTACCTTTCAGGCTGTCGACAGACCTATCTGTGGGACAGCTAGAAGGTATAGCGATAGTGTATAATACACAATCACTGAGTTTGTATATCCTGGGGATTCAGGAAGCATATAAATAAGCTGCTTCCAGACCTCTTTAAGGTCACAATCAGTATATGTATTGTTCAGCAAAGAGTTGTCACGTGATGTAAAAAAGTTTGAATAAACTTCAATTTGTCTTTATATCTTATATAAAGCTCAGCGTTTGCACCATTCCTTGTTAATCAAAAAACCCCAACACAAGCCTTTGGTGCTTCTTTTTTATGCTCTCCTGCTGCCCAAACTATACCCCATTAAAATTCACTACTGTAGTGACATTATCATCAGCCCACTTCTCTCTATAGCTTTAAACCTTTGGTACCTACTTTATATTTGGAGTTAAACACAGTCTCTTGACTGTGCTTAGAAAACATGTCTTTTCATTTTGTGTTTGTGCTAAGATTTTCAACTGAATACTGCCCTGGGTTTTCGTAAAGTTATAACTGCATCTCCGTGAATCTGGCATTTATTACCTTTAGTAGAACCATAAAATACACTTTTCTCCTTTGACTGCTTCTGCTGACATGCTACATAAAATAAGGCTTGCATGTTACCTTTAAATTAATTAGCAACTTTTTAGATTAGAATGACAGATTCTGGACTCATTAAAGCCATTTTAGTTCATTAAAAAGTTTTAGTTACTTGTCTTGCCTTTTTTAAGTAAAATCCAGCATCTAAGAAAACTATTCTGAAGCTAGGGATTACTATCTGGAGATTTTAGGTAGCTTCATGGTTTTAGTGTTGATCACTAGTGTGATTTCTGGGAAAGCATGCCATATCTAACCTTTTCACCAGTCTGTCTCGCTGCCTAACTTTATATATATTTTTACTCAGTAATTTCTTAGCTGACAAAAACAATTTTCTAAAAGCTATGTTACTATGTATAATTTGTTATACATCAGTAATTCAGCTTGTCATGTTGTCCAATAAAAATATTACCAGAAGGCAATCCACCAGTTTCAGTCACTGTCACTGGAGTTTAAGCAACAACCTGGCATTTGGGAAACTGGGGTCAGCTATAAAATCCACATCAGCTGGTGGGGGTGGCTTGCCACAACATGTCACCTTAGGTGGTGGAGTCAGTCTGGACCTTCTGAATTGTTCTTACCGAGAGAAAAGGGAAATTGAGTAATGCAGAGGACTGGTACAAAAGTACACCAGTGACTTGGCATATTGAACAAGATGTTGTGTTGCTACCAGAATAGAGCAAAGCCCCTAACAATTAATACCATTTTTATCCTTATATAAGTATATGCAGACACAAGGGAATGATGGTAATATTGGAACAGCAACTGCAATAGGGATTTATGGTATTACACTCAGTTTTTATTCAGCCACACCATTAATAAGGGCCAAAAAGAGAATTATTTTTAAAGCAAAGAACTGGTAAAAATTTCAACACTTTCAACACATTTTGTTTGCTAATTTCATCATTATCTTGTTCAACACTTTTAAAAATTAATATTACATGTAGAGTAAAGTAATCATTTCCCCACTTTATAGCAATGTAGCCATGTTTGCCTCATTAGCATTCATTACAGAGCATGGAATAACAGTGCTTCTGCTCTTCCAGAGGAAAGCATGCAAATGTTTCTGTTTCTTACATTTTTCTTTTTTCATATCCTTTTTTAATTTTAAATTGAACAATATTTCCATTAAAAACTATCATTACAGCACAGTGATATGTAGTCATTAATCATCTTAAAATTGTCAATTATTAATCATTGTACCTATTTACAGCACATATGGTAAATACTAAATGTAGCCAGCAAGTAGTTTTTGAAAAATGTAATACTTCATTGTGGAATAAGTGGTTGTAACTCTCACGTTTACTGGGCTAGCTGTATGTCGTCCCCATACTCACTAAATGCATCCCCTCAGGTGTTAGGCCTCTTCCCGTCATGTCTGCCGGGGCAGACTCCCATGATTCTCCCATTCTAGGACCCGCCTACTCCCCAAGCTACAGTACCCTATACACCAATTGTGTTTACCCAGAAAGTCTGACTGGGTTCGGTACCTGCAATCCTTTCCTTCGGAAGCTTGTGACCAGGTGATCAGACAGCTATCTCAGATCAAAGTATAATTTAATCTTAAAAGAAGGAAGCAACCATAACATAAAAGGAAAAGGATTGTCAAACAACAAAAATATCTATATGCATGCCTATTTTACACCAAGCTCTACCACCTGTGGTAGTGGGCCAGGCAGGTTTTTCTTCTTCAGACCCTCAAGCAGAGCCAATCTCTGTGTCTGTCTGTTCTCCTTTTAACTATTTAGTGTCCTTTTGATCTTTTTGGCTTCCAGCCCTGGCCAAACCAGGCTTATAATCCAAGACTTTGGCTGGCGCCAGGAAGTAGCATCTTCCTAGTTAACAGTTCAGACATTGTCTCTTAATGAACACTGCCATCTTCACCGGGGAGATTACTTATTTAGAACCACTGGTTGCCTTCTAGCTAGTTTCCTAACAGCCCTGCTATTAAACATATTAAACTATATTAAACCAATATAGCCATACAGTAATTATCCCAATAACCAGATTACATACAGGTTGCATAAATTATCACAAATCAGCCCCATATTCTTCACAGTGACTCCATAGTTAAGGTTGTGTTGAATTTTTTCATGTAAAGTAGGGATTCAACCTCTTGGTGAAGAATACAGCAGCACACAATTTGCAGCACACAATTTCTGAGTAGAGATGGAGTTTTTGATGATTTTCAAGCAAAGTTTTTTGTGAATTTACAAGTTAAAATTTATATTAGTCCCTTTAATAATTTTGTTTTGAGAGTCTCATCTTTTTGCATTTTTCTGTATCAAAAAACTGCATTTTACTAAACCATTTAATAAATGTAAAACTAATGAAGAAAGTAGGTAGTAATTAAGTGAAGCTATTTACTAATTGTCATGATAGTCAAGGTGAAGTCAATAGCTCATGTAATTCTTAAATAGGTGACATCAGAGGCAATTTAACCAATCATCACCATTATTCACCAGTTAATTTGCATGGTGCAGTTCTGTTGGTAGAAATTAATCAGTGGAGCGAGGGGGACTGTACTCATGTTTCAAAAGATCTCATTGGCAGATTTGATCATTTATGCATAAACCAGAAGAGGCTTCATGCACCTGTGTCTGCGGCATTGGGCTTTATCCTCCTCCCAACATAGCTAAAATGCTGTCTCCTCAGAGGCAGCAGAGTGCAGATGATGATGAAATGGAGAGTTAGAGGGCATGGGATGTTATAATCTCAGCACTTGGTAGCAAAACTTCTTAGCTTCAGTGTCTCTTGATACTCTGATGACCCTCTTCATTTCATGCCCAGACCTGAACTGACTCCCAACTGTCCCTAAAAAGAGGAGTTAAATCAGAACCATCTGACAACTCAGGGACAGCTATATTCTTTATTTGCAGAGCTGCAGGGTGAAGACCTCAGGGGAAGGAAAGAGCCCAGAAATATTTATTTATGAGATTACACATGGATTTCCCTTTTCAAGGCAGAATTTCTTTAGAATTGTTGCCCTGACTCTCTCCCCTTTCACTCCCTTCAGCTCAGTGCATTAAGCCAAGGTGCCCATACAGACAAAGAGCTAGCTTTTGCCCTCCTTCTGTGACCTAGACATTACAAGGCGAGACCTGCAGTAGTGCACAACCTGGTCACCCCCCTGCCACTTGCTCTGACTGAGCGAGCACTGCAATCGAGCTTCACTCAGGGAACGTGCCCTCTTACTCCTTTCAATTGGTCTGCTGGAAAAGATTGGACAGTCACCACAGAGTGAATTTAGCTGTCTAAACTCATAACAGCAACTAGCCCCAGTGAGAAGCCTCCACCTGTTACCCTCATGGGGAATATGAAAGGGAGTTTACTCCACAGAGCTCAGGCCCCACCTGCTATTCTTATTTCCAGTCTCTTTTATGTTAGATCTGAAAGAAGAGGGACTGAGAGTAGAATTTCATGAGGTTTTATACTTAATGATTCCAATAGAATTTTGTTTTCAGTTCACATTAATTTCACTCTCACTCATGGAATTCCTAGAGAATTGTTCTGCTCCTGTGGGCATGGATTTTCCTAGCTCCATTCTCCCTACTTCTCAAAGATCTGATGTCTTTGTAAGGGCAGAATCTAGCTCTCTTCAGGCTGGAAGACGTCCTAATTTGATGCCCTGCAGGAGACCCATCCAACCTGGATGTTGGATGCAGAGATATAGCAGTAGAGTCCTACCCAGAAATCTTAGAATTACTCAAGGCTCCCACTCTTTCTGCTGCAATCCCTCCTGACCAAACTCCAAGACTTCAAAACATACATTCCCTCTTGGAACCAGAGTAGATAGAACACCAGTGTTTTCTTTATCATCCCTTTTTTATATTGTGTCCATGCCAAGCTTTTATAATCTGGTCCTGAGTCAACAACATTTCCACAAACCCCTGTAACCTCAAAAGGAAGAGATTATTTTAAGCATTTCAAGTATAAATTGCCATTTATAAATAAAGGCTATTAATATTTGAAAGAATATAGGTGTCACTTTATAAACCCCTGATTCCCTAATACTAAATATACTAGGACATAGGAAACACTGCTCAGCTTATTAGCTACACTGTTTTAGGGATTTTCCTCAGCTTGTTTTCCTGTTCACACCCTCACCCTTGCACAGACACATTCACACACACTCGTTCTTCAAAGAGCCTCCCAGCTCAATTCGTACAACACTGGGAAAGGACCGTATCTGTTCTTTAGGATTTGTGTGAGTTCTCCTTATTTTCTTCCAGTGTTGCCGCTTGAATCTCTTCCCCTTGTTTTTCCATACACTCAAGACCTTGTACTCAGCTGCTGTATTCCCACTAGAAGCCTCGGGGGAAGGAGGCCTACCCCACATCTCCCACTCAGTTACTGTGCTGATGTCACTGCTGACTAAATTTTGCTCCAGCATGGCAGGGGAGAGCACAGACCATTGGCTGCAGGGAGGTGGGAGATCATCCTGCTGCACCCCTGCTTTCCACCCCTTGGGACACCAACTTGGTGGTGAGTCTGCACCTAGTCCTGACAGCGCAAGGGCCGGGTCTGCCCCAGAAACACCCCAGGGCCCTGCACCTCCATGCCAGGTGCACCAGGGTGTGGACAGGCAGACTCAGCCCAGCAGGATCCAGGTGTGGAGGGGCTTAATGTGTGGGGATCCAGGTGCAGGGTAAGAGGTTTCTGTGGGGGGCAATCTGGATGTGGGTGGCTCGGTGGGGGATTCCTGGTGTGGGGGTATCTCAATGCACAGGGGCTCATTGGGGGGTTCTGGGTGCAGGGGAAATGGGACTCTTCAGGGGGGATCCAGGTGAAGGTGATTGGAGCTCAGTGCAGTGGGGGTCAGAGTTCGGAGGGTATGATGGGATGGTCCTGGTGCAAGGGGTTGGGGCTCACTGGGCTGGGGTTCAAGTGCAGGGGACTCAGCGGGGGGTGGTCTAGGTGTGAGGGTGGGAGTCTTGGCAGGGGGGCTAGGTGCAGGGGAGTACAGATGCAGGGGGTGAGGCTCGGAAGGATGGGGACTCTGGGTGCAGGGGTCTTGGTGGGGTGGTCTAGGTGTGGGGATTGAGGCTTGGTGGGAGGGTCTGGATATGGCTGGGTTGAGATGCACAGGGTTGGGTGGACAGGGGAGTAGCTCCCCATACAGTGACTTCTTCCTCCGTGGCTGAAGAGTGATATGAAAGCGAGGTGTGTGTGTGTGCGGAGCTACCTGTAGCCGGGAGTGGGTGTGACCCAGCCCCAGTCATTCCTTGCAGGGGAAGAGCAAGTCCCTACTTCCCTGCCCCCAGCCCAGCTGGGACTAGCAGCTGAGCTCAACAAACAATAGGACCCACCGACCAGGGCCTCCCCAGCGCTGTCCCTCCACAGCACCCCTGCAGTGATTTACCTCTCTGCCTGTCACTCTGCCAGGGTGCCCAAAACAATGTGCCAATGCTGCTGGGGAAGGGCACGTGACCACTCTTGCGACTTCCTTTTGCTTCCCCATCAGAAAGCCATTTTTCTGTGAGGAAGCGAAAAAATCTGCAGGGGACATGAATTCTGCACCAGTGAGTAATTCTGGGATGAGGCATTGTGTTGATATACAGCTGAGAGAGAGCCGAGAGTAACATACAGGGGCCTAATATATATTCTTTAAAAAGTTAAACTGAGAATAATTTATACACAGATTGCTGCCTTTTCTCTTGCCAGCTGAGGCATTCAGCACAAAACTTGCCATTATTTAATTTTTAAACAATATTTGGGGGTCACCTCTCTCTCCTTGTCTCTCTCTCACTCATATGCCATGCCTGGTTGTAAAAAAAAGACTGTAGTGACAGCTTGGTGTGACTATTTTTTATTTGTTTTTTAAACAAAGATGGCCTCAAGCTGCAATATTTGGATCTTAACAACCACAGATCAATTGCAAATCAACTAGGCTTTGATTGGGCCCATTATGAAGTAGGGGCAACTGTAAAATTTGGATCCAAGATTCAGGTTTACATTTTCAGAAGCTACAAAGTAAAAAGGTTTCTGAACACAAGGTTTCTGTTTAAGCCGATCTCTGTTTTTTGTAGGCATTCTAAAAGCAGTTTTTTTCACTGGTGCCAGAGATGTTGGGTCAGGTTCTCTGCTAGGGAAAATGGTCATAACTCCATTGAATTCAGTGAAACTGTGACAATTTACACATGTGGAAGATTTGCCCCATGGTGTATAGCCAAATAAAGTTCATTTTCAGGGTATCTAGAGTTTCCACTCACTGAGGAGTTGGGCATTTTCACCCCTTCAGGTGATACCATGTCCATTACTGCTATTCCAGAATACTGCTTCTTTAGTCCCGGTACTCCTAGAATTGACTAGTTAGTGCCAGAAATGATGATTTCTTGCTACAGAAGAGACATTGTAGTTGGTCAGAGGCATGGTAAATAAAAGGAGAGAAGCGTATATTTATACGGCAGCTTGATGGCCTCTTTATTAACCAATCCTCTGGGTGCCTTTTGGGTCAGATTGCTTTGGGGCTGGATATGCTGTCTTTTTTCTCCTTGATACTGTTTACATATTCTTCCTTAAATAACTGAGTTATGCACCAGTATTCCACCCCCCCCCCCCAGAAAGCAGGTGTTCTGGCTACATGCCATTCGTCAACAAGACTATTCAAAATGCATATGTGTACACTAGTATCTGTGCAGGTTTTCACTGACCATGTATTTGAGGAAGGATTTTTAAACAAGGACTGACAGTTTTCTGTTTCTTCCTTCTTTTTTTAAAAAAACCATGTAATGGAACAGCACAGTCTTAATTAACTGCATTCCTTTCACAGCATTCAGCAAGGAGCAGTTGCCATCACTTTACAGGAAATGGAGAAAGTGGCTGGTTTAACAGCACAGTGTTGGTGAATTAACTCAGCACAGTGAATGCCTGCTAATTTTGTTAGCTCTTCTACTTTCAAAACTGCTGCTTTAAATCTCCTGCTAAGGATGCCACAGCTCAAAAAAACCATATTCTGGATTTTCTCATTCCTAGGAGAGAAGAATCAAATACAGATTTAGTTCTGCACAATGTCACCACTTGTCACCTTGTAGGCATAAAATTCTTGAAGGTTAATCACAGTTGTTGTTTCAATCTAGTTCCCTATTTTCCCCACTACTGTATCTGGCAACAGAAAATATAGATATCAAATATTAAGATACTATATTAATTGATGCAGTCACAGGCAAGGGAAAAGAGAAGTCTCTTCAGCAGCATCAATGGTACTCTCTTGTGAAAGGCTTCAGAAATGTGAGTTCCCCTGGACTATTTGGAAAGTCTGAGGAACCCTTGCTCTTAGACTTTGAGGATTTTATTCTCTGCCCTCTTTAGCCCTCTGTCCTATCTTTTCTAAAAGGTCTTGATGCCTACGCAATTCTTAAATATAATAACTTGTAATTTTGGGGCCATAGTTGAAAGAGGATAACAATGTGTTACACCATTAAATGTTCTCTTTTATTAAGGGTTCAGAGGAAGAAATGCTTCACTCTGCTCTGCAATCATGCAGTCTAACAGAGTTGCTAGTCAAACTAGAGTGGATGATGTAGATCCCTAGATTGGAATAATTACATGGTGATACATAGCATCAAATATCACAAAGGGAGAAACCTTAAATATTTGGTACAGATGCTGCAATAAGAATTCTAACGTTTAAATATGATAATTTTCTTCTTCTGCCTCCTCCTTTTCCCTATCTGGAGTGGCAATGGTAGCTCTTGGGTAGAAGTCATAGGGATGATTTTCATATTTGACATGCTTTTGTAATATTCAATCATCCATAATATGGTATCTCATTCCAGAAATGAATTTTTCCTCTGTGCTTTCTGAGAGTGCTCCCCTGGACACAACATCATGTTTTCCAAGTAGTAACACATAACTGGCCTTATGCCTGGATTTTCAATGCTATTTTGGCCTGGCTGCTTTATCTTGCTGGGGTTATTATTTCTGACCCATTTCATTCTCTAACCCTTTTTCTTTGTCTTCTCTGGGATTGAAGCCAATACTCATGACCACAGGTAAGGTGTGCTTGTTGTAGCAGGATTCAAATATCAAGCTTTGAAATGTAAATTTTTCCCAGCATCGGTGGTAACAGTACCTGCATCTACATCAGGCTTGTCCCCATGATTCATAACTGGCCATGTTGGCTGTTGTGGAGGCTGTGGAATTTATCTGTGGAATTGGTGTATGGTGAAGTTGCTGACTATCTCTTGTGTTTGCCACAAAGACCATTTTCTTTGACATTATTTTAATGTAAGAAATCCATTAATATTTTTCTTTTTTCATCTGAGATTATCAAAGAAGCAGAAATCACTTTATAGCCAATTTTCTGGAATCAGGAATGACTTCCCCATCATTGGCAATTTTAAAACTAAGACTGGATGTTTTTTCCAGAAGACCTGTCCTAGCCATTATTTTGGGGGAGTTCTATGGCCTGTGTTATACAGGAGAATCATAGACTTTAAGGTCAGAAGGGACCATTATGATCGTCTAGTCTGACCTCCTGCACAACGCAGGCCATGGAATCTCACGCACCAACTCCTGTAACAAACCCCTAACTTATGTCTGAGGTATTGAAGTCTCAAATCATGGTTTAAAGACTCCAAGGTGCAGCGAATCCTCCAGCAAGTGACCCGTGCCCCACGTTGCAGAGGAAGGCGAAAAACCCCCAGGGCCTCTGCCAATCTGCCCTGGGGGAAAAGTCCTTCCTGACCCCAAATATGGCGATCAGCTAAACCCTGAGCATGTGGGCAAGACTCACCAACTAGACACCCAGGAAAGAATTCTCTGTTGTAACTCAGATCCCACCTCATCTAACATCCCATCACAGGCCATTGGGCATATCTACCACTAGTAGTCGAAGATCAATTAATTGCCAAAAGTAGTCTATCCCATCATATCATCTCCTCCATAAACTTATCAAGCTTTGTCTTCAAGCCAGACATGTCTTTTGCCCCCACTGCTTCCCTTGGAAGGCTGTTCCAGAACTTCACTCCTCTGATGGTTAGAAAACTTCATCTAATTTCAAGTCTAAACCTCCTGATGGCCAGTTTATGTCCATCTGTTCTTGTGTCCACATTGGTACTGAGCTTAAATAATTCTTCTCCCTCCATGGTATTTATCCCTCTGATATATTTATAGATAGCAATCATATCTCCTCTCAGTCTTTTCTTAGTTAGGCTAAACAAGCCAAGCTCCTTGAGTCTCCTTTCATAAGACAGGTTTTCCATTCCTCGGATCATCCTAGCAGCCCTTCTCTGTACGTGTTCCAGTTTGAATTCATCCTTCTTAAACATGGGAGACCAGAACTGCACACAGTATTCCAGGTGAGGTCTCACCAGTGCCTTGTATAATGGTACTAACACCTCCTTTTCTCTACTGGAAATACCTCGCCTGATGCATCCCAAGACCACATTAGCTTTTTTCACGGCCATATCACATTGGTGGCTCATAGTCATCCTGTGATCAACCAGTACTCCGAGGTCCTTCTCCTCCTCTGTTACTTCCAAGTAATGCGTCCCCAGTTTATAACAGAAATTCTTGTTATTGATCCCTAAATGCATGACCTTGCACTTTTCACTATTACATTTCATCCTATTACTGTTACTCCAGTTTACAAGGTCATCCAGATCTTCCTAGGAGGTCAGACTAGATGATCACAATGGTCTCTTCTGGCCTTGGAATCTATGAATCTAACTACAATATTGTGAACTTTTTACTATAGTTTTTCATCTCTTCATTGTAAAACACTTTTCCTACAGTAAGTATACTGTATTTCCATATAATAGTGAACAAATGGTTTGTATACAGGAAACATATGTTGCTTATCAGAGGCCCATATCTGAGACATTATGGAGAGATTGCCCAAGGATCATCTGGCCCTCTGACTACTACCCCATGCTGCTCATCCTTGTGGGCACTAATGATACTGTGAGGTCTGACCCTGAGCAGATCAGAAGTGACTATAGGACTCTGGGAGTGAGGATGAAGGCATTGGGGGCAAAGGTAGTGTTCTCATTGATTCTTCTGATCAAGAGTAGGGGCCCAGGCAGAGACAAACACATCCTGGAAGTGAGTGCATAGCAGCATGGATGGTGTTGCCAGAAGGGCTTTGGTTTGTTCAGGAAGGACAGGCTGGAAAAAGAGGTTAAGTGTTACCTTGTATATCAAAGATGTATACACTTGCACTGAGACAGAAGAGGCATGCAGCCCTGTTGAAAGTCTTTGAGTAAAGAGAAAAGGGATAAAAAACAAAGCTGATATCATGATAGATGTCTACTATAGACTGTCTAACCAGGAAAAATAGGTAAATGAGGCTTTTTTTTTTAACTACTAACAAAATAATCCAAAACACAGGAGTTGGTAGCGATGGGGGACTTCAACTACCCGGACGTCTGTTGGGAAAACAATACAGCAGGGGGATGTATTGGAGACAACTTTTTATTACAAAATGTGGAAAAAGCAACTAGGGGAGAGGCTTCTCTAGATTTGATTCTGAAAGACAGGGAGGAACTGGTTGAGAATTCAAAGTGGGTGAAAGTGATCAGGAAATGACAGAGTTCATGATTCTAAGGAATGGTAGGAGAGAAAACAGCATTATAAAGACAATGAACTTCAAGAAGGCAGACTTTAGCACACCGGTAGGTAAGATCCTGTGGGAAGAAAATCTAAGGGAAAAGAGTTCAGGAGAGTTGGCAATTTTTCAAAGAAAAATCATTGAGGGCACAAGAGCAAACTATCCCAGTGCATAGGAAAGAATAGAAAATATGGCTTACCCAGGAGATCTTCAATGACCTGAATCTCAGAGTCATACAAAAAGTGGAAATTAGGTCAATTTTTGAAAGATGAATATAAAAAAATTCAGCAAAATGGGCAATCTCCATTGAACTTAATATTGAAAACACAAATAATGGGACAAATCTTGATGATTTTACTAATAAGGCAATGGGACTTCTCCTGTGAGTAGGAAGAACAAGATTTCACCTAACTTATTGAAAAGGAATACAAAAGAAAAGGAAAATACATAAAGCAGATGCTTCTCAGATGATATTTTCATTCTCAAATGTTTGTAGCCATAGTGATCACCAAGAGCAGGAGGAGAGTAGCTTACTAAAAATATTCATTAGTGTATCTAAAGTGATATTGTGTTATCCACATGATAAGCAGAGTTTCAATGAATGAAACTCCTCTCCAATCTTTCCAGAAGCAATGTTGTGGTTATTAGATCTGAGTGCACTCAGTAACCAGAAACTTGGGTGAGCTTCTGTGTTGTGCCGCTAAAAGGGGCAGCACAGAACTGGGGGGCAGGCTAAGGTGACTGTAACCCACCTTTGTGCCCTCTGTATTCTTGTCTGCTCTCGGGGCTGGAGCCCTCGAGGGCTGCCTCAGCTATGGCAGCCTGTCACCACCGGCATGTGGGCAGTTGCACATGCTGTGGTTCCACCACTTTTTATGCTGATATGACCCTCCATCCCTCGCAGCCCCTGCCCCCAGCACATCCCCCACACCAGAGTTTGTGGTGGGGTCCCGTGGCTGTTTCCCTCAGCTTCTGCACAAGGAGATTTCTCACCTGGACAAATCTGGGGCTTTTAGGGTCCTTTTCTGCCCCTCTTCCCCTTTGCATGTAATCCATCAATTGGGTTATCTGTGAAAAGTTTTTATAATAGCAGATATTTCACTAATTGCATATCTCTCAATTAGAAAAACGTTTAGTAATCCAGTGAAGAAAACTAAAGTATTATCCCTTCAAATCTAAGCAATGCTAAAAGTATTCAGCAATTCCAGACAACAAAAACAAAACAAATCCACAAAATAGAATATATGTATGCTCAGCAATGTTTGGGAAATAAAAGGCTACTAAATGCAATTGCAAAACAATTTTAATTGGATACCCCTTTAGGTCTATCATTTGTTTGATAAATTTCAGATGCCACTGCAGTTTAATTACATCAACATAAAGATGCTTAATTGAAGTTGCAGGAAGATAGCAATTTGCATTGCCCATAATTTCTTAAGTTGCCAAGCATTTGGCATGGCAATCAATAGAACGTGATGCCTGACTATCTGAAGTTGATCATAAATCACTTAGTATTGACTGTTTACACTATATCCTCAACACAATGTGTTACAGTTGAAGTCAGTTAGTTGGCCAGGAAAGTGGACATGGATATGTACCTTTATGGTGCTATGTACATATGATTAATATAATAATAACAATAAAACATAGAGCATCTCCATATATTATGCTGTTTTCTATGCTCACATATCATTCAATGATTCTTTCAATTGTCATAAGCAAAATACAGTTACTACATTTTTGCTTATGATATTAATGTATGGATGTTTCCTTGTGCCCTTATTCCACTTTGGCAAGTGGTAGATACCAGCGACTTGGACAATTTAATGTACCATTTCTAGACACCCACACACCATACATCATTTGAAAGCTTATTATGTTCTCTTTAAGATGAGGTATGGTGTGGAGTTATCAAATGGTTCCATTATCATAGGAACAGTGATAAACAATGACACCATCAACATGTTAAATGACCACATTGAACTATTTTCACTTATTTGTTAGTTTAATAACTCTGTGTATTAGTTCAAGACATAAAATTGGATTTCTGTTGTGACCTCAAAGCATCACAGTAATAATCTAAGGGGTAAAACAAAATCAAATAGTAAATTTGTACAGGCATCACTGAATTGTAATAGCTCTGGTGACATTTCTAGTCAACATCATTATCATCATCTTGGCCGTCATTATGATCTCTGAGAGTGCGTGGTTTCCCACAATCTTCATTGCCTTGGCATGTACACAGTTCTGTGCAGGGAAGATAGTTCTGACTACAAACTTAGTTGATTGCGCAGTGACTGGTACTGGTACAGGCATAAGTAAGGTCTTGTAAAAGCTCAGATGCTCTGGAACAAAGCCCCACAGGCCTAGAACCAAGGCAGATACCATCTCCAGGCTGCCACCCAGCAGCAGCTGTAACCAGTCTGACCTCTACTTCCCATGACCCGCTGTGGACAGAGACCATGAGAAGTTCCACCTCAAGGGTTTCGCAGGCAGCAGCCCCAGGACTCCTGATTGTCTCCCTGCCCTATATAAACCCAAGGGGCATTCCAGGAAGTGTCCAGGCAACAGTGTGGATTATCTGTAGCTCCATGACCATTCCTGTTCTATGCTCTGGAACTCCTGGCTTGACCTTCATTTGTTTTGTACTTTGTCTCCTGACTTAGACCCTGAAACCTGCTTTGGACTCTGACCCTCGGTATCAACCATGGCCTGTAACTGACTACAAACTCCTCGGCTACTCCTAGCTTCAGGTTTACTCCTGACTGCCCTTGTTGGGAGCCTAACACCTTGAAGAATACACCTTGAAGAATACAGGAAGTAGTTCATCATCCATCTTTTTCCATCCATGTGGCAATGGCGATCCAGTACCCGGTTTATCTATGTGCAAAGACATCCAAATCTTTGTTTGCCAAGATGCTTTCTTGACATGCTCTTCAGAACTGTCTTCACATGGTGGGAGTTTGGCCAGTTACTTGTTCTTTGTGATGGCTAGCTTGAGGCACAAACAATTCAGGTCTCTATGGATCTCCTTTTCATTCTCTCTCTCTGATCATACAGCACTGCTATCAACTTCCTTGTTACAGAAATTGCAGCTTGTCCATTACTCTCTCCCAATTTCACATGATCTCCGAAGCAGTAAGCTCCCTTTGTTTTGACAACATTAAACACAGATTTTTTTCCCCCAATTTCAAATAGGGTCACATCCTGATAATGATAAATGATAATGATAGACACAGTCACATCCTGATAACGCATGTACAGCCGGGAGTATGTTGCAGAAGTGAGGAGTGAGTGAGTCCGAAATCGCACACAGGTATGAAGCCATGCTTGTCAGTTGTGCTGGTAATTGTACCTGTTTCAATCCACATGTTAGCTATGTGTTTCAGTTCTGGAAAATAGTGAACAGCATGGACCAAAATGTCCATATGACGTGACCTAATTACTATGGTTCCTTTGACACCAAGAAACCCAAAGCCATATTGGCACATCCAGCACAGCAGGCAGCAGAATCTTTGTGTCTGCTTCCTCTTTAGTACTGTACAAGTCTTGGTTTTCTTCAGCACCTGTACAGATGGCCTTTGCTACTTCACCATTGGAAAAGCCTCCAGCAAGGAGTGTTTGTGTTGGATGTGCTCCTACACTCTCAGGTGCATTTTGAACCATATGTTCACAGAGCAATTTTACAAGTGACTGCTTGGTGGATGCCACATTTCCATGGAGACATAGGATGTCCACCAATCACCTGGCATTTCTTGCATCCATACTTAGATATAGTCAAGCTCTGTCTTCCTGCAGTTTTCAGAGTTACTGTTGTTGAATCTGTCAGAAACTTTGATTACAGGATTAGGTTTGTCAAATCCTTTTTAGAATCTTTCTCAAGTACTCAGGAGCCAATTCATCAAATGTGTGGATTTTGTCTCCAGCCAACATCTGTATGACAGCCATGGTATCTCTCATGTACACTGTAGTTTCTTTATTGCATGCTCTTAGCTCATGGATTCTTTTAGCCTGAGCTTCCAGCTGATGTCCTAATTCAGCTTGGTCTGTTCTTCTCACTGTTCCATCAGCATGGAAGAAGGACATAAGCACAAGTCCTATTGAGTGACTAAGAAGAGTTTCCACTGAAACATCATCTCTGTGTCTTGCTAGAGACAGAGCTCTGCAGGAAACAATGTCTGGACTGATAGCTGCTGTGATTGTCCCTCTCTTGCCAGAGCTAAATTTGATTTTCTTGGCTATCTCAGCAAATGTTTTGATGCCAGATTCCTTGGTGAAGAAGCTATGTGTCCCATCAGTATCAAGTGCACCTCTCACAAATCTCTTATTTGTTCTTCACCAACGTCTGCTATTTTTAGTAGAGACTCAGGGACATCTGATGTTACATGCAGTCCAGTAAATATGTTAATAAGCACTTCTGGATGGGATTCAGATTCAAATAAGTTTGTCATATTGTCAATGACATAGTTGATAAGAGCTGTAACATGCTTTTCACCCCTCTTCAGTGCAGAGGCAAGTACTTATTTGTGGACTTTATCTTCACTACTTCTTGTTAGGCCTCTTCTTTCTCTCAAACCTTCTGCAGATCCATAATATGAAGCTGCGTTTTGTCATATCTAACACTAATACTGACCTGGGCATGCATAGGCAATTACAGATTAAAACATTCCACCAGGAAGACTAGATGCTACATTGTATGTACAAATGTTTACAAATGGAGGAGCATTACATTAGGAATTCACTTACATTTATATCTACCCACTATTCAGTACAAACTATTGGCATGCATTTTACTGCTATTGGTGCACAGCCTTCAGTGTGAGACTGATCTGATCAGTAAATTTCAATTGAAAATACAGAAAACTATTATAATCACTTATGAGACACATTGACAATTAAGAATGTGATGTGAAAACATTTCATGTTAGTATATTGCAAAATGTTGATTTTTGCCACATGCTAAACAGTTTCATTATTTCTGAAAAGAAAAACTTGCCCGTGCAAAATCAATACATCTTTTAATGCACTGTTATTTGGTAGGTTTGACCAGTAAACACCATATTAAGGTGTTGAAACTAACTTAAACTGTAAAAACTGTAATCATAATCATGTTGCAGTGTTTCTAGAACTGTGGAGAAAAGACACTTTCTCATTTTGCATAACAATGTTTCACCTCACCTACAGGCTTCGGCACCACTAGACAGCTCCGCATCATGCCTAATTTAAATGGACAAAAAATAGCTTTCAAATGATATATGATGTGGGTGTGTGTAGGGTGGGTACATTGAGCTCCAGAAACATGGTCCTCTTTGAAGAATTGCCACATGCCTATTTGGTTATCTACATAATGCAATGGAGTTGCATGAATAACTCAAGTGTTTCACAGACAGTCACACAGTGATGGGCTGCCAAAGAATTATATACATATACTGCTCTTTTATATTCAGGTTTTGACAGGTTACCATATCCTACAGCTAGATCCTCCCCAAACAATCAGAAGACCATGGACAAGTGAAAGAGTCATCTTAGCTTTGTCCTTTTTCTGCCCTAATGAGAAGCCATATTTGGTCAGATGATCTGCTAGATGCCTTGCTCCTATGTGGGCCAGTGAGGAAGTGGATCTGCTTCAGGAATTGTATATTCCACTAGAAATCCATTCTGAAAAAAGTCTGTAACACAGGGCAGAGTACATTTAAGCATGTTTTTTTCTTGTTATGAAAACTGACAAGTAAAGTTCAGGGAGGATATTTGTCTAAAATAATTCACAACAAGTAATGCATCACAGTGTCACAGTAGGAAGAAACGAGGTGGACTACATTAAACTAAATAATGAGGTAAATAAAAATTTTTTGCTACCCTGAAGCCCATCAAAGTAGGAGGGTTTGCTCACCAACTGAGGTGACTGCATGAGGTCACAGGTTTTGAATTCATATGATCAAAACAGCTCATCTTACATCATTGCATGGCACCACAGCACATGGTCCAGGGAATAGAATGGGAACAAGAGGATAAATGTATCTGAAAGGTGTCCATGTCCACAAGCCAAGTCCACTGTGCTCCCAACCACATTGCCTACTCATACACACCGCTGTAGACTGCTAGGAGGGTAGAAGTAACTTGCATGGCCATTCTGGCTTGGTAAGGAAGGAGTGGCAGGCGCTCCCTTCCTCCATGGAGGGGAGAAAGATGTACCAGTGCCTGCCCATTTTTCCCTCTCTGGACCCCTGAAGAGAACCTAGCAAGGGTACAGATCTCCTTGTAGAGGAAAGATGGCAGATAAGAGAGTCCTAGCTAAAATAATTCTTCTCCCATTAGGTGCTGGTATTACTCCACCTACTGATGAGAAGACTTGGCACCTCATACACTCTATAACCTGGCACCAGCATCTTCTCTTGCTCCCACTTCAATTTTTCTGCCTGAAGAGTACCTATTTCAGGAGCCAGAGAAAAAACAGTAAGTAAGGGCGTGCTGTGAAAGCTAAGCTCCTCCATGCCCAGGAGAGAGAAGAGGGGGTAACTATCCCTATGATTTTAGTAAAAGAGAACAAGCTGAATTTCCACACTCTCCCCTTTACTTTAACACCTGCTGAGGTGCTTTAGGTTGTTGTACTAGCCACCGTCAAGCCACCGTCTTCTGTGAGGTTTTATACAAAGTCAAAAGCCATTTTGAAGATCAGCATCTGTCCTGTGGAACTAATATCAAGATAAGACTCTCTCTGAGGTCACTGGCTCAGAACAGATAGATTGCTGGGAAGATATCAAGGCAAAATAGAACGGAGTAGAAAATTCCAATGAAACATTGGTTCATTGGTATTTGCTAAATCAAAAAAAAAATCAGACCGTTTCATGGAGACAACTTGATTTCATTGAAGTTCTGATAGGACAAAGGCAGCGGTTTCATTGCCTGATTTCCTGCCAGATTGCCTGCCCAGCTTCTTGGCAGCCTGCCTGGTGGTCTGTTGGGGAGCATATGTTTCCAGGGTCCATGGCTCTAAGGCAGCCAGCCAGGCAGAGAATTTTAAAACATTTGGGTTTGGTTCCTAACTGGATCAAAACCAAATTTCAAAATATCAAGATCTTCCATGAAATGCAGTTACCTTTTTCTGCACAGCTCGACTCAGAAGCTAAATTTTGCTGGGCTTGTATCAAGGAACAATCCCCTCTGTGCTTAGTCATTCAGCAGCTCTAGTTTGCTGGGCTTATGGGCGAGCACTGGTCTTTGTGAGCTCATTGGCTCAGCACCTGTCACTTCCTGGGCAGATGCCAAGGCACAGACTTTTTCCAAGATGTATTATCTCATCCCTTTTAATGGCCTACTGATGTCATGGCAAAGGACCCAAGTTATCGACCCAGCTCCTCTACCTTGCTGGTATGAAGTCAAAGGAAAACACACTGTGAAATCACTCGCTCAGCCCCTTCAGCCTGGGCTGATTTCAGGGCTCTGATTTCTCTAGGGTCTCTGGCCCAGCAGCTCTAATGTACTGCACTGTTATCAAGGTGCAGGCCTCTTTGAGGTCACTAGCTTAGCAGCTGTTGCATGCTAGGACTTTGTAGATTACTGGCTCAGTAACTCTGTCTTTCTGGACTCATGTCAAAGCTTCTGTGAGACCTTGCTGTATTGAAGCCCAGGAACAGGCGTTTGTGAAGTTACTGGAACATTCCCCTCTAGTTTTCTGAGTTTTTGTTGACAGGGTCATTCTTTTTCCTGTGGATTCGGTAGGGAAGGGGAAGTGGCAAGGTATCCCTTCTCTTATGGAGAGGTGGAAGAGCTGGAAGTCGCAGGTTCTCCCCTCTTTTCCCTAGTCAGCTTAGGGACAGATCTCCCTATAGAAGAAAGGAGGCAGATAATGGGATCCCAGCTTGGCTAATTCTTCTCACATCAGAGTTGATGCTGCCCTTCCTACTCTCAGGGAGACTGAGAGGTCCATAAATTCCCCAGCCAGACAACAGTTCCTCCTGCTGCTCCCACTGCAGAGTCTCCCTCCAGAGTTCTTCATCAGCTAAAAAAGAGGTAGGATAGGGAAAAAGTACTTGGGAACTGAGCTCTGTTGTTAATGGGAAGGAAGGCAGAGCGTCCTAAGCAATACCCCCTCCTCTCCAAAACCTAAACCCATAAGGATATGAGCTCCATCTTTTTTACATAGTGCTGGAGCAAGGTGCAATAAGCAGGGGTTCAATGAGACTTGGAGCCCCACACAACTATAACAGTAGGAGCTTGGATTTGCATAGGGCTGTTTAGAGAAGTACCGGGGAGCTTATTTGCATGTGTTCCTTCCCGCTGAATGGCTTCACACCTCTAAAGTGTGGATTGATAGTGGATCCTCTTTTCCCTACCTCCATGCACACTTTGGCCTTGGTGCCCAAGATTGGTCAGCTCAGTGGTAACTGGAGGTAACATTTTCAAAAGTTCCTAAGTCACTTGGGAGCTAAATCTGACTGACTTTCAAAGACAATTATGTTCCTAGGTGCCTACATCTCTTCAGAAATTGAGAGATAGGGTCCTACATCACTTAGATTCTTTTGAAAATTTTACTCCTAATATAGATTACAGGTTATGCACATTACTGACACAAATGCAGTACATTTTAAAGTACATTCTAGTACATTTACCACATTTCAGTTGAAATGAATTTAAATTTTTAACACAGATGAACTAATTGCAAATTTAGTTTTTAATTAAACAGGATGTTTGATTTATATAGTTTAAAATTAGATTTAAAAGGACAACAGCTTAACTATATTTAGAAAAATATAGTGTAACATTAACAAAGCAAGCTACAAGAGCTGATACTTTATCAGCATGACATACTACTATTAATTTGACTGTGAAACTTTCAAGAAATAAATAACCTCATTTGAAAAATTCTGATGCCTTCATATATCACCCATAATTTGTTTTAACCATTCATTGCAGAGTAGAGTACTTAATAGTTAGCCTCCTGTTTACTGGAACCATCAAAAGTAAATTTAGCCTGTTTGAGCATAGATGGGAAAGAAGCTGTCTCATTTTTTATGTTGTAGCCAACTGCATTATATTATATTTAAAATGCTACTTTTATGAATTATAAACCATATTTCCTAATAATTACTATAGATAGAAACAAAATTTAGTGTATTTTATAGTGTTAGTACATTTTGTTCTATTGTAAACCATATTTCCTGATAATTACTATAGATAGACAAATAATTTAGTATTTTTTTATATGGTTAGTACATTTTTATAGTATGGTAAACCATATTTCCTTATAATTACTAAAGAGATAAAAATTTATCTTTGTATAGGGTTAGTACATTTTTATTACTGTACAATTTCTGCAGATTAAGTACTTTGTACTTTTTCTTTTTAAAGCAGTCACATTTCCTCTGGAACCACTTTTTTATTATTTATATAATTTACAGATGATGGCTCCATACACTTGTTTTCCTTCTTTTGCATTTCATAGTTTCTATATAAATGTATGTCCTGCTAATTTTGAAAGAAGAACAAAGCATCTGGGAGACATTGTAGAAGTTAATGACAGTGTTAAAATGATGACAGATTGCTTTAATGGTAGATATGCACTTAATTGGAGGAAGTATAACAAAATGTGCTATTTCATACTACTAAAAAGAGTCAGTCAGGAGCCATCACCCATTTACAGTCTTGTGTTAACCCAAATCGCAATGCACGTATAGTGTGATAACTGATAGACATTGCTAGGCATGTATTCATGTACTGTACATTCATTCCGACAACCCATTAAATAGTGTTTGTTAACCTTTAATTCAGATGTCTGCAATAAGATAATATAATGTAAAACACAAGTCAATGGAGGGTCGTAAAACTGTTTCTGCTACAGCTTTTATTAGCCTGTTATTCAATGCTGAATGCAGCTACACCCTGAAGCAAGTCTTGTATAAAAGTACGATATCAATATATTATGATACAAACTCAACCTATAAAATCAATGACAAGTATTATGTCTGTTGCTATCACCTTCTAAAATATAGATACTATTTTTAATGGATGCAACTGTGTTAGACTCTACATCACTGTGCTACTAACTTAACCCTTTAGGTATGGAACATACTTGTGTGGCCCCTGGATGTGCACTGGAGGGTGCTGCAAAAATCAACAAAGTATAATTGGCAACAGGCTATTTAAATGTTCAACCCGTTTTAAAATGGGATTGAATCAGAACAAGATTCTATTCCAAAATGCATTGGTGGGCTGACTGGCCATTGCTCTGCACCTTTTGCAGTTACCTGAAACAGTGCAAAGTGTATGCAAATGTTACTAACTCAGAATGCTAGCATTTTACTCACTGTTTGCATTGATTAAAACAAATGCACAAGTTGCAGTGCCACAGAGAATCAGGCCCGGAAAAACTGGTTATGGTGATTTGTGTTCAGTTAAATAACTACTTACTGTCAATGAAGCAAACAAGAGTTACAACAATAGCCCACCTTAATTGATTACTCTCATTAGAGTTGGTATGACAACCCCCATTTTTTCATGTTCTCTGTGTGTATATATATATATCTTCCTACTGTATTTTGGAAATACTGTACTGTCATTCAGGAAATACTAACCCACTGATTCTTCCAGTTTCTGAGGCCTATTGAATCCTCCTTCTGTATGGAACAATTGCTACATATACAGTTCAGATAATTGGATAAATCAGATAAACTCTGGATACGCAAACATATTTGGGGGTCTTAGCTAAAGTCGAACAGAACCTCCACATCTTGTGATGCTGGCCCATCACTGATCATTAATAATGTGAGATTATGTACCTTTATTTATTCTTGTAAATAACGTCAACTCTTCCTATTAAGATCAACTCCTCACACCTTGTCAACTGCTTTATTAGCATTGTTGGCAAGTTCTGCAGAAGCTTTAATTAACCACTCGTCATAATTATGGCTAGTTTCCAAAATGATCAAGGTAAATAATTTACGCAAGGTTTATAAAAAAAGCTTTTACTTACTGAAATACTGTATCTAACAAAAACTTCTTAAACACTGTCATGCTGCCTGGAGCGGTTCACAAACATGGGTGCCAACCTCAGGGAAGACTTTAAACACCAGGGCACAAATCCCAAACTGGTTGTGTGTTCTATAATTAGATTTCACCAATCAAGTATCAATTATAAAATTCTCAAGTACCATAACAGTCTTACCATGGAGTCACAAACAGTCCCCTTGGGCACTCTCGTCTATCTTGCCACCCAGGCAAGCCTGCTTTTGTGCTGGATTGTCCTTTATACCAAAAATCACAACAATATTCAGGTTAGTCCCAGTCCCAAAGGACCAGTCACTTACCACAGGTCACTTGTACCTCAGATCTCTCACCAAAGACAACGCTTATAGACAATCCTGTAATAAATGAAATAAAGATTTAACAAGGGAAAAGAAATAAGATAGTTATTTACATGGTTAAAGCAGGTAAACATACCCACACAAATGAGTTAAAGATTTAGGTTTCAAAGGTAACAGAAGTTGCTGTAACATGCAAGCTCTATATATGCTTAGGGCTAACCCATGCTAAACAGCTTGGGGATCTCTTGATTAAGTTTAGAAATAATGCCCTCTCCAAATTCCAAACAGCATAGTGATACAGTTCCTTCTGGTCAGGGGATTTTTATTCGCTTCCCACCAGAGTTCAAACTGTGATGGGATGAGTATTGTGCATGCCCCCTCCTCCTGGGCATTGGGGGAGAAATCAACAAAGTCTTTTCTCCACTGATGTTCCATAATGGTTCATCTATAAGCCTTTTTTTGTTGGGCAGGAGATGAAACCTCACATGGTAAACTAGTATTTCACACTTGGTAATGCCTGTCTCCAGACTCTGCGGGTTTCCAGCTTCATAGTAAACACTTTTATAGTTACAAAGCAAACACTTAACTAGTACCTTATAACATGGGTATAGATATAAGTGAGATCAATATATGCAGCAACTCACAAGCATTTCATAAAGTCCAAACCGTAAACACATTCTTATAAACTTAATATCTATTTTAACAATGCTAATACACACGTTTCCAGCTCTGCATTTGTCAGTGTTCAGTGAGGCCTAGGGGCCTTGGCATGAGCTGGCAACTGGTCTGCCAGCATCACAAGTACATATAGAAAGATAATTAAACTTTTCAGTGCAAATAACATTTGGAAGTGAAAAGTAAAAAACAAAAAAGCGGACAATTGAATAAGCCCCGGTTGATGATGGACGTTAAACAGGCTGTGAGGAGCACTGAGTGCAGAAGTTAGTTTTAACTACACTTTTTAATATTAATTTTTCCTCTCTGATGAATTCTCTTGGTAAATCCTGGTTCAGCCAAAGGTATTCCAGAATGAGACATTGTGTAACACCAGGTACTATGGACTGCATGTGTTGCAATGAGATTGGTATCTGTGGTGTCACTGTGATGTCATCCCTCTTAGTATCTTCAGCAGATTAAGAAATATGAAGAGAATGTCTCAGAAGGAAAAGGAATTTTAAAGGACTCAGTTAAAATGTATTTCTGTACCAAATGCATCTCCCCACCTCTGTGCTGAAAGCTTCCAAAATTATTTTGCTTAAAACTGTTTTCATTTTTCTTTATAGCTCAGTTTTAAAAGGTGGGCTTTTCAAAAGCAGTCAGCATTGGCCAAATGCTGCTGAACCAGGGCCATAATAATTGCTAATGTTGCTAAAAACTATTTTCATGAAACCTTAAACTTTTATTCTGCCCTCAGTACATGAATGTCATTCCCATTACCCTTAATTAGTGTTCTATGTGCTCCTTGAGAGGAAAATAGACCCTTTAGCTATCAGTTGTGACTTTTGAAACAAAAAAGTCATAACCTTTTTGAGTTTCTGGTTGAAATAACTACAGTCTAAATTCAGTTAACAATTGTGGCAGATAGGACTCAATATAGAGAACTAGAAATATTGTAAATATGAAAATGTGGTTGATTTTTTTTGAATGACATCTAAGAGTGAGATAATATAAACATTTCAGTTCTTTTTAACATTGTTTCCTGTCTTTTCCAGCTATCAGTCTTCAAGATTAACCACCTGACTTCTGTGGAATATTCCAGGTGTATTCTGACACAGAACACAATTACTTTCCTGGCATATGCATGTTACCAGGTGTGTTTTAAAGTACCACTGATTTCTATTGACTATTAATGGATAGTAGTACTGAAAATATGGTGGAAAAACAGTCTCAAATGTTTGTATGTATAGCTGTTTACCTACCTACATACTATAGTAATGATTGCCCCTGATAACTATAGATGCCATGGCATACAACTAAATATCGTAATAAAGTATTCTAATTCCCCTTCTTCACTTTCTTATTGGAAGTCCAAACTATAAGGTGTTACGCTCCTCCAAGAAATGTCTTATGATACTGGGCTCAAATTTTCACTTTTCAGAGTGCTATATCTCAGCCCAAAAGCAGTGTGTGTGTGTGTGTGTGTGTGTGTGTAGTTTTGCACAAAAGTGGTTGAAGGGTATTTTATCATGAGGAGAACGGTATTGTGAAAAAGAAAATATTTGATTTTAATTTCAACATCTCTCATGTCTCAACAGTTAGCGTTAGAATGCTGAAACCTGGCTTAGAAAAAGCCATTATTGAGGGGACGTCCAATGAAAATTCAGTTTAACTTGATTGAGTCATGAGCATATAAAAATCTGACTCTTTGCACACACAGTGTATGTTGGAGACCTTGTGCCCACTAAGTGAGGTGGCACAGCCAAAGACTGCCATGCTGTGAACAATTTAATGAAGGCGAGCAGTATGTGAAGTGGTGATTCACAGGATCTGGCCCAGGCTGTGTTTCACCTATGTTCAGCCACAACCAAGTTTATCAGCCATTGTGTAGAAGAGCATAAAGAGTGGCTGTGGCGGGAGCTGAAAGCAATAAAGTGACATATGCATGTTATATTAGATACTGCAGGAACCTTTCTTCTGAACAGCTTAATCAGCAAAACAACTGAGAGTAAGACAGGTACTATAATTCAGTGTCTTCTGCAAGATGAATGCTTAATTTCATCTTTATCAAGTGCTTGCAACACTATTCCTCAGACCAATAGGATAAACAAGTATTGAAGGAGACACTGGGAGCACTCATTGCCCGGGTTTAGGTACCTCAGGCCACCTTAATACGTGTATGTGCACACATCTACATCTAGACTTTTATTTAATTCATGATGAGACAATATCATCTATTTTCATGATCGTCCTCCTAACACTTCTCCCAGAGTGAGATAATGCAGATGACACCAAAAGAGGCAGCAGCAACAATAGTTACAGCATGACTTCTCAGGCATTACTCTGAAAGCATGGAAAGTCAGGCTGTGACCCTAAAGTGCGTGGGGTCAGTGGAAAAGTCACCAGAGCTAAAAAATGACAAGATCACCTGAACTACATCCCCAATCCTAATCTTCTATTCAAAAGCCTAAAATGATCAAGAATATTAGGCATCACCTCATACAACTGATCATTTTTCTCAGCACTGGTTTTAACTGAATATGAAGGGGCAGATTCAACACTGCTTTGTGGTCCCTTTGTGCTGGCTATACCGGTTTGCCAAGGATAAAGGGCGGGCCTAACGCCCATGTGGTGAATAGCATGAGGAGACTATATGCCAGGTTCAGAACCGATACCATCAACTCTGCACTGCTCCTGCAGAAGACTCCGTCATAAAGAATGTTCCAAAGTAGGCTGGGGGCATATTGGGGATAGGCCAGAGGACTGAGGGGATAGGTCAGAATGAGGAAGAGGTTGGCTGGAGTGGTCTTGTGCCTCAGTGATTCCTCTCAGAGCTGCATTAGTGTATGCCGAGGCCCAATTGTTCCCTGGAGGCCATGAATAGGGGTGGTGTATGCTGCTTCCCCTTGGTCCTGTGAATTCATCTGGAAGCTGTTAGTCCACTAGTATTTCAAATGGTAGCTACCAGTGCCAGTGAAAATCACATGTAAATTAAATTATAATGGACCAAATTCATCACGAATAAGAAAGCCATACATTTATGTGGTGGCCCCCTTAGTAGTGCAGTAGCTGCACTACTAAGGGGGCCACCACATAAAAAAAAAAACATATCCCTGGCTGGAGAGTGGGGCATGCATCTATTATGATACTTTTATCATTTGCTTTCAGACAGTTTTGAAAACTTATCTTCAGCAGCATCTCTTAGGGGCATGAATTTTCATACACTTGGGCTTAGTGTATGATTTTCTAATCTTTGTTGTAAACCATCTCTCTTTCCTCTGTATAGTAAATAAGATCTAGTGGAAACACAGAGACTAAAATATCCCCAAGACACTCCCTTTGGTGTTTTTGATGTGCGAGACCCTGCTCTTTGCCATACTTTTAATCACTGATTTAGTTTGATGTGGTAGATTCTGGTAAGGTAATACAATCTGTGGACATTTGGTTTTCCATTGATATGCTGCTGAATGACTGCATCTTGCCAGTTACTGCAAGAGTAAATTTACAGATGTACCTAGAAGAGCTTTTTTCTTATCAGAAGCTGCGCATTTTCAGAGAGCAGTATAGTACAATTCCAAAATGCACTAAAAGATGCATAGAATAACTAGTGCTGCATATTCCAGTCAGCTACATGACATGAAATATGGTCTTCCTCAGCTTCCTCTTCTTTTATCTCCAATATTAGTGCCAACAATGCATGACTACACTATGGAAGACCATAGAGTAGCAATGTAATAAAGTGGTTCTGACTCTAGCTGGCCTCAGATTGACCTGATGGGGCTCTGAACACCAACGAGTGTTTCACTGCCCTCCAGCCAGTGCTGTGCAGTCCTTAGTTTGGAGAACTGCCATTGGTAAATCCAGCTTTGCCTTGAAATCATGACATACATGGTCTGGCAATTTACTGCCAGTAGCCTCCTTGTTTTCATTTTCACTGGGCCTATTGGTAAACATACCAAAACAAACATAAAACAGGTGAGCTGGTCAATTCATAGTAAGGTGTCCACCAGATCTATTTGCTGTGAGTATGCCCTGAAATGCACAATAAGGAATGGTCAGCATGTGACCCATGCATGCTTGTTGGAATGGGATAAAAGCAATGACAGTCTGGTGTCCCATGCCATGGTGGTTGGGAGATGAATGATGTGTAAAATGGTGGTTGGAAGAGGGATGATATGCCTTGTCTCTCAGCCCTCTGTTCTATGCCAATGGGGTTTATATCCAGGGGATCTCAGTGTGATTTGGGGATTTCTTTGTATAGCACCTTGTCCTGTAGGCCCCTAGAGGACTAGTGGTTAGGCTCACTAGTTTGAATTCAGTTGTGGACAGTTAGGACACTCTCTTTTATAACTAATAAGGAGGGGCTATAAGGAAGCCAAGACAAAAGAGGCTCCCATCACCTCCTCCTCACCTTTCAATTGCTACCTGATCCTACTTCAATTGAATAAAGTTGCAGTCTTTTGGCCATTGTAAAAATATACATCTGTGTCTACCCCCAATATTTGTCATCATCACACTAACACATGAAGCTATAAAATACAGGGGTTTGCACTGAGATTTCGGGCCTTTGCTTGGTGGGTGGCTGTGGGGTTTTTTTCCTGCAAGGAGTATAGCACGGGTCAGGTAGCCGGGTGTCAGTGTTCACCTGGAGACCATATTGACCATGCAGGGAGAGGCAAAATGAGTTCTGCTGACTGATTGTGACTGCTGCAGCTTTTTGCCCCACCACGGGTATAAAAAAGGAAGAGGAGTGACCCTTTGGTCAATGGAATCTAAGGTATGAGGCTGAGCAGTCCTAAGAGAAGAACCCTAGAAACAGCCATGCTGGGATAGAAGGCTGGGGCTACAGTTTATGTTATTTGTTTTGTGTTACCTTATTAATAAAGCCAAACCCTAGGAAGGGGTGAGATTTGACTCTAAACAGCATGTATTGACTGTCTTTGGAGCAGGTTGGTAATGCTACCTATCCACAGGCCTCTTGAGTCTCCTGATCTGATCTATGATGTCTGTGGATTGCTCTCAGGATGACCTGCAGCTAGAATAGTTCACCCTTCCTGAAGAGTAAGGAGTTTACTTTGAAAATATTTTCCTCCAAATCCACATGACACCTTTATATAAAAAAGTAAGTTTTCTTTGTCTTTTATGATTTCTGTAAATATTAAGTCTAGTCTTAATGCCATCCAACTCATAGTAAATATCCAACATGTACACTGAGTCAGGAATATTTTCTGCAGCTTATCTCACTCATGCATTTAAATGAATAGCAGGATATTGAAAGTAAGTCTATTTACTATGTTCGTGCTTAAGTCATCCCTTTGTTATATAGGGCTCTAAATGTTTGATGTATTTCTTGAAAGAGCCTCCCAAACAACAGAATATCAGTATGAATTTAGGCAATAGTTTTGAGCTGCATTGTTAATACCTGGTATACAGTACTTCTCTCAGCCTTCGAGACCTTTTTCCCATTGCCCCATTTTAATATATGCATTTTTGTACTCATTTATAAAGAAAACTCTGGTATTCGGAAATGCTGATATTCTCTGCAGAGGAGGAAATGAAAGAAACATACTAAAGGATCAATTCTAGATCCCCAACTCAGGGAAAATTCTTCAGTGGGAGTTTTGCCTGAGTAAGGAGTGAAGGATTGAGACTCTAAACCATTCAGCTGATATGTTTCTTTCAAACTCGGGAAAAAAGACAATCAATGGATTGTTCTGAGTGATAGTGATAAAAAAAAGGGGAAATAGATCTTATGCACAAAGGAATTCTTTAATATTTTCTTTTCCAAAATTTCTCAAACCATCTCTAGTAAACAGTACTATAGCTGTAGCCGTCATAGACCTTAAACATTAATAAATTCAGTGATATCAGGTTGCTTATAATAAAATATATTTTATTTCTAAAGCATCAAATAACTAAAATATATTTTCTTGGTGAAAGCTCTCTCATTAATAGACTTTCAAATTGCAATATGCTATATAATATCTCAGCTGAGTAACACCAATTTGTGTTTTTGTGTGTATATGTGTAACCCTTCTGCCAGGTGGAGCTGGCAGCAACCAGGGCTGAGTTCAATATCTAGGGGTTCCTTTTCAACCATACTACACAGAACCGGATCGGGCCCCCAGCCAGTAATCTGGGAAAATTGCACAGCTCCTCTGGGCACCTCTGAGAGGCAATACTTCCCCACTCTCAAGCACAGAGTCTAAGTGTAGAAAAGAAACTTTTAATGGAAGGAGAGACGTCATCCGACATTAATTAGGGAAAATGCCACAAGCAGGATTCATAAACATAAAATGTGAGCAAAACACCCACCCTAGAGTGCATGGGGCAGAGTCTTCTGCCTCATGTTCTTGAGTTCTACAACCAAAAGCTCCTTTTCTGTGTCCCCCTCTTCTCCCTCACCATATCCCACTTGCAGTGGTTGTCCTTGGTCAGTGAGGATCCAAGGTTCAGAGATCCATCTGTGTGAGTTTACCTCCCAACCAGGGAAGAAGGCACCTTGCTTGCTCCACCATCTGAGCCCTTGCTCTGGCTGGCTTCCCTGCCAGCCGCTGTTCCTCACCACCTGGCTGCCCTGGCAGCCGACTACTTGACACTTTTTCTGGCTGCCCATCAGTTACCTTCTGCTGTGACCTCTGTAGGTCACTCTCCTAGTGATTTTTAGCTCTCAGCAGACTGGGCAGAAACACTGCCCCACTAAAAGTGATTTCAGCTCTTATTGAGTACTTAATATAAGATAAGGCTCCTAATGAAGCCTATTTAGCTCTATCTTTGAACAGTGGGGAGGAACAAGTTAAACCAGACCATGGACCCTTAGGGAGAGGCCACACCTTCTGGCTGGGACACCTGTCCCCATCCTTCTTACTTTCACAGAGGTCTGGCACTCGAGCCCCTGGCTTAACGAGGTCCTTTCAGCTGAGGGTGACCCCCTCATTTGGGACAGGTTAAGCACAGTTTTTCTCCCCTTTATGTATACAATAAAGACAACAACACTGATAACAACATATCACTCCCCCTGTATTCAGTACTAAAGTGATTTGTAACCCAACACCAGCCAAAGTTGATCACTTTGAGCAACACAGCTCTCTCTGCTGGATATCTTGGCAGAAAAGGTGTGTTCTTGTAAATACAGTTTGCTCCTGAAGTCTCTCCCCCTCCTTAATTAGGTGCCAGAGGAGAGTTCATTCAGACCCTGCTTACATCTGTACAAACCTTACACACAAATAGTACAATAATGTTGTGATCACTGTTTACCTTTTGTGTTAAGACAACTGAAAAAGGTATCTTTCATGGCTTTATGTTATGACCAAAGTTAGTCATTTTGAAATAACACTACCTAAGCAAATATGAGGTAATATAAAACAATAATTCATCTTTCTCTTTTCAAAAGATATGGTTATTAAACAGCTTCATGTTAAAAAAAAACCAAAAACCCTTAACTCTAATCTTAAGAACACCTTGGAAAGAGTAAATGAAGTGGCAGCAGTAGGTTTACTTTTACAACTGAAAAAAAATGTCACATGTATTAATGTCAACAACTGGAATTTTACCTCATTAGGCAATTTCTGATCTGAGGCTCTGATGATTATTCTAAGCAGAGAAAATATGCTAATTATTCACTCTGAATGTAGAAGGAAAAAAGGTGTAAAATCTCCCTTTAGCCGTGTGACCATGTACTAATTGCATGTCATGTGTCAAAATAATGCAACTTACTTTGCCTAAAGCAATTAGACATACAGAACTCTATTAATGAAGCACTGTCTGTCACTAAAAATGTTTTCAGTGCTATAGTTGAAGATTAAAATATTAACTTCTCAAATATTTATGATAGTTACTGACAGCATTTCAAAATGTTACTTTTAACAAAAGCTTTCTATTCAGCTCCAGTTTTTAATTTGGATTTTATATTCAAAGATGTTATTAACATATAAGCGTTATGTGAAATTTCTAAGATGTCTGGTGAGAGTTCTTCACAGAAGGTATATTAGCTTCTCAGAAGTTTACAGCATCTTTTACCATCACAACATAAACTCTTTCAGAACAAAAAATGTTAAAAACTTGTCTTTTCTTCAAAAGCCATAACCCTGGCCCCCATTATTTCCCTTATTATTTTCTGTACGTAGGAGAGGAACGTGGCCCTTTGTGGCAATATAATAAGTTTGGAGCCCCACTTCCTTCTTGCACTCTCCAATCAAGGGGCAGTCGCAGCACCCTCTCTACAGCAGACATGCCTACCAGACAAGGTGACGGGGGCAGGCTATTTCACTAAAAAAAATGGTACCATCTGGATCCTCCAGAACTCCAAATTGCCTATGTTCAGGATGTATTATTTCCCAAAGAGGGAGGAGAGTAGGGCTATAGCCCCAACTCCTCTACAGCCATCCCAGACATGCCAAGTAGCTATTTCATTAAAAAGGTGGCACAACCTGCACAGCCCCCCTGCACACTAGGCTGCATAGGAAAAGGGTTTTGCACAATCCCTCCCTGAGCAGCGCATCTCAGCATCACCCTTTTGGTTTATTATCCTTGTTACCATAATTTAAAGTCTATTTGAGGCTTTCTAAATTATTGCTGCATTATAATATGCAAAGCCATTGGTAAAGTTTCGGGCCTGATTCTGCCCTAACTGACAAGAATAAACTCTTACTCAAGTAAGTAGCCCTACTAAAGTGAACCAGACTATTTGCACAATCAAATGTTTAATTTGTTTAAGTTCCATATGGGGATTATTAAGACTACTACTGAGGTACCTTTGGATTTACAACTTTATGTGGAATTCCCTAAAGGAATGTGTGGGAATTATACCACTGTAATACTGTGGAATTATTGCCCTACTAGTGTATCAAAAAAAATCAGCAAATAAAAAAGCCACGTTGTTAGAACTATAGCATTTACTAGTACCGTGGTGGTAAAAACTGACTACTATTATGTATTAGTCCTGCCACTGCTTTATGTTTGGTAAGGGTATTGCCTTAGTTTTGGAGCTATTATGGTAGATGGGAATCAATTATATGTACCTGAACTAAGAAGGATTTACTTGGTAACTGTAATGGCTCTTTCAGAGCCATGTCAAAAATGCACATGTGCCTACAGTACATACAAACAGAACTGTGCAAAAAGTTTGATGCATAAACCAAGCCTTTTTTTTTTGTTGATTTTCACTGAGAGCCCAAAACAAGCACTTTTTGCTGCTGTACTTTTCACAAGTTGTTATTATAAAGGAAGAGCAGTTTCTGCCATTCAACTGCCGTGTGTTGTGCTAAAGGAAAACTTACGTGGCAGAGTGGTGTGTGGAGGGGGAGGAGGGTAGACGTTACTGAAGAGGAAATCTCAAGGAGTCGCATTGTTTAAGGGGATAGCTCCCTTTGACAAAACCAATGAAAAGGAAAATCACCTTAAAGAAAGGGAGTGAGTATAAACCCCCATTCCCATAATACAATAGCGATTTCATACTATCTCCTTGATATATAAGTGCTGATCATAATAATATTACTACTAAAAGCAGCAAAAATTCAAATTTGGAAAATGTAGTAATAATAAAATCCAATATAAAAATATGTAGCATTTATGTAGCAGATCTGCCCCTCCCTGCTCCTTCCAAAAGGCTTGGGTACTGCAATATATAATAAAGTAATTCCTGTTTGGAATTTTAAAAGCCCACAAAATCAAATGGGTTGGAGGGTTAGGGGAGCACTCTTAAAAGAGTAATCAAGATATTTGGAAGGGAAGGTAAAAAAAAGCGGGGTCAATATTTGCCATTCTAAAAGCAACTTTGAAGAAAAAAATGTTTTTAAAGGTGCATTTTAAAAGTGGAGGGGGATTAAATTAAATGGATTTCTATACAGATCATATTCCACACCATAGGGCCCCCCAGAGCAAATGCTTGCTTGTCTGTTGACTGCAGAAGTGTTGGTGGCATATCAGTGTGGAAACCCACCAGGATAAGCAAAGCTCAAGTAGCAGGTCTGAAATGTAGACAGGGCCAATAAAAGCAGTGTTAAGGGCTTTACAAACCACGAGTACCCGCTTAAATCAATTCTCCAGTTTATGGGAAGCCAGCATAAAGAAAGTGGGGTGAGCATAATACAATCCTGATAGCTTCAATCAGTGAGCAGTTTGGTTTGATTTGGTGAACATCACAGAGAAAGATCACCATGGGACAAACATAGGTGTAGCCAGTGTCAATTGCGCAGCTAAAGAAAAGTTCATACCTCATCTGATAAAGGATAAAAAGACTTTGTAGTGGGTGAACTTTGTCACATAACGCTCACTAAATTATTTCCAGCCATGTAGTCAATTTTTTTACTAATAAAAATATCTCTGTGGGCAAATGAACCCATGATAACCAATATGTTCTTATAGTGTCTTAGGGAAAAAATTCTGTCTTACTCATGTATTAGTGACTTCCTCCTTTTCAAAAGATGTTTAGAAAATCAGATTATATAAACCAATATAGGCTGTTCCACATTCTTGCTGAAAACTTCAGACACCATTAATGTATTTTCCTTTAAAATGAAACAAAAAGTAATTGAAGAGGTCTATAATTCATGATGCCTACTGACTTATTACTATTGTTTCCTAATGCCGAACTTCATTATGTAGCTATATTATTGTTTTTACAGATCTTTTATTACACTATGTACATTTTTTTTAAATGTCTGTGTCAAAGTTGATTGAAATCATTCCCCAAAATATTACTATTAGGTACAGGTTGAAAATGGATCTACACCAGTGAAGCTGATTTTTGACTTCCTTGTTTGTTTATTGGTCTAATTTTCAGCAGCACAGGAATTCTATTTAGAAAGCAGCAGAAACCTTTTCATACCAAACGAGCGTGTCCAAAAAAAGAAACAGATTTTACTTTTAGCTCATCTTCAGATTCACAAGGGACAATAAGGGAGATTCATTAGGCCATTTGTTACTGTCATCTGCCATGATTCAAAATGAAATACTAAATGTTTCATGGACTCAGAAAAAGAGCAGTATTTGTCTTTGTGTTGGCAATGCAAAGACTGCATGGCTTTCAGCCTCCATATAAGAGGTCTGATGGATGAAAGGGGGAAGGGTGGTGCCATCTGAATGATGATGGGCTAATATCATCATCCTCTTGTCAGCTATAATAGGCTTTTCCTCACAGAAATAATTCATAAAACCGCTACATTATATTCTATCCCTGACAGGTCCTATCTATCCTGCAACCCAGCAGGCTCACAACTAATAAGAAAATATGTGGTTCAGGAACCCTGAAAAATTAAACAGGTAGTTTATGAACAATTTGTTTCATGGGGATGTTTATTATGTTTATTAAATATTGAGCCTTTAATGTTTTCACAGTACAGATGATATCATAAAAATGCTGACTTAAGCCTCAGTTGTATTCTTAGAAAGCGGCATTTTACAGCTCTTGTAGTACACAGTAAATAACTAAACTGCAGTGGCTTATCTGTGTACACAGAGTATAATTTACAGAGTGAGAGTAAGTATATTTTATAGTGCATATGCCCTGTATCTAATATATACATAGAGAGACATATGTAAACTACTAAAATATCGATTATTCTCTTTGGTATGAACAAAGTTTCAAGAAGACCAGCATTTCAGTGCTTGTCATGGGGAAGGTCAGGCATAAGTTGGTTTTATTGCTTGTATTAAAGGAGAAACCTTGAGGTTGGTGCTTGAAGCCTCAATATAACACACAGCCTGGGCACTAATAATGAACTTAATCGGAATATCGTTTTGTAAGTACAATTTTTATGGAAATCCTTTATCCAGGCTCTCTTTAGAGAAAACTGGGATAAAATGGCTCAGGGTAAAGAGAATATCATGCCTTTAAATGTGTCTACTTAGGGATGCCAGAACTTGTGCTCCTTACAGGGCAAAACTCTCATTGCCTGAAAAAGGAGCGCAAATTGATCCTTAGAGACAGAAAATGCACTGTGTAGACAAAGGAGCATGAACCAAAATCTTTCCATGCCCAAACCTTGTGTATTACTGCTTTTGCTGTCACACTATATTTAATCAGTGGTTCTTATATGACAGTGTATGCTCTGTAAAGGCAAACTGGCAAGTAGAAGACTTATCTACATAATACAGGGTTAATGGCCTCATAATAATAAACAATGCCCACAATGTTAAAGAAGGCAATAATTCACATATAAATTACAGAAAGCACATGTCTGATGTGATTTACCAAGAGAGTTGTACAAATCTGTGGTTAAGCCCTACACAAATTCACACTGCAGCTTTACTGATTTCCTAGGGACATCTTAATTTCATTCTATGGGCTAAATTTTCTGTCACTTACTCCAGTTTTATAGTGGTATGGCTCCGCTGACTTTGGTATATTTACACCTGGTTTACATCACTATAAGTGATAGGAGAATCAGGCCTTTATTACAGTCTTAAATTAAGGCATCCATATATATATATATATATATCCTGAAAATCCAGATAAAAGAGAAAATGTCAAGATAAAGAGACTAAAAGCTTTAACTCTCTGTGGCTTGAGTCTGAAAAACAATGTAACCTAAAAAAAACCCTTATGATTTCTGACATTTTCACAAGTCTTGTTTATTTTTTTGCTTTTACAAAGGCTTAGCACATACACTGCTTCTTTTGAACTTCAGGTGTAAAGAATAAAAGCTATTTCCCCCCTCAAACATCTTTCATTTATTCCCTAATGGAGATGGAGGAAAAAAAATAATCTCTTGTTAGAGAAAATCCTTATAATGAATGTTTGAAAAGGGGCTGTGGGGGAGGGGTGATTAAAGGTCTGTTACTATCAGCTGTAGGGCTATTTTGCTGTCTCTGTGTCGTGTAAACCCACTTCTGTAACAAGTGGGCACAGTCCAATTATGCCAAAGGACTCACAAGCTGTAAATAGTCTACCAAGAGAAAATTTGAGGCACAAGTCTTCCCAGACACTTTATCTCCTGAGAGGCCAGTAGCCAGCCAGTATTTCCACAGAGTTGGAGCAGCCAGTAATGCACTGATTCTGCACTCCCTTAGACAGCCAACACCAGTGGGGCTTCCATGAAATTCCAACCCTGGCTTAAGGCTGTTTTCCTTTAGCAGCATTGTAAGGAATGCCAACAGGTAAAAACTCTGCCTGCCCTTCTCCAGGGGTGAATCACCCCTAAAGTTCAGCGGCCTCCTGCTGCCCAGAGAGGTGCCATTTTCAGCTCCATGCACCCATCGAATGAAAGTGTGTTACTTGTGTTTTCTAGTCTGCTCTGTGCTGCGAACTATCTTCACTGCGGATCTCTAAGGCATACTGCATATTCATTCCAAGTGCTGAACTCCAACTGGCATCAACGAGAGTTCTACAGGCAGAATGAGTGCAGTCAACAAAATACACCTTTGTAGCATAGAGTGGAGAGGAAATTTTTGCCCTTAAATTGTTGCAGAAACATGAATATTCTGTTATGTCAGAAGATGTTGCATGATATCATGTGCCCTGATATAGTCAGTGGCTCATGTCGTGCCACCAATTTAAAGAAATACCACTTTCATTGGCAGGCAGTTGGAAGCAATTAATTACCCATGGATGGCATGTACAGCTGTTGCTTATGTATGAAAACAGAAGAGAAATTAGATTTAATTGGTTTAGCATAATCAAGAAAGTGGCATTTATTTCATTAGAGCTTTTGTAAACTGAGCCACTTGATATTTCTTTCTATCATTTTTTGTAATAGTTAGGCAAAATCCTCTTGACAGCTGAAAAATTCCCAAATGAACCAAAATTGTGGATTTTTTTTTTATTCTGAAGGATAAGCTAATTGATTATTTTAGAAGTTCTGCATCATCAGACCAGCGATAGATACAGTATCCACTGTGGTAGATCTACCCAAGGAATCATTATAGGAAATACATTTAGCATTACGTGTATACCGTTACTTACTGTTTGGGACAACCACAGAATAAACATCATTTCATGACTTCACATCTTTTGGAGAAAAAATCCAGAGTCCAAAGTTTGAACAGGAAAAAAAGCTGTACATTATAAACAGAGATGAAAAACACCACTTTAATATAAAGATTATTATTATAATTATTACAGAGCTACTCAGGCAAAGTGATTGTCATATATCAAAAAAATAATTGTATTTGTATGTCTGATTTAAACATTTACCATAAGTGCACCCCAAATGAAAGTCTATAGCTACAGCTGTAAAAGGACTAGTACTATTTATGTACTTTACATTAGGCCAGATTCTTTTTTCAGTTATGCCAATGAGCAGCTGCAATAAGTCCATCAATTTTACTGGTTTATGCCAGTATGACAGAGAACAGAATGTAGCCCAGCGTTGTTGTGAAATTTAATTTATTAATGATTTTGAGAATAATTTTTGCTAAAAGGCACTATACGTACAAACTCTTAGAACATCGTTATTATTAAGCTTTATAAATAAGCATCTGCTTTCTACATCATTTTTAGCATAATGGACACTTTCTAGCAATTTAATATGAATAGAATGCACTATAATGTGCATTCACACAATACTATTTTTATGGGCGCATCCTTTAGTCCTGCAAAGATTAGTACAAACTAACATTTCCCTGTGATGCCATAGGGAAAGCAATATTTGAAACTGCTGCCGAAACCAACTGATCAAATACTGGGTCCATGTGTGGCAATTTCCTTAATTGCCAAATGTAAGCATCTCTCTTACATTTGGAAATTAAGGAAAGCAAGGCTAGGTGCTTCACGCTATAGCTACAGTACTGCATGTGTTGAGACTGGTGTCAAACTTTCAAAAAATATATAAAATTTATTCTGAGTACAACAATTCAGCAGATGGTTAGTGATCACTTAATACACTACAATTACATTATATCACCACCTTATAAAGCCAAATATTTCTAATGTCCTTAAAGAGAAACAATGTATAAGTGATTATAAGGGTGGCCAGAATGTAGTAGTCTAATATGATGTCAAAGAGAAAACATTATAATTTATAAAGCATCTACGAATGTTCCCTAATCAGCATGCTCAACTAGCAGTACATTCTGATTTATTTTTTCAAAAAAGAATGGTGTATACTGGTATATAACAGTCACAAATTATTTGTTACTTTTAGACTGTGGGAGAGGTTTGGGGGAAGAGAGGGTTTTTAAACAATTTTTAAATTATTGTCTGTCATTTTTATTAGAGAGGAGCCCAAACCCATCTGTTTGCATTCAAGCAAGCTTGAACTTTGAGAAAGTTCAGACCTGGATCCAAATTTCACTGCTGTCCCACCTCTCTAGACTGGGCTGAACAAAAACCCTGGAACTGCACACCCTCAACTTTTGTGACATCCAGAACCAGATCTCTCTTTTGACTATGTCTTATCTGTTCACATGATATACTCCAATATCCAGAGAGAGAGAGATGTCAGCCTCTACATGTGTCAATATCTAAGTCAAATGAGGATAAAGTGCAAAGCAAATAATAAAGACTTATTTCAAAGTAAAAAATTGTCTCAGGTCAGATCCTGTAAATGATTTACTGAATTTAAAAAGTATATTCATTAGACTATTAAAAAGCACTAAGAAGTTCTGCACACATGGACCCAGTATTTGATCAGTTGGTTTCGGCAGCAGTTTCAAATATTGCTATTGAGAGACAAATATGGTTTGTAAAGTAAAAATGACTCTGGATGGCAAACAGCATATTATACAGAAAATTTGTGTAAACACAATTAATGCAGGACTGGTCACTGTAACCATAAACTGATGACAGATATTTTCATTGAGAGCATTTCTGTAATAGTGTGTTGTGAGAGAGATAATTTTGTGCTACTAATTTGCTCTATTTACCTTTTTAGAAATCTCAGATACACTAAGAAAAGCAGCATGTACCTGTCTGTCATCAGAGCAGCCTTTAACATTTATTCACCTACTATGCTATAGAATACACAACTACAGCAGCTGGCAGATACATCCAGGAAAACAACTGGTCCCTGTCAACACCACCCAACCTTCTGAGGCCAAACAGGCAGTTACAAAGTAACAAATAAAGGCCAGTGTTTTGTTTTGCCAATAGCCTTGTGTGTTTTTCCCCTCCTCTTTTGTTCAAAATATGCAACACCATTAAAGGGACCTGATTAGAACAAAGGAACAGGGATCACTGTAACAATTATGATATAAATGAAAATGCACAATAAAAAAACAAAAATCAGGAAAATAATGCCAGGTGAAGATGAATACACATCCGCTGGGAACAATTACATAGCAGATGCATCCAAAAATTCATTATCAATGTATAATTTGACATGTCCATAGTAATGTAATTCATTACATTTACAAATAATTCATCACAGGTGTTGGGAACTAGAATGGCATTAGGGATTCTTTTGTTATTCACTGGGAAGAAAGGAAATGTCCAGTTTGTAAATACACATTATATCCAGTTTTAGAAAATGGTTTTGTCTTTTGTTGTATACATCCTCATGCCCATCTATGATACCAGATAAGAAATATATAGAAAGACTGGTTTCAGAGTAACAGCTGTGTTAGTCTGTATTCGCAAAAAGAAAAGGAGTACTTGTGGCATCTTAGAGACTAACCAATTTATTTGAGCATAAGCTTTCGTGAGCTACAGCTCACTTCATCGGACTGTTTGTGCTCTAAAATATATTAATTTTTCTCCACTAAACATACTGGTGATGATAAACATGACACAATTTTTCGTTTAAATAGATCAAGAGACCTGTCTTGCAAACCCTTATTTATGTGACTGGTTGCATTGATTTCAGCTATCTATGGTGTATTTCTAATGTTCTAGTCTTGGTTTTAACAAGTAGATCCTTTTAAAAAGAGCAAATCTTGCTCACTTGACTATAGTCCCATTTATCTTAAATGGAATTTTGCATGAGTAAAGTGAGCAGGATTTGATCCAAGATATTTTTCCATGATCCAACTGAAAGCAAATCTCTTTTTTAAATTTTCTGTTTACTGTTTCAGGGGTGCTGATCCTGCATTGAATTTAAAGGGAATTTTGTTTGAGTATGGCAAGCAAGATCTGGTCCTCACTAGAAACTAAAAAAGGCAACATTTCTTTTGTGATCAAATTTCACAAAACCTTAAAAATACTAATTTTGTCAGTTTCTCTCTCATATGAATTTAATCTACCCAAACTAACTGTGATTCACTCTGTATGCTGCATGGATAAGACTCAGACTGAGGTCCCCATGTCATTAATCATAATGCACTATGCCAAATAGGTTCTAAAACCTTTGAAAACTGGAATAACCACATATTTGTACTCAGAGTGGATAACATACAGTACCTATTACCAGGTAGTTCAGATCATTGGTACAAAGTGTCATGGGAGTTATTTAGCATAATTAGCTCATCCTTCCACACTCCTTTTGTCGGATAATTTTGTTATGACTTCTTATTACAGTCAGCCACTTCAGTTTGTTTCTAGCTGTGACACATATAACATTGTGGACTAAGTCCTTATCTGCACCAGAGCTGAGCTCAATGCAGCTGAGAAGTGAAGGTGGGAAGGGTGCAAGGGTGGCTTTGGAGGTGCTCTCTTGATCTCTGGGGCTGTTGGTTGCCTGTTCACCCCAGTATAACTTTAATGTAACTAAATTACATTCAGCTGCCAGAGTTTCCAAAGGGCCATTCCACAGGGATGGGGATAGAAGAGCACACACTTCCTCATGCCCCCCTACCCAGGAGGGCCCAGTCTGGTGTAATTTTGAGGTGACCATGCTGGCTTTACATCAGAGTTCTGATTTCCCTCTACCCTAAGGCAATCCTCAGCTGTCCATTTAGAGCAGCTTTAGGGTTCCTTTGCACAGACTCGTGGTGAGAAAGGGTGCGGATGGGGGTGGTGAGCTTGCATAGTATGGGCCAGTATCTGACCCTATGTCTCTGATTCTGGAAGAGAAGAGTACCCCGCTTCAAATATTTTTCCCTGTTCACATTGTATTCAAATATTATTCCCTGTTCAAATCTTATTTTTTAAAAACTTATCAAACAACGGCAACACACGTTAGGGTAAATGATTGTAAGGATTTGATCGTATAAATGAGTAAATCCAGATGGTATAGAAATGAACTGAGATGGCAGTGGAATATATATAAAAAAAAATCAAAGATGCATAGGTGAACTAAAATCTTTTAAGTAATTCATTACATGAAGTGGGAGAACAAGACGCACTTTGCTCATGAAAGCACTGACAGATTTCCCTCTTCTGATGAATATTCTGACTTGAAATAGGAGGCTGAGCCTGTGATCAGATTTATGTTGGTGAACTCACACAGAGTCCCACTAAAATCAATAGGGGTCCATGCATGTCTCTCACATGGCGGGATCCAGGCTTTAATTTTAAATATCAAGTGGTTAAAGTACCAACATGTTAATTTCTACCTCTCTACTGAAAAGAGCATTCTACCTCTTGAAGACCAGCTTGGTATCATCACTATTTGCCTATTTGAGGAGCAGAGGAGGGAAAAGCTGAGCTATGAAGCAACAAGCAACAACAGCTTAATTTTCCTTTTCAGGGCAAACGTTGAAATCCTGGCCCCACTGAAGTCAGTTGGAGTTTTGCCACTGATTTCAATGGAGCCAAGATTTCACCCAGAGTTCACAGACTTCCACTCAGATTCTGAATGGATATTTGGTCCAACCAACATATATAAGCCTTATTTTATATCCTGTTCGCAAGTATTTGTGTGAAGAGGTTTTTGTTCATGTGAAGTTTTTTTGGGGGGGGTGGCTGTTCTTTGTCTGAATGCTTAACATCATATGCAAACGAGAGTGTATTCCCTAGTCATTATTCACCATCAGTTACTGAAGATTTCTGTTTAAAATGTTTGGTCAATCAATCAGAGAACTGAAAGAATGCTGTGTGGTTTAGGTGACCAATCATGTCCAGCAAACAGTCAAAATGGACAGTCTATGAACACCAGATAGGCTGAACATTGTTTTTGTAATGAGTTTGCAAACACTGTGAAATAATGAACATAGTTACAAAAATCAGGATGAGTTCAAGAACAGTAAAAAAAAGGATGAAATTCATTGGCTAATTTATTTGCCAAGAATAATTTGACCAGCTCTAGTGATATATCACAAAATTCCATTAGGTGTCACACAATAACTCTGTTTCATTCAATGTGTTGTGCTATATCACAAGGTAACTCAGCAGATTATTCATATCACCACTCTGTATACTTTTCAGGATGCAGAGCAAAATCTTCATTGAAATTCAGATCGTGCCTTCAACATTTTTCCAGTGGTATGTTTTAAATAAATAAATTTACAAACTTAAATGGGGGGAAACTAACATTATGGTTTCATTATAGGTATTACAATTATTACAAAACTCTTTTCCCCTCTAACTCTTCATCTATAACAAAGCTATCATTACATTTGCATGTTTTATTATATACTGTAACTACTTGAGGGCACTATGTCAGTAAGCATCACATTTGTAAGTGACTAGAGTTAAAATCATTCTCAACAAATCTTCAGTGCAATCTTCTAACATGAGTGCTAATAATGCTATACAAAGTGTCATCTTTTATACTAAAAACCCACACAATCAACTCTCAATTAAAGCTATGGTGAATTTATATAACTGTTTGGAATAGGTCAATGTAGCCAAAGGACAGTGGCAATTAAACTTACATTTTTTCTACATAATGCAAATACTGAATGGGGTCACAAAACTTGATGCTTACATAAATTTGGCTGATGTATCTGGAGCAATTTATTTGTCTCATGTTTTACCAGGCTTGCATAGTTAAATATTTCTCTGGAGATTTAGTACAAGTCAAGTATGAAAGTAGATACAGTAAAAAGAAAATGGACATTTAAAAAAAAAGCTGAAGTGGTTTCCTACTTGCAAACTTCCATTCTGCCAAATAATCTCTGACTTAAATACAGTATAAACATCCTGTCAGGACTTCCTCCACAGGTACAGTGGTCTCCTTCTGCGTATGAAGAATGACATCATTCCCATATGCTGCAATATGAACCATTTGGCTTGAGTCCTCTAAGTTTGCATTCATGGATGGGAATATAATTTTATTAGTTCTCATGCCAGAAATTTTAGTTATTTAATTATTTTGTCCTTATACAATGAAACAAAATGTGTCTGCAACTCCCCTTGATGTCCATACGCATTTCCCTACACTTATTCAGTACAACTTTTAATAACCTCCTCTTCATATTTAAAATTGCAAACACAGGGTGGATATAGCTTTCCTGGCAATCATTTTTGGCCAACAATGCAGTTTGCATTTTTATAGGGTCAAATATCCATAGCAAAACAAATTTGGCTGTGTTTGCAAAAGGGAAGATGTGACGGCACTCTGTCTTATGCCTCACGTTGCCAAGTAACCACAGATATATTGGAGTCTATTAATACCAGGCAAGTCTTTCTAGGGCCATATTATGTGGTAGATTGTGCAATTCTGCTATTAGACCTTTTTGTGTCATTTCCTGCCTTTTGCCAAAAGATTCCTCTAAGCTCAGTTATGCGTTGCCTCTCCTAGAATGGATGATTTGAGTAAATGAATGGCTTGGGGTGAGTTTCTTCTTCAAATCAATATCTGAGTGGTTGTGGTCACCAAAATCCTTGAACCCAGTTCAGCACTACCAGGTTAACCTAGACATTAATTCTTTTGCTGGAAAAGGACATATCTGGGCCTTACACTATGCCTCAGTTCATTTTATCAATGTGAATAACTTAATGGGCATGAAAAAATACACACAGGCTTCCAAAGTCAACAGATATTTATGATATCTAAGCTGTTGGTTGGATTTTTGAGATGCTAAGAGCCTATTTCTCTGCTGCTTTTTTCTTCCCTCTCCTTTTTTTCCTCCTACTTCCAAGTTAACTGTCTCAAGAGTAGAGTTGGGCCCAAGCCAAAATGTTGGACACAAACACCATCAAAACTTTGAGGATTTTTGAAATCCAGATCTGAATTTTGCTGCTTGGAGCTCATCTCTATCCCTGACATGTCCCTTTGCTGCTGCACCCTCTCTTCGATGCACATGTATTCTTTCCATTAACAGCTTTAATAATGTTTAAGGACTGTTTCCCAGTACAAGACCAGACATTCATAAATTCATAGATTCTAAGGCCGGAAGGGACCATTATGATCCTCTACCCTGACCTCCTGTATAACAGAGGCCAGAGAACTTCCCCCAAATGATTCCTACAGCAGATCTTTTAGAAAAACATCCAATCTTGATTTAAAAATGGTCAGTGACAGACAATCCATCACAACCACTGGTAAATTGTTTCAGTGGTTAATAACTCTCACTGTTAAAAATGTATACCTTATTTCCAGTTTGAATTTGTCTAGCATCAGTTTCTAGACATTGGATCATATTATACCTTTCTTTGAGATATTGAAGAGCCCATTATTAAATATTTGTTCCCCATGCTGGTATTTATAGACTGTAATCAAGTCACCCTTAACCTTCTTTTTGCTAAACTAACTAGGTTGAGCTTCTTTAGTCTATCATTATAAGGCATGTTTTCTAATCCTTTAATCATTCTTGTGGTTCTTCTTTGAACCCTCTCCAATTATCAACAGCCTTCTTGAATTGTGAACACCAGAACTGAACACAGCATTCCAGCAGTGGTCACACCAGTGCCAAATACAAGGTAAAAAATCTTTCTGCTCCTACTTGAAATTCCTCTGTTTATGCATCCAAGAATTGCACTGGGAGCTCATGTTCCGCTGATTAACCACCACCACCACGCTCAAATCTTTTTTCACTTCTTCCCATGATAAAGTCCTCCATCCTGTAAGTATGGCCTACGTTCTTTGTTCTAGATGTATACATTTTACATTTAGCCATATTGAAATACATATTATTTCCTTGAGCCTGGATTAGCAAGTAATTGCTCTGTGTCAATGACCTGACCTTTTTGTTATTCACAAATCCCCCAATCTTTGTGTCAGCTGCAAACTTTATCAGTGATGATTTTATGTCTTCTCCTAGGTCACTAATAAAAAAGTTAAATAGCCTAGGGCCAAGAACTGAACCCTACAAGAGCCCATTAGAAACACACACATTCAACGATTCTCCATTTGCAATTACATTTTGAGATCCATCAGTTACCAGCTTTTAATCCATTTCATGTGTGCCATGTTAATTTTATATCTTTTTAGTTTTTTAATCAAAATGTTATGAGATACCAAGTCAAATGTTTTACAGAACTCTAAGTATATTACATCAACACTATTACCTTTATCAGTAAACTTCTAAATGTGTCAAAAAAAAGATATCTAGTTAGTTTGACAGGAACTATTTTCCATAAATCCATGGTTGACTGGTATTAAATATATTACCCTCCTTTATTTTTTTATTAACCGGGTCCCGTATCAGCTGCTCCATTATTTTGCCTGGGTTCAATGTCAGACTGATAAGCCTGTAATTACCAGGATCATCCAACTTCTCCTTTTTAAATATTGGTACAACATTAGCTTTCTTCCAATGTTCTGGAACTTCTCCAGTGTCCCAAGACTTGTTGAAAATCAACACTAGTGGTCCAGCAAGCGCTTCAGTCAGCTCTTTTATAATTCTTAGATGCTAGTTATCTGAATCTGTTGATTTTTAAATGTCTAACTTTTTAGTAGCTGCTGTTTAACATCATCCTGAGATACCAGTAGAATAGAAAGAGTGTTATCATATGACAAGACTCCATCATCTGTTTCTCCCCAAATAACAAGGTGTTAATCACACAAAGGATCTGCATAGATCTGCCTCACCCTAGCTACTTGACCTATTCTCCTACTGCATTGTCTGTGTGTGAAAGGGTGTATCAGGCCTTTATGGCCCCCTGCTGGAGGGATGCTCCCTCGGCTGCAGCCAGAGGAACCAAGGCAGGTCCGGGCTTATTACTGGCCACAATCAGTGGCAAGGGCTAACAAGGAACCCTGTGATTCACTCCCGAAGAGGGAACTTAACCCAGAAAGGATAAGAAGCTATTTTTGTTTATAATTGGCCCTGAAGGGCAAGGAACTGTTTCTATATTTTGAATTTTTTATACCTTGGAAGGGGTTTAGGACAGTGTGACCAGGACAGAGGGCCAAATCACAGAAGACCCACAGAGGCATGCTGACAGGCAGCAGGGGGTGCTAGTAGCTGAAAAGAATGGCAGCACCATCACCAAATGGCAAGGGGATGCTCAAGAGGTGAGTGCAGCCTCCACAACTTGGTACCACAGTGGGGTTTCAAACTCAACCCTCCCTCATTACAATGGGTTGCTTGGAACCCTGACCACCTTTCAACATCTCATGGACTTCAACATCACTGACAGTTTCAGCTTCCTATCTTGATGATGTGGTGATCTTCAGCCCAGATTGGCAATCACATCTTGTCCATGTAACATCAGTATTGCAGTCAATAGGAGAAGCCAGGTTCACAGCAAATCCTAAGAGATGCAAATTTGGTGTGCTGGAGACCAAACACTTGAGATATCTGGTAGGAAATGGGAAAATACAACCTCTTCAAGATAAAATAGAGGCCCTGAGAACCCTAATTCCAAAACCAAAAGCAAGTTTGGGCCTTCTTAGGCTTAGTGAGTTATTTACTGTTACCTCGTACCCCATTTCGCAACTCTGGCCACCCTTTTAATGGACCTCACAAAGACATTGGCACCGAAAACAGTTTAGGGGACTTTGAGTGTCAAAAGGCATTTCAAAGAATAAAGACCATCTGGGGACAACAACCTATGCTTTGATGTCCAGACTTTTCATTACTGTTTATTTTGCACATACAGACACATCTGAAGTAGACTTAGGAGCTGTACTTTCACAAAACCACCAATAAGCAGAACATCTAGCTCAGTGGTTTGAGCATTGGCCTGCTAAACCCAGGGTTGTGAGTTCAATCCTTGAGGGGGCCATTTAGGGATTTGGGGCAAAAGTTGGGGATTGGTCCTGCTTTGAGCAGGGGGTTGGACTAGATGACCTCCTGAGGTCCCTTCCAATCCTGATAGCCTATGATTGATTCTATGATTCATTTAAGCAGTAAGTTCCAGTAACAAGAGGCCAAGTACTCTACATAAAGAAAAAGTGCCTAGCCATATGGTGGCTCTGCATATTATCTGCTAGAAGCTTTGTTTAAGCTGATCACAGACCACACACCCTGATAGTGGATGCAGGCAATGAAAGGTATCAATCCTCGCATTACACAGATGTACCTGTCATTACAGCCTTATGCTCTCACAACATGGCACTGTCTGGGATCCAAACATGGGAATGCAGATTTTTTTCTCTTGACTAGGGGTGGTCATTACTCCCGAACAAGACCGACATCCTGATTCTTCTGTGTGGGGAGAGATATGTGATAAGGTGTACCAGGCGTTCATGGCCTCCTGCCGGAGGCCTTGCTACTTTGCTGCACCCCACCCCAGGAAATAGTTATAGGTGAAGAAAAGAGCAGACATTTTGGAAAACAATGAAATCTGGTCCTCCAGCAGCCAGAAGGGCTGGGGACCAACAATAGCCAACTAAGGTCCAGCAGGCCAAAATAAAAGGAGCTGCCTGCTGTTGGTAAGTCAGTTCCTAGCTGGAACAGAGGAGTGAGGAGGGACACTCCCTAGATTGCAGCCAGAAGAACTCAGCTGGGCCAAGGCTCATTACTGGTTACAGTCAATGGCAGGGGCAAAGAAGGAACCCCGCCGATTCAGTCCTGAAGAGGGAATTTAATCCAGAAAGGGTAAAAAGATATTTTCAGTTATAATTGGCCCTGAACGGCAAGAAACTGTTTCTATTTTTTATACCCTGGAAGGGATTTTGTATTGTGTGAACTGACTGGAGGGCTGAACCACAGAAGACCCTCAGAGACACACTAACATCCTGCAGCGGGCACTGGTATCTGAAGAGAACAGTAACACCATGACCAAATGACAAGGGGGCACTCCAGAGGTGAATGTAACCCACTACACGCTGCAACAACTAACACCAGTCTGATTCTTGTAGTGATTGCTGTGTTTGATTGTTGGCCTCCCTTGCCTTCTGGTATGCCCGTCGCAGGTCCTTGGCTTTCATGCTGCACTGCTGCTGCTCCCTGTTGTAGTCCTGCTCCTACATCCCCCAAGAAATCTGCTAGTAGAGTTCCATGTTTGTACAGCTGGAATGGCGCTGGCCTGCACGGCCTTTTCTCCCCACAGGCCCAGGAGAGCCAACACCTCCGGTGTACTCCAGGCAGGAGTGCGTCCGTAGAATGTAGCTGGCATGGTCAGATGGACAGTTAAACTCAACAATGGAGAGCTGCTAGGTGTGCTCAGCAAGTCAGGCAACCAGGAAAAGGAATTTCAAAAATGCATGGGGCTTAAAAGGGGAGTCGTGGCTTGCGGTCCACCTGGCCCCGGGTGACCAAGTTCAGAATGGTCACCAGAGCCATCGGTGTGGGTCATTATGGGACTGCTCCTGGAGGCCAGCAACAGTCTGCACTATGACTATGTTAACCTAACTACATCAACCTTGACTCTATGCTGCTCAGGGAGGTGATGTTATTAAGTCAGTGTAGGGCACTTACATCAGCAGGAGCAAAATGTAAGTGTAGATACATCCACTGCAAGGTTGATGTAAGCTGCTGTGTGTTGACCTAGCTGTACTGGAGACCAGGCCTTAAAAACAACTACAGGATTTGGCCCAATAACCAAAGCTGAGATATAGGACAAAAGGGCTTTAAAACACTGAATAGTTCCTCACATCCTCTTGGTTGCTAGAAGGCAACTCCCCCAACATAGAACTGAATAAAAAGAATGAGAGACAAAAAGCGACAACCCAAAGATTTATATCCAAAATAACAAATTGAGGATATCAATTTGGATCATATGTCACAGAGGTTTGTTATAATCAAAGGCAGTGCAGCAGTCCTAAAACATAAAGTATGTTTTCAGAAGACTTTTAGGTCCTGCTTTCACAGGTCATTCCAAATAACATTCTGGCATGGAGAGGAAGAGGTACGGGAGATGGCACAGGAGCGCAAACCCAGTGAAAAGATATCACTCTCTAACAGAAACAATTGCTAAGACAGGTTATTCTGGTGAACTACATGGTTCAAGTATGCCTGGAGTTCATATAGATACTGGAAGTTTTTCAGGCTCAGGTACCTAAAGTTAAGTACTTAAAACCCCATGAGTAACTCAAATAAATAAGTGATCTTCAGAGGTGCTTAGCACCCACAGCTCCCATTAGCTTCAAGGAAATTTCAAGGATGGTTTGTTTGTTTTTAAGTTAAGGGGATATAATTACTCATGAAATTCATCCCAGCTTTTTTTTTTAGTGATTTTTATATCACCAGGAAAAGAGAACAAAACATTGCAAATCTGGTTCCTCCACTATGTAGCAGAAAAAATATTATTATTTAGCATTAATATTGTGCTAGAATTTAGAGGCCTCAACCCAGTTGGGGTTCCTTTGTGCTAGGTGCTGTACAAAAAAATAACAAACGACAGATCCTGCCCCAAAGAGATTACAGTGTAAAAGATCTGAGTTAATAGGTGGATGAGACAAACAAGAGGGAGGTGGTGAGGAGAGGAGAAGGATGAGGATAAGAAGAAGAATAGGACGTGCCGGCAGACTGGCTGCGTGTGCAGTTCTTAGCCAACCTGTAACATTAAAATGTTCCTTTGATGGCTTTCTTAAACAACACAATGATGGAGATGTCAATCAGACACAATTATGCTATAAAGTTTGTAGCTGCAGACTAAGATAAGGGTAATCAGAACTCATAATTCAAGTTGTAAACTGATTGTCTGCAGTGAGGAAGGCATTTCTCCCTACGGCACACTCCCCATTCTACTACACTGACATTCCAGGGCCTGTGCTATTCAGAAGGTCAGACTAGATGATTACAATGGTCCCTTCTGGCCTTGAAATCCGTGAACCTATGAAGAACTGGCCTTGTGATTAATGGGTTATGTTCAAGGTCTCGTGAAGCAGCAGTTTATTAATCACTGTAGGAACAAGAATACTGGACTTGAAGGACCAATGGTCTGACACAGTGGGTCAACTAGGTAGTTATAGTCCTTTTATAACACTTTTACATACTAGCTTACAAGTGTCCATTTTAAAAATTTGTTATAATACTAAATCCACACCCCTTCTCTTTTTTACTTCATCCTCTTTATTTCAGGCCAACCAGGAGCTTCTTTCCTTTCATTTAAAGAGTAGGATATCTCCAACTACTAGTTAGCTATCTTTATGGGCATCTAGCTCCACATCAGAACGACTAATACTTGCATCCTATTAGTAGGGTGACCATATTTCCCTATGCTGAATATGGGACACCTGGTGAAATTGCTCATATTCAAGCAAGTTCAATGGCAATCAATCAGAACTATGCAGTACAAATGTTCAAATTAACATCAAGTTGACTGAGTCCCCATTAAAAAGAAATACTGCGTAGCTGGATTCTTTTTATTGACCTTATCTTTAAGGCTTTAGGGTTCACACAGCGAGGGGTGACACACACACACACGGGGAGACGTGACACACACACATGCCAAACACCCCTCTCACACGGGGGGTAGGGGGTGACCAACTGGCCTGACCCTCCCTGTGTAGGGTGACCAGACTGCAAGTGTGAAAAATCAGGACGGGGTGGCGGGGGCGGGGGGGGGTAATAGGAGCCTATATAAAAAAAAGACCCAAAAAGCAGGACTGTCCCTATAAAATGGGGACATCTGGTCACCCTATCCCTGTGCAATGCTCTCCACCCTCCATGCCTGGCTGGGTCCCGAGGATGGATCTGCCTCTCCTGGTACCAGATGCCATGTTTGCCCAGGCAATACGTATGGGGGGGCACACAGGGTCACATGCCCCCCCACCCCAGATTTCTGCCAGACGTCACACCAGAATGTGGCCAGAAGCAGCCTTTTGGCACCATGTGGGAGGGAAGGGCTGGGAGCTGCTTCCAGATACAGGAGAGGATGAAGTGGTGGGAAGGGATGACTTGGCCTGTGTCTTTGCGGAGCTTATTTCCCCCCCAACCCCCCATGGCTGGAAGCAGCTTCCTTCCCTTCCTTCTCATACAGTGTTGAAAGGCAGCTAACACCTCCAGGCTGCTGCTGGCCACAGACATAGCCCAGCCACATCCTGTCCCCCGGCTATAGTGCAGGCAAGAAGGGGTTAAGCCCTAAGGATGCATTGTGTACATGGGCCCAGAGAACCTGACTGCAGGGGCTTCAGTGAACCCAGCCAGAGAGGTGGCTCAGCAGGGGAGGGTGCCTAGGGGACGGAGAAGACCCGCGGATCCTGGGGTCAGGACCCAGGGTGGAGGATTGGGGTGGGTGAAGAGAGTGCTGTGGAGTCTGTACAGGATTGGGGTGCAAACCAGCTGGAAATTTCTTCCTCCGCCTCTCCCCGCCCCCGCTACTCCAGAGCTTAGCTGAGGGGCAGAGAGGTTTCCCCATGCCAGCGCTGTGCGGGGCTTTGGCACATGCAAGGCTCGGCTCCTCCTAGCCAGTGCCCCAGGCCAGAAGGTCTTGGACTTTCCCAGGGTGCTGGCCCGGCCAGAGGCAGTGGGGGAAGGAAGGAGCCTTCCGGCCAGGCTGTTGGTGAGCTGAGCGCTCCGACCAGTAGCTGGTTCTCCTCTCAGCGCTGGGAGTGGTATGGGTCCCGCTGGGAGGGAATATGGAAGAGCAGTGGGGTTGCTGGTGGAGTGAAGGGGAAAGCAGGGAGAGGACAGTGAGAGGGGGAGCATGTAAAGGACCGATGGGTGGGCAGCAGAGATGACCCATAACCGGCCACCGCTTGATGCCTGCCCATACTCACCAGCCACAGCAGCTCACCAACCAAACACGCCAGTCAGAAACGGGATGGGAAGCAGGGCCCTGCAAGGCTAGCACACAGCAGAGGCTGCACTGACAGACCAGCAAGGGAGCGGCCGGCCCCATGCGCTGCAGCTTTGCCCCACCACTAGCCTTGCACACTCAACCCCATCGTCGGCCACTGGCCCTCCCCACACTTACCGCTGGTGGGCGGGTGACTGGCGAGCAGGGATCTGGCCAGCAGCAGGATCCACCAGTACTGAGGGGGGGAGACAGAAAATATGGGACAATTTGCCCGTTTTTAAGAAAAAGTCAGGACACCTGCAGGAGGGCTTAAATATGGGACTGTCCTTTAAAAATGGGGCATCTGGTCACCTTACCTATTGGTTATAATCCATAATATGGACTCCTGCATATTGAAACATCTGATTTAGAGAGTAGTTTAGGATTTTGTAACTGTGTTATTGAGCTCAGTGGGAAATTTCTAACTTTGCCCCTCTATGACACTTCATTTTTTAGCAATCAGCACAAACTCAGAGATGCGGTTAGTGTACTAAGATGTCGCTTTGTTTTAAAACCTTCTAAACTGGAACAGAGCTAGTTAGACACTTTAATTCCTATTCAGAAGATGCAGCACACACAGGTGCAGTTCAGACAGAGTGAGGATGGGATTTTGGATAGATCGTGCATGCGTGTGTGTGTGTGTGTGGAGGGGGTGTCCAGAATGTGGCTCTAAGTTATGACAGTCCTGCCTGGATTGACTATGGGCAGCTCTCCAATCGGATGCTACTCAGAATGGACATAGCAACATATGCTACGGCTCTACCGCTTCTGGACTCTAGAATGTCCCCGATGCTGAGGGTTACAAGGGGGCCTGTATAGGGCAACCTATGGTTATACTATACAGTGCTTGAGCTGGGGGAATTCTCCCTAGGTCATTTTAGGGGATTTTACAGCCACTATACACTGCTGCAGTGGCATACAGATGGTATAATCGAGGGAAGAATACCTTTCTTAGTGTGTAGTTGCCTATCTTAGCCATATCCCTAATGAAAAAATTAGAGAAGTACTTAGGCTGCTTATGACACTATTTGGTAGAAGTGGCACTGGAATAAAATTTATATTCAAGGAACACTCAGCAGTATACAGAATAATATGGACACAATCAAGCTGAGCCACAAATTGAATTTGACGATATTTGCAACAACCTTTTTCACTTTTCACAAATACGTTTCGAAGAGATTTGCTTTTTTTTTTGACCCTGGAATATTTAAGGATAGAGAAAGTGTATGAATACTTGCCTGATCATGCGCTTGTACCACAAGACACCTTAACCAAGCCTTCTCTCATTTATATAAGTTTCAGTTTTCCAATCAGAGAGCAGAAAAAAATACCACGTTACTTATGTGACCAATATCCCCCTGTGAATAATAAATTGTAACGAGTGAATAATCAAAGCAATAGTCATAGCAAATATTTCACAGCAAACCACAGGCCAACATTTGTTTGCTTAAAACAGTCAAATAATTTTGAACAATGATCAATCTGAAAATATAAAATCCTGTTTGCGTATAATTTGTGAATGGGGAAAAGGGGCTAAATTTATTGAAAACCTGCTGCAAATAGCTCACATAGCTAATGTGTGCAAATGTGTGAACAATGCAAATAATCTTTAGTATCCAGAGCTTTAAAAGTATTCAGAGAAGATGAGATACATCTTTCCTGTTGATACTTCTCCAATACAAAAGATGAGATATACCTAAAATACACATAAAACTAGAATGAAATTATTTATAAGCAAAGCACCTCAGAAACCTGCAAATAATATCTCAATCTTCCTATATCCTTCTTTATTCACCACACCATAGCATGAGTAATTTTGAAACTGCAGCATTCCATTTATTGTACAATTATGTTATATTATTTTGCTATTGCCACAAAGCTTCCATGAAAACATGCTCCATATATGCCTAAGCAATTTACCTTGTACGAATATTTGCATTAAATAAATGAAAATCCACCTCTTTCTAAAGATCATAGAATCATAGAATATCAGGGTTGGAAGGGACCTCAGGAGGTCATCTAGTCCAACCCCCTGCTCAAAGCAGGACCAATCCCCAACTAAAGCATCCCAGACAGGGCTTTGTCAAGCCTGACCTTAAAAACCTCAAAGGAAGGAGATTCCACCACCTCCCTAGGTAACGCATTCCAGTGCTTCACCACCCTCCTAGTGAAAAAGTTTTTCCTAATATCCAACCTAAACCTCCCCCACTGCAACTTGAGACCATTACTCCTCGTTCTGTCATCTGCTACCACTGAGAACAGTCTAGATCCATCCTCTTTGGAACTCCCTTTCAGGTAGTTGAAAGCAGCTATCAAATCCCCCCTCATTCTTCTCTTCTGCAGACTAAACAATCCCAGTTCCCTCAGCCTCTCCTCATAAGTCATGTGTTCCAGTCCCCTAATCATTTTTGTTGCCCTCCGCTGGACACTTTCCAATTTTTCCACATCCTTCTTGTAGTGTGGGGCCCAAAACTGGACACAGTACTCCAGATGAGGCGTCACCAATGTCGAATAGAGGGGAACGATCACGTCCCTCGATCTGCTGGCAATGCCCCTACTTATACAGCCCAACATGCCGTTAGCCTTCTTGGCAACAAGGGCACACTGTTGACTCATATCAAGCTTTTCGTCCACTGTAACCCCTAGGTCCTTTTCTGCAGAACTGCTGCCGAGCCATTCGGTCCCCAGTCTGTAGCGGTGCATGGGAATCTTCCGTCCTAAGTGCAGGACTCTGCAGTTGTCCTTCTTGAACCTCATCAGCTTTCTTTTGGCCCAATCCTCTAATTTGTCTAGGTCCCTCTGTATCCTATCCCTACCCTCCAGCATATCTACCACTCCTCCCAGTGTAGTGTCCTCTGCAAACTTGCTGAGGGTGCAGTCCACGCCATCCTCCAGATCATTAATGAAGATATTGAACAAAACCGGCCCCAGGACCGACCCTTGGGGCACTCCGCTTGATACCGGCTGCCAACTAGACATGGAGCCATTGATCACTACCTGTTGAGCCCGACGATCTAGCCAGCTTTCTATTCACCTTATAGTCCATTCATCCAGCCCATACTTTAACTTGCTGCCAAGAATACTGTGGGAGACCACATCAAAAGCTTTGCTAAAGTCAAGGAAAAACACGTCCACTGCTTTCCCCTTATCCACAGAGCCTGCTATCTCGTCATAGAAGGTAATTAGATTAGTCAGGCATGACTTGCCATTGGTGAATTCATGCTGACTGTTCCTGATCACTTTCCTCTCCTCTAAGTGCTTCAGAATTGATTCCTTGAGGACCTGCTCCATGATTTTTCCAGGGACTGAGGTGAGGCTGACTGGCCTGCAGTTCCCAGGATCGTCCTTCTTCCTTTTTTTAAAAGATGGGCACTACATTAGCCTTTTTCCAGTTGTTGGGGACCTCCCCCATCACCATGAGTTTTCAAAGATAATGGCCAATGGCTCTGCAATCACATCCACCAACTTCTTTAGCACTCTCGGGTGCAACGTATTTAGCCCCATGGACTTATGCTCATCCAGCTTTTCTAAATAGTCCCGAACCACTTCTTTCTCCACAGAGGGTTGGTCACCTCCTCCCCATGCTGTGCTGCCCAGTGTAGTAGTCTGGGAGCTGACCTTGTTCATGAAGACAGAGGCAAAAAAAGCATTGAGTACATTAGCTTTTTCCACATCCTCTGTCACTAGGTTGCCTCCCTCATTCAGTAAGGGGCCCGCACTTTCCTTGACTTTCTTCTTGTTGCTAACATACCTGAAGAAACCCTCTTGTTACTCTTAACATCTCTTGCTAGCTGCAACTCCAAGTGTGATTTGGCCTTCCTGATTTCACTCCTGCATTCCTGAGCAATATTTTTATATTCCTCTCTGGTCATTTGTCCTATCTTCCACCTCTTGTAACCTTCTTTTTTGTGTTTAAGATCAGCAAGGATTTCACCGTTAAGCCAAGCTAGTTGCATGCGATATTTACTGTTCTTTCTACACATCGGGATGGTTTGTTCCTGTAACCTCAACAAGGAGTCTTAAAAATACAGGCAGCTCTTCTGGACTCCTTTCCCCCCATGTTATTCTCCAAGGGATCCTGCCCATCAGTTCCCTGGTGGAGTCAAAGTCTGTTTTTCTGAAGTCTAGGGTCCGTATTCTGCTGCTCTCCTGTCTTCCTTGTGTCAGGATCTTGAACTCGACCATCTCATGGTCACTGTGTCCCAGGTTCCCACCCACTTTTGCTTCCCCTACTAATTCTTCCTGGTTTGTGAGCAGCAGGTCAAGAAGAACTCTGCCCCTAGTTGGTTCCTCTAGCACTTGCACCAGGAAATTGTCCCCTACACTTTCCAAAAACTTCTTGGATTGTCTGTGCACTGCTGTATTGCTCTCCCAGAAGATATCAGGGTGATTGAAGTCTCCCATGAGAACCAGAGCCTGTGATCTAGTAACTTCCATTAGTTGCCGGAAGAAAGCCTCATCCACCTCATGCCCCTGGTCCGGTGGTCTATAGCAGACTCCCACCACAACATCACCCGTGTTGCTCACACTTCTAAACTTAATCCAGAGACTCTCAGGTTTTTCTGCAGTTTCATACCGGAGCTCTGAGCATTCACACTGCTCTCTTATATACAGCGTAATTCCCTTACCTTTTCTACCCTGCCTGTCCTTCCTGAACAGTTTATATCCATCCATGACAGTACTCCGGTCATTTGAGTTATCCCACCAAGTCTCTGTTATTCCAATCACATCATAATTCCGTGACTGTGCCAGGACTTCCAGTTCTCCCTGCTTGTTTCCCAGGCTTCTTGCATTTGTGTATAGGCACTTTAGATAACTCGCTGATCATCCTGCTTTCTCAATGTGAGGAGGAGCCCTCCCCTCTTGCGCTCTCCTGCTCATGCTTCCTCCTGGTATCCCACTTCCCTCAGCTAGGTTAGCCAGCCTGCTTGCGAAGATGCTCTTCCCTCTCTTCATTAGGTGGAGCCTGTCTCTGCCTAGCACTCCTCCTTCTTGGAACGCCATCCCATGGTCAAAGAATCCAAAGCCTTCTCTCTGACACCACCTGCATAGCCATTCATTGACTTCCACGATTCGACGGTCTACCTGGGCCTTTTCCTTCCACAGGGAGGATGGACGAGAACACCACTTGCACCTCAAACTCCTTTATCCTTCTTCCCAGAGCCACGTAGTCTGCAGTGATCCGCTCAAGGTCATTCTTGGCAGTATCATTGGTGCCCACATGGAGAAACAGGAAGGGGTAGCGATCCGAGGGCTTGATGAGTCTCGGCAGTCTCTCCATCACATCGTGAATCCTGGCTCCTGGCAAGATATCATGTTGAGACACAAAAGTGTTCCCTGCTTGTACAGAGCTAAAAATTGTAAATGAATTTGTAGTTGGTTGGTTCCATTTAAATAAAATAGACTGAATGTGCATCTTTATGAAAATGTGTTTATTTAGCCAGAAAACACAAATATTTCTATTAATATTTCCAGTTTAATGCCTAATTCTCGTATTTGTATGAATCTTTGCTTTTGTTTAGCTGTACTTTAGAATGAGTGTACTGGTGAGATTTTGTAGCCACTTTTCAACAAAATATTTTGTTCAGATTAGGGTATGACATAAGTTTCAGAAGTGTGATGGACAGCTTATATAAATCCATGCATCAAATTGTAGAGCAGAGACTAGTCCATGGAATTTCCCAGTACTGAGCAGTTTAAGTCAGTGATTTGCCTAAAATGGGTGATTGAATGCTTAAACAGTAATTATGCGTACTACTGTGATTTTTAAAAAAAATAATGTTAATTAGATCACATATTACCTTTATTAAATGCAGAGATCACAATATTGCTTTTTATTTATATTTATTTATAATTACATTACTTTTCCAAAAGGTTAATGAAGAAACCACAAAACAGACTGAGTTTGTGTGTGTGCATGTGTAATATATAATGCCTAGGGTTTTGAAACAGAAATTAAATATCAATGGAAAAAAATCACATATGGAGAAATGAAGCCTAAGAACAAATGTATTTTTGTGATACTGTCTGTAATTCATGCTGGATAATCATGAACCCAGCAGTTAATGACCTCTACTCTGATACATTAAGTCCAACCACAGATAATGGTGTCCTAGGTAAATTAACAAACCCAGTGGTAAACTTGCTTCTAGTTCAGCAGGAGACAGTGTACAAATTAGCATTAGTTCTTAATAAGATCAGTGTCCTGCCATCTACACAGTTCTGTAGTGTTCATAATGCCGGGGTTTTTTTCAGGTGAAATTTTTTTCTCTTGAGGACACTTGTACAATGCATTCTCCTAACAGAGAGTCATCCTCATCCTAATCAGTCCCCTACTTGAAAACTTTCCTCATTTCTTACACTTTCATGCTGTGAGTGCTGCTGCGAGTTGTTGGGAATGATTATTCATTTGTAAGCTTCCTTAATAACATTTCCTTTAGATGTTGAGGTACCCAACAGAGCAAACCAAGGATTTGATTGTATAATTATAGCTATTCAGAAAAAATGATGGTCACTCTATGGACAATCTTTGTCTAATTCATTGATTGATGCTTATTACTGCCTAAATTAATATTTATTAAATTAATTCAAATAAACAGCTACTTATAATAGACAGAGGTAGAGTATCAAAAAGGACCTGATTCTGTGAACTACAGAACACTTCATTCTGCAAGGATCTGAATGCCATCTACCCCTTTGAAAATAGGGGGCTTAGCACTTCATTGGAGGTGCTCTGCACCTCTCAGGATCAGTCCCTAAAACACAGTTTTGCACTACATCCGAGCACACACAAACACATTTTCATAAGGAATGGTTATGAGAAATAGAATTTATCTTCTGCTTAAGAATAATTATATTCTGTAGGTGTGGAAATGTCATACACATTTTGAAACAAATCTATAAAAGTTCCCTTTCTGTGCAATACTGGAGCACAGTTATTTCATTTGAAAGCTATATATTTTGCTTTTTAAAAAACAGTACCTGCTAAAATGGGAAAATAGGATTATAATGAGACTAACATTCACTAGTTTATTTGATTAATTTTTGTCCTCACTTGTTGAATAAATTATTCACATTCAATCTTTCCACTATTCGACCAGCTCTCTACATGCTCTGACAACTTATGACAAATAAATTAGTCATGAATATTGTCCATTAATTGATTAACACTTTTTTTATGAACAAAATTTTTACATTATTTGACGAAGTCTAATTAGAAAATTTCAGCCATAACTTACATGGCAAAAAAAAAAAAAAAAAAAAAGAGGACATTTTCTAATTTGTATGTATATAGCAATATGTGAATATGAAATATGTGTGTGTATGTATATATGCATGTATAAAGAATATACCACAATCCTACATATATATATGATTTCATATACAGCTCTTGTCTGAACAAATGTGTGTGTGTGCATGTGTGTGTGTGTGTAGGACTGAGGTATATTGTATATTCTTTATATATTTATCATGGAAGTTTTGTGAGTAAAAGTTAAATATACAGCTCTTGTCTGAACAAACCTCTCACTGTAAAATGTTTACCTTCATGACACGTACTATTATTTCATGATTATTTTAAAATACACTTAAAGAGTTTTACATGTTACCCAGCTACTAAGAATGCTTTAATAGAGAACTAATTTTTGTTAGAGGTGTCGCGACAATTTGAATTTTATATGCATGCATTATGTTTTCTTAAAATGGGGAAATTATGCATCTGAAGGAATCTGTCTAGAATAATGGGGTTCTATAGAGGTTACTTTAATCATGTTCACTAGCAGTTATAGCTGTTTTACATCTTATTTGCAACAAAAGGGAACTCTAATTATCTTCAAAAAGAGCATAAAATGGTGTGCTTTGCTGCTGATGTAATGTTGATTTGTGAATGCTGCTGATAGGAACTGACAACTAAATACATGTCACACTTTTCAAAAATCAGTGATGGTGACAGGATAACCCTCTTTTGTGACCTGGGGACCAGAAGATGGGGTATATATTTGCTTGTTAAGTAGAAACAATTTACAGTTTCCACTTAAAAAAATAAAAATGCTGTTATAGATGTGTTATCGATTACTTTAACAGTGTTCCACTTTCGTTATGACTTAAAGCTGCCTGCTGCAAATTAGATTTAGCGCATATAATCTCAGACTCACCCAGTGAATAACAGTTCCTTGCATAATACAATATATTCACTGTACATGTAAAATAGCATGATAAAGAGTGTATATATGAGTAGTGTTTCAGTTTTATTTCCAATGCCCACATCTCATTTATAAAAACAAGCCTATCACAAAGTACTAAATTAAAATAAAAAAGAGCACTGCATTTGTTAAGATATTCATTTAGTATCCATACAATAGAGTATATATAAAATTGACCTAGTCTATTTTTAAGCCCAGATATGAAATTAATCAGTAGAGGTCTAAAATACGCTAGAAATAACCAACCTCCACCATTAGGCTTGATTTAAGGATCACATTAGGCATTGGGAAACTACTAATCCAAAATGTGACTGAATGCTATGAATTTAACCTAAATACTGAAATGGATATTTGCTCTGTATAGAACCTAAGTTGCTGCCTTTGCCTGTCCATTAAGGCTAAGGTCCACTATTAAAGTTTCTATATGGGCCAAATTCAGGCATGGTGTAAGGGAGTACATTTCCATTGAAGTCAGTGGACTGGCCCCAGTTTACATCTCATATGTGCTCCATACGTTTAAAAAGACATAATTTTATGATATTATATAGTACTTTTAAAATACTTATTGAGCTAAATTTATTAAACATTTTTTCCACAAGAGCAGACCCATATTGATATTTATAAACCAAATCAAGTTTGAGTGCCAATGGGTATTCTCATGTGCAGTTGTGTGTTAGCATGCAGTTCATCATCTGTGCATCTGGATTTTCCCTTTAATTTTTTAAATAATTGTTCCATTTCATTTTTTGTTTCCAAATTCACTAAGACTGAATATGGTCTAAGGAGCACTGGGGAAGGTCCAGCATAAGTTAAAATAGGAATCTTGCTATATCTTACATCCTCCTGTTAGTTGGTTTTCCTGCTCCATGCTGTCTTCTGGCATCTCAGAGTGCACATTACCCCTTTATGCACCTATCAAATGCCAAATCAGCACAAGTTGCATTACTTTGCCTCTACTCCCACTTGCACCTGTTATCTGTCCAATTTACATTAGAGCCTTAATTTACTTCAACATTTACATCACTGCTAAATTTGTTCCATGGTTACTGCAATCTCCTAAAACTGGCTTCATTTGACCCAATGACTTCAAGGTACAAGGGGCATAGACCAGACTAGATTTAGTGCCTATAATCTCAGATTCACACAGTGAATAACATTCTCTTGCATATTTCACTCATATTTAGGTTGACTAGATGATCTAAAAAGTCTAATTTCCAGGATTTTGTGAATAAAGTTGTCACTAGAAGTGTTTTATCATCTTAGGTTTCAAGAATTTACCTGTCAGAATGTCTCTGCTTCTTCTTGTCATGCTACAGAACACAGTTTTTCTGAAATTAAATTTTCTGAAATTAAATTTCTGAAAATGGTCTTGTTTTACAAAATAACTGTAAAAATTCCCAACTATGAATGATCCTATATTTGAATGAATACCTCAGCATTTTCATTTTCAGAATTTGACATTTTACTTGGGAAAAAAATCCTATGAAAACATTCTCAGGTTTATAATTTTTTATGTAAAACAAGCCCATTTCCAGCAGTGTTGTGAAAAGATACATTGCTGGGCAACTGAATGGCCAGGAGCCAAATTAAAAATTAGTGTTTTTTTTAAAAAAAAGTATTATTTCAATTAACTACTATATCGTATCTTCTCTACCAGTGTAGAGTGAAGTTATGTAGCAGTCATGTTCAGATATTTAAGGGGATACAAAATTTAAAATTTCCCTTAGTGTATTGTACAAATTTACACTTTGCATTTTAATTGTCAGTTCTAGTTTTCTGCTAGAGGTGCATGCAACTATTTCTGTCATAACACAGAGGTAGACTGTGTGGGGTGGCTTTATATACACTCTCACTAGAAAGTAGCATCCCTTGGTGCTTTATAATATGGAAAGCCTGACAACATACTTTTGTATACTTTTAATTTGTTGTATGACTAAACATGAATGCTAACTGCATGCAGAACACCCATCTCATTCAGAAGGATGAGGGTGTAAGCCAGCTATGAGGGAATAAGACACCCCTATTGGTAGATTCTGGCATGTGTGTGAGAGAGAGAGAGGTAGGCAGGTGTGTATATGTGAGAGTGAGAGAGAGAGAGAGAGGCGCACTCCTCTTTCTCATCATTTTCTAGCTCCATATGGAGCTCATGGATTGCTGGAGGAGTTTTTTGAAGGTTGTCCCACCATCACAGCCACTGACTGGCTACCAGTGGGGACCATGGAATCAAAATGATTTGTGCTCTCTCCACCTTTCCCTGGGAATTTAAGGATCACCTTCTGAGCTGGGGGCCATTCTGGCACCCTTTGTGCTGTTCCTTTCTCCTCCCCTAGGTATATGTTTGGGGGTTTATGTTTCTTAAGTGAGATTTCCTGGACTGCTAGGGGCTCAACCAATCACTTTTTGGGGGCTGATAGACATTTTCACACAAGGCAGAATGGTCATTTGGAAGTCTAATGGGAAGATTTGTTTTGTTTTGTTTCACTTCATCTCACGCATCAGGAGTTCTGGCTTTGGTTAAGTTTTACTCATTAGTTTTGTCACAGCTATGGACAGGAGTCCTGTGCAGATGTGTTGCTTTCAAGGTCCATTGTATATGTCTGTAGCCTAGTTGGTTGACTGGGGGCTAAATTCCTATTGATTTAATTGGAAGTAGGGGTAGGCCTGAAATGTCAGAATGCTGCAAGACATGTAAGCAATACAGAACAATGGAGAAAAAAACAGAATATGTTTGTGAGAAACAATGAGGAGGTGTGTGTGTATATATATTATATCTCTGAGCACCAAACTTGAATCCTTTCTCTCTCTGTCCAACACCACCTACACTCTGCCATTGTCGGACTGGTGGGGATTGAGCAGAAGAGTTGCCATCCCCGCCTGCTGGAAGAAGCCCACATCTCTGAGTCCCTTCTGTGGAACAGTTTCCCACTTTTGTGAATGCTATTTCCTATAGCAGAGAGGAAGGATAGTCTGTTATTAAGGGACAAGGAGTCAGGAGTTCTGGGTTTAATACTGGCTCTGTCACAGACTTTCTGTGTTACTTAAAGCAAGTTACTTAAACTCTCTGTGTCTCATTCCCCCGTCTGTAAAATGGGGGACACTGTATTTCCTTTGTCTGCCTGGTCTATTTAGATTGTGAGCACTGTGGCAGGGATTGTCACCCACTCTGTGTATAAACAGCATTCAGCCCAATGGAGCCACCAGTCTTGACTCAGACCTGTAGCTACTACTGTAATACAAACTATTATTAATAGCAAATAACAAAGAATAACAATAAAATTAAATGCTCATTGAAATGTATTGATTCTTACTGAACATAACTCTAGCATTTATTAAATCAGAAAACTGGGGGCAGGGTGGCTGAGGGGACTGATGATGGGATATGTGAAACTTTCACATCTAATTCTCCAAGTCAGAAAGTCATTACCCGCTTATGTCTTTCTAAGCACTATGTGAAATGTGTTGGTGTTCTCAGTTCAGTACTTAGTGAACAAGCATCCAGATCACAAATTTCATCACCATCACAAATAACATCTTTGTTAGAGATCTCAGCCAAGCAATAAATGGATATTGACTGGAAATATCCTCCCACTTTAAGTGGTACACTACAGTGTTAAGGCAATGTACATTGACAAAGTAGCATGGAGAAACTTTCATTTTGTAGATGGGGAACTTCCCTCTCCATGGCTGACAATCTGGCATCTTTCACAAGAAGTAGCTTTTAAATGTCAAAATCTGTTAAGTCACCACTGAAGGGTCCAACAAATCTGGGCTCATAACACAGGAAGTCTAATAAATGTGGAGCTAAATGATAATATATTTGGTAAAACCAAGAGATGATCTCCTCCTAGTGTAGAAGATTGCCTTATAAAGGCAATCTCTGACACTAATTTCTATATAAGTACTATACCTGAACATACAGAAATCTGAGCCTTCCACAACCAGCCTGGCCAAATGGGGAAAGCCGTACCAATGAGAAAGTTAATCTGGTTTTAACTCTTGAAGAGATATGAAAAGATAAAGACTAGTGAACACTGACAGCTTTATTTCTGTTACTGAGGGTTTGATAGGCCAATATGTGTGCATATGGGACCTGTCCAAAGCCAGCAGAATTCCATGGAAAGCGTTGCATTGATTTCAGTGGACTCTACATTAGACCCATGCTATGCTAGGCACAGTGTAGAGATTCTCTCTATTCTATTTTGCATAGATTTTTTATTTCATACATTATTCACAGTTTGCGATGCCAAAAAGCAGTTTATATCATTGACACACAGAAAACAAAGAAAGAAATGCAGTGTATTTGTTGTCATTATTATGAAAACTAAGTCACGATGCATTTCATTTTCATTATATTACAGGATTTTAATAAGCTCCATTGATAGCAGTCACTTGTCCTTAGCACACAATAAAGAAGAAAGAAAAGAGGACTTTGGGGGTTGTTTTTGAAACTCTTGTATACTGTCTAGGCGTTTTAAGCACAAATTTCATTTCTTTTCCACATCACAAACCTCTTTGATGACAAAGTCACGTATCCTTAGTCCCTAACATAAAAGTAAAAAAGACATTTAGATAGTTTTCCTGAACTTTGAAGGGAGTTTTACATTGGAGAATTCAATTGCATAAATCGGGCATATTGGATTTTCTGATTCAGCCCTATTCTGGGCTCGGTAATCTAACACCTACTAAAACACCACGCTGTTTATCATGTTTCCAGGGACATCCGAAATCTTTAGATAAATAGGGTTTAGTATGAAAGGGAGAGACTGAGCTGCTTTACAGAATGGGGCGTATGGGCAGTGAGGAGAATGCTGCCAACTTGTGATATCTAAAGAATCTAAGCCGTGCCTGGGTCCCTGTCCCCAGCACACAACGAAGATCCTGGAGACCTATATAGTGCTGTCATAACTAAACTTTGTCTCATCCAGAATTCATTTACATAAGATTCGTTATACAACACCTATCACTGCTTGTACTACTCAGGAACACTGACCCTTTAATTCATTCACTTTCTTCACTCATTTTGTTCCTTAACTTCCTATTTGTGCTCTTTCTAGATCACTCTTTGCACTGAATAAGTTTGAGTGTCTGACGAGGAGGGGGAAAGAGAGACTATTAAATTTATCCCCATTATAGCCCTTAAAATAAAAAACAGCTGGGAAAATAAAATAAGAATCCAAAACCCATAATATAATGTCTCTTTTGAAAAGCATGGCTAGCATATTTTCCCTTCTTTGGTATCTGGCATTGTTATTTCTAACAGCAGTCAGCAGAAGAAAAAAGTTTGTGGGTAGATTAAAATGAAAATACCCTTTTGTGATGCTTTGCTTTTCTTGTCAGAAAAAGAATAAAAGGGTTTTTTAATTTGAGTCAGTGTGGAATGTTTGCCATGCGTGACAGTGGTGTTTCCTTAGGTTTTGTCATACATAAGTTGGGAGGAGGGAGTGGCTGTTTGAGGGGAAGACCATAGCATACAAAATTCACTCCAATTTCATGAGTCTGGTGAACTAGGAGAATTATACAGAAAACTTATAGATATGTCCTTGTATTGTCACAGCTGAGCTACAGTTCACCAGTTCAAACCTTACCATTGCAACAAGTCACATTGTTATGTGTTCTACTTTTTACCAAATGCTCACCTCACCAGCTCCCTCCCTATGCCACTGTTCTGCAACAAACACTTGAAAAACTTAATATAATGAGAATACAACCGCTATTGTGGGTAGTGCTCCTACTCTCCACATTCTCCAAACAATCCTATATATGTAGGATGTGTGGTTGCTGATATATCCATCTAAACAATTTAAGAGAGCTTCATTTTTAGGTCACTGGCTATATACACATGCTCTTGGGTGGTAAAAAGTCATTTACAGGTCAGCACTTGCTGAATTACCACACAGAGGTATATGATATGCTGAAGCTAGGAGGTAACTGTAGCGGCTTGACGGTCTCTTCTGTCAAATGTTGATTTTTTTTTAAAGCAAGCACTCTACATGACATATTGTTTTGACTACATTGCAAGTATGATTGAGTATTTTTGAAATACATTATTTTGATTTTTTTCTTGAGTCCTAATGAGGTATGAGATTTGTTTAATTTTCTGTCTCTCCAAGCCTATTTGTCTTCCCAAAATCTAATTAAAAATATTTTAATCTGGCTACTTGTCTGGTAGCACTTGTCTTCCTTTGCATTTGGATAGTTTCAATATCTTTTATAAAACTAGATAGTCTGAAGAACACGTCAGTGCTGACTATCAAGTTGAACAAACCATTAATAAAACTTACTTTAATACTATTGTTACAAGGAAATGTAGTGTTCTGACTCACTTAATCAGTAACGGTGGAAATATTATTATATTTGCTTAGAATAATTATTTTACCTAAAAGAATATTCCAACAAAACACTCAAGAAATAAGTCTGGAAATGTACAGTTAAGGAATGCATCCACTTCATTTATATTACATATTCCTTCTTCATTTACTGTCACTCCATGCAAATAATACCTCCCCATCAAACCTTAACTTTGTCCTCGTGTAATATGCATAAATACATTTAAGTTAAGAAACGGATATTACTAGGTTACTACAATGGAGAACTAATTTAACCTGAACTGGTACAACTACTGCTGCTTCATAATATCAAGGACATTCGAGGGCTTGTCTACAAAGGGATTTTAAAAGGGATCAAATCAAGTTGCTCAGTTTGAAAACACTTGCATTCATGACACAAAGCCATCACTGTGCACAAACTCTGCATTTATCAGGAACTCTGGAGTCCTCTTGAAAAGTGGACGAGGTTGCTTCAAATTGTATTAGTTCGGTCATTCGTTGGTGTGCACACCATTGCTGTGCGCCACTTTTTGCATACTTCTAATGGCTATCCCACAGGGCTTTGCAAGCTGAGCAGTACTGAAGGGTCCATTTACTTGTGTGCTCTCCCTGCCCTGGTGTAAAATTGCTAGGACAGCCCTTCCCTTTTTTAAAAGGTGGCACACAGCCAGATTTTGCCCATTTGCTCCTGGATCCCAGTGTATGATATTCAGGTGATACAAACGTGATTGCAATCCAGAAGCCCTACAACATGCCTCATGCAGACACTTGGAGAGATACTGAGACCCTGAATTTCATTGCCATCTGGGGAGAAGAAGGAGGATGCCAGGCAGATGCTGTCCCCTGACAGCCAGAATCCTGATGATGGCCAACTGGATAGCCTTCCCCTGTCCAGCCCTGCTACAAGGGACCCTGATTCCTGCCCTGCATTGACTGAACCTGAATCCAAGCCAGAAACCCAGGCTAAGAATAAAAGAGGCAGGAGCCCTGACGGGAACTTTGGCATATAAGTACCTATCTTTACAATGTATTATTTATTGTTATTAGTGGCAGATGTGAGCTAGTAGCCTTGGCTTCCCTCCACCCACTTTGCTGTTTCAAAATGGCTCCTGCATGGCATAGTCAGTTTGTACCCCATCCACCCGCAACCCCCTCTCTGGTGGCAGATTTGAATACCAAAAGCATTCATTTGTGCAAAATTCAACAGTTTATTGAGGCAGTGCTTACAGGAAAAGAAATTTTGTTCATTTTTATACTTTTTGTGAGGTATGAGTGCACAGTGCATGCCCGTCAAAGCACAAACATTACTGCTCCCTGCTGAGGTACAAATGCCCTGTCACACTCGTGCTAGATGGCAATAACTGCAGGACCCTATCTATTTTCCTCTGCACTTTCTCCATGTCTGCCGAGGAGATATAGAAGAACTTAAGGCTCAGAAATTGCTCGATTTTGTTTTGTTCCCTATAGGGAACAGTCCCACGCCCATGCCCCTGGTATAGCTTGCAAGCCTCTTCCACTCCTGCAGCGCTTCTGGGTGGACCATCCCAGCCAATAACTCCACAGCATACTCCGCCTCCTACTCAACCACCTCAGTGTAACATCATCGAGTGTGAGGACAGTCCACAGCAGGTACAGAAGAGATTACTATCCAGCTCCCCCTTCAAACCTCCCATAACCCCCTATTATACCTCTAATGACACAGAATTTCCTCCAGCACACAAACAAAACTGCAGAAACAAACCTGAAACATAGCTCCAGCCATCCCGCCCCACCTCTAACAGTATGACAGCTGATACAGTTGACTGAAATCCAAATCCAAATGTCCTCCATACATGCACTTACCATCTCTGTGGTTCCACCAAAGAATCAGAAGTGTCCCAGGGAGGTATAGCCACACATGTCTGGGATATGAACAATAAGCAACAGTTTTTCTCCCTATTCCCAGAGCCACACCACCTGGAACAACTAGACAGTCAAGGCCCGGGCCTCTATCTACTGCTGATGGGCTGAATCTGAGGGCAGAAAAAAGGAAGACTCACAATGACTTATTTGCAGAACTCATGGAAAAACCAGCTGGCTGAGAGGTGGAGCCTGAACATGGGGACCCAGTAGGAAAAAAAATGAGGCTGTCTAAGAAGATTGTGGCAGTGGCCAAAGACAGTGTCACAGCGGCTAGGGAAAGAGTGGCTGTGGCTAAAGACAGCATCACCATGGTGAAGGAGAGTATGGAAAAAGAGAGATTCAGAGGTACCTCATGGATGCAATCCTGAAAAAAGAAAGTCCTCCTGCAAAACATGCTCCTGCTACGCTGGCCAGCAGGTCCTACAGTCCCATAATTTGTTATGTTCTTCAGTTATGTTCTTCAGTCCCTGACCAATGCTGGCTGTTGAGACCAGAAGCAAACCCTAGCCACCACATCCCCACAGCTCCCAGTGGCTCCCATTTACTGCTCAGGTCCAACCTCTGGACACCAAGAATACTTGCACCTGGGAGTCCAGCTCTTTTGAGCCCTGCAATACCCCTGCAATTGGTGCTGCAGCACTCAACTCCAGAATCTAAGGGGAGAAGAAGAGCCAGAGGCAAGCTATATACTTGCTTGTAACTTTATACTCCTCCCAAAAATTGTTGTATTTGAAACATTCTTACAGTTGCACTTTGAGTTTTGTTTGCACTATTCCATTCATTAATGGTTTGTGTACAGTTGTTTATTTTGTAAATTGGTTAGTTAAATGTATTTCCAAAGCAAGGATATTATTTTTCCATTGGTTTCATTAAAACTTTATTATTGGGTTTTTATTGTTCTTTCATAATGAAAACTGTTCACAGTATATCCATTAGCAGTCATCACTGCAGTTAACACAGGAAATCCTTTAAATAAAGATGAAATGTTCCCTATGTGCTTTTGTAAAACCCTATGAATTTTTTCACCTTTATTTAAAGGATTTTCTGTGTTAAATGCAATGATGGTTCATAATGGATGTATTGTACACAGTTTTATTATGAAAGTACAATAAAAAAACAATAATAAAGTTTTAATGAAACCAATGGAAAAATAATATCTTTGTATTTGGAAATACATTTAACTAACCAATCTTCTTATGTAACCAACTGTACACAACCCTTTAATTATTGCAAAAGTGCAAACAAAACTCAATGTTCAACAGTAAGAACATTTCAAATACAACAATTTGGAGGGAATCCAGAAAGTTCAAGGTGAATAAATGCCTTATCTTTTATTCATTTTGCCCGCGGGGTGCTGGGGCTAAGTGCTGAGACTCAAAACTTTCAGGGGCACTGCAGGGTGTTATGCTGAGGTGGCAAAGAATGGTCTGATTCAGAAAGGCAAAGGGAAGACCAGTGAGATATGCTGTGAAGTTATTCACCAGGGTATCGCCCCCAGAATTGTTGCAGGAGTGGAATAGGCTCGCAAGCTTTACCAGCGGGTATGAGCATGTAGTTATTACCTATAATATGGTAAACAAAATTGAGCTTAGTCTTAGTTTTAACCTTCGTATATCTCCCCTGCAGATATGGAGAAAGGTCAAGGCATTTGTACCTCAGTTGGGAGCAGTACTCTTTGTGTCTTGACCAGGCATGCAATGTGCCCTCATACCTCATGTGAACAATGAAAACTAACCCAATTTTTTTCCTGTAAAAACTGTCCCAATACACCATTGAGTTTTGTGCCAATGAATGCTTTTGGTATACAAATTGGCCCTGGAGAAGGGGCAGAGAAGGGGTGAGATACAGACCACAACTGCAGCAGGCTGGCAGTTGCCATTTTGAAGGAGCAAAAGGGGGAAAGTGGAAAGGAGGCAGATGCTCCTAGCTCACATCCACCCATAACAATAAATAATAAATTGTAAAGATCGGTATTTATATGCCAAAGTTCTCTCCAGGGGATCTGACTCTCTGGTCCCAGCATTGGTTTTTGGCTCAGACTCAGGCTCAACGAATGCAGGGCAGATATTGGGGTCCATTGTACCAGGGCAGGACTGGGAATGGCTATCCAACTGGCCATCATCTGGGTTCTGAGTCCCAAAAAGATGCTGGCTGTCAGGGGACAGCTCCTGTCCGGCATCCTCCTGCTCATTCTCCAATGGGTCAAGCCAGTTGTCCTCAGTGACAGGGAGAGCGCAGGCCACAGGCTCCCAATAGTGCCTGGGACAGGTCACATTATAATAGTGTAGGATCCTGTCCAGTTCTTCCAACAATGGACAGGTCAGATGTCCCCTACTCTTTTGTCTCTTTTTATTCTTCGTTTCAACATACTTTCTCCTGAGCTGCTTGCTCTTTATCCAGCACTGGTTGGTGTCTCGCTTTTGACCACTGACAGACATCTGCTTTGCAATGTCCACAAAAAAATATCCTTATTCCTGTGGCTGGCCACAGGAATGTTCTGAATCAATGCTTCTTCCCAGATGGAGATGACCATCCCCGGTCTCAGCACAGTTCCAAGCAGCTATGTGAAACATGTTCTGGATTGCAGTCCTAGTTCTGTTACCAGAATATGATACACTGAGATCCAGGATCAAACAGGTGAAATCTGGCTGTTTGCCACCTTTTAAAAGGAGGAAGTGTTATTTTGGAAACTTTACACTGGAGCCAGGAGGGCGAACGAGTAAATGGACAGTTCAGTAATGGTCAATCTGAAAAGCACTGAGGGATAGCTGTTAAAAGCATGCAAAACGTGGTGCCCAGCAATTCCATGCCCACAAACAAAAGACTGAATCAATACAATTCCAAGCAAACCTTATCCACTTTGCAAGAGGACTCCATAGTTCTCAATAAATGTTAAATTAGTTCACAGTGATGGGTTGTGTCACGTGTACACAAGCCTTTTTGAAACCACATTAACTCAATTTGATCCAGTTTAAAATACCAGTGTAGACAAGCCCTTTGAAACCATGTCATCAAGAGTACCTGGTTCTAGTAGAATCCAAGATTTATGAAAGAGGTAAATACAAACAAACTAAAATTTCATTTAAGTACTACAACTACTTAATAATAATTAATGAATTAATTGAATTGTTTTGTGGTAGTACCTAGAAGCTCTAGTCATGGACCAGGGCTCCATAGTGCTAGGCATTGTACAAACACTGAACAAAAAGTCCCTGCCCCAAAGACATTACAAGTGCTACAGACATTTCACAATTATGTCAAAGGCAGTTAGTTAACGTTGCAAATGTTTTAGAATCAAAATTAAGATGGCAGATGTTTTGTGGAAAAGACGAGTTTGTGATACCGTAATTAATGAATACCATAATGCAGGGGTTCTCAAACTTCATTGCAGTACAACCCCCTTGTGACAACAAAAATTACTGCACGGCCCCAGGAGCGGAGACCGAAGCCGGAGCCTGCATGAGCCCTGTCATGCCCGTCGGGCAGGTGGGCCTAAGCCAAAGCCCAAGGTCTTCAGCCCTGGGCAGGGGGCCTGTAATCTGAGCCCCACCACCCCGGGCTGAAGCCCAAGGGCTTTGGCCTGCCTTGCCTCAGCCCCAGCCTCGTGCTTTGGCTTCAGCCCCAGACTCCAGCAAGTCTAAGGCCAGCCCCAGTGACCCCATTAAAACGAGGTCGCGACCCACTTTAGGGTCCCAACCCACAGTTTGAGAACTACTGCCATATTGCATACACACAATGGAGAAGAATTAACATTCCACAGGCAACAGCAAAACTGGCATTTCTGAATATTTGACTTTACAACCTCAATGTTTTGTCATTGTAGAAATGACGTGAAAGTCTTGAAAGTCCAGGACTTGAATAAGTCCTGCTTCTCAGGCAAAAGATTTTAATGGGCAAATAAAATCCATTTTTCATTATCATCCATCACCACAGTAAAGGGTTGGTAAGTAGATCTGGTGTTTGTGCTGGTAAATTTTCATGATAGCTTTGCAACACTGACATAGGTACATAGAAATAAAATATATATATACATAGGTCTTTATATATTATTTTTCCTCATTTTAGGGGTGTGTGCCCTACTCATTTCACACTGACCTACTATTGTTTGCTTCACTGAGTCTAGTGTGTATTCTGCCCCAACTAGGAAATGTGTCTACACTTTCCATTAAATCTCTAAGTAAAGAAGAGATGCTTCTGTCAGTAGAAGAAAAATGAACTGAGCCTCTCTGAGGTAAAGGATCAGGTTGTGGATGGCTGATTTATCAATTGGAAACAAGTCTTTACATGGCTTTGACTGCATATTTGATACAGGTGAGTCATACCGGTTCATTTGCTACATTGTCTTGGCATCAGCAGGGTACTAATTTAAATGGCAATGGTATTCATGCTTAAATCAGGTCATCTGATGAAAGAAGGAGTTTCTAGTTTAAATTCTTCTTTAAGAGACATTTTTAAAGCGTCAAAAGATAGTTATTGATCTAAAATATAGGGCAAGAAATCAGCTTATTTACATATAGACATAATGACAGTCTTTTAAGAAAAGTCACAGCAAGCAGAAAATATACTTTAGAACATGAACATAGCCAGAGTCCATTCCAGCTGACCAGAGATCTCTATCTGCTTATCCTCTCTTCTGTTCTAAGGGGATTAACTAACCAACAGATTCTGGCTTCACCATAGCCTCAGAAAGCTATCTAATGTGATCTCTTCAGGGTCAGAAGTTCAGATCTGAGGTACTCTTTTTGGCCACTCTTAAAATTTCTTTCACTAAAAAAAGGGAAATTTCAGATTATATAACACTATCCTAAAAGTTCTGAGCAGGAGTCTCTGCCTTTTTTCAGTAAGTCACTGTGAATTACTGCGTCTATCTCAGGCACTTATCCACTGATGTGCTTCTCAATATACAGTAGTGCCAATTCGACAGTTGAGTAAATCAGTTATTGTCCACAACTATGGTTTTAGGAGATGCAAACAGAGGATCTGAGTCAATCAAACTCAATTTTTTATTCAAGAGACTGACCAAGTGTTTATGCCATTAGGCAAGAATTGCTGCTCCATTAATTATCAACTTGGCTATGTGGCCAAGAGCAGTGACGAAGAATACAGCATGAACATGTTTTCATGCCACTTCCTCCAGAGCGATAGTCTTTTCATTAAAGTAATGTTCTGTGTCAGGCATTACAGCTCTTTTTCCAAATTCTGTTCATGACTATGTACTCTTCATTCCCCATCTTACTTTCGCAACTCAAAGGTGCACAATGAGTCCTACATGTTGATTTCTTGCTCGGCGCCTGGGTTGTTGGTTTCCTCTCTTACAGTGCTCTGAGCAATATCAACATTTTCCTCATTCATTTACTCCATTGCTTTTCAGGGTCAGAGCTAATGGTGAGAAATTATTTGAAATGTCAACAGTATATCAGAAACATAAGCTAGATCAACTTGGCTTTGGAAGAAAAAAAGCGGTCTTGCATTAATTTTAAGCTTACTACTGTAGGAAAGCAACTGCAGTTCTTCTACATATGTAAAGTTTATAGATCATCATCTAAAATCTATTGGATACAGCATAATTTATTACCTTAGAAGCTGAGTAATGTTGTATACCAAATGTAGAAGACTATGCATTTAGAAACTGAACATTTGTTGCATAAGACAGAACTTGTAAGGGCTGTATTTCCTTGTGCAAATAGAGGCATAAGGAAAGATCTATGTGTGGTTGCTCAAGTTGCATTTAAATCTCCTGGCATTTTAAGACATGAAATTGTAATTCTTGTAGCAGAAAACATCTGGATGCTTTGTATAATTGTTCTATCTCATCACAATCAGCATCTTTATTTGTAGGTATATTGTACAATCTCTCTAAGCATGTCTTTTTTATTTGCAAATTCTGTTTTCAAAGGTTGTCTGGATACAAACTGGCAGAACTTCTGTGGAAAACAAAGAAAAAAGGGACAGAATTGTGCCCTTTCTTATATCATCTCTGCTATATCAAAGGAAACAATGGCCTTGTAAACTCATTTAGGCACAGTTAATGGTATCTTTTGGAGCTCATTAATTATATTAATGCTCCATTTAATCCATTGTTATTGCCTCCTACAAACTTACTTCCACACACAGCATGGGCAATTTTCACCATTTTGTATCAGACATACGACATACATACCCCTTGCTCTCAAGCAACCAATTTCAGGGCAAAGGCCTCTTCAGCACTCTGTGCTGAAAGATGAGGTCATAAACTCACCAGGATGACCAGTGTAAATTGATAATATTAGCAACTTCAAACTGAAACGAGTCAGGAACAAAAGTAACCATAATCTTTTGAGGTACCTGGGGAGGTAAAATCATGTATTCACCATAGCATTACAGATTTTCTACAACTTTTTTTTTTAAAAGAGGAGAATGCAATGGTAACGAGGAGAATGACAATTTATGAAAACGTAAGTCTAATTGTAAATGACCCTCTGGCAGAGACAAGGAATGCTGGCAGTAGGTATGTCAGATGTTGTGAGATGCCAGCTTGGAAACTTCCACAAGCCAACATTTTAATTTTCTATTTCATTTCTATCACAACAGAACTGTAACATTGACTGAAACTACGAATGAACTTTAACAAAAATTAGTAAAAGAATAACAGCAAACCCATTGTCTAGGATTGCAAAAGGCTGATAGATGATGTGACGATTATAAATAGATGAATTTTCTTTATTCCCATTCTAAGGGTATGTCTACACTACGAAATTAGGTCGAATTTACAGAAGTCGGTTTTTTAGAAATCGGTTTTATATATTCGAGTGTGTGTGTCCCCACAGAAAATGCTCTAAGTGCATTAAGTGCATTAACTTGGCAGAGTGCTTCCACAGTACCGAGGCTAAGGTCGACTTCCGGAGCGTTGCACTGTGGGTAGCAATCCCACAGTTCCCGCAGTCTCCGCTGCCCATTGGAATTCTGGGTTGAGATCCCAATGCCTGATGGGGCTAAAACATTGTCACGGGTGGTTCTGGGTACATATCATCAGGCCCCTGTTCCCTCCCTCCCTCCGTGAAAGCAAGGGCAGACCATCGTTTTGCGCCTTTTTTCCTGAGTTACCTGTGCAGACGCCATACCACGGCAAGCATGGAGCCCGCTCAGGTAACTGTCACCATATGTCTCCTGGTTGCTGGCAGACGCGGTACTGCATTGCTACACAGCAGCATCAACCCATTGCCTTGTGGCAGCAGACGGTACAATATGACTGGTAGCCGTCATCGTCATGTCCGAGGTGCTCCTGGCCATGTCGGCCAGGAGCGCCTGGGCAGACATGGGCGCAGGGACTAAATTTGGAGTGACTTGACCAGGTCATTCTCTTTAGTCCTGCAGTCAGTCCTATTGAACCATCTTATGGTGAGCAGGGAGGCGATACGGATTGCTAGCAGTCGTACTGTACCATCTTCTGCCAGGCAGGCAAGAGATGAGGATGGCTAGCAGTCCTACTGCACCGTCTTCTGCTGAGCAGCCATGAGATGTGGATGGCTTGCAGTCCTTCTGCACCATCTGCTGCCAGCCAAAGATGTAAAAGATAGATCGAGTGGATCAAAACAAGAAATAGACCAGATTTGTTTTGTACTCATTTGCTTCCCCCCCTCCCCCGTCTAGGGGACTCATTCCTCTAGGTCACACTGCAGTCACTCACAGAGAAGGTGCAGCGAGGTAAATCTAGCCATGTATCAATCAGAGGCCAGACTAACCTCTTTGTTCCAATAAGAACAATAACTTAGGTGCACCATTTCTTACTGGAATCCTCCGTGAAGTCCTGCCTGAAATACTCCTTGATGTAAAGCCACCCCCTTTGTTGATTTTAGCTCCCTGAAGCCAACCCTGTAAGCCATGTCATCAGTCGCCCCTCCCTCCGTCAGAGCAATGGCAGACAATCGTTCCGCACCTTTTTTCTGTGCGGACGCCACACCAAGGCAAGCATGGAGGCCGCTCAGCTCACTTTGGCAATTAGGAGCACATTAAACACCACAAGCATTATCCAGCAGTATATGCAGCACCAGAACCTGGCAGAGCGATACCGGGCGAGGAGGCGACGTCAGCGCGGTCACGTGAGTGATCAGGACATGGACACAGATTTCTCTGAAAGCATGGGCCCTGCCAATGCATGCATCATGGTGCTAATGGGGCAGGTTCATGCTGTGGAACGCCGATTCTGGGCTCGGGAAACAAGCACAGACTGGTGGGACTGCATAGTGTTGCAGGTCTGGGACGATTCCCAGTGGCTGCGAAACTTTCGCATGCGTAAGGGCACTTTCATGGAACTTTGTGACTTGCTTTCCCCTGCCCTGAAGCGCATGAATACCAAGATGAGAGCAGCCCTCACAGTTGAGAAGCGAGTAGCGATAGCCCTGTGGAAGCTTGCAAAGCCAGACAGCTACCGGTCAGTTGGGAATCAGTTTGGAGTGGGCAAATCTACTGTGGGGGCTGCTGTGATGCAAGTAGCCCACGCAATCAAAGATCTGCTGATATCAAGGGTAGTGACCCTGGGAAATGTGCAGGTCATAGTGGATGGCTTTGCTGCAATGGGATTCCCTAACTGTGGTGGGGCCATAGACGGAACCCATATCCCTATCTTGGCACCAGAGCACCAAGCCGGCGAGTACATAAACCACAAGGGGTACTTTTCAATAGTGCTGCAAGCTCTGGTGGATCACAAGGGACATTTCACCAACATCAACGTAGGATGGCCGGGAAAGGTTCATGACGCTCGTATCTTCAGGAACTCTGGTCTGTTTCGAAAGCTGCAGGAAGGGACTTTATTCCCAGACCAGAAAATAACTGTTGGGGATGTTGAAATGCCTATAGGTATCCTTGGGGACCCAGCCTACCCCTTAATGCCATGGCTCATGACCATGGCCATGAAGCCGTACACAGGCAGCCTGGACAGTAGTCAGGAGCTGTTCAACTACAGGCTGAGCAAGTGCAGAATGGTGGTAGAATGTGCATTTGGACATTTAAAGGCGCGCTGGCGCAGTTTACTGACTCGCTTAGACCTCAGCGAAACCAATATTCCCACTGTTATTACTCCTTGCTGTGCACTCCACAATATCTGTGAGAGTAAGAGGGAGACGTTTATGGCGGGGTGGGAGGTTGAGGCAAATCACCTGGCTGCTGGTTACGCACAGCCAGACACTAGGGCGGTTAGAAGAGCACAGGAGGGTGCGGTACGCATCAGAGAAGCTTTGAAAACCAGTTTCATGACTGGCCAGGCTACAGTGTGAAAGTTCTGTTTGTTTCTCCTTGATGAAACCCCCCGCCCCTTGGTTCACTCTACTTCCCTGTAAGCTACTCCCCTCCTCCCTTCGATCACCACTTGCAGAGGCAATAAAGTCATCGTTGCTTCACATTCATGCATTCTTTATTCATTCATCACACAAATAGGGGGATGACAACCAAGGTAGCCCAGGAGGGGTGGTGGAGGAGGGAAGGAAAATGCCACACAGCACTTTAAAAGTTTACAACTTTAAAATTTATGGAATGCCAGCCTTCTGTTTTTTGGGCAATCCTCTGTGGTGGAGTGGCTGGTTGGCCGGAGGGCCCCCCCCCCCCCCCGCGTTCTTGGGCGTCTGGGTGTGGAGGCTATGGAACTTGGGGAGGAGGGCGGTTGGTTACACAGAGGCTGTAGTGGCAGTCTGTGCTCCAGCTGCCTTTGCTGCAGCTCAACCATACACTGGAGCATACTGGTTTGATCCTCCAGCAGCCTCAGCATTGAATCCTGCCTCCTCTCATCACGCTGCCGCCACATTTGAGCTTCAGCCCTGTCTTCAGCCCGCCATTTACTCTCTTCAGCCTGCCACCTCTCCTCCCGGTCATTTTGTGCTTTCCTGCACTCTGACATTATTTGCCTCCACGCATTCGTCTGTGCTCTGTCAGTGTGGGAGGACAGCATGAGCTCAGAGAACATTTCATCACGAGTGCATTTTTTTTCTTTCTAATCTTCACTAGCCTCTGGGAAGGAGAAGATCCTGTGATCATTGAAACACATGCAGCTGGTGGAGAAAAAAAAAGGGACAACGGTATTTAAAGACACATTTTATAAAACAGTGGCTACACTCTTTCAGGGTAAACCTTGCTGTTAACATTACATACATAGCACATGTGCTTTCATTACAAGGTCGCATTTTGCCTCCCCCCACCGCATGGCTACCCCCTCAACCCTCCCCCCTCCCCGTGGCTAACAGCGGGGAACATTTCTGTTCAGCCATAGGCAAACAGCCCAGCAGCAACGGGCTCCTCTGAGTGTCCCCTGAAGAAAAGCACCCTATTTCAACCAGGTGACCATGAATAATATCTCACTCTCCTGAGGATAACACAGAGAGATAAAGAACGGATGTTGTTTGAACGCCAGCAAACACACACTGCAATGCTTTGTTGTACAATGATTCCCGAGTACGTGTTACTGGCCTGGAGTGGTAAAGTGTCCTACCATGGAGGACGCAATAAGGCTGCCCTCCCCAGAAACCTTTTGCAAAGGCTTTGGGAGTACATCCAGGAGAGCCGCGAATGCCAGGGCAAATTTATCCTTTCACATGCTTGCTTTTAAACCATGTATAGTATTTTAAAAGGTACACTCACCGGAGGTCCCTTCTCTGCCTGCCGGGTCCAGGAGGCAGCCTTGGGTGGGTTTGGGGGGTACTGGCTCCAGGTCCAGGGTGAGAAACAGTTCCTGGCTGTCGGGAAAACCAGTTTCTCCGCTTGCTTGCTGTGAGCTATCTACAACCTCCTCCTCATCATCATCTTCTTCGTCCCCAAAACCTGCTTCCGTGTTGCCTCCATCTCCATTGAAGGAGTCAAACAACACGGCTGGGGTAGTGGTGGCTGAACCCCCTAAAATGGCATGCAGCTCATCATAGAAGCGGCATGTTTGGGGCTCTGACCCAGAGCGGCCGTTCGCCTCTCTGGTTTTCTGGTAGGCTTTCCTCAGCTCCTAAAGTTTCACACGGCACTGCTTCGGGTCCCTATTATGGCCTCTGTCATTCATGCCCTGGGAGATTTTGACAAAGGTTTTGGTATTTCGAAAACTGGAATGGAGTTCTGATAGCACGGATTCCTCTCCCCATACAGCGATCAGATCCCGTACCTCCCGTTCAGTCCATGCTGGAGCTCTTTTGCGATTCTGGGACTCCATCATGGTCACCTCTGCTGATGAGCTCTGCATGGTCACCTGCAGCTTGCCACGCTGGCCAAACAGGAAATGAGATTCAAAAGTTCGTGGTTCTTTTCCTGTCTACCTGGCCAGTGCATCTGAGTTGAGAGTGCTGTCCAGAGCGGTCACAATGGAGCACTCTGGGATAGCTCCCAGAGGCCAATACCGTCCAATTGTGTCCACAGTACCCCAAATTCGACCTGGCAAGGCCGATTTAAGTGCTAATCCACTTGTCAGGGGTGGAGTAAGGAAATCGATTTTAAGAGCCCTTTAAGTCGAAATAAAGGGCTTCATCGTGTGGACGGGTGCAGGTTTACATCAATTTAACGCTGCTAAATTCAACCTCAAGTCCTAGTGTAGACCAGGGCTAAATGTGGAAGGCCTTATCAATATCCGTCCCCACCACCACTTCCTCAGGTGATGTACTACCATTGCTGCTTCTTTATGCATCGAGTTTTGCTCCATGAACAGCATATTAGAAAAAGGGATTACAGAGAGGATGGTTGAAATAGGACCCCTTACCATTATTTTCCTTATCTCCTGGAGCTTGATCATGTGATGTGCTAAGAACTCTGGCCCAATCTGGCAAAGCAGTTAAATACATATTTAATGTTAAGCACGCAAATGATGGGACTTTTCACATATTTAACATGAAATGTGTTAAATGATTCACTGGATTAGGCCAGAGAGCTCAGCACTACGCAGGACCGAGCCCCTAATGGCTATGTAGGAAGAGGACAGTGTTACCAGCTGCAGCAGGTACAGTACCCAGTGGTTCGTTTTTGCTGAGGCAGCCTTTTCTCCATTTTTTAATTTTATGTAACTGGATTCATAACCTAAAACTTGTCCTGTACATTTACCCCAAAGCATCACACTTTCCCTCTTTCAGTCCCAGGGAAATTCTGGCTTTTAAATATAAATGGAAGGAAATGTTAAAACAAACACCCCTGTCCCAGTCTACTAAGTATAGGTAAAAATGCTCCAGACTGCTTTTCCTGCTAATTCTCTGCTGCTCCTGATAAGTGTGCCCTATACTCCTCTTTTTGTGTGAACAGTTATGACTGATCACATAAGAAAGGGACAGACTGATGCAAACTGACTTTTAACTTTGACCTCCCCCCATTATGCCCTACAACTGAAGCCTGATTTCTGGTGCTGTCATGAGATCAGCAAACAGTCAGCAAGTGATCTGAGATTGCCTCCCTATCACCGCTACCTTTTACTTTTGTCAATTGCGTTTTAACTTTCAGTCTTTCTCTTTATTTTCAGAGCTCCACATTAGATCAACAGCAGAATGTGCATTGTAGTTCTCTCAGGTATGGAGGTGTCTTCTCAGGGTAAGGAGCTTTTTAGTTTAATACATTTTGGTAATAATATCATTACTATGGTAATGATATAATATGTGTCACTTTGGGGAGTGAGAAATTATACATAATTTCTATTTGCTTCAGTTCTGTCTCTATAGTAACAAGACTGGTAATTCTCATTAATGATTAGGTTGTTAGCATTGTTATTTTTGGTAATTCCAGGTTATTAATGTCCTGGGTTCTTTTGTATATCACTGATGTTAGAATCTGAATGGCTGTTAAATAAAATATAGTCCACTCTACTAGAGCCACATTTCACAAAATTCAGAGTGTATACTTGGACTTAAAATTAGTGCAGAATTAACTTGTGTGTATCGAATCATAAACTGTTTGGACTGGGGGCAGAATTAAGACTGGCTGGTAAACACAATTATTAACATGAACCAAACTCCTCTGATGAAAGTGCTGACATTACCATTTAACATTTCAGTTTGCCAAGTTCATCTTCCACTAGAAAAGACATTTTCCCCAGAGTAATAATTCTGTAAGAGCAGTAAGGTAATTCCAAGTAGTGTGGTGATCTTGAGCTCACTTACCATTGGGATTAGAAGTTAAAGGTTATGCCTTGATGCCACAACGTCATTATTATTTCATGATAATAACTATACCTTCTGTTATATTTTATTATCCATAAAGGTAAATTAGGAGGCTAAGACTCTGCAGGCCAAATAGTTTGGGAGTTTTTTTTATTATCTTACTTTATATTAAGACACTATTTATATATTTTTCTCTTAAAAAAAAAGAAAACCAGAGTTATACTGATATACAATAATTCCCAGATTATTTTAACCAAATTATTATTTTAAAAAAACTAAATGGCACTTTACAGAATGCTTACATTAGTGCATTCATTGGCTCTTTTCCTGCAAACACTTATGCACATGAGTAACTTTGCTTATTGACTTCAATGGGACTGTTCATGTGCATAAAGTTACTTGAGGCTCAAGTGCTTGCAGAATTGGGCCATTATTTAACTTCTTTGTTAAAACATTCTTTAAAAAAGCATTTTTATAGCATCCTTTATGACAAACTTTTTGGTAATGCATTTTATAACATGTTTTATAAAGAGTTATGAATGTGCATAGCTACATCTTGTAATCACTTAATAAACATTAAGAAAGCATTTATGACTTCTTTCTTATGTTAAAGTGTTACCGTGATCTTCCTAGCTAATATCAATCTGCAAGAGTCAGTAGTGATCCACAGTAGTAGTGGGTGATTATCTTTTTATTATGGACTTTAGATAAAAGATCTCAGTTAGATCTGAACTTTGGGAAAAGACTTGAAAGCAACCAAAGCAAAAAATAAATGTAAAAGATTCCTATTTCTTCCGATACCCAAATCCTAACTAGTTTTCCACTGAACATCTCCATATCCTGATACATGAAATCTTTGGATGAATAGTTTGCACAATAATATTATTTTATAATTGTGAAGATAAAAATAGTTTAACTCCCTGATTACATTAGAAGACTGACCCTGTAATCATTGACCAGGCATAACCCACATTCCAGACTGTGGGGAGTTACCACCCCAAGGACTGAAGGACTGGACCTTAGCACTATACTGATTTCTGACATTCCCACTCATATTCTAAGAGGGAATTTTCTAGCAGAGATATAACTAAAATTTGATCAATTTCTTATTAGCATTGTTGCCTTTATTAATTGATATCTTTATTTAAACAAAAACCTAACCTTAAGACCTGCTGGAGGAAAAAAACCTCTTAATTACTTCCATACAGTACCAGTCAGTGTAGTTTGCTTCTACCGCAGGCTATTGTACAGAATTCAGGGGCTAAAAAAAGGTCATTTATTTTAATTAATCATCTCCTATCCTAACTATTACTCATATTAAACAACTCTTCTTGTGCTGAAAATATATTTTAATATTTTCAATTACTATTCTTCTAAAGAAATGTTTTTAATGACTGGAACCAAATTCTTAGGCCTGCTCTGTTCCCTTTCTTCCATTATGGCGACAGAAAGGGCCCAAACTGGACAGACCTCCCCAGTGTGAGATTCCTCCAGTGTAGGGATGTCCCTGGCAGGCACCAACTTGGCATCACCTGGTACTACGTCTTCTTACCTCCCCCCTTGAATTCTTTAGATGGACTGTTTGCACAGTAATATTTCTCACTCGTGATATTTCTGATATACAGGCATGTTAGGGACAGGAGGGGTTGTGGCAGAGCCCATTGTATTACAGCTGTTACTAGTTGACAAATGGTATTTTGTGGGGGTGCAGTCACTTCACATAAATAGAGCTGCAGGCTGCTGTATTCTATACTGGGGCCAATGAAGAACTGTCCTCATGATCAGGGAGCTTGGCTCCCGACTCTGCTGGGCCCATAAGGGTGAGAGTACTTATATGAAAGTAAATAGCTTTTGTTTATTTACACTTTTTCTCTTTTCTTTGCTTCCCATCTGCTCAGCAGCAACAATGGGGTCTAATGAAGTCTTTCTACCTCTTTCTGTCTTGTACCAGCTTCATGGCTTTGTTCATCATTTACCCTTTTTGTTCTCTGTCATTCTTCACAGTGTCTATCCTCGCTCTTCCTCTCTTTATAGTTCCTTGAACTCTGGTACATATCTCCACATACAGTATCCTTTCCAGGTCCATTCTTGACACGTGTCGAAACCTCGCAGTCATCTTTCTTGGATCTTCTGTAACAGCATTACTTCTTGCCCTAGATGTTTTCTTGTTACTTCATTTTTTTATTTTCTGCAATCTTGAAACTCTAAGTATTTCCATCAGCCAATTATTTTCTGCAGTCAATATCTTTTATCAGCTTATACTCCAACATTCTGACCCATACAGCAGTATAGGCATGACATTGCCTCATATACACTGATTTTTCATTTTTATCAATATGTCTTTAGCTATCTATATCTTAGAGGTTTTTTAATTTAATAGTGGCTAGTCCAATTATTCTTCCACCAGCAACCTTACTTCTTGCATATCCTAACATTTGTGTGCTGGACTTTTCCAACTTAATAATGTTCTTTAACATGTTCTTTAAGTTTTTTGTGTGTAATATACTAGGTTTTTAAAAACTGCAAACTGAAAAAAACCCAGAAAGTCTATCATGTGACATCACATTGACACCCCGTCACAGGGTCTGCACAGGCTTCCACCTCCTCGTGCCTGTGCCCTGTGTTGGCTGGCCAAATAAAGAGTCCCAACGCCTTCCTTGGTGCTTCACCTTTGTGTCTTTATTTACAGTGCAACCATGCAGTCCCTTTTATTCCCCCAACAGCTATCCCCATTCAGACCCTTCCCAGGGTCTCGTGGCCCGTGAGGCTCCTTGCCTTTGGTGAGGAGACAGAGCTGTAAGCCTCCTATCCCCTCCCAGGCTAGCCTCCTGACTGAGCTTTCTCCAGGGCTTTTATAGCCTTTCCCTTCCTCAGCCCAGCTGCCACTACTTAGCTCAAGTTATTGCTGTGAGCTGGCACTCCTTAAGGCCTGCAGCTGGGCTCTCTGCTGCTGCCTGGGCCCCTGCACCTAACTTCCCTACCAGAAAGCAGGGTTTAGCCAGCATTTTGGCAGGGCATTCAAGGGTTTTACCCCTGCCCTGTCACACACTCTAAGAGTTGAAACCTTTAGACCCACTACACAGACCTCTGCCGCTTGAGCTAACAGAGTAACTGATGGCAATAGCAGATTGTCATCCTCTATACAACCCAGCACTAGCGGGAGATAAGATATGCTTTGCCAGTGGCTTTCTCAAATCTTTGCTGACAGCAGAGGAATGGTGACACTCAGGAATTGTGGGTTTCATTGCAGACTCTGGAGGGGAGTATATTTCAGTGGGCACAGATTTCTGCCCATTTCCTCCTCCCCCCTTCCACACCCCCACCCCCAATCTTGATCCCTCCTGCTCTGTCCCTTCCAATCTGTCCCTGTCCCAGTCCTGTCTCTTCCTTCCCCACCCTTGGCTCTTTGACCCACTCCCAGTCACTTTAACCAAACCGTCCTAGTTTCCCCCTCTCACCTCAACTCTTTGTCCCCAGTCTCCTTACCCAGCCAGTCCCTGTTTCTCCATCTGCACTCTATCTCCTCATCCAGCCTCAGTGTTCCCCTCCAGACAAGTGGATCGCAGCCCAGCCCCCCTTTTTACTTCACCAAATCTTCCTGCCACTGGCTCCCTGTTTCAGTCTGCCTTGGCATGCAGTCTTTTCCCCCAGCCATTCCCAGGCTCCACCCCCTCCAACTCCCAGTTACAGTTTCTCTCTCAACTCCCTCAGTCCCAGTCTCTCCAGACTCCTTATCCCAATTTTCCTCCCCCTGGTCCAGCTTTTGTCTCCTCTCCATTCAAATCAGACAGCTTCCTCTTCCATGCTGCCTGGGTGCCAGCGGGGGAGTTATTAAGAGCACAGGCTACCTACTCTCAAATTAGATTGCTTGATCGCACCACAGTCCAGAGCACCTGGGCAACCATTACTTGGAGAGTTCTTGTGAGCCTCCATTGACCAGGGATGAAACATAGTCATTCTGTAGGGAAGGTTCCTACTTGTTCTGGTCAGGTGTAGGAGCTGTGAGGGGGTGGAGCTTGGGCAGTCACTCTGTAGGGATGGTGTCTGTACAATCTGGTCAGTACTAGAAGCTGTGAGAGGCTCAGTGAGAATGGACTGCAGATTTTAGCTGTTAAGCTCTAGCATGTGCAAACTGTGATTTTTTAAAGGCTTAAAACTTGGCTAAAACTGGGTGGATTTTAACAGGGATCGCAAAACGTATGCCTGATACAAAGGCCACTGCCCTGCCAAATTTTAAATCCCTGCTCCAAAACACATGAGGCTGTATTGCATTTGAAAGACAAGGTATCAATAATTTTTAACACACACAAGACAACCTATTTTCCCTAGCCTCATGCTTAGAAATTACTACTGTTTTGCCTGAAATTTTCCAAAACATTCAGCCTGTGGTAGACGTAGTATGGAAAATTTAAGCCCAAACAGTTAAAATTTGGCAAAGTTATAAGCAACTGTAAATAGGGTCTTATAATTGGAAGGCAACCTTAATAATAGGCAATGCTACCAGCCCCACCTCTACTACTGCATAAAAAATGTAGATCATACTGGTCCTGATTCTCCTTTCATTTATAGCAGTTTAATAGAGTTGTGCCTCCGTTGACTTCAGTGGAGTTACTCCTGATTAACAACAGTTTAAATAAGAGGAGAATCAGATTCAGTGTCTTTCTACAGCCTGCTCTGTGCCAGTTCATAAACAAAAGGAAATTGATGGAAGAGCAGTGAATCCATCTATAAAGGGAGCGTACATGCTGTGCACAGGAGATTTCATCTATTCACTATTGTTTGCTATATTTCTCCAAAATCACTTTCATACTTATTGGCTTTGAAATTGATTCTGCTTCCTGTGAAATATCAACAACAAAAATTATCATTGACTTCAATAATCCCGATGATAGCACCAGTGCGATTCAAATAGAGATCACATGATTTTAATGTACAGTGCGTGTGGCCCACATAATCTTTTGTACATATTTGTTTGTTTTTTTTTAACTTATTTGTCTTTTAGTCAATTTTCTAGTCAATTATAAAAAGAAGTAAACCTGAATAATGCAAGACACTTACTATTTCCAGTGAAAGGAGTTTGGGATTAATAAGAGCTCTTTCTCCCTCATTAACATATCTCATTTCTGACTTTTGGATCATTAATATTAAAGTATCCCTGTACTTTTGTAATCATTTCACAATAAATTAAATTATCAATCATCAATCTACTGGGCTCGCTGCTACATGTAATTCCTGTTGAAGACAGTAGGATTTTTGCATGAAGGTAGAAAATCTTTGTATTTATATTTTCTAAAATATTATTCATGGTAATTGCCCTTTTTTTCTCAGCTCACTCAGATTTATAATAGTGGGTTCAAAATGTTCCAGTTTTACCTTAGATAAAAGAAATACTTCATGTTCTGAGATAAAGTTATTTCCCCATATATAATACAGGAAATTCAGCAAATAGTAGCTAATACAAAGTGCACTGAACTAAGTGAGTCTTTCCATTGACTTCAATGAGCTTTGGATCTAGCCCACCGCAGGTAACATTATCTAGTTAGCTAGGGAAATTATATGTTTGCCACCACCAATGCTAATAATTTTAAAAGTTGCCCCTGCTGTGTCATATTTTACTCCATTCTGCTATGCACGGGGATTTGGACTGTAGGTAGAGTAGACCTATAGAGCAAGGCCATCTTGCCAATGTTATTTAGTTTAGTTGCTGTGCATGTTTTTCATTGAATGTAGGTAGAAAGATAAATTTAGTGCTTTTAAAAACAAACCAAAAATGCTGATATAAGAGGCCCCTGCATTTCACAGAGATGAGCATAGTACCTGCTAATTTTTTGGCATACAGCATTTGTCTTGTAGAGTTATGTCACTTATCAAATCATGTGATCTTACATGGCCATGCCTGACATAATACATTAAACATTTACAAAACTGCATTGTGCAAGTGTTTTTAGAATAAAGCATGAAAATAACTCATTCCACCACTTATACAATAGCTGTGGATATCTTCAAAATATCTGTGCACCTCTAGGTACATCAAGCTCCTATAGCTTGAATTCTTTATATTGGCTTCTAGTAAAATTTCATATCAGTTTAAAAGTTTTTCTTTACCGTTTAAGACTTCTAGGGGAATAACCTAAGAATTGCTGGCTAGCCTTTTCTCCCTGATCTCTCCTCTTTGAGAGACCTGATTATTTGACTTGCTCCAGTTTTAACCTTGAGGTGAAGGGAGATATACAGTTGCATGGGGTAACAAAATATCAATCCTGACTATCAGGTGCTGAGCACTCCCTTATACTCTTAGCCCTGATCTACACCACAAACGTATGTCAGTATAACTACATCACCCCCTGGAGCGATGCAGTTATATCAACCAAACTCCTGGTGTAGACAGCACTATTTCAATGGGAGGGCTTCTCCTGTCGACATAGCTATCGCCTCTCGAGGAGTACCTACACTGATGGGATAAGCTCTCCTATCATAACTAAATGATACAGCAGGGCAGCTGCACCCTTGCAGCGCTGTAAGTGTAGACAAGCCCTTAGATACCTGACTGTACATTCAGGCAGTTTGTCCATGTCACATATTTTCTACAAAAAATGTGTCCATTGTAAATTAAATCTAATAATTCTCCCATAAATACAGAGTAGATATCAGTAGTTCACAATCAAGCTGGAAGGGCATATCAAGTGGGGTCCCACAGGGATCGGTCCTGGGTCCAATTCTATTCAATATCTTCATCAATGATTTAGATAATGGTATTGAGAGTACGCTTATAAAGTTTGTGGATGATACTAAGCTGGAAGGGGTTGCAAGTGCTATGGAGGATATGATTAAAATTCAAAATGATCTGGACAAACTGGAGAAATGATCTGAAGTAAATAGGATGAAATTCAATAAGCACAAATGCAAAGTACTCCACTTAGGAAGGAACAATCACTTGCACACATACAAAATAGGAAATGACTGCCTAGGAAGGAGTACTGCAGAAAGGAATCTGAGGGTCAGAGTTGATCACAGAGTCAACAGTGCAACGCTGTTGCAAAAAAAGGGAACATCATTCTTGAGTGTAATAGCAGGAGTGTTGTAAGCAAGACCCAAAAAATAATTCTTCTGCTCTACTCCATGCTGATGAGGCCTCACCTGACGTATTGTGTCCAGTTCTGGGAACCACGTTTCAGGAAACGTGGACAAATTGGAAAAAGTCCAGAGAAGAGCAACAAAAATGATTAAAGGTCTAGAAAACATGACCTATGAGGGAAGATTGAAAAAACTGGTTTGTTTAGTCTGGTGAAGAGAAGACTGAGCGGGTTCCTGATAACAGTTTTCAAGTACATATAATGTTGTTCTCTTTAACCTCTGAAGCAATGGGGTTAAATTGCAGCAAGGGCGGTTTAGGATGGACGTTAGGGAAAACTTCCTAACTGTCAGGGTAGTTTAGCACTGGAACTAATTGCCTAAAGAGGCTGTGGAATCTCCACTATTAGAGAGTTTTAACAGCAGGTTAGACCATCCTGTCAGGGATGGTCTAGTTATTACGTAATCCTGCCTTAAATGCAAGGAACTGAACTATATGATCTCTCAAGGTCCCTTCCAGTCCTCTGATTCATTCCTACTTTCATGTACATTCATTGGATTGGTATTAATCACTCATCAAATCAGAAACATACTGATATTTGATATTCCACCTTGTGCCAATTATTACTTTTCCCTCCACACAAAGGTTTTTGTCAGTTAAATGACTTATTACATTTCTCCATTTTTTGTAACATCTGTTGGTGTTTTTAAAAAATATTACAGCCTTTATTACAGATATAATTAAAAATAATAGAATATGTATCTTGAGAATATGTACCTACTTTAATCACATGCATTCTACCCATCAATAAGCTATATGGACTGTGGTGGCTTCACGGCAGAGAGTCTCCTTCTGAGACTAGAACCAAAAGTGCTGCAATTCCATAAGAAAACCTGTTCTCAAGAGACACAAAAGTTTTTGGATAAGATTTCCATAAGGCTCTGAAGTTTTGGATGCTTTTATAAACTAAACCTAAATTCTGAAACCTCTTACATTTCTCTCATCATTATATATAGTATGTGACACTGATTTTTTGTCCTATCAACACTGGATGATAGTTGTAAGAATCTTGGGTTGAACTTCAGCTGGTTTAATTAGCATAGCTCCACTGAAGTCAATGAAGATATGTCAAAGGTGACATACAGCCACTGATGGTGTGGTCTTCTGTTCTTTATAGCCCTTTCTTTTTAATGATATGGGATGCATTTTCCAACTAGTGCATACCTTAAATAATGTGTTCCTGCTCTTCTCACAATGTCCTCTTCATCACCATACACAGTATAACCAAATATGTTTTGCAAATTCTAGAACAACCCATTGCATTAAATGTGTATATCCAGAACATGCGTTACATGATATTTCTTCCTTTGGGTCTATTGACAGTCTTTTCAAGATTGAAGTGCTAATGTTCAAATCTATAAAGGGTAATAAGTGTCCTCTACTGCCACTAAATAAGAGTTGAGCACTCTCCATTTCACAGGATTAGACCCAGATGTTTACAGTTCTTTGGTGTGTTCTCAGAACAGTGAGGGGGTTATTCTTAGCCCATTGAAAATCAATGACAAAATCTCTCAGGGACTTTAATGAGCAAAGGGTCATGTCCTAAATTTGCAAGGGAGCAGGTAACCCAGGCAGACTGAATCATATTAGTAAAGTGCCCGATCCTCCTCTCATTTCACTGGCTTCAAACTAGCTTTTATGAAGTTACTCTGTTTATGCCAATGTTAGAGGAGAATTAGGTTTTGTTATCTATGCATAAATCTATTAAACTCTATTTTTCACTTCTCACTCATACCCATGTTTGCTTTATTCCAGTAGCTTTAAACAAAATCAGAGTTCTACAGCAACACTTTTAGCCAAGAAGTGCCTGTAAATTTTCAAGCTCTATCTTAATAAAGGTAAATACAAAGGCATACAACACTTTTCAGTAGTATCATAAATAAATAAATACCAACCCTCACATTTTCTTCTCACAAGAGTGTAATGTTAAATCCTCCACTTGTGTACCACTAACCCTACGTCTCTGCTTTGGCTTCCAACCAAAAACTGTATAAATAAGTGTGTAAATTGTGTATTTGTGCTTCAGTGCACTCTGTACTAAAAGAACAACAAAATCCTTAGAAATAACATGGGTCACACTCTTTTAAGTGACAGCTGCTCTGAAATTGTATAATTTCCTGAAGGCTTTCTAGTTTTTTTGCTTTATTGGATGACAGTTGTTTTCCTTTACCTTGCATCCATTATATTATATCCATTAAATGCTGTATTAAATATGGCAAAGAGATAAATGTTATACTCTTATAAAGAAGTGATTTTTTATATCTGAAGTGGAGATGTACCTTTTAAAAAGGGTTAATACCATCACAGAGCTAGTCCCCAACAGGAAAAAAAAAGTTAGCTTAAAGGCTAACTTAATAAATAATTTAAAATAAAAATATAGGAGGACCATTGTCTCAGACAGGAGAAGTCCCTTTGCAATAAAACAGATGCCTTTAAGTTATTAGATGACTCTTGTTGGGTTGAAAGTTAATCAAAGTCAAGGTAGCATTGAGGCCTAGTAAAGTTGTTGTTTTACATGGTTCAACATTGTTCCTAAAAACATGTGGCTTTCAGTGTATTGGGTCTGAGGTGTAAACAGAGAGCTGGATTCGTAAGCACCTGCTCTAGAGATTGGCAAGCTGGGCAGTTCAGAGAGAGCATCTCATCTCTTCTGAAAGACAGACACAGAATCATCTAGAACATAAGACAGTCTTGGCTATCGGCTTCTTTATACAAGTCTGAGTTGCACTACTTTTGTTGTTAAAAATCCACTCCTATGCAAAGCCTATGCATGGAAACTATCTTGCTGAACAGAAAAGTAGATTACCAGCATTTATTTAGCCTGTAACTATGTATTTTATTCTCTTAAAAACAATACCCCACTTCCCAGGCTCCAGTATAATAGCTGCTCAGCAACACGGCCTGAATCCTGTCCCCCCTCCTCTGGGTCCACTGTGGGCCCTGAAGAAGCAGGCCTGGAATCCTTCTACTGTTGAAAGGGGAAGCACAAGATGTAGGGGTCAGGGAAGGGAGTCTGCACCCTCTCTGCACTGTGGAGGGCTCTTGTGCCTCAGCATGGGGAGTGGAGAACAGGGGCAGGGCTGATTGATCTGATAGAACTGCTTCATCTGCAATCCCCCCCGCTGCTCCTTGAAGGAGGGGGAGTTCATGAGTCGCATGAGCCACTGCATTCTTGAGACTGCAAGTGCATTACAGATTGAATCAGCTTCTGTTGCTGCACAGCCTGGAAGGAAGGATTCCTTCCTCTCTAGCCCTTGTTCCTGGCCACTTTGACTGTGGTGCTGGTTCTAGGGTTTGGCCTCCTAACATCGCTAGAAAGTATAAGTAATGATCTCATTTCCTTTAGAAGCTGAAGAGCCAAAGCAGGTCCTTCAGGAGTACTGAAAGGGAGAACGTGTTCCTGAGGAGTGATCCTATGGTAAAGATCAGCATATGATACTGTACATTTATTCAACAGGCTCAGGGAAAATGCCCAACAAGGGTTTCAATGGATAACTGCCATAACTTACAAGAAAAAGAGCCAAATCACCTTTATATATTCCAGAGTTCAATAACTATGCAAGTGAACATCTAGTCTGTGAGAAGCAAATCTTGATACAAATGAAAAATATACTGGGAGAAATCCTGGCCCCACTGAGACCAAAACTTAGATTGAATTCTATTAAAAAAAAAAAAGGAGTACTTGTGGCACCTTAGAGACTAACAAATTTATTTGGGCATAAGCTTTCGTGGGCTAAAACCCACTTCATCAGATGTGTGCAGTGGAAAATACAGCAGGACGATATATACACAGAGAACATGAAAAAATGGGTGTTGCCATACCAACTGTAACGAGACCAATTAATTAAGGTGGGCTATTATCAGCAGGAGGAAAAAAAAACTTTTTTAGTGATAATCAGGATAGCCCATTTCAAATAGTTGACAAGAAGGTGTGAGTAACAGTAGGGGGGGAAATAGCATGGGGAAATAGTTTTTACTTTGTGTAATGACCCATCCACTCCCAATCTTTATTCAAGCCTAATTTAATAGTGTCCAGTTTGCAAATTAATTCCAATTCTGCAGTTTCTCGTTGGAGTCTGTTTTTAAAGTTTTTTTGTTGGAGAATTGCGACTTTTAGGTCTGAAGTTGGGTGACCAGGGAGGTTGTAGTGTTCTCCGACTGGTTTTTGAATGTTATAATTCTTGATGTCTGATTTGTGTCCATTTATTCTTTTGCGTAGAGATTGTCCGGTTTGGCCAATGTACATGGCAGAGAGGCATTGATGGCATATATCACATTGGTAGATGTGCAGGTGAACAAGCCTCTTATGGTGTGGCTGATGTGATTAGGTCCTATGATGGTGTCCCTTGAATAGATATGTGGACAGGATTCTATGGGGCCAGGATCTCACCTACTAATTTACTCAATGATTGGTTATTTGTGAGGTGCTTGAATTTCCAGAGCAGTTATGTTAGAGCTCAGAGAAGATGAAAGAATATTGGAGCTCAGATACCTCACTATAGGTATAATGATAGTATTGCTATGTTCTCTCTCCATGTTTCTGAATGGGTACAGTGTACTAGTCGCAAAGGGCCAACATTCTACCTTCACAGACATGCATGCAGCTCCCATACACTTCTTACTTTGTATGTGCACCATGTTTGTTCCTCTTTACCTATTCTCTCCTTAAAACCTCATAGTGCTATGAAGACAACATATATGTATTGCTTACATAACAGAAGACTAAGTGTTCACTGATGCGTGCCTTGTGTGTATCCTTTTTGTTACTGAATGTGATAATGGAAACCAATGGAGATAGTTAAGGAACCAATTTTATACAAGTCAACCGGTCATGCAGACTGTCCCTCTTCAATGGTTGTATTACACCTAATCAAGCATTTAGTCTTCTTTTAATGCTTTACTTTCTGCCCACGAGTAATTCCATACAACTGGCTATGAGACCACATTGCATGATTTCAAAACATAGCAAACAACAACATTAAGGGAAAGAGTGCAAAAAAGATATACTTCACTGTGGCTTTTTGAGCAAAATACACGTTTTATGTAGGAAAGGTTGCCAGGGTAAACATCTTTTTTAATAGACAACAAAATAAAAGTGAGAAGAGAACACGTACCTAGCTTGTAGGGAAGGAAGGAAACAACGCCGAGGCAAAAATACCTTAAGCATCAAGAACTGTGGCAATGTTTCAAAGTCCTTTTCTAAATGAAGCTCTGTACTTTGTACAATTAAGCCAAGATAATTTTTATTTATAGACTTTCTTCATATTTTTATGCAAATTCCTCAGATGCACAATAGTAGAAAAGGCCAGGAGAAAGTTGCTTTAGAAGTTCAGGAGAAAGACTACATAATACATCACATAAATACTAAATTGACTCAGCTATTTTAGCAACCAAAAGACAGGATTTCACTTTTTAAAGTGCAGTTTTACTGTGAAAAATGACTAAAAATAACATCATGGTGTTCTGTGTTTTCTCTCATTGTTCAACTACTTATCAGATCAAACATATCAAGTGGGGTCCCACAGGGATCTGTTCTGGTTCAACTTCTGTTCATTATCTTCATAACTGATTTGGATAATGGCATAGAGGGTATACTTATAAAGTTTGTGGACTATACCAAGCTGGGAGAGGTTGCAAGCACTTTGGAAGACAGGATTAGAATTCGAAACGATCTTTACAAACTGGGGAAATGGTTTGAAATAAATAGGATAATATTCAAAGAGGACAAATGTAAAATAGTACACTTAGGAAGGAATATCAATTGCATAAAAACAAAATGAGAAATAACTGCATAGGAAGGAGTACTACAGAAAAGAATCTGTGGGTTATAGTGGATCACAAAATAAATGTGAGTCAACAAGTAGTACTGTTTCAAAAAAAAAGCACACTTTTTATTCTGGGATATATTAGCAGGAGTGTTGTAAGCAAGACACAAGAAGTAATTTTTCGACTCTACTCAGTGCTGATAAGGCCTCACCTGGAGTACTGCGTCCAGTTCTATGCACCACACTTTGGGAAAGATGTGGGCAAACTAAAGAAAGTCCAAAGGAGAGCAACAAAAACGATAGTAGGTTTAGAAAATATGACATATGAAGAAAGATTTAGAAAGAATGGGATTGTTTAGTCTGGACAGGAGAATACTGAGGGGGAACATGATAACAATCATCAGGTATGTAAAAGGTTGTTATAAAGAGAAGGGTGATAAATTGTTCTCCTTCTCCACTAAAGACAGGACAAGAAGTAACAGGCTTAAACTGTAACATGGTGGGATTTGGGCTGGACATTAGGAAAAACTTAACTGTATGGGTAGTTTAACACTGGAACAAATTATCTAGGGAGGTTGTGGAATCTCCGCCATCCGAAGTTTTTAAGAACAGGCTAGACAAACACCTGTCAGGGGTGGTCTAGATAATACTTAGTCCCACCTCAGTGCAGGAGACAGGACTAGATGATCTCTCAAGGCCCCTTCCAGTTCTACATTTCTATGATTTACAACTAGCAATGCAATCTCATTGGTCTAGGCTGTAATCTTACAATCCAGGCAGAGTAGAGAGCTCTTCTTAGCTGTACAACCCCAGGAGAAGGGCAGGAACCAATTTTGCTCCAAAAGAAAAATACTCTGTACTGGGTCCAAGGTGCAGGCTGGAGCACTGACAGGGAGAGCCCCTGCCCTTGCTCGCTTATTCCCCAATCCCTTGTGTGGTCAGTGGAGTAGCAGCCTGGCTGCAGGTGCTATCCACCCCATGCAGGCTCATGCAATACAAGTAACCCACAGAGATGCATAAGGAGGCTCCTTACTCCTTGCTTGGGCATACAGTGAGGTTTATGACGGAGCCCATTGTTTTCAGTGAAGTTGTACATGTGTATCGCAGACAGAATAGAGTCTTGCAATTATATTTATTTAGTAATTATTGAGAGTAATGCTTACTGAGCTAGTGAGATGGGTTTGCATCAGGAGGTTTCCTCCAAGTGAAAGGACTTCTTTGTGATATTACCTCCAGGTGTTTCAAGCAGGAGTGTCAGCTATTCAGGAGTCCATACTCTTCTGAGTCAGGTTTAGTTTAATGATACTGACCCAGAGGGAAAAGCATGACCTAGTAAGAACACTAAATCCTCAACATAAAGGTGCTGTGCTGCTGGAGGTATTAGATTGAATTATGCTTCTGGTGTAAGCACTTCACTGGTAGTTCAAATCACTTACTACACACCAGGGCTGACTCTATTCTGCTGGCTTTGGGATAAGATGTAAAGCAGAGGTCCTGACTGCTTATGGGCATTAAGGAGCCCGTGGCATTTTTCTCTTGAGGAGTGCTGTTAGCTGCGTTGCCCTGGTCAAATTCTAATTTTGGTAGTTTTACATGCAGCTTATCTAAGATTACTCCTGTGATTTCTAATGGATAAAGTACCCATAACTTTCCATTCAAAACTGTTGTAAAGTATTGCTTTGTTCTGTTAGTTACCATATTTCACTCCCAAAAGTGGCTGGAATTCAATGGTGTGTAAAGTTACTCCTATGTAGTTTGCAAAAACCAGTGTTTAAATTGTTTGTGTCCTTTTGGCTCAAAAGTGTAAATTCATTATCCTCATTATCATTGTATTCAAGTCTATGTTATTGAAGTGTTAATGGCTCTAGTCTGTAAGAATGTTCTGGAAAGTGAGCTTTCAGCTATATGGCTGAAATAAGGACAGACATGTTGCTGTAACCATTATTAAAATATAACGTACAAAATGTATTCCTTAGTTTATAATTCCACAGCAAAAAACATTCCTCACTTTAACCAGCAACATGAGTCTATGCTCACTGAATTCTCTGGTCTAAAATAAAAGAGTATTATCAGCCGTTGCGGGGTATATACTGTATTGTTGCACAATCACTTAAGTCTTTCACAGTATACTTAAAGTCTAAACAATAAAAACAGATAAATAGAAGAAATGTCAAACTGAATTCTGGGTAATTATCAGATCAGTATGCTTTTATACAATTTCCATCACTTTGAATTTTAAATCACCTTTTAAAGGCCACTAAAGCATTCTTGCAAATTAGTCTGCACTCCAATTAATGCACCCAACATGACAATAAGACCAGTTTCAGCTTGGCTAAGCAGACCAGTCAACCAGGAGGATGTGACTTGCGGACTTGGAGAGCCTGTGCTTCCACCTCCCCCCCCCCCCCGCCCCCTCTTCACAGCAGCTTAGGTCCAATTAGGCCAGTTAATCTGTCTAAAATCAGTGGAAAGGAAGGGTTTTTCTAATAAAATTGAAGCACAGTTTGGGAGGACACATGAAATACAAACTACTTTCTGCAAAAGACAAGAAATCCATGATTTCCCTTAGCCATATATCTCAAAGAGGTGCTTATTCTGGTCGAGGCCAAACTATTTTTTCCACGGGATTTTTAATTTTAAGAGACCTTTTTGTGACATTTGTTCACATATAAAGGGTTTCTCTTTTGTCTATTTATTTTTCATACTGTGCTCATTTTTGACATCCATTAAATTTTATAAGAGTAGACTGCAAGCCGTAGTGATGAGAAATGCCAGGTTGTATTACAAGAAAATGTTCATAAATAGAAATGACTTTGTATTTTCAATCAAGAAGTAAATAATACTTGCATGAATATATAGGTGTTTGAGTAGCCTAATCTGCAATTTTGGAAGGAAAATTGAAAGGGGGGGGATTACAAATGTATGTGCATATATGGAACACACTTTAACAAGTTAATATATAACACTCTTGCAGCATGGATAAAATGTTTTGTTAAATATTTAGCATACCCCACTCCAGAAAAGGGAAATATTAAACCTCCTTATCATTATCACTGGTGCATATGAACTATATTGTATACATGCATGCACACATCATAGCGTTAAGACTTTTTCATTTCTATTGTAAATCACCTATTTTATTTGATTCAATTTTCTGAGTAAAATTCTAAGATGTCTGTTTTCAACAAAATAAGATGAGAAACATTCAATCAGATGCAAGAAAAACATATGATGGGCTTTTGAATTGCTTTCATTTCTCCTAAGATGTAAACTTATCTTTTCTTTGACTGTTGCTTTATTCTTATATTCTTATATCAGGATTTCTTTTGGATTTAGTGCCCGTAGCTCACCAACAGCAACTAATGTGGTGGCAGCCAAAGATATTACTTTACAATCACCACAGCAAAGTTGTATAACCCTGAAATTAATGAGACAGTTGGGTAGCAGTATTACAAAATAAAGGCTATGGAAAAGATCTATGGAATTTATTAGGGATGAAATCAGTAAGTTAGCTCACGAAAGCTTATGCTCAAATAAATTGGTTAGTCTCTAAGGTGCCACTAGTACTCCTTTTCTTTTTAAGTTTCTATAGAAATTCAGTGACGATGAATAGAAGTTAATCTAAACAACTATAGGATTTAATAAATAGTAACATACTAGCTAGCTCTTACTTAGTGCTTTTCATCCATAGAGCTCAAATAGCTTATAGAGAATGTTCTCTTGTCTATTGGTTTTATGTACATCTTATACTGATAGGGATACAATTTTCTATTAAATTGTGTAGGATGCTTCTAAAACCCTATAGAAAAATTACGATTTTTAAAAAAATTTTATAGGACCTCTCTTCAAGGGAGTAGACTGGAAAGAGCACTGATCACTCCTTTCATTGTTACCAGTGGATGATAGCTAGTCAAGCTGCCATTTTTATGAAAGACATGGAAACTCATTGCTTATAATCATTTGAGGGACAGAGTCATGGCTAGAACTGCTCAGAAAATGGAATATCCATTCCACAGGAAATTCTGACATTTCAAGATTTCCTTTCATCCCATATCAGAATGTCAAAATTTACTGTGAAATTAAAATTTTAAAAATGAACTTATTGAAATGAAACATTTTGGATCTCATTTTGACTTTAATATACAGTATTGCACTGTATACAAGTTAAAACAAATGTTTCGCCCTTATGAAAATAACACATTTTGATAATTTCCCATTGAAAACTTCAACAAAATTGATGCATTCGGGCAAAATGTTCTGATTTTGTCAAATCAGCATTTTCCACTGGAAAACTGTTTCACCGGAAAATTTAAACCAGCTCTAGTCATGGCCTTGATCGTCATATGCAATTCAATTTTGCACAGGTAGGGAGCATCATATCCTTCCAAATTATAGGTGCTACATAGCATGCCAATCCTTTATTTGTTGAGTGATAACTAACCTATATTTAAGTATTACCAATAAAAATAATACACATTAAAATTTACACCAAGAAAGAAAGATCTTGTTGTTTTCAGCACTTAAGTGTTTGCAGTGTTCTCTGGGCAAGGGTCTGGTGTGCCTATTGGCACAAACTTACTTTCAAAACACTGTACAAACATAAAATCATAGAAATGTAGGGCTTGAAGGGTCCTTGATAGGTCATCAAATCCAACCCTCCCACACTGAGGCAGGATCAAGTAAACCTAGGCCATCCCTGACATGTGTTTTTCCAGCTTGTTTTTAAAAAAGATTCCAATGATGAGGACTCCACGACCTCCCTTGGAAACCTATTCCAGAGTTTAACTATGCTTATAGTTAGAATTTTTTTCTAATATCCATCCTAAATTTCCCTTGCTGCAGATTACTTCCAGTACTTCTTATCCTACCTTCAGTGGATGCAGAGAACAATTGATCCTTTTCCTCTTTATACCAGCCCTTAACATATCTGAAGATTAACAGCCCCCTCCCTGTCTTCCTTTCTCAAGACTAAACATGACCAGTTTTTTAACCTTTCCTCACAGCTCAGGTTTTCTAAACCTTTTATCATTTTTGTTGCTCTCCTCCAGATGTTCATCAATTTGCTCACATCTTTCCTAAAGTGTAGCGCCCAGCACTGAACACAGTACACCAGCTGAGGCCTTGCAAATTCCGAGTAGGGCAGGACAATTACCTTGTGTGTCTTACATACAACCCCAAAATACTCCCCAGAATATTAGCCTTTGTTGCAACTGCATCATATTGTTGACTCATATTCTATCTGTGATCCACTACCAGCCCCATATCCTTTTCTGCAATACTAGTGGCTAACCAGTTATTCCCCATTTTGTAGTTGGGCATTTGATTTTTCCTTCCTAAGTATAATACTTTCACTTATCTTTTTGAATTTTATCTTGTTGATTTGAGACCAATTCTCTAATTTGTTAAGGTCATTTTGAATTCTAATCCTGTCCTTCAAAGTGCTTGCAACTATGGTGTTGTTTGCAAATTTTAGAAGCATACTCTCCATTCTATTATCAAAGTTATTAATGAAAATATTGACTAGTACTGGACCCAGAACTGACCCCTGCTGGACCCCACTAAATACACCCTCCCAGTACGACAGTGAAACACTGATAACTCCTTTGAGTATGGTCTTTCAACCGGTTGTTCATCCACCTTATAGTAATTTGATCGAGACTACATTTCCCTAGTTTGCTTATGAAAATGTCATGTGGGACTGTATCAAAAGCCTTATTAAAATCTAGATATATCAGGTCTACTGCTTCCCCCCCATCCACTAAGCCAGTAACTGTGTCAAAGAAGGAAATTAGGTTGGTTTGGCATGATTTTTTTTTGACTGATATTCCTTATAACCCCTCTAAGTGCTTACAAATTGATTGTCTAATAATTAATTCTCACAACTCCAGCAGAAGGATGATAAATATCTCCATTTTACAAAATTGTGGCATAGAGAAGTTAAGTGCCTTGTACAGGGATATGTCACTGGCAGGGCCAGAATTAGAAGTTCAGAGCTCTTTCCCTGTGCTGGACACACAAGTTCTTGCTGCTTCTTACTGAAACCTTACTACCCCTCTTTGTTAACAGCTTCCAAGTCACTTTCCTTGAAGTCACAAATTTGGCACCTGGCTCACAGAGCTTCTTGAATTCCATGAAGAGGGAAGAATGAGTATTTTTATGTGGACATTAAAGTATCTTAGTGTCATGCAGTAGTTTCTTTGCTGTTATGCAATTGCATACTCCAAGTCAAAGAATATGTCATCACACAGTTCCAATTCCTCATCTATAAAGGGTGCTACTATTGTATTAATAATAGAGAGGAAGATTTTTTTCCTTTCTTGTCCAGCAGACAAAAACAATGAGATTTGTGAAGGGCAATCTACCAGAAACTACAGCTAGACTTGGCAGAATTTGATTTTTTTTTAAATAATTTTTATAGATAATATTGATGTTTATTTTTAAGCATTTTCTCAATTTGTAGCTATTTAAATTTTCCATGGATGCAGAAAATTATGGGGTTATCAGACAATAATTATTGAATTACAGTAGAGATTGAGATTCAAAAAGTTAAAGCTTTAGAACCATTAAAACACAAATTCTAAACATCACAAATATACAAAATAAATAATCTTAAATCAAACTCTAATAAATTCTCAAGCAGCATTTTTCTTACTTTGCCTATCTGTTCGTTTTTATTATCAATGGAAATATTTTTTCAGTTTGTGTGTGTACAGTGAAATCGATGCTTACCGACAGTTACCAATAAATAGCTAATCCTTCAAAGCCTAGCTACAGCACAAATGCCTTTGTCACTGTACTACACCTCCTAGAAGAAGTAGCAGATATCCCTGAGGTTGTATGTAATGTCAGGCTTGTTTCTGCGCAGCCAGAAACAGTCAGAAATGCAAACCTTAGCCCATATTTTTGAAGAAAGTGTATTTCCTAGCAAAGACTAAGTCATGTAGACCTTCAGTGCCAGGTTTCTCCATGCTTTCTGTGTAAGACTTGATGTTGTCTGGCAATTTGGGGCTTATATAAGCCTCTAGGCTGATCAGCTCGACAAGCACTGACCTTGTCACAATCAACCTTTATCCATCTTTCCCCAAGCTTTCCATCTCTTTGAGCCACAGTGAAGGGCTAATTTCCCAACTATCATTGAGAGCTGCTAGTTGTATATCCAGATATCTATATACACACAAAGTTTGTCTAAGAATTGCCTGCCCACTTGATCAGAGAGCAATTTTTCACCAATATCCATCAATTCAGTAGTGTCACCTACTATTCAGTCTCCTTTGCAGCAAGTTCCATCCTTCATTTGATTTAGTCCTATTACTATTATTATTGATAAGAGATGTTAGCTCAGTGCTGATAATTTATATGGCATTTTAAAATATTTCCAGCCCTATAGAGTTTTTATATATTCTGAGTAATACAAGACAATCCAGACCGCGTATAATTCCACCTGTCCCTCTGCATCAAACATTATCTCTTAATGTACCATAGCACAACTGACCCGCTTTGCAAACAATGCCTGCCTTGACACTTCATTCAATGATTTCTTTGAGTGACTCTATTCCTTTTCTCATGTCCCTTTTTGTTCACATACTATTAATGAACAGATTTTTTCATGTCTCTTTGTTAATTGAAATTATTCCATAAGGTTGAAATTTGGCTCTGTGCAGAGGGCCAGCACAAGGCCCATGTAGCTCTTATGTTCTCAAAATATAGCATACAGCCCTCTAGATGGGGTTAAATTTCACCTTGAGAGTTTTGTGTGATCAAATTTCAGTGTATTGATCACTTGAAAAGTATTCTCTGCTCCTATTGCTTTAAGTAATCACAATTTTCTAGTCACATGGTAAGATTGGTCTCATTTGTCACATTTTTATTATCTCTGTTACATGGCTGGATAGTTGGAATCTTCATGAACATGAGGAAGGCTTGATTAAGTCTCATGTTGTGCAGTTGTCAAAGTGTACATATACACAATGTGTACATTATGCTCTCAGACTAGGATTTAAATTAGCAAAGGGTGAGTTTCACATTTAATTTTAAAAATTACTTTAGTAGCAGCATTTTAGACAGAATGGAAAGGTGAGACGTGAGAAAGAGTGAAGCCTGTGGTGATCAGGCTGACCAATAAGTAATACCTTACTCCCCAAGTAATCCTACTGACTTCTGTGGGACCACACATGAAGGAAGGTACTACTCAGTGTAAGAATATTACAATCTAGTCCTAAATGTTTATTTTAAAAGTATATAGTCTTTTTTCTCTAGTGATTTCTCTTTGCTAACTTGATACTTTTTATTGTTTTCCTTGTTTATTGTGTTTTCCTCAATTAAAAAAGAAACCAGCAAAACTTTAGACAGCTACGTAAGAAAACCTTATAAAATATTCTTCCTGGCTCACTCCAGCAGAGTTTACCAAAGGAGGAGGCAATCTACTCCACAACATTTAATTTAGAAAAAAGAAAAGGAGTACTTGTGGCACCTTAGAGACTAACCAATTTATTTGAGCATAAGCTTTCGTGAGCTACAGCCGCTCACGAAAGCTTATGCTCAAATAAATTGGTTAGTCTCTAAGGTGCCACAAGTACTCCTTTTCTTTTTGCGAATACAGACTAACACGGCTGTTACTCTGAAACCTGTCATTTAATTTAGAGTAGCTGCTGTATGTAGTGAACATGCATTGTATTACTGCTATCACTGTTGCTGGTCTTTCAGTTACTCTGTTCCAAGGCAGAAATATAACTCAAATTATCCATTAAAGTACCACAAAAAGGAAAGGAATAATTAAAACAATCGAATGCCAAGTTGCCAAAACATTTCATGGATGATTGGGGAAATCAGATATAAGTGTGTGGCTACCCAAAGGCTACTGCTACCAAAGGCTGTGATAAAACATCCACTGTACTGTACAATATGTTGTAACAGAAAATTTACTTAAAAATGAATGAAAGAACATGAAAGAAAAAACTTAGTGGCTGCCGTACATATACCTAATTACAAAGAAGAACCATTCAGTGAAATGCAATTAAACTTTTAGATAGATCAAAGCATTCTTCTGCAATAAAAGAAAGAATTATTTCTGCTATATAGTTAAACAGTATAACCAAAGTGTACTTATTAGGGAAGAGCAAGAGTACTATAAAACAAAATGGGAATTACAGAAGGGATTTTACATGGTTTGCCTCGTGCATCAGCTAGTGCAAGTATGATACACAAACTGATGCAGTTATCCAGACCTACCAGTAACGCAAAATCAGCTACGCAGCAAGGAAACTAAATGTCATCCAAACATTCACAACTAGGGTGACTAGACAGCAAGTGTGAAAAATCGGGACGGGGGTGGGGGGTGGGGGTAATAGGAGCCCATATAAGAAAAAGACCCCAAAATTGGGACTGTCCCTATAAAATTGGGACATCTGGTCACCCTATTCACAACATCAACAAAATCTGAAACTATTTTGCACACTGATATACAGTAGTGTATGTATATACCGAGGAGTGTATTATTAAATGCATGCTATGAAAAACAGTATATTAAACGCTACATATGTGGTCAAGAATTATTTCCAGTTTCTAAAGAAGCTGCTAAGTGTTGTCCTATGTGAGCTTTTAGATGATATGCTTCACATTAGGAGGGTGGGTGGTCTAAAGCAAAGAAATAGGAGCCAGGTCACTAGTTCTTATTGAAGCTGAGCTACTGACTTGCTGTGTAATCTTGGGCAAACCACTGGACCTCTCAGTGCCTCAGTCAATCCAGCTGGAAGATGGGGTTTAAAAAAAACACACACACCTCATTTAAAGCCAAATAGTGCAGCTGAGCAGAGCATTGCTGCACAAATATATGACATATCTATTAAAAGGAAATAAGACTTCAGGAATCTAATGGTGAGTGTGTTGTTTCAGAACCAACACTATGAATGCTGGGGTGGAGAAACTGAAAGGGAAAGAAATGTTAATTAGCACTCTCAGGAAAAATGGTCTCCATAAACACTCCTCCCAAACCTGAGCAAGCCAAAGAGCTTTACACATCAGAAAAACTGAATCACAGCAAATGGAAAGATTAAAAAGAAGCTCCACATAAAAATCAAATCTATAAGCTGAAAGGGTGATAATATAATACACAGTGAAGCTGAAAGAGATTTTTGATTTGTTTCTGTAAAAGCAGAAAAGTTTTCTAATGCTGTCATTTCCCCTGTATAGTATATGTATAGTTTAATATGTTTACTAAATTACATGCTGCTGCATGTTTATGAAATGATAACATTCTAAATAACTCATCACAAAAGAAACAGTTGCTTTTGAGTAAAAAACACTGGTATTATATATACAACTTTTCATTTTTAACCCGCATTAGAGGTGTCCACATCATTCCTGATAGACTATTTGGTTTATAAGATTAGGAAATTACAATGACTGCTAAATCATAGTGCAATACGATAAAATAATAAATAATTTTGGTTTAAGGTGAAACATAACTTTGCAATAATTATTCTCAGCTTGTAAATGGTGTCTATCTATAACCAACCAAGCATATAACAAGATGAAGATGAGACTTATTTTCACTTCATTTCACTTCTTTGTAATTGACAAGATCTCACTGGGTGTCAACTTTAAAAGATGACAAATCCCAAATCTTAGAGGATCCAATTCAATAGTTCACCTCTCTAAACTGTTTGCCAATTAATCTACATTTTCAAGTGAGTCAGGCATGAAATATAAGATGACATCTATATTAAAAATATTAATTTCTTTGTCTTTTTTCTGCAATCAAAGACAAAAGGTAGCTTTACATTCAGCTTGTTAAAATGAGATGAATTATAAATGTGTAAACGTACATTATACCATATTTTAGAATTTTTCCTTATCTTGTTTTCCTGTTTTGTTCCAACACATGCATCCGTTTCCATTCTCCTAACCCCTCTCCCCACCATTGTATGACTGATACTGTATGGTAATTAAACTCCAGCTACTTCAGACGACACACTCTGAACCATAATAAATATTGTTCCAGCAATGTGTAGGCCTAGACTTACAGTAAAACCAGAAACAAATTAAGAGTTAAATGTTATATTTAGCCCACTTGGGTATGTCTACACTGGAATAAAAGACTAGCAGCCCAGTCACAGCTGGCCTGGGTCAGCTGACTCAGGGTTCGTGGGGCTCAGGTTTTGGGACTAAAAATTGCTGAGTAAACATTCAGGCTCAGATTGGAGACTGGGACCCTCCCCCGGCACAGGGTCCCGGAGTTTGGGCTCCAGCCTGAACCTGAACACCTAGACAGCAATCTTACAGCCCCACAGCCTGAGCCCCGTGAGCCCGAGTCTGCTGACAAGGGCCAGAAATGGGTGTTTAACTGCTGGGTAGACGGACCCTTCGTGTCTAATTATGAGCCTGATTCTGCTCCCGCTAAATTAATGGCAATATTCTCAGTATTTTAAATGGGTGTTGGGTCAGTGAGTGTTACATAGGACTGAAGTACTAGGCAGGTCATCCATGGTAAAGGTGGAAATAACATTTAGGAACTGGCCATCCCTAGGAGTTCCCAGCTTTGTTCTCATTTCTCTAGGCCATTTGGTCTCTGGAGCCACCATCACAGCCCAACTTCCTTTTTCTACTCAATGAAAACTCACAAGTACAAATCTCAGCAGCAAAAGGGCCTCTTGGGTTTCTGTTGCTGTGCTGCCAAAAAAGTGGAAGGAATCCTCCCGCTCTGGCTATGGAACAGCTGCAGAGCTCTTTGGGCTGCTACAGTCCGAATCTGGCATCTCTGTGGAGGAGGGAGAGTTGGCATAGCAGCAGGTCTTGAAGATCGGTCATCCCCTCACTTGGTAAGCTGGGACATAGAGTCACTGTGGAGCTAGCTCCAGGCTGCACAGGGAATGTGTACGCTCCCGCATCCCCTTCAGACCACTTCTGCATACCAGAAGCACACTTGTCCTGCTGCCAGAGAAACCTCGGCAGTCACAGACTGTTCCCTAAGGGCCAGATTATTCACACTGAGCAGTACCTTCCTCCTTGAACAGACTCCATTGAAGTGATTAATTGTTTATAATTAATCTCCCATTTAGAGCTCGCTGAAATTTTCTTCTTCATAACTTTTTTTTTAAATGAAAAATGGCATTTCAACCAAAATTCATTTTCATGGGAAGAAATTATTTGGGTTGATTTTTTTGTTTATTTTCTTTGTTTTTGTTTGTTTGCTAACAAATAACAACCCTCCCCACCCTCAAGTTTTCTATTATTTTGGGGGGAGAGGGTCATAGGAAATTTTGAAAACCAATTTTTCCCAAAATGTCCAGCAAAAAAATGAAATGGGATTTTTGTCTCAGTTTAACTGCCATTTAGATTAAACTGTCATCACTAGTACACTTTTCTATTGCCTTCATCAATGAAACTTGCTTCCACATAATAGCAGTGTGGTCTGCGTCTATCATGCAAGGAAGACGGCATAGAACAGCAATGGCTACACAATAACTTCAGCATAACAGCATTTTGGAAGGGAGGGATACGTATGTGGTTATCCAAGCAACATACCTAGCATGTGTTTACCCAATAATGTATTTTCCTCTAAGAGTATATCTACACTGCACTCTTCTTTTGGTGGCATGTAGAGGACCAATCCACATAGCTCCTCTAGCCTGGGCATAAATAGCAATATAAGCAGTGAGGCATGGTTTAGGCAAATAAAGACATGCTTGAAGGATGTAGGTATGTATGCAAATACATATGGTGCACGCTCTACTCGCCCAAGCTGCACTGCTATTTTTCACAGTGGAGTGTCCCCCTACCTGCCTGCTGCTGGAGACTTTCTTCACTGCAGGAAAGACTCCGGCAGCAGGGAAAGGCTCTGGCAGGAGGGAGGCAGCAGGGAAAGGCTCTGCCAGCTCCCCGCTGCTGAGCCTTACCCTGCTGTAGTGAAAGGCTCCAGCCATGGGGAAGGGTCTGTCAGCTCCTCTTGCTGCAGCCTTTTCCCACAGCAGGGAGAGACTCGATCTCAGCCTTTCCCTGCTGTCTCCCCCTTCCCAGAGCCTTTTCTCACCTTTCACTGATACGTGTATGCAGCCTGCTTTTCACTGCGGTGGGTAGATACACATACACTACACTACAGTGGTGTGTAGCGTAGATGTAGACAAAGAGAATAAAAACTTGTTGATGGCTATTGCTTCAAGTTTTCCTTGTAGTAACCCACTCCAGAGGTGAACTATCCTCTGTAAAAAAAATTTTCGCCTCAGCTTCTTTGCTAGTTGGCTCTATTTTAGTTTTTGGGTGATGTCTGCTTGTTAAGTTTGTGGCAACTATCTTCTTTGTGCCAGTGGAGGCCGATGAGAGCTGAACAGCACTGAAATAGGAAGGTGGGCTCAAAACCAATTTACAGATGTGGTTTTGAGGGATCATGCTATATTTGACTCAAGAGTTGCCTATATTTTAAAACCCTCGGATTTTTAATCTATAAGGGGGCTAGGGGTTGCCAAGCCTCCAGGATTGTCCTGGAGTCTCCAGGAACTCCATATTAGTCTTTAATTAAAGATTATGCCATGGGATGAAACCTCCAGGAATACATCCAACCAAAATTGGCAACCCTAAAGAGGGCCAGATTGCTTAATAACGAACGGTTTCAGAGTAGCAGCCGTGTTAGTCTGTATTCGCAAAAAGAAAAGGAGTACTTGTGGCACCTTAGAGACTAACCAATTTATTTGAGCATAAGCTTTCGTGAGCTACAGCTCACTTCATCGGATGCAACCATGAAGTGAGCTGTAGCTCATGAAAGCTTATGCTCAAATAAATTTGTTAGTCTCTAAGGTGCCACAAGTACTCCTTTTCTTTTTTCTTAATAACGAAGTAAATCTGACAGCAGGTAAGCACATATATTCCATTTCTCTTTTCAGCAATAGAGGGAGCCAGAGAACTTCTTCTCCCAGCAAGCCTTCCTACCCTGGGATCTACACACTTAAAAATCATTTGCTCACTTAAACAACTATTCTGCCCTGTGTGGGTCCAAATTCCCATTCATGTTAATGGAAAGGGTTCACAGGTCCTGAATCTGGGCCCTTGCCGCATCTGCAACTCCACTCGATCGCTCTGCTAGAGACAGGAGAATTAAGAGTCCTAAGGTATTATGCTACAATAAAGGTATCGCCCACAGGAACCCAACTGGAAGAGCTCTAGGCTCCCTGATTGGGCTGAATACACTGTTTGAGCCAGAAAGAGACAGGGTCCAGATCTAATGGGGCACAAAGTTCATGGGTCCAGATCTAATGCATCCAAGGCTGCTGAGGGAGTTGGCTGATGTGATTGTAGAGTCAGTGGCCATTATCTCTGAAAATTTGTGGCGATTGGAGGAGATCCCGGATGATTGGAAAAAGGCAAATATAGTGCCCATATTTTAAAAAAGGGAAGAAAGAGAACCCGGGGAACTACAGACCAGTCAGTCTCACTTCAGTACCCGGTAAAATCATGTAGCAGGTCCTCAAGGAATCCATTTTGAAACACTTGGAGGAGAGAAAGGTGATCAGGAACAGTCAACATGGATTCACCAAGGGCAAGTCATGCCTGACCAACCTGATTGCCTTCTGTGATGAGATAACTGGCTCTGTGGATATGAGGAAAGCGGTGGATGTGATAAATCTTGACTTTAACAAAGCTTTTGATATGGTCTCTCACAGTATTCTTGCCAGTAAGTTAAAAAAATAAGGATTGGATGAAAGGTCTATAAGGTGGATAGAAAGCTGGCTAGATTGTCGGGCTCAAAGGGAAGTGATGAACGGCTCAATGTCTAGTTGGCAGCCAGTATCAAGCGGAGTGCCCCAGGGGTCGGTTCTGGGGACAGTTTTGTTCAACATCTTTATTAATGATCTGGATGATGGGATTAATTTCACCCTCAGCAAGTTTGCAGAGGACACTACACTGGGGGGAGAGGTAGATATGCTGGAGGGTAGGGATAGGGTCCAGAGTGACCTAGACAAATTGGAGGATTGGGCCAAAAGAAATCTGATGAGGTTCAACAAGGACAAGTGCAGGTTCCTGCACTTAGGATGGAAGAATCCCATGCACCGCTACAGGCTGGGGACCGACTGGCTAAGCAGCAGTTCTGCAGAAAAGGACCTGGGGATTACAGTGGACGAGAAGCTGGATATGAGTCAGCTGTGTGCCCTTGTTGCCAAGAAGGCTAACGGCATGTTGGGCTGTATTAGTAGGAGCATTGCCAGCAGATCAAGGGAAGTGATTATTCCCCTCTATTCGGCACCGGTGAGGCCATACCTGGAGTATCGTGTCCAGTTTTGGTCCCCCCACTACAGAAGGGATGTGGACAAATTGGAGAGAGTCCAGTGGAGGGCAATGAAAATGATTAGGGGGCTGGGGAATATGATTAATGAGGAGAGGCTGAGGGAACTGGGCTTATTTAGTCTGCAGAAGAGACTGTGAGGGGGGATTAGATAGCAGCCTTCAAGTACCTGAAGTGGGGTTCCAAAGAGGATGGAGCTCGGCTGTTCTCAGTGGTGGCAGATGACAGAACAAGAAGCAATGGTCTCAAGTTGCAGTGGGGGAGGTCTAGTTTGGATATTAGGAAACACTATTTCACTACGAGGGTGGTGAAGCACTGGAATAGGTTACCTAGGGAGGTGGTGGAATCTCCATCCTTAGAGATTTTTAAGGGCTGGCTTGACAAAGCCCTGGCTGGGATGATTTAGTTGGTGTTGGTTCTGCTTTGAGCAGGGGTTTGGACTAGATGACCTGCTGAGGTCTCTTCCAACCCTAATCTATGATTCTAGAGGAACAAGGTGCAGTAAGGTGGATTCTGGCTTGCTGCTGCTAATGTTGCTGCCATTTGCATCTGATTCTCTGCTTCAACCCCAGTTCCTGACTTTGATCCTGCCTTGCTCCTGCCCTCTGCCTCACTCTGGTCCCTAAGCCTGTCATCCCAGTGACTGTGCTTCAGCTCAGACCTAGATTATGGCTCTTTGCTTCACGACTCACCCCTGGACCTCAGTTTCAGTTCCTGTTTCCTGTCTGACCCGGGGTCTAGCTTTCAGCTCTGACACCTGGCTCCTGATTCCAGATCTGCCCATTGCCCTCTGGTTCCTGACTACCAGCCTAGACCACCTTCATCCTAGTCACTGGCATTGGTCTTCCACAGGCCCTGGCAGCGGGCATAAATACGGAGAAATGTCAGGTTTCAGAATAGCAGCCGTGTTAGTCCGTATCCGCAAAAAGAAAAGGAGGACTTGTGGCACCTTAGAGACTAACAAATTTATTTGAGCATAAGAAATCTCAGTCTTTCCTAACCGCTGGATGTTGACCACTTCTCTGATGGCCCTCAATAAACCAGTCCTCATTTCTTCTTCCCTTTGATATTAACTGTCCCTACCAAATTCATTTATATCCACAGTTTGGTACATCTTGTTGCATGTTATTCCACCTAGCTAGTGATGAATATTGTCAGCAAGATTGATGCGAATAGAGATTTCAGAGCATTCTATTGGTAATTTCTCTAGGATATGCAATATCTACTCCTATTTCTTGGACCAAGGCCAGTTTTTTTAACCAATTTAAAATTTCACCAACCATTACTTACTAACCCTGTATCTAGTCTTCAGTGTTCAAGGATCAAACGCCATCTTGATGTCCAAATAGATTATGTTTGTTGCTTCATCCCATCAGCTCTCATTGTCATGTCCTCAAACAAGTTAATAACATTTGTCAAGCATGACTTCCTCTTTATAAATGTCATGGTTGTCCTTGACCAGTCTGCACCTGTTTAAGTGTTCGCCTATTTTGTCCCTAAACAGTGACCCTAAAATTTCTCCCAATTGTCTTCAGTGTTTATGTACTGGAATTTTTAGTGGCATACAATTAACAGCTTCAGGCTCTTATTCCAAAAAATCAGAATGCATGTTGCCTTAGTATAAAAATCTATCTTAGGTATGTATCTATCCCCATTACCATAGTATCGGAGCACCTCTCAGTGGTTAATATCCTTATCCACACAACACCCCTGTGAGGGAGGGAAATGTTATATTCCTATCTTACAGATGGGGAACAGAGTGGCTAAGCAGCTTGCCCCAGGACCCACTGGAAGTCTGGCAGAGTAGGGAATTGAACTCTGTGTGCTCTAACCACTGGACCATTCTTCTTCTCTCAATGTAAATCAGTTTAAATATTTTTAATACTACTGCATTTGTTTTTGTTTGGTTTCTCATAGCTTTGGCATATTTTGCTAAATTTAATTTGGGGGATCAATTTCCCTTTTTCCCCAAATGATATCCTGTTTCCAAGGTATGAAATTCATTGTTGAAGTGGAGCACTCACATGGTTATAATGCCACGTCTACAAAAGTATGTGTTTATGTATGTGGTGGGTGAGCCATAGTAAGCAGATTCTGTGAGTCTGCACTTCAGCAACAACAGTGTCAGTATCACACTAAAAGTGTTGCAGCTCAAGTCTAAGGCAGTGTGTCTGGTGCATACAATAAAGTTTTGAACACCCGGTCAAAGTTCCTTTAGGGTAGGATAGGCATGTGGCTACGTATTTTTCCTCTTTTGTTAATACTCCATATGTGGTTCAACTGTCCAGCATAAATCCATCTTACAGTCATTTGTGCCAATTTCCAACTGGAGCTATACCTTTATATTTATGAACACCACCAAGGATTCCAGAGTCTCTCTCTTCTTCCTGCACTGTGTGATTTCTTAAAAGACCAAGATTTGATTTATATGTCCATTAAAGGATTGACAGCTAGTGCTACTCGTAAAGATATTGAGCTGAATGGCACTACCGATTAGTACCTTTCATCTAATACTACAGTGATTGTCATTTTGGGTTTGTGGCAGGGAGGAATAAAACAGTAGTAGCTCTAGCTCAAACCCTGGGCTAACTGAAAATCAATTAAGCTCCATTTTTTTTTTAAAGGGAGATTAATCCAGTTTCTACTGCTAACCTTTAGGAATCCACTGTTTGTGCAATAACAGTACTTACATATGTTCTGATCTGTGGGTTCAGCTGATTGTGTCTGCAATTGCCTGTAGACTAGGCATAAAATTATTTGAATAACATCATTTTTAATAACATAGTCCTTAGTTTTAAGATTCTTCCTCAACCCTTTATTTCTAAAGCTGCTGTTCATCTGTTTTGGAAGATCCAGTCTGAGCAGTTTTCTCCCTTCCCTCCCAAATGTAGGTGTCTAGTTAGTTGCTGGCTAGTTAGTAAACAAAAAATATCAAAGAGGTATATCCAGATTATTAAGAACAGAAATATTTCTGCTGCTGTTGATTCATCTGTCGAACATTTCAAATAGCACTTTCCTCTCATGTGGATTTGTTCCATTAGAAAATTCACCTCATATTTTGGAAACAAAAGGAAAAATACTATGTTCTATTGTTTCGTACTTTTTTTCAGGGATGTTTAAAAGTGGGACATTACTTGGGCTCCAATTCTGCAAAGAGAACCATGTGAGTGGACCCATATGCCTACACAAAGCTCTCTTGTCTTTAGTATGGGTCCACCTGCGTCATTCTCTTTGCAATATTGGGGTCCAAATTCTTCTCAATTCATGCAGCTGTTTGCCAGGTAACTTTTAACAAATCTTCAGAACTATGACTATGTCTACAATGCAAAATACTCTTTAAAAACCCTAAAAGATAAACATTACACGGTTGCTGAGCTGCAAAATATGAAGATTTATTCAACACCATTCACTCCAAAGGTAAACATCATCCAGAGAGAGCCCTGGACAGTGAATGACTCTGTAAGTAACAGAACTGGATAAAATGGCTGAAAATGTTCATGAAAATTCATGTGCAAGTATTCATCAATCTATCTGATTTCACCTCTATCACATTTGGATTTTTCACATTTCAGGAGAACAGGTTCAAAAAAGACCCTTTTCGTTTAGAAATGTGAACTTACGAATTTTCAGTGAGGAGAAAGAAGAGATTATGCCATGATGGTGCCATTGCTGAGTCCAAACGGCTTAGTGAAACGTGCATGGGACCTGGGAATTCCTGGGGATGACAGTTTCTGAGTTTTATTCCCCCCCCCCCGCCCCCAAAAAAGGCCATACCATAAAGGAGTGGCGCTGGAACACTTTTAATAGTGGGGGTACTGGAAACTAGCCCCCTTACCTCTATCTGTGCCACCCCACCCCCCAGCTGGGGCCAGGATGAGTGCTGTGTCTCTGGGTGGGGAGGATCCAGACGGGGCAAAGGCTGGGGGCAGGCACAGGGCCAGGAGTGGAGCCCCGGGCACAGGGCCCGCAGCCAGGACCCTGCATGCGTGGCCAGCAGTAACAGAGTCCTGGGCACTGGGCCGCAGCCAGGACCCTGCATATGGAGCCAGTAACAGAGACCCCAGGAGCAGAGCCCTGGGAGTGGGGGGCCAAGTGTGGGGCCCTGGACATGGGGCCAGGGAGCGGGACCAGTGCCCCAAGAGCAGAGCCCTGGGTGCAGGACCAAGAGTGGGGCCCTGGGCATAGGGCCAGCAGCCAGGGAGCGGGGCGCAGGGCCAGGGAGCAGGACCCTGGGTGTGGGGCCGGGAGTGGTAGCTGGTACCCAAGCCGGTGGCAGGGACCCAAGCCCCGGATTGGGGAGTGGAGGTCTGGGCATGAAACCTGGGTGTGCTGCAGCAGCCCTCGCACCCCTACTTCCCCTGCCTATGCCAAAAAGAGGATCCTTGTCCTGCAAGGTTAGAGAAGGCTCTGCAAGGCTTATTAATATGTTAGTATTCTGTAACACTTGGAAGCATTATCTAGTTAGGGCTCCCGACACTGCTATGAATTTTTATCCCTGTTGCACGTATAGGAAATTTCCTAATAGAGGTTAAGTGATGTGACCTAGAACACACTGAAAGCCAGTGTCAGAACCCAGCTCTCTTGTCTGTCTGTCCATATCTAAGCACTCAATTTCCCCATATATAAAATATCAATAATGATATATGCCAATTTTGGGGAGGTCGGAGCCGGAAGGGAAGGAATCTGATGTTCATGAAGTGCTGAGTTAGTGCAAATTAAGGAACTCTGGTTCCCCAGCAGTACACTCACTGTTCAAATATTGTACAATGGACTGAAAATGAACTGTTTTCTGTTTCTACAAATGTTGTTCCAAACTTTACAGAAAACCTACTTAACCATTGTGTAGGAATGCTATTGTAAACATGTTTTATGTTCTTTGCAATGCATGGCAGTACCCTGCAAGTGATATAATAGGATATTATACTTTAAACAATTCAAAGACTCTGAAAAACAAAATAAAATGAGTTGGAAATTAGTCATACATGTTTTATAGATCTACAAATCAAGTTTTCAGGGGAATACTAGTATATTTCCCTCTATACGCTGTTAATCTCTCACTTGTAATTTGAGACTGCAAAGTATACTTATAAATGTGTGACTTTTACCTCAATGAACACTTGTGTGCACTCCCATTTTTGTGACCAATTGCACCTATGTGGGAGTTTAAGCCTCATTTGGTGTTATCCCTACTTCAGCAATAATCACCATTCAGACTCAGTTTGGAAAATAATACTCTCTCTGCTCCCTTTATTTTAGTATATTTTAAGCCAAATCAGTTTTAAAAAATGCCCTTTTAAAAGTTATACATGTTAAATGTGGAACCTTCTTGCTTATATATATTTTTACCATCTCTTCAGTAATAAAGTCTAGTCATTTTGTACTTGTGGTCATTAAAGATTTCTTTGGAAGAACAGGAGTGTTAACCCCAGGGCACTGATCAGAGTTCAACTCAGATAATTATACTGAGCCTCTAAATTCCACCTGGAAAAGATATGCTTCATATTTTCCTTAATTGCACAATTTTGCATTGCACTTTTAAACAGGTACCACTTTTCAAAGCAGAAGTGGCTGTTCTATAGTGGTGGATATAGTGATCCCTATGTATATGGAAAAATAGTAGGAGATCATGTAAGTGAACACTGCGTCATAATGCAAACACACAAGGAGGCTGAGTTAAGGTTGCCCATGCAGCCTTAATTCTGACATTTCTATCATTTCAGTGCTTGACTTTCTAACCTTAACATTCTTTTAACGCACTGTTTTTTAAAAAATGTTTTTTCTAATTACATATTCTGTATATATAAACAAACAAACAAACAAACTGAAAGAAACCCCAAATTCCATTATGTGGAGCCATACGGACACCCAAACTTGGGTCAACAGCAGAGTTCAGACTTTTAGTTTCACAGCACAGACATCTACCATTTAAGGTAATGTATCAACTAGCAGCAGTAGTGGGCTGTTATAGTCTATGTGGACCAAACACTACAGGGAGAATAAGACACACATCTGCTAGTGGGTTTCACTGCCATTTGCTATAAACCCTTCTGCTCATTCACCCCCAGTTCTGTCTGCCTCTCCCCATATCTCTCTGTGCTTACATACGTTCTGACTACCCTGGCTCCTGTCCGACTCTCCCCATCTTCCTCTCCATTTTTCAAGCATCCAAATTTCAACCATCTACGTGGCTGCTCTCTCCTCCTCTTCATCACTGCTGAGCATCACCACATGGGCACTGTCAACACATGACAGTCTCCCTACTCTCTGTTCCTATATATGGCCCCCAGCAGCCAGGAGCTGCAATTGCAGGGAAAGTTCTGTTCAGCCCCAGGATCCCTGGAGTAGAGCATGGTCCATGCAGAGGGAATGTTTGGAGAATTTAGCTCCCAAACACTATGAGTCTCTGCTGAGCATGTGGGAACTGAGATATTTTGAATGCTTTTACCTTGGCCAAATTTGGGTAAATTTTCACAGGAACTGCAAAAGGCACATCAGTGACACCAGTGATACATCCCCCTGCCAAATTTCAAAGGCATGCTTCAAAGCATGGATGTGCTAGAGCTTCTCAATGAAATAGTGGGGAAAAAATTAAGATGGGCAAAACAACATATTTTTCCCTGATCTCATTGTCAGAAATAGGTGAAGTATAAAAGTATAAAACTTTTCCCAAAAAATTCAAAAGCCCAGAATGGAAAATGACAGCTTGCATGATTAAAGTTTGGTTAAGTTATAAGTATGCTTGGCAGAATTCAAAAAATTTTTTATCATTTCAACAGATAGTGTCAATGTTTATTTTAAGCTTTTTTCTATTTTTATTGACTGAAATGTTCAGTAACACAAAATTATGGGTTTTAGCCATTTTTTTATTTGTATCAATTGAAATTTTCAATTTTGCAAAATTAGGTGGCGGGGATCAGACAATAATTATTTAATGACAGTAGATGCTGAGATTCAATAAGTTAAAGCTTCATAATGGTTAAAATGCAAATTGTAAACACCATATGTCAAAATAAACAAAATAAATATTCTTAAATCAAACTCTAATAAGTTTTGATGCAGCATTTTTCTTACTTTTCCCATCTCTAAATGTCTATACAAATATTTTTTCACTGGTTTGTGTGTGTGTATTGTAAAATTCAAATTTATCAACATTTATCAATAAAAATCTAATCCTTCCAAGTCTAATTATAAGTAACTAAAAATAGGCTCTTGTACTGGAAAGCATAGGGCAACCTTATTTATCTGCATGCTGATAGCTTTGCCTATAATAACAAATCTTTCTATTCACTCAGAAGAATAACTAATAAACAAATATAGTTAATGGTGATGAGGGCCCTAACTTCTTTGAAAATCCTGGCCTTTGTAGAATTAGTTCCTATGACTATAACAACCCTTGCAAGAACAGATTCCAGAGTATTATTTATTACTCTCCTCCAGTTACTCTTACAGCCATCTCAAGGAACCATTAGGAAAGGGATAGGTAACAAAACAGAAAATAACATAATGCCACTATATAAATCCCTGATGTGCCCACATCTTGAATACTGCGTGCAGTTCTGGTCATCGCATCTCCAAAAAGATCGATTAGAATTGGAAAAAGTACAGAGAAGGGCGAGGAGAATGATTAGAGGTACGGAACGTCTTCCATTAAAAAGACTGTGACTGTTCAACTTAGTAAAGAGATGCCTGGCAGGGATATGATAGTGGTCTATAAAATCATGGATGTCATGGAGAAAGTGAATAGGGAAGTGTTATTTACCCCTTGTTGCCAGGCCAAAAATAGAACTGGGTTCGAAAAACAATTAGATAAGTTCATGGAGGATAGGCCTATCTATGGCTGTTAGCTTAGATGGTCAGGGATGAAATCCCATGCTCTGGGTGTCCCTAAACCTCCAACTGCAAGAAGCTGGCACTGGATGACAGGGGGTGGATCCCTTGAAATTGCCCAGTTCTGTTCATTTCCTTTCAAGCATCTGGCACTGGCTTCTGTCAGAAGATAAGATACTGGGCTAGATCGGCCATTGGTCTGACCCAATATGGCCATTCTCATGTTCCTATAAGGATTTGTGCAGATGGACTTCAGCCATCAAGCACTCTTCTTCTAAAATCTTTCAAGTTGGGTACCATAAGAGGAAAAATAATATTAGATTCTCTGGTTTTGAACCTGATCTCTATAAAGTAGAAGAAAAGGATTTAGAAAGATTCCACACTTGGTGGTAAATCTATCAAAGTTCTACATAAATCACAGGAAACTTTAGCCAGTTCTCTTATCTAAATTTCTCTCTCTCTCTCTGGTATTTAATCAAAGCAGAATCTACAGAACATCTTTAAAATCCTCCTCAAAATATTCAGCAGAATTACTTCAGAAAAACTAACAAGATACTTCATAACACCAATTAAAATCCACTCACGTAAACCATCCAACTCTTTAGAGACATATAGCTTGATTTGTGAGGCTGCATAAGTCAGGCTGGTTCAGTATCATTATCCTAATAGATGGTAACCCTTGATTCCCCATAATTTACAATACATCAGTGTAAACCCTTTGTAACAGACCATTTAATCAACAAGAAACGATCAAAACTGAGGAGCTTGAGGCTGCAGGCTGATGAGGGAAGTACAGAGGAGCCATTGTCATCAGCATTTGCTCAGCACTTGTGCAGAGAGGCTCAACATAGTTATTATATTTAATCATGTTTATTACAGTAGGGCCTAAGGGCCAACCCAGAATGGAACCCCATTGTGCTAGGTGCTGTACAAACACAGAGTAGAAGACAAGCCCTGCTCTGAAGAACTTACAACACAAATAGACAAGACAGACACAGGGAGGAGAAGGGGTAGGACCTATAAGCAGAGTGAACTATGTGACACAGCAAATGGCATGTGAGTTCTGTGATTGTTTTGGAGGGTGGGTTTAGTTAGGAGGGGCTAAGTTAAATGGAAAAGAAGGAAACAAGGTGTGGCAGAAGAGGTTAAGAGGGACAGGTGTGGAGTGAAGCTGAGGTGATGAGACTGTGAGGGAGGGGGAAGGGTGAGGGTTTGAGCAGGGACGAGGCTTTCTTCCGGCAACTCGCAGAAGTTACTTGATCGCAGGCCCTGGCTCTCATGGGAGACTTCAATCACTCTGATATCTGCTGGGAGAGCAATACAGCGGTGCACAGGCAATCCAGGAAGTTTTTGGAAAATGTAGGGGACAATTTCCTGGTGCAAGTGCTGGAGGAACCAACTAGGGGCAGAGCTCTTCTTGACCTGCTGCTCACAAACCAGGAAGAATTAGTAGGGGAAGCAAAAGTGGATGGGAACCTGGGAGGCAGTGACCATGAAATAGTCGAGTTCAGGATCCTAACACAAGGAAGAAAGGAGAGCAGCAGAATACAGACCCTGGATTTCAGAAAAGCAGACTTTGACTCTCTCAGGGAACTGATGGGCAAGATCCCCTGGGAGAATAACATGAGGGGGAAAGGAGTCCAGAAGAGCTGGCTGTATTTTAAAGAATCCTTATTGAGGTTGCAGGGACAAACTATCCCGATGTGTAGAAAGAATAGTAAATATGGCAGGCGACCAGCTTGGCTTAACAGTGAAATCCTTGCTGCTTTTAAATACAAAAAAGAAGCTTACAAGAAGTGGAAGATTGGACAAATGACCAGGGATGAGTATAAAAATATTGCTCGGGCTTGCAGGAGTGAAATCAGGAAGGGCAAATCACACCTGGAGTTGCAGCTAGCAAGAGATGTTAAGAGTAACAAGAAGGGTTTCTTCAGGTATGTTGGCAACAAGAAGAAAGCCAAGGAAAGTGTGGGCCCCTTACTGAATGAGGGAGGCAACCTAGTGACAGAGGATGTGGAAAAAGCTAATTTACTCAATGCTTTTTTTGCCTCTGTCTTCACGAACAAGGTCAGCTCCCAGACTGCTGCGCTGGGCATCACAGCATGGGGAGTAGGTGGCCAGCCCTCTGTGGAGAAAGAGGTGGTTAGGGACTATTTAGAAAAGCTGGACGTGCACAAGTCCATGGGGCCGGACGCGTTGCATCCGAGAGTGCTAAAGGAATTGGCGGCTGTGATTGCAGAGCCATTGGCCATTATCTTTGAAAACTCGTGGCGAACGGGGGAAGTCCCGGATGACCGGAAAAAGGCTAATGTAGTGCCAATCTTTAAAAAAGGGAAGAAGGAGGATCCTGGGAACTACAGGCCAGTCAGCCTCACCTCAGTCCCCGGAAAAATCATGGAGCAGGTCCTCAAGGAATCAATCCTGAAGCACTTACACGAGAGGAAAGTGATCAGGAACAGTCAGCATGGATTCACCAAGGGAAGGTCATGCCTGACTAATCTAATCGCCTTCTATGATGAGATTACTGGTTCTGTGGATGAAGGGAAAGCAGTGGATGTATTGTTTCTTGACTTTAGCAAAGCTTTTGACACGGTCTCCCATAGTATTCTTGTCAGCAAGTTAAAGAAGTATGGGCTGGATGAATGCACTATAAGGTGGGTAGAAAGTTGGCTAGATTGTCGGGCTCAATGGGTAGTGATCAATGGCTCCATGTCTAGTTGGCAGCCGGTATCAAGTGGAGTGCCCCAAGGGTCGGTCCTGGGGCCGGTTTTGTTCAATATCTTCATAAATGATCTGGAGGATGGTGTGGATTGCACTCTAAGCAAATTTGCGGATGATACTAAACTAGGAGGAGTGGTAGATACGCTGGAGGGCAGGGATAGGGTACAGAGGGACCTAGACAAATTGGAGGATTGGGCCAAAAGAAATCTGATGAGGTTCAACAAGGATAAGTGCAGGGTCCTGCACTTAGGATGGAAGAACCCAATGCACCGCTACAGACTAGGGACCGAATGGCTAGGCAGCAGTTCTGCAGACAAGGACCTAGGGGTGACAGTGGACGAGAAGTTGGATATGAGTCAACAGTGTGCCCTTGTTGCCAAGAAGGCCAATGGCATTTTGGGATGTATAAGTAAGGGCATAGCCAGCAGATTGAAGGACGTGATCGTTCCCCTCTATTCGACATTGGTGAGGCCTCATCTGGAGTACTGTGTCCAGTTTTGGGCCCCGCACTACAAGAAGGATGTAGATAAATTGGAGCGAGTCCAGCAAAGGGCAACAAAAATGATTAGGGGTCTGGAACACATGACTTGTGAGGAGACGCTGAGGGAACTGGGATTGTTTAGTCTGCAGAAGAGAAGAATGAGGGGGGATTTGATAGCTGCTTTCAACTACCTGAGAGGGGGTTCCAAAGAGGATGGTTCTAGGCTATTCTCAGTGGTAGAAGAGGACAGGACAAGGAGTAATGGTCTCAAGTTGCAGTGGGGGAGGTTTAGGTTGGATATTAGGAAAAACTTTTTCACTAGGAGGGTGGTGAAACACTGGAATGCGTTACCTAGCGAGGTGGTGGAATCTCCTTCCCTAGAAGTTTTTAAAGTCAGGCTTGACAAAGCCCTGGCTGGGATGATTTAGTTGGGGATTGGTCCTGCTTTGAGCAGGGGGTTGGACTAGATGACCTCCTGAGGTCCCTTGCAACCCTGATATTCTATGATTCTATGATTCAAATAGTTAATCAGCACAGGGCAAAAAACGTCTAAACTATCAGAAATTCTTTGAAAGTCCAGAGATCTGTATTTTGGCTGCTCCTGCTCTTACTATCTGGAGTCTCTAGCTGGCTTCTCTCTGCAATTTCCCCCCAGTGCCACAGAGCAAGTGGGCGAGGAGACACCTCCTGGGTCCTTGTTTCCCTACAGTGTGTAAAACCAGCTCTAGGTCCAAGGGATGCTGGGGGAAGAGGTGCTTCTGCTCCTGTTGTCTGGAGTGTGGAGAAATGTGCACCACGCTTAGAACAGAGCTATACAGTGAATGGAATACTGCTGAGCAGGGAGAGGAGGTGCATACTGAAGGGGGTGGGGAGAGCATGTGTGTAGACACAGTTATTACAGAGGATATGTGTAGCAGCCATTTTTAGGATTTTCAGTTATTGCCACTGCTAGCCAGGAAATGTGCATGCTTGGAAAGCTACACGTAGAAGAAACTGAGAGCACGGGTAATCATGAGGGTCAGCCACTGCCATTAGCAAGAAAACAGTATCTCTCACAACCAAACGCTCAGTGCCTCGTGACTTGTACTGAGCACAGCATTCATGCCATTCTGCAGCATCAGCTCCCTCCTGTGACTTCACCTTATTGGATTCTGAATACCGTGTTGCCATCTCTCACCATTTACATCACAAGTCTCACAATAAGTGGTGTTTTTCTTAAAGCTTCAGCTTTAAATTAAGTAATGATGTCAGAACCGCAGCTTTCATTAAAAAAAGAAACAGGCTGCTTCTAGCTCTCATGATTGTGCAGAAAAGTGGGAAAACATGAGCCAAGTGCAACCTATAGGCTCGGAATACAGACAGCAAAATTAAAATCTTATTACTTTTAAGCCAATCTTGTGATTTTTTGAGGCCTGACACGATTTTTGAATGCTGAGGGTCAGCATTGCTGAAACAAAGTCCAATGTTTAGCAACTCCACCCATCGCACTCCTGAAGGATCCAGTCCTAAATGATTGAACACCACCAGAAAAAGGGAGCCTGATTCTGCCCCAAGGCTGGTGTAAATCAGCAGTAAGTCTACTGAAGCCAGTGGAATTACTCTGGTACAAAACTGATATGAATGAGTTGATACAGGCCCGGAGTTTTTAACCGATTGTAATTAATACAGATAATGTACCACAGAAATATGCAAATTAACAAATACACAGGAGCAAATTGTGCCCTCAGATGCATGTGCCAGTGTTGGGATTCCAGTGGAGGCTAATGAGGTTCTTGTGTTTATATCCAAGCGCAGAATTTGGTTCTGCAAACCAAATTCCACTCAATTTCCACTCAGTAATGCCCACTGTAAACAATAGGAACAAAATTTGGGCTTTTATATGAATACAGAGATTTAATTCAGTGCAAGTGGCATAACAAGTTGAGCCAAAAAAAAGAGGGGAAGGGGGAAATATTGATGAGATCCCCATAAGTACCTCAGAAAAGAAAAAAAATCTTGTAATATATATGAATCTGGAGACCTAACAACCGGACACTAAAAATCCCACAATAAACCAGGAAAACAATTGATGTTAATTTACTTGTTTATTTTCTTAGGAAAACATAAGGGTGGTAAATAAGTGTTTCACAATTTCTTCTTACTGTTAATAATTTCAATTGTTACCATTTCTTGATGTTTCTACTCACTCTGATAATGGGCCCTCATGAATCCCAGTTATTACTTAATATAGTTCATAATGCCACATCCAACTAGGGAGCCTTCTAGGGTTTCCATTAGCTAAAATAAAGCCCCAGTCTTGCAAATGAATTTGCATGAGTGGACTTCTGCATCTCTGTAGAACCCCAGTGAAGTTAACGACGCTCAATGTGGGATCCGAGATATGTCTGCATGGATCTAGTGATAGGATCAGAGCCTAAATTCTCTAAGGTTCCCACTAAAGTCTATGACAGTTTTGCCATTGACTTCAGTAGGAGCAGGACTGCGCACTTTTCATCCTAGCATAACTAATTAAATCCTCTTTTTCTACATTTGACTTGTAATTAGCGAAGAGGTATAGTTTCAGACTGTAGAAATCAAAGAAAACTGTTCTACTGGGTGTTTATTAAAATTGTTATAGTTTCCACAACAATTTCATAGTCATTTTGATCAGGTTTTTACAAAAGCTTATTAAAAGGGCTTTTCTTTCTGTAGGTGATTTCTGAAGAGCATCTACTGATTTTCTTTCAAAATGTTATTGAGCCACAAGGGTTATTTGTTCTGTTTTCATTTATCAGAGTGTCATTTTAGTTTAGCGTTGTCATGTGAACAATAGGCAATCAGGGCTGAAACTTTTCAAAATTGCAGCCCTCTAGATGTTACAATTAAATCAATTACAAACCCAGAATAAACAGTTTTTAATCACATCTAACATTATACTACTCAATTTTGTACGATGGAAATCTGAAGTCCATGGACTACTTCAAGAAATAAAACTACCATGTGTACAAAACTCCCGCTTAGCCTGATTAATAAACTGAAGCTCAGAAAATGATGTGCATGAAAACAGCTGTTCTTCCCAATAATGACATTTTATTTTCAAGTTTAGTACTAACACTGTGTCAATCTAAACAATACTTAAGTACATTATGTAAGTGTAACAACACTGACACGACATACAACAAAATGTACCACTTTCAGGAGGCATCAGAAGTAAACAGTGTTAAGAGGAAGGCAATTTTAGCTGTGCAGCAGCTGGTGATGAGCCATTGCCATCATCAAGGGGAATGTGAGGCACAGAACAATGGTAATGCCGAATTAAGTCATGCAGAGGGAATTTAAAAAGGAAACAAAAATTAAAAATATTATAATGACATAGAAATTGAAAGAAGCAGTGTTTTGCATATTGGCAGGTAAAGTACAGCAACTGAAAGGCTGAACTACATAAAAATTCCCACCTGTTCCCTTTAATTTTAATTTTAAATTTTTTTAAAGGAGCAGGCAGAGTTTGTAACAATTTTTTAACCTATCTACATATGATAGGTCTAAATATCTCAAAACTAAGCTGACTCTGTTTTAAATATTGCTCAGGAGATGTAATATTTGAAATTACATCTACTATTCTAATTTTTTTTAATTACCTTCATAGCAAAATTGGGACATAAAAGATGCAAGGCATTATTCTATGTATTTTCATTTGTTTGGCTTTTTCCCTCCAGGTCAATGTGACTCAGTTCTTCTTCTAAATTGATGCCACATTTTTCACTTCTCATCCTTGATACTTTTTTGTCCAAGTATATTACATGTAATTCTCCCCCTGTGGCAATATCCTTAGAGCGGCAGCAGTAGTGAAATGGTTAAAATGTCTTCTCTTGTATTTTAGAATCAGAAAGAACACTAAGCTTTCCAGTTTGGTTGTAGACTAGGAAACACTCAATAAACACATTAGCAAACTGAAGCATTCCACACATATATAATGCAAGTTGTCTTTCCTTTCTGACTTTTCCCAATGTGGGTGTGAGAGCAGGACTCAGACTATATGAGTTTGATGCACTTTTGTGCTCCCTTTGAGAACAAAAACTACATAGATTCAAGGGATACTGGAAACTGGACTCTCAAAGGATAAATTCAAGTCACACAGGAAGTGGGAAGGCAGAGCAGCTACTAGGAGGAGACTGGAGAAAGCAGTAATCCATCATATTTTACTTGTGAGAGGCAACTTCAGTTGTATATTTAATTCTGTTCTATATTATGTTACTCTATAAAATAGCTGTCAATTTTAAGGAGCTTCTGTGCCTCAAACTCTTCTACTGATGAAGGACAGTAGGTAAGCTACAAAGAGGCTGTATTCATACAATTACCTTTTACTATTAGACCCTGTGTCCTGGGTAATTTGGTTAGACCAGGCTAAACCAAATTGACTCAGAATGGGATATACACATAAACTGTTGCATGTTAAAGAACTGCAACAGTTCACCACCTAATTCACTGTATCTCAGATCTAAAAACAGACTCATTTTACCCAAATCTCTGGCAGATCTGAGTAGAGGAACCTAGCATGAGTTTCTTTACATTATTTAGACATTTAAAAGGCAATGATAATAAATGCTGCGGACCAAATTCTAGCTCACAAGTTAGGAAAATACTATTCCAATATTGTGCCAGCACATGTATACAAGCCCCAGGATTCTGGCTGTCAGATATATTCCAGTGTGTAAACCATATAAACGTAGGACTGGAAGGGACCTCGAGGGGTCATCTAGTCCCATCGCTTGCACTCCTGGCAGGACTAAGTATTATCTAGACCATCCCTGACAGGTGTTTGTCTAACCTGCTCTTAAAAATCTCCAGTGATGTGAGGCATAGAGTGAAAAGCCGCTCAATCTTAAAGGACCGTATCTTCCACACCTATAAGCAGTTGTGTGGAGAGATACTAAAACAGTTCAGCAAATGAGCAAATTAATTGTAACCCACTATGCCATCATGCTGGGAATGTTCACAATTATATGGCACAATAGCATTATATTGGGGACAGATCTGCCATTGCACGCCTCATTCTCCACCCAACATATGTGACCATATCCACATATGTGGCTACAGTAGGTGTCATGGGGTATAACAACAGTTGCTCACATCATTTGTCTCCACCAGGCATATGTTGGTCACAGTGCAGTCACAATCAATAACCGCTGCTGACTGAATACCAGAGCCCATATATAGCTAACTGAGTTGGCATAAATAGCATGTTGATCTCAGCCACTAATCTCTCTGATAGAGACCTACGGCTCAGGAGCAAGTACTAATGTTCCTGAATACCACCACCATCCTCTCTGGTGGACTTCATATGAATCAATATTTTAAGCCATAGAATATTTCACATGAGAAATGAGATGGAATATATTATTTGGGTAATATTTGTTGGAGGCATGTTATGGCTGGTGAACTTACGCGTAATCCATTTTTATCGTACCATTCCCACTATAGCATAGACCACATCTTTTTCAGCTAGTCAGTTTTGTATGAAGCACACACATGAAAATGCACATTTTCTTTCCACCAGAATTTTGGTGGGAGAGTGTAAAGATTTTTCATTCTATTCAGTTTTCCTTTCACTCAGATATTATGCCCAATTTTTGCCTCGTGTAATGATTTTTTGGGAGCTTGAACAAAATATTCTCTTGAAAATTTCCATAATTTTTTTTCTTCAATTTTTGTCCATCCTGGAGTTGTGGGGTTATATATGGAAGGTTATGCTAAAATTTCCCATTTTAATAGCCTTTTAGCTTCAACAGATAAAATAACTTGCAGTTATTTTCTCTGATATTTTTAAAAATTTCAAATCCACTTTATTTATTCCCCAAATCCTTTCTAAGTGAAGCCCAAAGCTGGGGTTTTCAATAATGGAGACTACTTCATAGATCAAGGAGACAAGGCTGTTCTATAAATACACACTCATCCTGCACTCGCCTAATGAGTATGAGTGCTGAGACTGAGATATTGCCATTTCTGTTCCCGAACAAGTGAATAAAGTAATCTTACACTACACAATCTACTGTTTTGCCAATTACATTCCCCACACCCTTCTCGCTCCTTGCCACACAAAAACACCCTTCCATGGGAATAAGGAATCCCCAGTTTTGTTGTTCTTCTGCACTGCCCAAGGCCAAAATATTACTATATATAACAATGCCCTGAAGCTTAAACTAAACTATCTAAACTGCTACATGCCACAAGGAGCCACAACAGTAGTTCCCTTAACCCACCCAACAATATTGTTAATCTTTCCAGCTATACTCTTAGCCCAGCAGAAGAGTTTGTCCTATCTCAGGGCCTCTCGTTTTGTCCCTCCAGGCCCACGAACATGATACAGTTCTGTGGTGACCTAGAATCCTTCTTTTGACGTCTCCGCTCAAAGAATATTTCCAACACACCTCTGAACAACATACTAACCCACAGAATCCTTCCTACCAACACTACAAAAAGAAGGCTTCTGTGTGGATTCCTCCTGAAGGTCGAAACAGACTGGACTTCTACATAGAGTGCTTCCGTCGACCTGCACAGGCTGAATTTGTAGAAAAGCAGCATCACTTGCCCCATAACCTCAGCCATGCTGAACACAATGCCATCAACAGCCTCAGGAATAACTCTGACATCATAATCAAAAAGGATGACAAAGGAGGTGCTGTCGTCATCATGAATAGGTTGGAATATGAACAAGAGGCTGCTAGGCAGCTCTCTAACTCCACATTCTACAAGCCATTATCCTCTGATCCCACTGAGGATTACCAAAAGAAACTACACCATCTGCTCAAGAAACTCCCTGAAAAAGCACAGGAACAGATCTGTGCAGACACATGCCTAGAACCCCAGTTAGGGGTATTCTATTTGCTACCCAAGATCCATAAACCTGGAAATCCTGAGCGCCCCATCATCTCAGGCATTGGCATCCTAACAGCAGGATTGTCTGGCTACGTGGACTCTCTCCTCAGACCCTACACTACCAGCACTCCCAGCTATCTTCGAGACACCACTGACTTCCTGAGGAAACTACACTCCATCGGTGATCTTCCAGAAAACACCATCCTGGCCACTATGGATGTAGAAGCCCTCTACACCAACATTCCACACAAAGATGGACTACAAGCCATCAGGAACAGTATCCCCGATAACGTCATGGCAAACCTCGTGGCTGACCTTTGTGACTTTGTCCTCACCCACAACTATTTCACATTTGGGGACAATGTATACCTTCAAGTCAGCAGCACTGCTATTGGTACCCGCATGGCCCCACAGTATGCCAACATTTTTATAGCTGACTTAGAACAACGCTTCCTTAGCTCTCGTGCCCTAACGCCCCTACTCTACTTGCGCACATTGATGACATCTTCATCATCTGGACCCATGGAAAAGAAGCCCTTGAGGAATTCCACCATGATTTCAACAATTTCCACCCCACCATCAACCTCAGCCAAGACCAATCCACACAAGCAGTCCATTTCCTGGACACTACTGTGCTAATAAGCGACGGTCACATAACCACCACCCTATACCAGAAACCTACGGACCGCGGTACTTACCTACATGCCTCCAGCTTCCATCCAGGACACACGATCCATTGTCTACAGCCAAGCTCTAAGATACAACCGCATTTGCTCCAATTCCTCAGACAGAGACAAACACCTACAAGATCTCTATCAGGCATTGTTAAAACTACAATACCCACCTGCTCAAGTGAAAAAACAGATTGACAGAGTCAGAAGAGTACCCAGAAGTCACCTACTACAGAACAGGCCCAACAAAGAAAATAACAGAACACCACTAGCTGTCACCTTCAGCCCACAACTAAAACCTCTTCAGTGCATTATCAAAGATTTACAACCTATCCTGAAAAATGATCCTTCACTCTCACAGATCTTGGGAGATAGACCAGTCCTTGCTTACAGACAGCCCCCCAACCTGAAGCAAATACTCTCCAGCAACCACACACCACACTAACCCAACAAAAACACTAACCCAGGAACCTATTCTTGCAACAAAGCCCGATGCCAACTCTGTCCACATATTTATTCAAGTGACACCATCATACGACCTAATCACATTAGCCATGCCATCAGGGGCTCGTTCAACTGCACATCTACCAATGTGATATATGCCATGATGTGCCAGCAATGCCCCTCTGCCATGTACATTGGCCAAACCAGACAGTCTCTACGCAAAAGAATAAATGAACACAAATCTGACATCAGGAATCATAACATTCAAAAACCAGTAGGAAAACACTTCAACCTCTCTGGCCACTCAGTAAAAGACTTAAGGGTGGCAATTTTGCAACAGAAAAGCTTCAAAAACAGACTCCAGCGAGAAACTGCTGAGCTTGAATTAATATGCAAACTACATACCATTAACTTGGGTTTGAATAGAGACTGGGAGTGGCTGGGTCATTACACATATTGAATCTATTTCCCTAAGTTAAGTATCCTCACACTTTCTTGTCAACTGTCTAAATGGGCCATCTTGATTATCACTACAAAAGTTTTTTTTCTCCTGCTGATAATAGCTCATCTTAATTAATTAGCCTCTTACAGTTTGTATGGCAACTTCCACCTTCTCTGTGTGTATATATATATAATCTTCTTACTATATGTTCTATTCTATGCATCCGATGAAGTGGGCTATAGCCCACGAAAGCTTATGCTCTAATAAATTTGTTAGTCTCTAAGGTGCCACAAGTATTCCTGATCTTTTTTCTGAAGCTTAATGGCACTCTCTCCATTAAAATATACTTTTAAAAGCTATTTTGGCTAACAGAAACCTCAGCTAATTTATTCTTTCCAGAAAATGCACAGTAGCCTAGTATAAATAAAATTGCGCACAAGGTTTTAAACTTCAGAGTGCCAACCCCATAAAATCCAACATATTCCCTTTCTCCCATCCCTGAATTCCCACTACCAGTCACCACCACCGCCAATGTAAAAAAGGAAAAATGTTACAACTATTTTTGATGGAGTACCAGAGGGAAGGTATATTTGCAACAAATTACAACTCACAAAAACCTGCGTTTATATTCTGAAATACCACCAAAGTAGACGAAGTGTTTAAACAGGCAAATTAACTGGAAAGAATGTAATGTAAACAAGCCTATCTAGTTTGACTAGAAAGACCACTTTCTATTAAGTTAGCCCCAGCTTCCGAAGAACGACTTCCCAGAATCACTGAACGGTTTGTGGTGCAACATTGTACTGACAGAATTACAAATACCTCTAAGCCAAATTCTGGCCTTGCATACTGTACACATACAAACCCCTCACTGAATTAAAGGGGACTTGGGCAGGTGTATCTGAGCACAGAATTTAGCCCCTATGCTTGCATAGCATCAAATCAAAATCGTTAAAAATTGCACCCAAAAGATGAATGAATTTCTAAGGAAATAAATTAGATTTGAAATGACTGTTGGAACATATGCATTATACAAAAGATCATGAAATCCATTTAATCTGACATATTGTACAATGAGCTACAAGAACATTTGCAACTGATAGAAGTATGTAAGGTCTCATGTATTATTCTTACCGTAAAGATTACACCATGGAAGCCAGGTGAAATACTTCATCCTGTGCTCTAGCAACCTGAAGGTCATGAACCAAAGACATGGCTTGAACATCTTGGTCAGCGGAGTTTCATATCATAAAACTGTAACTTAGGAGCCGAAAAGGTGTTGATTGTTCTATGTCTATTACAGCTTTGACTTCATGAGTGTAACACAGAAAGTGGGTTAGAACACAAATTTGCAACAACGGAAAGATGAAAAAATGTTCATGTTAAGATGAACTCCTCTGCTGCAGGAATGTTATGATTGTAGGGATAAAATATTCCAGTTCTCAGTGACTATATTATAGTTTTCTTTGAGACTCCAAAGGAAAACAACATATGGATGCTCTATATTTAACATAATGAAAAACAAAGTCACACAATCCACAAAATTCTGCTTTAGAATCAAATTCAATACATGTAAGAAAATACAAACCTGTCAAAAACACACTGTTCTACCTAGAATCATTAAAATGACATGCTGAAATCCACTATTCGAATACATTTTTGAAAGTGCCAGGATCAATATTGTATATGCATTTTCACCTTTTTACAGACAGCAAGAGCACGGAAAGGCAAGTGTGCACCGGAAGGGGGAGCATATTTGAAAACTAGATATGGGCTATGTGCAACATGTCCCAATGAGATTTTACAACCTGAATAAGGTACCCATTTTGATGGCATTCTGAACCAGAGGATGAAGTGAGCTATAGCTCACGAAAGCTTATGCTCAAATAAATTTGTTAGTCTCTAAGGTGCCACAAGTACTCCTTTTCTTTTTGCTGATACAGACTAGCACAGCTGCTGCTCTGAATTCTGAACCAAGTAATAGCTTTCACATTTGTGTGCTGCTCTCAGAAGTTTCTCAGCAGTATCAGCCAATCAGATTTAATTAATACTGAAAATATCCACTTTCTTTAGGGGGTATTATTTTTAGGAATAAAATCCAAGATGTTGAAGGCTGGTGGTTTTGATTTCTCAATACAGATGAGCAGATATATTACCAAACAGCCTGAACATAAGAGAAGCTGAGCATTTAGCAACTTCCACTGACAAACTGCACCAACCACTCCCATTACCCAACTGGAAGTGCAGGTAATTAGGCTCCGTACACATAACATTTAGGAAGCCCTCAGGCATCAGCATTTTTATTAACTGCTTGAGCAACCAACTCAGAACTAACTTGGCTCAGGCTTCTGGCTACATCTAGACCCTAGTATAGCACAGCATTTAAGCATATACTTTATTAAGCCCATCCCTATTCAGCAAAGCACTTACCTCAGTAGCATGACTGTAGCATGAACCTAAATTTAAGCATGCACTTAAGTGCTTTGAAAAATAGGGATAGACTGCTGATATGGGAACCTAGTTCAGACGAGGGCATGGCTAGAAATTTAAAATAAAGATTAGCATGGCCACTCCAATAGTAGCTTATACCATCTTATTTGTATACCTCAGTCCCGTACTAGTTACTGGGTATCTATTCTTACAAGCTGCCCTCTGGATCAGGTACTGCATCAGAAGGTAAGTCCCCCACAAGTGAATCCTCCTTTTGCTAAGTTACAGTATATCTTCAGAAACAACGTGGAGCCCGGTGGCACCTTTTTTTTACCCACGAAAGCTTATGCCCAAATAAATCTGTTAGTCTTTAAGATGCACTGGACACCTCCTTGTTTTTGTGGATACAGACTAACATGGCTACCCCTCTGATACTTAGTATACCTTCAGTTTCTTCATATGCAGAAAGGGAAGGCTTAGAAAATATTCTTGTAAGTAGGCATTTGAGGGCAGATGACACATTTTCAGTCTCTTTGTAATCACTTTTGTATCCGAAGCATTCTGTGGGAAACCTTTGTTTTCTCATTACTGAATGACCGTGCAGGCTAAAACGGGTATCAGACGTCAACAAACCGCAGTGCTCTAATAACAACAGATTAATCAGATCTGTAAGATCCTAAGAAGTATGGACATCAGACATTCTGAATCTGACAATGCTTTAATGCAAGATAATTATTTTAATTTTAAAAAATAATTACAGTTATGTGATATTAGTGGAATGTCAGGTGCTCAGATACCATGGTGAGGTGGCAATATAAATACTGTGAGAGGTAACAAAATGTGGAGTAAAAAGAGTAAATTCAGAGTTAAAATACTGTTTTTATGTTATGATTATGCTACACAGGTAATATTTTGTCAGATTACATATTGCACTTGGAAGTTGCATGTGACGGGTCTGGCACCGCAGCGCCCCTTTGTGGCAGGGGTGGATGGGGTGTTGGGGCCTCGCCACTCTTATGTTCCCATGCCCGTCCTTTAAGGGCATTCCGATGTGGCCCAATGGCCGGTTTCCCCATGCTTGCCCCTTGGTCAGGGTAGAGGGACCTAACGGTCTGAGCCCACGTGTCGCACCCCAAGTATCAGGGCAGCGTGGCCCCATGGCCAAAGTCCATATAGCTTGCCCCGAGTATCAGGGTAGTGTGGCCCAACGGCCAGAGTCCATATAACTCGCCCCATGTACCAGGACAGTGTGGCCCGTCGGCCAGAGTCCATATAATTCGCCCCGTGTATCAGGGCAGCGTGGCTCAATGGCCAGAGTCCATAGCTCCCCCCTCTCAGGTGGGGAAGTGTATCCCAATTGTTGGAGAGGTAGGGGGACCTGGACCCGCCCTCTCAACCAGGTCCCGACGCAGGGCTCTCCTATTGGCAGGGATCCGCCCACAACATGCCGAGCGTCAGTGCAGCTTTAACGCTCCTTGTCTCTAAAGTTCCTCTGGGTCACTTCCTACCTTCACCATCGTGTTCTCCACTCCAGGTGTCGGGGGTCCTCCGGTCCGTCCCCTCCTGTCGGGACCTCCATCTGGGATGCCACGTGCGTCCCGGCTTGGCTGGCCCCTGGATCCTGGAGCGTTGGCTGTCCCTCCTCAGGAGCTGGCAGTGTGCCTCCTTCTCCTCCGGTGGTCAGCCCAGACTGAGCACCTTTGCAGGCTTTTTACACGTATTCTCCAGTTGGAGCATGCCCAACAGGGCTTCCAGGGCGGGGCTTCCTCTGCCAGGAAGGAAGGGTTAACCCCTGTGGTACCAGTGCGGGGCCACTCTGCCCCGTCATACTGCACAAATGTATTAGTTCCATACTCCCAAATAGGACAATCCGATAAAGTCTAAAATTGTTACATACTGTAACACAGCATCCATCAAACGAAAAGTGAGAAAGTAAAAGTGTTGAGAGGGAAGGGGCATTGCTGGTGGCCAGGTTACACAGAAATTTAAGTTAACTGTTCTTTCACAGATAGGTTTAAGTCTGTCTTAAATCAAATGTAAAATCAGTTTGGTGGTCTCAGTGAAGCGTCCGATGGAATCTGTGGCTCTGCCATTTCCTGTTTGCTTCAGCATTGTTCTAGGGAAATCAACTCTAGGGATGAAAAGCCAGATGTCATGATGGGTATTTTGTATATGATATGGATACCTCTCCATTAGAGCTCCAATACATTTCACAGACCGATCACTGAACAGCCATCATATGGTAATGACTTACAGATAGTACCAGCATGAGCCAGATTTGGATAAGTGAGCTGAGGATACAATGTTGCATATCACATTACCAATACCCTGGATTAGTCACCCACCCAATACACTTTTACAATATATATATCACATTGGAAGCATGCATATAATTGTGGTAGACAAATATGAGAGATTTGACATGCACAGATTTGTATAAATCCTGGGAAAGACCATGGTCAATAAATACTATTGTTTGGAAAACATTTAGTGCCATCATTCTGATAATGTATTTTAAAACCTGGGGTTATCAAAAAAGTGCCTGTGTGGGGCCTCCATATTGTCTGACAGCTGAAATTAAACAAATCCTATTGAAGTACAGAGCTAATAGAAGGTTTACAATGTGTGTCATTAGCACCATCCTTATAAGGAAAGAGAAAACATGAGGTGTGGATTTTTAAAATATGATAAAATGAGAGCACTGTTAGATGCATATGAAGGTGCGACTTCAGGCCAGGCATTTGCTTATTAAAATCAAAGTGTCTCTGTCTTATTTTAGTAAATAATCACTGTTGTGTGATTCAAGGTGACATCTTTCAAATTATTTTATCAAGCCAAACATATATACTGCAGTTGAAATAGATTTTAACTGTTGTGTCATTTTAATAAAATATATGGCACAAAATGATTGCTTTATAATATGCTACTAAACGTATTTATGTTCAGGAACAGCAAAGGTAGAAAGCAACTTAATTTAAGTGTTAGTATAATTTTTGGCTCCTATTTTAGTTTGGCAGTGTTATTTATGTGTGTGATCTGAAAACTCATACAGATAAAAGTTTAAATACACATTAAAATTTCCCTAAATATTGTATCAGTGCAGGAGTTCAATGCAAACATTTTATTCAGTTTCATTCCATTGGGTTCTCACTAAGTTTCTTAAACTGAAACCTAATCAAAAGCAATGAGCTTCACCTGGTTCTACATCAAAACCACATGAAACCATGAATTCCAGATTATTTCTATATAAAACCATGCTGCCCCATGTTTTGAAAACTGCCCACATCACCACCAGATGTTATCCAAGGCAAATCTTTTCATGAACACAGTCTGTTTCAGAAAAAAGACACACGGTTTGATCTTTCCAATCTGTTCTACAATATTCAAATTTCTATAAAATATTCAGTTATTAAAAAAGATTGTGAATTTGGGTTTCTTACTTTGGGAAATATTAATTCAAAGATGGCTTCAAATTAACAATGAAAGGTGATGAGTTTATAACATAAACAATGGACCAAGTTAATCCTGTTTCTAGCTCTACTGAGATACATCAATAGAATTATAGAGAGGGAATGCATTTGGCCATTATCTTTAGATTTTTTTTAAATCTGAAACCAGTTTGTCTAAGTGGCACCCCCATGTGGCCCATCAGGGCATGACTCCCTTGCTGTGGGTCCCTCACAGAACAGGTGCCATGGTGCCCTCCACCTAAGGCACACCTGGAGTCCCACAGCTTCCAGGGTGTTGAGAGTTCAAAACAAAAAGGAAAATGTTGCACTAAAAACCAGGTCATCTAAGAATTCATCAGGAGGACCCCACTCTTCTGCTCCAGACTTGTCTCCATGAGGCCAGTCCTTTCTTGTCAGTCTTCTCAGGCCTAGACATCCCATCCACAAACTGGCTTGCCCAGGTAGCAAGCTACCTTAGGCTCTAGGCTGGGACCATCGAAGAAGTAGTAGAGCCCTGTACCCTTTCCTGGTCAGCTTTCAACTGGGCTAGGTCTCCTCCTCCTCCTGACATTAGCTGCAGGTGTAGCGGAGTGGGGGTCATGTGGGTCCACAACCCCCTCATTGCCAGAAAAGGGCCTCTTCTGGTCTCATTTGCCAAGTTTAATGGAACTACTGCCAATTTGCACCAGTGTGAGTGATAACAGATTCAGGTCCTTCATGTCAAAAATATTTTTCTAAGTAGTAAAGAAATAAAAATGTTTACCTAGTTATGACAATGCCACATTGTCATCTGGGGAACTGCAGGGAACTGACAGAATTTTCTTAAACACTCGGAAGTAAAACTACAGTATTTCTAAAGCAGATACAGGAATGGTTTCCCTTGACTTTGAGTGCAGTTTCCAATGATGGGATAGTGAAATCTAACTAATCGAACTGCCCAGCGCTGATAGCAGGCAGGTAATTTAACGCTGTGTTTGTGAATGACCAACAGTAGTCCCAGGTTAGGCCCTGATTCAGCAAGATATTTAAGCACATGTCTAATTTTAAACAAGACAATAGGACTACTCAATAACTAAGTACCTTACTGAATCAGGGTCTTACTCAATTAGTGGAACACCCCCTTTCCAAATATAGTGGACGGATTCATTGAACATCCGTCCTGTACCTTACTATAGATGTCACTTGAACTGGGACTTTTGTGGTCTGTAGATAGCATTTGTATCATGTGTGTCAAAAGTTAGCTAGCTGCCTTATGACCAAGCCTATCTGTCTCAGATAAAGTTCTTCTTTGCATACCATACTGCAAAATCAGCAATATGGGACAAGTTGAAAATAGATTTTCTTGTATGATTCTTGCAGCAAAAGTTTTTAGTTTGAAATATGTTAGAAGCTTCATTGCTATCTGTCATTCAGGTTCCTAAGTACTCTCCGTCTTCCTCTATTTGGGAATACATCATTTATGCATGCGGCTTCATAAACAGGGGAACAGGAAAACAAAACTTGAATTAGATACTGCACCTACTTTTCTCACAAACCCAATAGTGAACATTTGAATAGGCACCACCTGTGTTTCTGAAGAAAACTAATGTTATTCCACAATTAAAAATGTTCAATGTAACCTACACATCTCAAAGAGCGAGGAAGGAAAATGATTTATTGTGAAACAACTAGATATGGCTAAAGAAAAAACTTTAATTACATCTAAGTATATTTGCAGTGATTCATGATGGCTATTTACATCAAATGATTTTTTAAATATTAAATATTAAATCCATTTAAGTGTAATAAGTTGTAAGGCAAATTTTCATCTTTATTTCAGAGTCATGCTAGTTTAAAATTTGTCATTAGAGCTAATAAGAAATGATATTGGAACTACTCTGTACATTTAAATGAAGCATAAATCAATTATTGAAGCAAGGAATTTTTTCATCATTGTAATGATTATTGGAATACATTTAGTCTTTAGATGTTTCATAATGATATCCATAATAGTAAAAAACTTAATTTGTACTGTGTACTGTTCAAATGTTGTCATGTGGAAAAACATTTGAGAGAACACATATGCAATAGGGGAGTATTCTAGACTTGGAAGTATAAAGCATACATTTGATTTTTAACTAACAGACTTTACTAGTCACTTCGGACTCAGTCCTGCAGGCTGCTAAAAGATGTGCAGAGAGCCAAGGCAGTAGCACCAAGGACATGATTCTTATCTTCACAGAGAGGTTTCCATTTAGTGCAGATAAATGTGCACCAAGTTCAGAAATATGAGCACATCTCTACTACTGCACTGAACTGAGGCTTAGTTAGGAGAAGATAGTAGGGCAGGGACGTATCATAACAGAGAAAGGGTTTGGCCAAGGCATAAATGCTTGCAGTAAATATAGTGGATGCAAATAATGTGTGTAGTGGCCAATTCATGATTTTCAGTCACTCCTGCCACTAGACAGGGATAGCAGCTTGTTTAAAGGAGTTAAAGCTGTACTTGGAAGAAAAATGAGAGCAAGGCCAGTCACTGACACAAAAATGTGTCTAAGCATACAAGGAAGGTTTATTGCGTCATCCCTCTTCTCTGCTCCAGTAATGATGTCAGCCTAATCCTCCCATTAGTCAGCCTCTCACACAAATGTCTCTGAATCTTCTGACCATTATGCATGGCAAGCGCACTACACAGCTCTACAAGTCCACTACACTCTCCTCCTTCAAATCCTGTCCATTCCCCATAGCTTGCTTCAACTTATTGGATCAGAAATAGCTTGGCATCTGACTCAGAGTACTCACAGCTACTCAACACTTGTGGGACTAGGCTCTTAACTTCTGTATAGCATGTACGTAATTGACTTTAAAGGGAGGGATTTTCTCCCTTTGTGTTTTCAGCAGCACTCCCTCCTCCCCTTCCCTAAATCTGTATTCCATGTCCCTACTGATTCCTGGCAGGTCCCTCTCTTGGCAGAGAGGTGAAGTGTTCTCTGCTCCTTCAGAAGCTTGCTCAGTCTCCCCACTGTGGATTTGCATTGCATGGGCTCCAAATCCACCAAAGTCTGTGGTCATTCTGCTGTGGCCCTGTCTCCAGACTGTACAGCATGGTTTCTACTGGGCCATGAACCTTCCACTGGAGTGCCCAGAAATCAGCTTATCTGGATACAAGACCTGCCCAGCAGGAAAGAGACTATAGACAACTGGGAGGAAGCCTCTATTGTTCCTGTGATGGAGATGACATTATTCCAAATTATGTTTCTGCTTAACAGGCTCTTTCCAGCCTAACTGGAAAGAGCTCTTTCCAGCAAAATGATTCCCCCTGCAAAGAGGAGGTCAGACTCAGCTCCTTCCACCTGCTCAGCGGCATGATCTTTGCGCCTACTTGGCATGGGCGTATGTGATTACACAAGGTGCAAGACAGTGCGGAAACCAGCCCCATGTTTGAGTTCGGAGGAGAGGGAAAGAGGATTGAAGGGATGAGAGGGCAGAATCACTTGTTTATATAGATCAATTATTCTTTTTCTAGTTTGGCTTTTTTTTCCCCCTGGCAAAGTAGAATGTTTCAGATCAGTTATAGCTGCACACTCTCATAAGAAAAATAAGTTATAGATGCGCAAAAGAATTCAAATGAATAAATTTACATTCATGGGAATAAATCAACATAGATTCAAAGGTAGTTCTATATATAAAACAACATATAGCTGTATGTATAAAAGTCAACAAATTCTAAATGCTATACATACACACACACACACAAACAACTGCTACCCGGCAGATTATTATCCTCTTTAGAAGCAGAATTCTATAGAGAGGTATTCTTCAAAAAAGCAGTACTTAATGACTATTTTGTGAATGCATCAGTCTTCACTGTACTGTCAACATGTTCTCTGAATGAACATAAACAAGTAGGAAAGCAGAAGGACACAAATAAACTACATGTAAATGTTTGCAGCCAGCCTAGCTGTATTGTTCACTAAAAACTTCAGTAAAGCAAACTATGTCAAGAGAAAAAACCAAACATCCTTATATTCAACAAAAATGTAATGGGGAAGAAAGAGTCAAGGGGTCTGATCCTGTGGACTAGATGCGAGTAAACTCCCATTTAAGCCAATGTGCGAAAGAGCTGCCTGTGTAAGAGTTTAAGGAGCAGGCCACAACTTATATTCAGGTTACACAGATCTTCGAAAATACAGTGGGGAAATCCTGATTCAACTGAAGTCAAAGGAAACACCCCCGTTGACTTCAGTGAAGACAGGATTTCACCCACTATCCTTTTTTTTTAATCTTAGCATATCAAGATTTGATGCAATTTCTAGATTTTATTTTTTTAAAGAGAGGGATAGTTTAGTGGACTGAGCATATGCCTTGGTTCTAGTCCTGAGTATGAGAATTATTTCTTCTGTGACACTGATCAAGCCACTTACTTGCTCTGACTCACTTTCCCTATTTGTATAGAGAGAATAATTACATATAGAGACAATTACTTCACATTTTGAGAATTGAGGGACCTGTTAGGTCATGGAGTTCATTCCTCTGGCAATACTAGATTACTCCCTATACTTTATTTTTTAATACTGTGATGAATATAGTTTTAAATGTTGCAGGCAGAGTGGCTCCCATCATTCTATAAACATATTTTGCACATTTTCATAGATCTCACCATTACAAACCCTCATGATATGAAAAGGTAAATGTAGTTACTAATTTCATCCTAGTACCACTATCTTAAGCTATCCCTTTTACTGCCTTTTAAATTAGGTAACCCATTTAAACATTGTTAAGTGCACTGGCAAAAGAAATCCTATATACAGAACAGATGCCATGGCACTGAATACAGACAAGTATCTCCTAGCTATATTTTTAGATTTTCTTTTTAAAGACATCATGTTTGCTTTTCTCCCATGGGGTGAATGTGTTCTAGAATACAAGCAAAAGAACCTGAAGGATAAGGTTGCCAACAGCATGTCAGAGATGATAAGTGCAAAAGAAAAAAGAACCTCCTCTTTTGACACTAGGAGGCAGGTAGAGGAGAAGTGGAAAAAATATACAAAAAACCACAATATCACTCAAATCAAATGACTGTAATTGTTAGCAGTTCAGCCATTGCCACCATTCCCCTCTATTTTACATTGCCACCATTCCCCTCTATTTCTCTGCATGAATCACATTTATACTCAGACAAGTCACTCTAGTTTTGATCCCATTTTGGTCTGATACAGACTACAGGGATATACTGGCAAGTCAAAACAAGAATGGCGAGAAATAATTAGACCAACAGTGTCCATGGTGAATCTCAGCTGCCCACTCTCAAGAGTTTATTTTGAGTTTCTAATGATTCCACAGTCATTGTCATTGACCCAAGTATTTTTCTATTTACAGTTAAAATATAAACTAACATGCATACAAATTAATAAAAATCCATCCTCTACATAATGCGTCTTAGAGGAAGTCCTTAGGCCAGGAGGAGGAGGAGGATAATGAGGGATATGATACAAAATGCTTTTCCATTACCAGTTCCAGTCACTAGAAAGGATGGAAATGAAAAGTTTTTCAGATACACATGTGTTTTCTAACTTTCAGTTCGGTGAACTGCTTCACTCAGGTCTGATGCATGACACTTTCAGAACAAAACTTCAAGCCTTCTCTAGGTTCACCAAAAGGCTTGCCAGAGATTTTTACACTGAACCTGGGCTGAATTTCCCATGAAATTACCATGGAGATACATTTATTAATGGTCTGAGGTATCTTCACACCCACACTTCTCTACCCCACTGGAACTTGATCTTAATTTTACAAATGGAAATCTGTAGCACAGAGGTGCTAAAACCCACATTTTCAAAAACAACAGCTGACTTGAAGTGCCTCCGATTTTGCCCAACTTGACACAACATGGGCCTTATTTTCAGTGGCATTGAATGCCCACTCCTCCCATTGATTGCAAAATCAGAGGCTACTGTAAGGACTTGTCACAGGAAGTCTGTGGCAGAACCGGCACCAAAACCCTGATTTCCTGACTCCCCGATGAGGGCCCAAACCACAAGACTATACTTCCTTTGCATGAATACTATATCTGAGAGCATAACCCATTTCTCTTTGTTGGAAATCAGCTGCTTCAGAAGTAAACAATTTTATGAGACTCATCTACCTAAAAAGCTATTTGGTTTAGGGGAACTCTATGTAGTGCCCTTCCTCATACCCAACTATAGACCTCATATTCATTTCCAGTAGCCACATAGTTGTTGCCATGAATTGTTTCCAGATTGTTTGACAGATCTTTGACATTAAACTTCACAACATAGCATGTTAACTTCTTTCTTTTGCGCTCTCATAAAATGTATGTCTGGAATCTGCTGCTACCTTGTATAAGAAGAACACTTGCTGTGTGACTTTTCAGGAAACCAAGAGCAATTAACATGACCATCTTACAACGTACATCCTCTTTTCTGTAACACTGGGAAGCAACTGGCATTATGGAAAGAATCAGGAAGATTGTTGGGAAACCCATTAATGCATGAAATTATTCCAGGCTAAAAATGAGCAGATAATCAAGAGTCACATCTGCAGTCTTTGCTCAGGCAGAACTGCCAATGAAATCAACAGTTTGTCTGATAAAGGACTGCAGAGCCCAAAGTCAGATATCTTCACAGATAACAATACATGAATATCAACCAGTTTTTAAAGTTGTATGAGCCAACACTACCTCATTACTGTAAGTTGAAAAACACTTAATTTATTCATGTAAAATTGACTGTTCTATTTTATGATGCATTAATCCAGAGGGATCAGAAAATGATTCTAATAGTGAAACATTTAAGGATTAAGTACTGTATATTTTATTGATTTTTTGACAGGTGAAAATATATCTCAGTTATAAGGCTGCCAGTGCCAAGGAACCTAGGATAACCTTCTATAGGTTCAACCTAACACAGATTTAGGGAAGTCCCTGATATTCAGGCAAAGCTGGACAATTTAACCTTAGAACATTTAGTTGTTCTCCATTATCAGTTGGTTTTCAGGCCTATTTTGTTGCTATTATATTGCTGTGGAGACTAAAAGGACTTTCAAAAGAGAACCAATAAAGTAACAATGGAATCAAGCTTTGGCCAAATTATTCTGTGGGTTTCTTTCTTTTCCATAAGCATGGATGACACATAGTAGGAGCAGTCTAGGGAATCACAATTCCCTCCTGGTTTTCCCCTCTTGTTCCAGGAGGGAATTAACCTGCTGTTGGCCCACAATGGTAGCAGACTACTTCTCCATCAATTGCAGTCAGTAGAGCTAAGCCAAGGTTCTGACCATGCTGGCCATGCAGACAGGAAGAGAAGTACCGATTCCATGAAATTTTCTTCCCCTCTTCCTGCCCCCTGCTCAAACTGGTGATGCAGTCAATCCTTAACATTTATTTGAACATTACTACTTGGAAAGTTATATGTAGGCTTGACTGAATTTGATTTTTTATATATAATTTCAATGCATAATATCAATGTTTGTTTTAACCAAATGTTCATAGTTACTCAAAATGATGGGTTTTAAGCATTCCCCCCCCCCCAAAATTTTTATCAATTTCAGTTTTCACAGTTGTGGGAAATTACAAGGTCAGACAGTCTTTATTTAATGACAGATGAGATTCAAAAATTTAAAGCTCTATAATGATTAAAATACCAATTGTAATGTTACATGTCAAAATACACAAAGTAAATATCCTTAAATCAAACTCTTCTAAGTTCTCAAACAGCATGTGTCTTACTTTGCCCATCTGTATATTTCAGCTATTATTGATGGAAATATTTCTTCTTCAGTTTGTGTATGTACGGTAAAATCAACATTTACTGATAAAAATCTAATCCTTTCAAGCATTGTTATACGTAAACTTGGTTTTTTGGTGAAAGAGGCATATTCAGCAATACCAAAACATTTCACTAATTCATGGCAGTTTCACCAAATTGTTTGCATCAGGAAATAAAATTACAAAAAATGTAAATATTTCATTTAAAAAATGTAAAATGAAACATTGCAATTTTTCGGTTCAAAATATTTTTTCATTTAGAAAGTTCCTTCAATTTAATTTTAAAAAATTCAGTGATGTCAAAGACGTTCCAAATCAAAACAAAATGTTTCATTGGGGGTCAAATTAAGCCTTTTATTTGAGCCCAAATAATTTTTTTTTTACTTTTCTGTGTGCCAAGAATTTTTAAAAAATCATTTTCAGTTTGACCCCCATTTTTTTTTTCATTCTTTTAGAACTGCCAGTGAAATGACAAATCCTTTGTTCACACAGCACTAGTTATATTGGAGATTAAGAGTAAACCCACAAGCAAGCACTGGTAGAAGAAAGTTTAATATGTCTAAAAAAAATTAGAAAGAGGTGAACATTTTTTGTTTTCATTTGAAATTTTCATTTTTCATTTTTTTATGAAAATTTGTTTTATTTTGATGCAGAAAAACCCTCCCAAACTTCTAATATTTTTACCCCACTAGAAAAAAGAGGGCCAAATAAAAAAAATGGTTTTTTTTATTCCACCATGTTTTTCTTTTACTTTTTGTCTCCTTTTCCCAGTTGGAAAAAAAGTAAAAAAGTGAAAGTGTTATTTTTTCTCATTGAAACAAAACTGGGCAACTCTGGCTGGCTTGGAGTGGTTTAGGATGAAGCTAGGGGTTCGCTGTGTGGGTGCTGGCATAGCTAGGAGTCATGGGCTGCCTGGAATTGCTGTGGGGTGGGTCTGTGTTGGTTGAGTGGATGTATGGGGTTGGTTACTAGCAGCTGAGGTTACAACGGGGACAGGCAGCCAGAGCATGGGTGGCTGGGGCTTGGGCGCTGAATGCTTGGATTGCTGCTGGGGTTGGTGGTTGCTGTGGTCTGGTGGCTGCTGGTTGGTTTGGTGATGAGTGATTGCTTGGGAGGAACCCACTGCATCTGGCCTTTTGGTAAATCCCTTTCCCCCTCCCCCACAGGTATCCCCCTTTTACATTGTGTGGATGGATGACCAGTAAAGAAAGTTACAAATAGAACAATGCTTCATTAACACAGCAGAGGGATAGACTTGCTGAAATGTTCCCCAGATCACTGGCCAGAGCCCTCACATAGAGGCTAGTCTAGGAATCCAGCACATTCGTCCCAAATAGTACTGCATATCTACATACACGCACCATACATTCACCGTGTGACAGAGACCCAGGCAACTGGAATGGATGACAGAAAACTGGGGGCCAGCAAATTGAAAGAATACCTTTAGTATATTAGATATTTAATATTACAGCATGTTAGGAACTGCTTTACAGCCACACACCATGGTAGCTATCTGGAAAATATGGTAAACATAGGATGGGACACAGAGTTAAGCAACAACACGGAACCACAGGAAGGGACTGTTTTCCTCAAATCTGTGGCCAGAGTCCTGACTCTAAGAACCTGATCCAAAGCCCTTTGAAGTTAATGGGAACATTTCCATCGATTTAGCGGATTTTGGATTGGGCTCCTAATGTAGTTAAGTGAAATGGACAAGGCTATATCACAGAACCCTTTGTAGCTAGGGCTCACAGATCCTTTTAGCCATAGCATTGGCACAAAGGCAATTAAATAAGCCAGGCAAGGACCTGGGTTCAGTCTGCATTGCTGGGATGGCACATGCAGACATCACACACAATTGCTTTGCAGGATTATGAGACACATGTTAAAACCATTCTCTGCCTATAATATTGCAATTACCTTATTTTTCAAGTAGTGATGATATAGGCAAGGCCTTCTTCAAGTGTCCTGGAAAGGATAAAATTTAAAATGTTCTCCATCTTCCTGGAGTGGCTTCAAATGCCACAAAGTGATCCCAGCCTTTCATCCTGCCCCTATGACAAGATCACACCTTTCCTCCCTTTATCACAGTTACACTCAACCATTCACAGTACAGAGGCAATGTCATGTGATTGAAGTGGATAATACATAGTGGCAGTAATGAACAGGAAATACATGTGATAAACACAGTTCACCAGTGAGTTCTTGAACAATTACAATAACTAACAAATTCACATAATCCATTAGCAAACAATCTGGAAACTGGAAAAAAAGGCTGAAAACCCTCAGCTAAACTCTTTGCTGCAAATAGTTCCCTAAGCTCTATTAAAATCATTGGCGAAATCTCTTAGAAGACACCCATTAAGCACTTCAGCTGTGTTACTTTTGCTCTGGGCTCTCTGAGTCTTTTTCTGTGTCATTGCACTGGTCTCACTCAGACAAAATAAGAAAACATAGAAATACTGGCAGCTTTCATACTTGTTTTTTGTCCCAAGTCCAGCGGGAAAACAGCAGCGAATGTTCTTGTTTGTAAGCTTTCCCAAGTGAGCTAGAGGGGCTTGTTCATCAAGGCTGAAATATCTGGCAAATAGTCACAGCTTGAGATCACAGCTTGGGTGAGCCAATTCAAAAATAGCTAGAACCTCAGCCCATTGCTGAATCCACACCTTTTAAGGACTGGATAAGTATCCTCTTATATGATGAGAAATCTTTCCCCCCCAATACCCCATGCATGTTGCTTCGTCCCTGCTCATTTCCAACAAAATATCACCCAAAACAGCAATTTCTGCTTTGTACATATTTGTTTCCAAAGCTTATGCCTCTGAGGTTTCCCCCAGGATAGAGGGACATTATTCATTCCAAGGCTCTTCTGAAATGGGGAAACTTCACATGAGATGAAATCTGAAAATAGCAGCAAAGATTGCCACGGACTGCTGAGCCCTCAATGCCATGAACCTGGTAGTTCAGGAAGGTTTAAGGATAGGATTTAAGTCAAAAAGGGCAACAGAAATACAGAATTGGATTCACTGGATCTGGGTCCAGGGAATCAGAGAGAGGGATGATTGGATTCAAAAGCTGAAAGGTGATTTGGGAATGTCAATTAAAGTGAGAATCGGGAGCAAAAATGATGGGTGGGTTGTGGAGAAAGGTGAAGGAAACGAGGAGAAAGATTAGTAATAAAGGCACCTCAAAAAAAACAGAGGTTTGGTTCTATTGATATTTGTAACTTGACACTATGCTTTAGAGCTCTGAATGGGAGTGAAACTTCTATGGAACTAGCAAGAAAAAAAACTCTCTCTCACCTGCTCATGACATTTCAGTTAAGCTTTATTAAATTAAATGTCTTAAATAAAATTCATCCGTTTTCAAATTTGCCTCAGGAGTTTATTACTCCTAGGGCGAAAACTTCAGCTTGTACAAGTGTGAAAGCCGCCATTTTGGCCAACACACTGAATCCAAGATCTCCAGATTGAAGAACATGAGTCTTTCCACTTCAACTAACGAGCTAGGCTCTGTAACTGGAGGTGTAACAGCCTCACATGTCCTGTGGATCAGGCACAGATGGGGATACATGAAACACATGAATCAGTGAATACACACACACCCTTGAGTTTGGATGCTTTCCTTAACTTTTATCTGGTCCTCTTCCATCTGTAAAGTCAGGCTCTCTTGTGAAGTTTCTGGTACTGGTACTTTCAGTACTTACATCAGAAAGAAATATCTTTTTTGCTACATTTAGTAACTTTTGTTTCCATCGTGATCAAGGATGTAAAGAAGTGTGAAAATGAAAAGTAATAGTTAGAAAAATTAAACTTTTCCAGCTTCAAAAAAAAAGGATCTGGCTTAATAGAAAGATAAGGTCTTGTTTTATTGAAACCAGTTCACCCATTGATGTAAAAATCTGAACTAAGCAGCTAAACTTCTGAGGGCTCATTCAAAACAAATGTCTAAATCTTGTAAGTTTCACCTAAATCATTTAATAGATAAAAGATTTCAGTTTATAATAGTATTTGTATTTTTCCCCATAGGGCTTCACAAAATAACTGGGCTAAAACTGATCATTTTCCTGTGTGATTATGAGACTGGGGAGGAGTGGAGGTTAATTTAGTTTTCTATTTATAACATTATCTTGTTATACAAATATATTATAAAATATTTTATAAAATTTGCTAACAGCCACTGTCAACTACGGTGAACATTTATACTGATGCACAGCAAAAGCATATATCCCTGTGAAGCACTGTTTTCACCTTAGGAGAGAAAAAAGAGGATAAGTTTAGAAAAGCAACACTGCCACCACAAGCTACAGGGTCCTTCATACGGAGAGTGAAATTCATTTCCACTGAATATCTGAAGCTGTCAATGAACACAAAGACCTTGGAAGCATTTGTTTAGAACTGATGCTGTACTTTCTATTTATATTCTAATGCCTCATTCACCCCCATAAGATGCTTTTGTGAATTTGCTCCACTTTAGGCTCTGCTAGGCTTATTTCCTGAAACACACTTGTAATCATCTCTGGCTTACTCAAGGAGGGAAATAAAGGAGGTGTTGGTGAATAACTATATGCAATTTGATGGCATGCCTGTTGCTTTATTTACAGGAATCCATGTTAGTAAGTTACAGTACATGCACATTGGGAACTGGATGGCTCAGGGCACTTGTAATAGAAAAAGGGCTTTCCACCTCTAGGCCACCAATGTGGCATAGCGAAATAATGTCTGAAAGTTACCACCATCACCCATGGCTATTCAGTAGTGCATGTAAATGAATTGGTGGTCCTGAACAGCAGATATCAACACAACAGGCACATCTGAAAATTTCGTCTTAGTGATTTAGAAGTCAGTCTTCTCTTCAAAGGTGACTTAGGTGCTTAGGAGCTTAAGTCCCATTGAAAGTCAAGGAGACTTAGAAGCCCAAAGCACTTCTGAAAATTTTTTCTAGATAAGATCACCTTTCAAAGAATAGCACCATTTATTATTGGCACACTGTCTGAAAGTCTCAGTAGAAAGGAATAAATGTACCTGATGTTGAAAACTGAACCACTTTCTGATTCCCAAACACTGCCTTTAGTTATGGGTTGAGATATACCATTGGGGGGACAGTGTGGGGAAGCATGCATCATTTCTGCCTGTGCTATTCCTCTTTTCAGGCTAACAGAGGATTTCAGTCTTCTGGACAGCCAACACACTGTCAGGAATCAGGGCCTGCAGCAAAGCCCAAACTCTGGGCAACCTAACAAGTGCATCTGGCCTGTAGTAGCTTGCCTGACTGGCTACAGTGCCTGATTGGTCGAAAGAGTCAGCAGACCGGCTCTTAAGCCCAGCAGCAAAAGCAGTTCAATAGCTGCTCAAAGCATTTGCCCATGGGTAGGATTGTTCCTGTGCCTGCTTATTCCCAGTCCTGCTCCTGCCTTGGACCCAGCCTTGCCTCACTCCAGATAAACCAGCCCCCCAGCCCTCACCTCTTATTCCTGTCTTCAGCTCTGGCACCTGTCCTCTGATTCAGACTCTGACCCTGAGCTCTGATTTCTGACCACCACTCCTGTTCTAACTGCTAGGCCTGACTCCTACTCCTACTCCAACTACTGGACATGACTGCCGATGTCCTAGTCACTGACATGCATCTTGGATGAGCAGTAGACTCACAACAAATTGAAACAAAGGAATAACCTAGGTGTTGCTCTTCTTTTTTGAAGGGGGTAGAACAATTTGAAGGGGGTAGAACAATGAAGAGCCTTCTCTAATGGACTCTGAAGTCTATGACGAAGAGATATGCAGTTCCTATTGCTGAATTCAGATTTACATTGATATTGATTGTATAACATATGGGTTCTCTAATTTCTATTTGCCTGCAAATTCATGCACATCCTTCTGCTAGTCCAGATAACACTCAAGCATAGTACGAAGAGTTTCATCAAAGTGAAGCCTCTTATTTCAGTTAAGCAATAAAACAAACTTCTAGCTCATTGATAAGTTATTTTTTCTTTAGTTGCTTTGTTGGAAAATTTCAGTCCATAACAAAGTCTGAAATGGTGACAATCTGTATGTTCTACTCAGAGGAGTCCAGCAGTGTTATAGTTAGGATGGTATTAATAAATACAAGCAAATTTTGCAAGTTGTCCAAGTATAGCATATTATAGTTATTGCTGTTGGGGGCATGCACAATAAAATGTTGAAAAAGTCTAATATGTATAAAACAGGGAGGTAAATTTCTTGCTATTGTACAACTCCTATAATACATTAGATCACAGTGTGTGCCTTTTAAGCCTTTAAATATAGAACTCTGAATGAATCCTCTAGAAAATTGCTTTGGTTTTTGATATTTTACAATAGTAATACTAATAATAATACTTAGCACATAATATCCAAGGATCTCAAGATGCTTTACAAAGGCAAATAAGTATAATTATCTCCATTTTGTAGTTGAGGGAAACTGAGGCACAGACAGCTTATGGTCAATAGTAGAGGGACATTACCTATGTCATCTGAATTTCACTCCAGTGCTCTATCCCCTAAGTCATACTACCTCTAAAGATTTCTGGTAGAAATCCATGATTTCTGGATTGCTGCTATGTCTGTGTAAAACACTGTTTGACTGGTCACTGGTCAGTCAATAGTTACATGAAGTGTCTGTTCTAATCCCTATGTAATCCCTTCATCCATGACTCCCCTTCCAAAGTACCATATTCACAAGATACTGATAATAATATCATAGAAGCCCAGATCTGCAAAAGACATCATACTGTGAATCTGCTATAGCCATGAAATGGAACTCTTCACATGTAACAAAAACACTTTATGATTCCTACAGTTAGTAGCTTATTTTAACATGGATAGAATCTTATCCTATGTAGTGAGAAGGACAAGAGATGATACAAAGCAGTGAAGGATAGTGGCTATAGGAGTAGCGCAGAAACTCCCATAACATAAGAACTATGGGTCACCGAATGAAATTAATAGGCAGCAGGTTTAAAACAAACAAAAGGAAGTATTTCTTCACACAATGCACAGTCAACCTGTGGAATTCTTTGCCGGAGGATGTTGTGAAGGCCAAAACTATAACAGGGTTCAGAAATGAACTAGATAAGTTCATGGAGATAGGTCCATCAATGGCTATTAGCCAGGATGGACAGGAATGCAAAACCATGCTCTGAAGTGTCCCTAGTCTCTGTTTGCCAGAAGCTGGGAATGGGCGACAGGGAATGAATCACTTGACTGCTACCCGTTCTGTTCATTCCCTCTGAAAAACCTGGCATTGGCCACTGTCAGTAGACAGCACACTGGGCTGCATGAACTATTGGTCTGACCCAGTATGGCCATTCTTACGTTCCCATAACACAATCTCCATGATGGATTTCCTTCACCTGATTCTAATCACCATAGTACCCAGAAGAACAGTCTGTTTAATTCCTCCAAAGTAAGGGAAACATTTCTACACCAGAAAGTCACTTCTAAAAGACTTTCAGACTCTTAAGAAGAAACCTTCAGCTATTTTACCTGAAATATTCAAATAATCGACAACTCTCCTGTCATTGACAATGTCTCTGAGTAGAGACATGACAAAGAGTTATTTGACTGTGGGGCAACAAACTCCATAAACCTTTTGTTTTTGCACAGTGTGGCTCATGGCCTTGTGAATTCTTATCACCACTCCTGTAATTCAGAAAGGAAAGGCACTTGCACAATTAGATAGTGCTTATCATTAATAATACTGGTATGACATAGTGCTCATGTAATGACTGTCAAAGTTTACTTGCTTTTCTATAAAACCCTCATTTAGAGGGAACTATAGTTGCCATTTCAAACCATAATGAATGGAATTGTGGGGCCCAAGTTGTCAATCTTGAGTTATTTTTCCCCAGAAGATATGGCCGTAATTAAAAAAAAAAAAAATTTAGTTTAAAACTGGGAAAATATTCCAATTTATTAACCAAATTTCATACACATTTTTGTCAAATTCCAGATTAAAATGGTCTAATTGATAAATATATAATTTTGCAGGTAGTTATCATTTACCAAAGCATTGGTCATTTTGATACTTTGACATTAATGGTGACATAATTTAACAATGCAATACTGTATCAGCACAGTATATAGAGAACCAACTGTGAACCGTACTAAATAAAACAATGTTCCTATATACCTATGAATATAAAATTATTGGGTCAAATCATACAGTGAACCTTTCCTACATAGTGGAGTAGGAGTTCATAATTTACCTGTTAACTTCAGATTTAATTAGGATTGCCATCTGTCCCAGTTTTCCCTGGACAGTCTGGTTTTTGGCTTCTGTGTGCGGGTGCCTTAGAGTTGCTAGCTGCCCAGTTTTTGATCAGAGAGTCTGGCTGAAAAGAAGACCTGGCAACCCTAAATGGCATCTGAACACTCCATGGTTACTGGCAGGCAGGGTGAGGCGCTGGGTCATTAACCCACACCAGCCCCTGCTCAGCTAAGGCCACCTCCTACCTGTGGGCAGGCTCCTGGAGATGATCCAGTGAGTGACGGGGGAAAGGGAAGAGAGGAGTGAGCAACAGAGACAGGGACTTTGGGGAAGAGGCAGGGGTGGGACCTTGAGGGGAAGAGGCAGAGAAGGGGAGTCTTGGGGGGAGGCAGCAGGGTAGAGGAGGAGTCTCAGGGGTCCGGTTAATACCAATTAGAAAGGTAGCAACCCTAGATTTTATTTGCTCACTTTGTCTATGCAAGTTCTTATATATTGGTGCTGATCACCATAGTTTCTGGGCTATCTGAACATTGTAGTTAACCTAAAGGAAATCAACTCAAATTTACATTTCCCACCACCAAAATAAAAATTGTGCTCACATATTCAGCAATGGAAGCTTGGGGTCTATGTGCAAGAATGGAATCCAAGACATGAAAATTAGGCAAACACATGTGCAAATGGGTCCTTAGACACGTAACAAGCCACTTGCATTACCATTTATTCAGTATGCACACAAGATAACTGCACAGTCATAAATTTTGTGCAGACCTGTCCTCCTAAGACTTTGAAAATATGACCCCTGAGATATGGAAATTTTGGCTGTTCGTTTTGTTTGTTCGTTTCCTCTATACTTCCTAATTTCATCCAATGCTGGTATGAAAAACGCCATGAGAAATGCCATTCTTATTATTTCTTTTGTAGTTAGACAAAGGCAATGTCTTCCATTAATTTTTGAATCTGAATCTAGACAGAAGAGATTCAGATGTTTGGATGCTTATTTTAACTTAATATTTGAGGTTCACCCATTACTGGTTAATAGTGAAAATTATTTGTGTGGTTTCATCCACAGGTGTCCAGAAATTTGTTTGGGGGGGAGGGGGGAGTATTTTTCTGTTGAAAATGTTGTTGAAATTTTTTAAAAATAATCTTTTTTGTCCAAATTTTCCACAGAAAGTGCCAACTTTTTGGTAAAAAATTGAAAAACAAATTTTCAGCTGAAAAACAAAAAGTTGGCGCTGTTGTTGCAATGCTGCACGGAAGAAGCTCTAGTTCCACTGCCTCATGCTCTCATTTTTCTCTTTGGGTTGAGCTCCCTGGCCCGCACAATATCTCCCATCTTCCGGATGTATTTGTTTTTTTGATGAAAAGTCAACATTTTCTGAGGGAAAAAACGCTTTTGTGAAAAATTTTGTTTCGTCAAAAACCTAATTTTCCATTGAAAAACATTTTTGATGGAAAATGTTCAGTCAGCCCTAATTTCACTCTTATTTTCAATTAACCATATCAGAAAACTATCATCCTAATTAATTCTAGCTATCTAGATACTTACATGTCCTTCATCATTGTAGTCTCTGAGTACCAATGAGAGGCGGCAAAGTATTATCCCCATTTTACAGATGGAAACCAGAACACAGACAGGTTAAGTGACTTTCCCAAGGCCACACAGGAATTCTGTGAAAAAGCCAAACCCACATTTCATAAATCCCAAGTCCAGTGTCTTAATATCCTTCCTTTATTGTACGGATCCAGAGTATATAATGCCCTTACTACTACAGTTTGGTATTAAAGCGTAAATTTGTTATTTAGTTCAATGTACAGACATAGCCTGTTATGGCCTCTATGCATATGTACAATGCCTATAGAGTCATATCCATACTGCACATAAATCAGTAGGCAGGATGTCAAGTAATAGCCAACACCTTCAAAACAAAGAAAACTTCAGCCTCCCTTCAAACCAATCCCCAAAGTCAACAAATTCAGGCTCTGTCAGATTATAGGGGCTGGGAGAAGCAAAATTAGAGCAAAGAGCAGAAGCTTCTGCTCCAGCCTGCATACCTACAAATCCATATATATATCCAAATATATATCTTCTTAATATATGTTCCATTCTATGCATCTGATGAAGTGGGCTGTAGCCCATGAAAGCTTATGCTCTAATAAATTTGTTTGTCTCTAAAGTACCACAAGTACTGCTGTTCTTTTTGCGGATACAGACTAACACGGCTGCTACTCTGAAACCGATACAAATCCAGTGACAGTCAACTCTTAGGACCCCAGCTGATCTCAGCATCCCAGCTGCAGCCAAGGAAAGTGACAGTCAAGAGAGGCCCAGGACTAGAACCCACAAAAGTATTCTAAACCACGGTTGGGGTGCAAGGGCAGAACTGTGTGAGGAAGTGTATACAAACCCCTTCTGACACTTTCAGGCTCAATCCAGGGCTGTTAGTCCCTCACTATCATAATCACTACACTTACTCAACTTTTTAAAAAATGGTCTGCCTTTAACATATAAGTTTCTTGTTCAAGGAAGTTGGTGCTCAACTTCAACATTTTTTAAATGACTTCTTATAATTTATCTTCCCCTCTCCATTTTTGTTTTGTTCTCTAAACCCAGATGAAGGTCTTGAGAATATCCACCAATTACGCTTCAAGTTCCAAAACAGAAAATTGAGATAAAATTCCCTAAGGAACTCTTTAATGTGGTTCCTTAGATGCATTGAGAAGAGTTAGATCCTTCTCCCCTCAGCTCAGAGGGGAGGCTGCGCTATGCTCTCATTTAGCACTACTCTGATTAAGTCTGGCCTTGTTTTTTTTAACAGGATCCTGACCAGATCCTTACCTGGTGTAAATTCGTATAGCTACACGGACGTCAAAGCTACATCAACTTACACCAGCTGAGGCTCTGCCCATTTGTTCATTGTGGGTGGGATTTTCAAAAGCGCCTAAGTGGTTTAGGAGCACAAATCCCATTAAATTCCTCCCTATTTGTCACTTTAAGTCCCACTGTTTTGCTGTTATCTAAAAACTAGAACCTGATCTCCATAGACATGAAATGACAAGGTTTTGGCATCATAATTTAACACTGCAATGTGGTCTCAATCATTTTTTATAACATTGTTTTACCATTGTCTTGACATAGAAAAGTGGTCTCTATAGACTTACATTGGCATAATTTTGCCATCGTCTTGACATTTTAATACGGTCTCTATAGACTTGAATTGAAATTTTGTCATTGCCTTGATATCGTAATGTCCTCTTCCCAGACTTGTCTTGATATGTATCATCCTCACCATATACTTGTATCTCAACATCATCAATGAATTGGGCATTTTTCTTTCTCATTCAAGGCAGAAGGAATTGATGTTGATAAAATTTAATATTGCATATGATCACCAGCTATTTTTAAAGACATATCTAATCAAAGGATTTCCATTCTTACAATTCAACATTATTCCAAAATTCCAAAATATCCAGTTAAAATGCTGAAAGTGTGTGCACTTGCATTCACAATGCACATTTTTCATGTTAACAGTAAGCTGTTTTTAACTTAAAACATCTTAAATTTATTCAGATCAGGAGAATTTTGCTATTCTATCCCTCACTATGCATTTCATATTTTAAAAGCTTAAAAGACTCAATAAGAAGGCAGTTAATACAATGCACTTAATGGAGAACACACTGAAAAGCCAAACTTGGTAGCTCAAAAGACACCGGATCAGTGTTTTGTAAGATTAAGTGAGTGAACAACCAGTTTTCTAACTTTTCTTGGTACACCTATGAAGAGACGCTTTTGATTCAAGTACTACTGCCACTTCTCTCTCTTCTCCCAGAGGGAAAAATAAACATCCTAGTTTCCCATAAACATCCAACCTCACTTCTCCCATAAACAGCCCAAATAGGAAACGTCTTCTTACTTCATAAAAATAACAGCAAACATTTCACACAGATGTTCTGCCTTATGGCAACATCAGTTTCTTCACATTTTAACCAGCATCTATAAACCATTGAGTTTCCTTTATTTTATGAAGATTTTAAAAGTGTAACTAGAACTGCAATAACAGCACGAGCAAAATACTGCTTGCCAAATGATGTTGGCTGATAGGTTAGAAAATTATTGGCCTAGTTTGGTACACATACTGAATGTGATTTTTTTCCGCAAAGGTATTCAGCAATGGCCTTACCCTGCTCCCATTATAGTCTATGGGAGCTTTACCATTGACTTCAATGAGAGCAGAATTGGGCCAATGCTGACCAATTTAGAAAATCCCACTCAGAGCCAGTTATTTGCCTGGTAGTTGTCATGTTATGGCTAACAGCATCTTTCTCTTCATCTGTGCTGCAAAATATCCTTACACATTGATGGTTGGTGAGTTTTGTGCAGGACTCCAGTTGAGACAAGTGTTGTACTTCACAGGATTACAGCACACATAAATATGGAATTTAATAAGGAGCGGTAAATGTGGGTTCAGCATGATGATATTTATGACTGCCTTGGGCCTCTACCTTGTCCGGTCAGTGACATGTAAAAGCCCGGCAGAGATGATGCAAATGGACTTTTGACAGAGTGTAAAGGCCACTTGTGACACAGGGACCTGTACTTACTCAGTCCCTGCAACGTGCCCACCAACTGTGCTGCTAAAATACGTATTTTATATATAGAGAGAGAGATACCTACAGATAGAGATAAATATATATACAGAGAGAGAGAGAGAGCGAGCAAATGATCTTAATGATAAAAGTCAATAAATTAAAATAGTTAAAGATTGTGAGAGGTAATGCACAGAATGAGAATATTTGGGGAATACATATCTATTTGTAGTCGAAACAGCATCATTCTAATCATAGGTGTCATATTATTTTTAAAATAATAAAATATATTATGAACACAAAATTGGGACAGATTAAGATACTGATTTCCTAGTCAATAATCTAATAATAATCTGACCTGAAAAAAACTAATGGAGAAAACTGTTAACTTTCACACTGTATCGCATCATGTTTGCTAGCATCAAAGTACTTTTTTATGTCATAATGGCATGCAAATTGACTGAATGCTACATAATATCACATGACACAATATACTTAACAGAATGCATTTAAAGGAGAACACACATTTTCAAATCAGATACCCCACCATCATTGTAGACAGCAGGTATCTAATTAGAAGTAGGTGTATGAACTCAAGCAGACCAGACAATGAGATGTCTTTGCCACTTGCAAACCACTGGATACTGTGGTTCACTGACTACCCAGATTATTTGTGGGCAGCATGGCTCATCTTTAACTCATAATTAAGTTCTCATTGCATTTACTAAGCTGAACATTCATTGTTTTGTAAAAATTCTACTTACTCTATACTAGGCTTCTCTGATCAATTTTACTAATAAAAACTGGCCAAAAAAAGGGAAACAGATTTTTATAAAAAAGATAATACCCCTAAATTTTCAAAGAATTCCCTCAAACAAATTAGCCCCGTAACAGCAAATTCATGGTGCTAAACTGATGTCATAACAGCAGAAATTATCCTAATTACCCATTTAGTTCATGTAACAGCAAAACAAGGGCACCAGAGAGAAATTTAGAAATTTAGACCTAAATGGTATCTCACTTAGGCCCTTATCCTGTAACTGGGTTTGCACAGGCAGACCCTTATGCTCATTTGGATTTGATTCCAAGATCAGGGCCACAAATAGGGCATGGTCTGTTTTTTTCCTGTTTGTAGACAATGCCTAGCACACTGTGGGCACTACTGTAATAAACACAACAATAAATAATATCCTCTTTTAAGAAAAAAATAAAAATAGGAAAAAAAGAGCGTTTCCCCTTTTTCACACTTCATGTTGTAGACATCAGTCTGCCTCAACATAGACTGTGAAAATTTTGAAAGATCTCCAGTGTGGTCAAGCCACTAAATTTGGATCCACATCTGTATTTTGAATCCTCCCACACCACCCTTCACCCAGTTTGGAGATTTGGTTTTGCCCATTATATGAATGAAGGCCAGCTGTTACATTGACAACAGGATCCAGGATCTCTCATTTTGATTTAGCAAAACACATCTCCAAAATTTAGAGGTCTTCAGATTCTGGGGCTCGGATTGAATAATAACTAATAATACTAATTACCTTGCGCTTATGTAAGATCTTCCAGCAAAGTACATTAAAGTGTTTTACAAACATTAATTAAACTTTAATTGAGCAATTAACTATGTCACATTACTTCATAAATATTATTTATATAGCATCCTAAAGTGTGCTAGGCATGTTGCAGGTATGATTGATCATTGTTTTGAAATGAAGTTTAAATAACATAGTTTTTCTCTGTGGAAAATCACGACCCCAAGGGTACGTCTATATGGGGAGAAAAGCCCTATAGCACGGCTGCAGCTGGCCCGAGTCAGCTGACTCAGGCTTGTGGGGCTCAGGCTGCAGGGCTAAAAATCCACCCTCACAGGGTTCCCCAGCTCAGGCTCCAGCCCAAGCCCAAACATCCACACAGAAATTTTTCATCCCTGGACCGTGAGCCTGAGTCAGCTGGGCCAGCCGTGGGGTTTTTTTTTTTATCCCTGAGTAGACATATATTAAGTTAACAAGTATTTTTCCCCACTACCATAAATCAAAATTCGGTAAGATGAGATCTATCCCTGTATTTGTAAGGCCAGATCATACCCCTGGAGATCATGGTGTCCTCCACGCAGAAGAAAGGCTCAGGTGCAACCACTTCAAAATCTTTCCCATTCCCACCCTTAGTGCCCTTTTTCTAGGGCCTGTGCAGAGTGAAATTAGGGTAGGCCTTGGTATCTGTGTTGAAGTGCTACACACACACACAGGGAACCTGGAGTAGTATGACTAAAAGAGTGTGCGTGTGGGGGCTAGCAGCAAAGCTCCAAAAGAATTAGGGTCCTGAGCCAAAGTGGGGTCAACTGAATTGCAGACGTGTGGATGGCTCTGACCTTTCATGGATCCTGGGTGATCTGCCATGTTTGAGGGTTAGTCTTTACCATAGAGGTGCAGACACTGGCCTCCCAACAACATTCTGTGGCAGAAGCTCTATGAGAGAATCCTTGCAGCAATTTCCCCGAAAGAACTACCCTTCTCAGCCTTCCCTTTCGGAAGGGAATGAGCTAGCCCGTCGTGTTTACTTGAGTAAGCACTCAAGTATACACGTGGTTTAATAATAAAAAAAATATCATGCAGTTAATTATTTGACAATTGACAAAGTATTTGTCATTTAACCATCTCTACAGCTGATTAAATAAAAGTTAAAAAGTGTTTTCATGAATACTATATTTGAGAAGAAAGCCAAAATTCATCTTGTACATTATTTACAGTGAATAATTTGGTTAGTTCCACTCAGGCGTTATGTGGCTTGGAGAAATGGCATAGCACTTTTATTAGCTGTACAAGCACTCAGCAGCTCACACTGACTCTGTTCTGACTTCTGGAAACATGCAGTACACAGTGGGCATGCTCAGAGGCTCATAACAATAGAGCTATTAATACGATCATAGCCATCTCAGTAACACGACTCCTCTCTTTACCGTTCCACAGAGTGAGAGCTCCTTGGAGCAGGTTCAGTCCTTCTTCAGTGTTTGGAAAGTGCCTAGCACGCAGTGGGTGCTAATTCAAATACATTATAA